>NC_079189.1:241549264-242237106 GCF_029499605.1 Hyla sarda | reverse complement strand
CTCCTGCCGGAGCCGGATTTTTCTTTGTGTCCAAAAAAGATGGCTCTCTACGTCCTTGCATTGACTACCGCGGTCTTAATAAAATCACGGTAAAGAACCGCTACCCCCTACCCCTCATCTCTGAACTCTTTGATCGCCTCCAAGGTGCACACATCTTTACCAAACTGGACTTAAGAGGTGCTTATAATCTCATCCGCATCAGAGAGGGGGATGAATGGAAAACGGCATTTAACACTAGAGATGGACACTTTGAGTATCTGGTCATGCCCTTTGGCCTGTGCAACGCCCCTGCCGTCTTCCAAGACTTTGTTAATGAAATTTTTCGTGATCTCTTATACTCCTGTGTTGTTGTATATCTGGACGATATCCTGATTTTTTCTGCCAATCTAGAAGAACACCGTCAGCATGTCCGTATGGTTCTTCAGAGACTTCGTGACAATCAACTTTATGCCAAGATAGAGAAATGTCTGTTTGAATGCCGATCTCTTCCTTTCCTAGGATACTTGGTCTCTGGCCAGGGACTACAAATGGATCCAGACAAACTCTCTGCCGTCTTAGATTGGCCACGCCCCTCCGGACTCCGTGCTATCCAACGTTTTTTGGGGTTCGCCAATTATTACAGGCAATTTATTCCACATTTTTCTACCGTTGTGGCTCCTATCGTGGCTTTAACCAAAAAAAATGCCAATCCCAAGTCTTGGCCTCCTCAAGCGGAAGACGCCTTTAAACGGCTCAAGTCTGCCTTTTCTTCGGCTCCCGTGCTCTCCAGACCTGACCCATCTAAACCCTTCCTATTGGAGGTTGATGCCTCCTCTGTAGGAGCTGGAGCGGTCCTTCTACAAAAAAATTCTTCCGGGCATGCTGTTACTTGTGGTTTTTTTTCTAGGACCTTCTCTCCGGCGGAGAGGAACTACTCCATCGGGGATCGAGAGCTTCTAGCCATTAAATTAGCACTTGAGGAATGGAGGCATCTGCTGGAGGGATCAAGATTTCCAGTTATTATTTACACCGATCACAAGAACCTCTCCTATCTCCAGTCTGCCCAACGGCTGAATCCTCGCCAGGCCAGGTGGTCTCTGTTCTTTGCCCGATTTAATTTTGAAATTCACTTTCGGCCTGCCGATAAGAACATTAGGGCCGATGCTCTCTCTCGTTCCTCGGATGCCTCGGAGGTTGAACTCTCTCCGCAACACATCATTCCTCCTGACTGCCTGATTTCCACTTCTCCAGCCTCCATCAGGCAAACTCCTCCAGGAAAGACCTTCGTCTCTCCACGCCAACGCCTCGGAATCCTCAAATGGGGTCACTCCTCCCATCTCGCAGGTCATGCAGGCATCAAGAAATCTGTCCAACTCATCTCTCGCTTCTATTGGTGGCCGACTCTGGAGACGGATGTCGTGGACTTTGTGCGAGCCTGCACTGTCTGTGCCCGGGATAAGACTCCTCGCCAGAAGCCCGCTGGTTTTCTTCATCCTCTGCCTGTCCCCGAACAGCCTTGGTCTCTGATTGGTATGGATTTTATTACAGACCTACCCCCATCCCGTGGCAACACTGTTGTTTGGGTGGTCGTTGATCGATTCTCCAAAATGGCACATTTCATCCCTCTTCCTGGTCTTCCTTCAGCGCCTCAGTTGGCTAAACAATTTTTTGTACACATTTTTCGTCTTCACGGGTTGCCCACACAGATAGTCTCGGATAGAGGCGTCCAATTCGTGTCAAAATTCTGGAGGGCTCTCTGTAAACAACTCAAGATTAAATTAAACTTTTCTTCTGCATATCATCCTCAATCCAATGGACAAGTAGAAAGAATTAACCAGGTCTTGGGTGATTATTTACGACATTTTGTTTCCTCCCGCCAGGATGATTGGGCAGATCTTCTACCATGGGCCGAATTCTCGTATAACTTTAGAGTCTCTGAATCTTCCTCCAAATCCCCATTTTTCGTGGTGTACGGCCGTCACCCTCTTCCCCCCCTCCCTACTCCCTTGCCCTCTGGTTTGCCCGCTGTAGATGAAGTGACTCGTGATCTTTCCACCATATGGAAAGAGACCCAAAATTCTCTTTTACAGGCTTCATCTCGCATGAAAAAGTTTGCCGATAAGAAAAGAAGAGCTCCCCCCATTTTTGCTCCCGGAGACAAGGTATGGCTCTCCGCTAAATATGTCCGCTTTCGTGTCCCCAGTTACAAACTGGGTCCACGCTATCTTGGTCCTTTCAAAGTCTTGTGCCAAATTAATCCTGTCTCTTACAAACTTCTTCTTCCTCCTTCTCTCCGTATTCCTAATGCCTTTCATGTCTCTCTTCTTAAACCACTCATCATCAACCGTTTCTCTCCCAAGTTAGTTTCTCCCACTCCTGTCTCCGGTTCTTCTGACGTCTTCTCAGTGAAAGAGATATTGGCCTCCAAGACGGTCAGAGGAAAAAGGTTCTTTTTGGTGGATTGGGAGGGCTGTGGACCTGAAGAGAGATCCTGGGAACCTGAGGACAACATCCTAGACAAAAGTCTGCTCCTCAGGTTCTCAGGCTCTAAGAAGAGGGGGAGACCCAAGGGGGGGGGTACTGTTACGCCGTGCGCTCCGGGTCCCCGCTCCTCCCCGGAGCGCTCGCTTCTCTCTCGCTACCGCAGCGCTCCGGGCAGCTCCACTGACCCGGTGCGCTGCGATACCGTCTCCAGCCGGGATGCGATTCGCGATGCGGGTGGCGCCCGCTCGCGATGCGCATCCCGGCTCCCGTACCTGACTCGCTCTCCGTCTGTCCTGTCCCGGCGCGCGCGGCCCCGCTCCCTAGGGCGCGCGCGCGCCGGGTCTCTGCGATTTAAAGGGCCACTGCGCCGCTGATTGGCGCAGTGGTTCCAATTAGTGTGTTCACCTGTGCACTCCCTATTTATACCTCACTTCCCCTTCACTCCCTCGCCGGATCTTGTTGCCATTGTGCCAGTGAAAGCGTTTCCTTGTGTGTTCCTAGCCTGTGTTCCAGACCTCCTGCCGTTGCCCCCGACTACGATCCTTGCTGCCTGCCCCGACCTTCTGCTACGTCCGACCTTGCTTCTGTCTACTCCCTTGTACCGCGCCAATCTTCAGCAGTCAGAGAGGTTGAGCCGTTGCTAGTGGATACGACCTGGTCACTACCGCCGCAGCAAGACCATCCCGCTTTGCGGCGGGCTCTGGTGAAAACCAGTAGTGACTTAGAACCGATCCACTAGCACGGTCCACGCCAATCCCTCTCTGGCACAGAGGATCCACTACCTGCCAGCCGGCATCGTGACATATGGGTTCCTGATGCCGCAGAGGTGGGACCTGGGTCTGGGAATTTAAAATTTTAGGATAGCGGGTGTTGTTTTTTTGGGGGGATTGTGAAGCCCTGGTGTGTAGTGTACTCGTGCATCAGCCAACTCCACGCTGTGCCATTCAGCCACTATATGGTGTCCTCATGCTGCCAACAGCTCCACGCTGTGCCATTCAGCCACTATATGGTGTCCTCATGCTGCCAACACCTCCACGCTGTGCCATTCAGTTGATGGTTGACAACATTTATTTGCATTCCCTTAACGTTGTTACTAAGACCTGGGGTAATGGTTTTCTGCTGTGAAATCTGGATGGTCTTGGTAATGTTTATGGATAGGGACCATTGAGCCATGGCGGAGTTCATAGTGATGGCCAGTGCGCTTCTCTTCAGGCTGATATTTTCCTGGGCGTCCATCAATTTTGGCGGTTTTACTGCAAAACCCATCTGCTGCTTTTTAGAATTCAACATCTCTCGGGCATCTTGCACTTTACCCTTTATTCTGAAACATGCATCTTTGGCGACCATTTTCTTGCGGGCATCCTTTATGCCTATCTTCTGACGGGCATCAAATGTTCTCTGGAAACTTTTTTGCAGGGATGCACGTTTCAGAATAAAGGGTAACGTGCAAGATGCCATTGCAAGCCAGCTTGTCCTGGTATGGTATAGTAAGTTTTATCTTCCGAGGATGTCCAACATTTGGGGAAACAGGGTAATAAATTTGAAATTTCTAGAAGGATAACCATTACACAACGGAACGCTTGTTGCGTGTGATTTATTACGTAAAATTTTACTAAAAAAATACAAAGAGGGATTAATTCTGCTTCTTCATCCTTTTTGGTGAAAATTATGGTTTTTGGTGGTCCACCGTCCTTAATTTTGGCGCCTCATCAACTCGTTCATTTGAGATTGTTTTTATCAAAAAATTTTTAAAAATCTTTGTCAAAAAATTATCATTATGTTGTTCTTGGGGGGGAATTGTGAAGCTTTGGTGTGTACTCTTGAATCAGCCAACTCCAGGCTGTGTCCTTCATGCAATATATGGGTTACTGATGCCGCAGAGGTGGGGACTGGGTCTGTGAATTTCAAAATTTGGGATAGCGGGTGCAACCTATGAGAAATCTTTGTGAAACATTTCTCAAGGTCTTATTTTTTGGGGGGGATTGTGAAGCCATGGTGTGTACTGGTGCATCAGCCAACTCCAGGCTGTGTCCTTGTGCCAATATATGGGTTACTGGTGCTGCTGTGGTGGGGCCTGGGTCTGTGAATTTCAATTTTTTTGGATAGCGGGTGCTACCTATGAGAAATTTTGGTCATAAATTTCTAATTGTGTTGTTTTTTGGTGGGGATTGTGAATCCCTGGTGTGTACTCTTGCATCAGCCAACTCCAGGCTGTGTCATTCATGCAATATATGGGTTACTGATGCCGCAGGGGTGGGGCCTGGTTCTGGAAATTTCAAATTTTTGGATAGCAGGTGCTATCAATGAGAAATCTTGGACAAAAATTTCTCATTGTGTTCTTTTTGGAGGGGGGATTGTGAAGCCATGGTATGTACTGGTGCATCAGCCAACTCCAGGCTGTGTCCTTCAGGCAATATATGGGTTACTGATGCCGCAGAGGTGGGGCCTGGGTCTGTGAATTTCAAAATTTTGGATAGCCGGTGCTACTGTCACGATGCCGGCTGGCAGGAGGTGGATCCTCTGTGCCAGAGAGGGATTGGCGTGGACCGTGCTAGTGGACCGGTTCTAAGTCACTACAGGTTTTCACCAGAGCCCGCCGCAAAGCGGGATGGTCTTGCTGCGGCGGTAGTGACCAGGTCGTATCCACTAGCAACGGCTCAACCTCTCTGGCTGCTGAAGACAGGCGCGGTACAAGGGAGTAGACAGAAGCAAGGTCAGACGTAGCAGAAGGTCGGGGCAGGCAGCAAGGATCGTAGTCAGGGGCAACGGCAGGAGGTCAGGAACACGGGCTAGGAACAAACAAGGGAACGCTTTCACTAGGCACAAGGGCAACAAGATCCGGCAAGGGAGTGCAGGGGAAGTGAGGTATAAGTAGGGAGTGCACAGGTGGAAACTAATCAAGGTAATTGGAAGATTGGACCAGGCACCATCATTGGTGCACTGGCCCTTTAAATCGCAGAGACCCGGCGCGCGCGCGCCCTTGGGAGCGGGGCCGCGCACGCCGGGACAGGACCGACGGAGAGCGAGTCAGGTACGGGAGCCGGGGTGCGCATTGCGAGCGGGCGCCACCCGCATCGCGAATCGCATCCCGGCTGGAGGCGATACCGCAGCGCACCCGGTCAGGAGATCTGACCGGGGCGCTGCAGCAACGAGGATGAGGCGAGCGCTCCGGGGAGGAACGGGGACCCGGAGCGCTCGGCGTAACAGTACCCCCCCCCTTGGGTCTCCCCCTCTTCTTGGGTCCAAAGAACCTGAGGAACAAAAACTCAATTCTTTCGTGATGAGGTCCGATGCACATTAGGAGGGGTTCCGTGCGGTAACGCACGGCACAGTCCAAACTTTCATTGTTAACACAATTGATGTAGAGGGGTCTGGCGAGACTGGTCACAGGGATGTTGAACCTGTTGATAAGAGAGGCCAAAAAAAAATTTTCTGCAGATCCGGAATCCAAAAAGGCCATAGTAGAGAAGGAGAAGGTAGAGGCAGATATCCGCACAGGCACAGTAAGGCGTGGAGAAGCAGAGTTGACATCAAGAACTGTGTCACCTTTGTGCGGAGTCAGCGTACGTCTTTCCAGGCGGGGAGGACGGATAGGACAATCCTTCAGGAAGTGTTCGGTACCGGCATAGTACAGGCAAAGATTCTCCATGCGGCGTCGTGTCCTCTCTTGAGGTGTCAAGCGAGACCGGTCAACTTGCATAGCCTCCACGGCGGGAGGCCCAGGAACGGATTGCAGAGGACCAGAGGAGAGAGGAGCCGGGGAGAAAAAACGCCTCGTGCGAACAAAGTCCATATCCAGGCGGAGCTCCAGACGCCATCCGGAAAAACGCATGTCAATGCGAGTGGCAAGATGAATGAGTTCATGTAGGTTAGCAGGAGTTTCTCGTGCGGCCAGAACATCTTTAATGTTGCTGGATAGGCCTTTTTTAAAGGTCGCGCAGAGAGCCTCACTATTCCAGGACAACTCGGAAGCAAGAGCACGGAACTGAATGGCGTACTCGCCAACGGAAGAAACACCCTGGGCCAGGTTCAGCAGGGCAGTCTCGGCAGAAGAAGCTCGGGCAGGCTCCTCGAAGACACCACGGACCTCAGCGAAGAAGGACTGGACTGTGGCTGTGGCAGGATCATTGCGGTCCCAGAGTGGTGTGGCCCCAGACAAGGCCTTTCCAGAAAGGAGACCACGGCAGAGTCTAGAGTCCTCATCAAATTTGTCCGGCAGGGACAAGCAGGGGTTAGGAGCGGCCGGTTGCTGCGGAGGAGTTGCAGGAGCTGGCGGAGGAGATGGTTGTTGCAGCTGCTGTGTCTGTGACTGAAGTTGCTGTAACTGCGGCAGCAGCTGCTGTATCTGTGACTGAAGTTGCAGTGTCACGGAGGTCAAGTATGCCAGCTGGTGATTTCGTTGGGCGATCTTTAGGGCTTGCTGGGCGACCAGTGTGGGGAGGTCGGCGACAGCTGGCAGAGGAACTTCAGCGGGATCCATGGCCGGATCTACTGTCACGATGCCGGCTGGCAGGAGGTGGATCCTCTGTGCCAGAGAGGGATTGGCGTGGACCGTGCTAGTGGACCGGTTCTAAGTCACTACAGGTTTTCACCAGAGCCCGCCGCAAAGCGGGATGGTCTTGCTGCGGCGGTAGTGACCAGGTCGTATCCACTAGCAACGGCTCAACCTCTCTGGCTGCTGAAGACAGGCGCGGTACAAGGGAGTAGACAGAAGCAAGGTCAGACGTAGCAGAAGGTCGGGGCAGGCAGCAAGGATCGTAGTCAGGGGCAACGGCAGGAGGTCAGGAACACGGGCTAGGAACAAACAAGGGAACGCTTTCACTAGGCACAAGGGCAACAAGATCCGGCAAGGGAGTGCAGGGGAAGTGAGGTATAAGTAGGGAGTGCACAGGTGGAAACTAATCAAGGTAATTGGAAGATTGGACCAGGCACCATCATTGGTGCACTGGCCCTTTAAATCGCAGAGACCCGGCGCGCGCGCGCCCTTGGGAGCGGGGCCGCGCACGCCGGGACAGGACCGACGGAGAGCGAGTCAGGTACGGGAGCCGGGGTGCGCATTGCGAGCGGGCGCCACCCGCATCGCGAATCGCATCCCGGCTGGAGGCGATACCGCAGCGCACCCGGTCAGGAGATCTGACCGGGGCGCTGCAGCAACGAGGATGAGGCGAGCGCTCCGGGGAGGAACGGGGACCCGGAGCGCTCGGCGTAACAGCTACCTATGAGAAATCTTTGTGAAAAATGTCTCAATGTCTTGTTTTGAGATTGTGAAGCCCTGGTGTGTACTGGTGCATCAGCCAACTCCAGGCTGTGTCCTTCAGGCAATATATGGGTTACTGATGCCGCAGAGGTGGGGCCTGGGTCTGTGAATTTCAAAATTTGGGATAGCGGGTGCTACCTATGAGAAATCTTTGTCAAAAACTTCTCATATTATGTTTTGGTTTTTTTTTTTTTTGGGGGGGGGGGGGGGGGATTGTGAAGCCCTGGTGTGTAGTGTACTAGTGCATCACCCAACTCCACGCTGTGCCATTGAGCCACTAAATGGTGTCCTCTTGCTGCCAACATGTCCACGCTGTGTCATTCAGCCACTATATGGTGTCCTCATGCTGCCAACACCTCCTCGCTATGCCATTCAGCCACTATATGGTGTCCTCATGCTGCCAACACCTCCACGCTGTGCCATTCAGCCACTATATGGTCTCCTCATGCTGCCAACACCTCCACGCTGTGTCATTCTACCACTATATGGTGTCCTCATGCTGCCAACACCTCCACGCTATGTCATTCAATCACTATATGGTCTCCTGACACTGATGCCACCACCAGGCTCGGTCATTGTGCTGCTGTGCCGCAGTGATTCTAAGAGCGATGCCGGTAATCTGCATGTTATTCTGAATAACAATATTATTTCACTACCCCAGCACACTCCATATGCGTTTTAGGACACAGCAAAGTGTTCTATACCCCTATAGAGGCTGTATGTAGGCTAGAAATAGCCTTATTTAATATTCGGATCGAAACAAACTTTTTCAGAAAATTTGGCGAATCGGCCGAATCGAATTTTTGAAAAGTTCACTCATCTCTAGTCATAAATGCAAACTGAAAGAGTCACTATTTTTACATTCAGTAATAGCATTTTCCTTCATGAGAACTGTGGCCTACCAAATGAACAAAGAAAACCTCTAGATAGCCATTCCCTTTGCTTTCAACAGCTCCTTGACAACCAAAGCACATTAAAAGGAATTGTGCATCTGACCTAAGGAAGTTTCCATTTGAATACATGATGGGAATATATTACATTTCACCAGTGTGATGTCACAGCTGCCCTAAACAAGTGGAGTTGTTGTGTGTCCAAACACTTTTTGCTTCTACATTTTAAAAACTGTTTAAAAAAAGGGACACAACAAGCAATAAATTTAAAGGGGACTTAGGGCTTCTTCTAACCTGTTTCCGTAAATACTTGTATTGTCCATAAAATAACAGTCTCTTGTCGCTCCTCAGCAGCACAATCATGGGTTGTCTTCACATATGTATGCCCGGATATGGAAAATTATAATAAAATATACAAATGCAAAGACCTGCCCCTAACGTATATAGTGAGTTTTTTTTTGGTCCTTGTTACCTGCTGGACTAGTGTTGCACAAATTCCTCTCTGGAGCGCACACAAGCTCCTGTTAAATTCTTGGCTGCACACACCGGAAGTGACATATTCTCTACTTCAGGTCCGCGGCCGGACCTGAAGTTTTTATTTACTTACTAGCTGAGTACCCGGTTTTTCCTTCCTAATCCTTTTTGGGGAGGAAAATAAACAAAGGAGGAAGCTTTTGACTTCATATGCAGTCCTCATATATTGTTGTCATATCCCGACCCCACATCCCGACCTCCTATCCCGACCTCCTATCTCGACCTCCTGTCCCGACCTCCTATCCCGTCCTCCTATCCCGTCCTCCTATTCCGACCTCCTATCCCGACCTCCTATCCCGTCCTCCTATCCTGTCCTCCTATCCCGTCCTGCTATCCCGTCCTCGACCTCCTATCCCGTCCTCCTATCTCGACGTCCTATCCCGACCTCCTATCTCGTCCTCCAATCTCGAGCTCCTATCCCCACCTCCTATCCTGACCTCCTATCCTGACCTCCTATGCCGACCTCCTATCCTGACCCTCCTCCTATCTCGACCTCCTATCTCAACCTCCTATCCTGTCCTCCTATCCTGACCTCCTATCCCGACCTCCTTTCGCGTCCTCCTATCTTGACCTCCTATCTCGACCTCCTATCCTGACCTCCTATCCAGACCTTCTATCCCGTCCTCCTATCCCAACCTCCTTTCCCGCCCTCATATCTCGACCTCCTAACCTGACCTCCTATCTTGACCTCCTATCCCGTCCTCCAATCCCGACCTCCTATCCCGACCTCCTATCCCGACCTCCTATCCCGACCTCCTATCCCGTCCTCCTATCTCGACCTCCTTTCCCGACCTCCTATCCCGACCTCCTATCCCGTCCTCCTATCTCGACCTCCTATCCCGACCTCCTTTCCCGTCCTCATATCTCGACCTCCTATCTTGACCTCCTATCCCATCCTCCTATCTCGACCTCCTATCCTAACCTCCTATCCCGTCCTCCTATCCCGTCCTCCTATCCCGACCTCCTATCCTGACATCCTATCCCGACCTCCTATCTCGACCTCCTATGTCAACCTTCTATCCCGTCCTCCTCTCCTGACCTCCTTTCCCGTCCTCCTATTCCGACCTCCTATCCCGACCTCCTATCCCGTCCTCCTATCCTGTCCTCCTATCCCGTCCTGCTATCCCGTCCTCGACCTCCTATCCCGTCCTCCTATCTCGACGTCCTATCCCGACCTCCTATCTCGTCCTCCAATCTCGAGCTCCTATCCCCACCTCCTATCCTGACCTCCTATGCCGACCTCCTATCCTGACCCTCCTCCTATCTCGACCTCCTATCTCAACCTCCTATCCTGTCCTCCTATCCTGACCTCCTATCCCGACCTCCTTTCGCGTCCTCCTATCTTGACCTCCTATCTCGACCTCCTATCCTGACCTCCTATCCAGACCTTCTATCCCGTCCTCCTATCCCAACCTCCTTTCCCGCCCTCATATCTCGACCTCCTAACCTGACCTCCTATCTTGACCTCCTATCCCATCTTCCTATCTCAACCTCCTATCCAGACCTCCTATCCCGTCCTCCTATACCGACCTCCTTTCCCGTCCTCATATCTCGACCTCCAATCTTGACCTCCTATCCCGTCCTCCTATCTCGACCTCCTATCCCAACCTCCTATCCGGTCCTCATATCCCGTCCTCCTATCTTGTCCTCCTATCCCGACCTATCGCGACATCCTATCCCGACCTCCTACCCGACCTTCTATCCGACCTCCCATCTCGTCCTCATATCCCGTCCTCCTATCCCGACCTCCCATCCCGTCCTCATATCCTGACTCGTAATATGTGTACCAGGTAATGAAATAGCTCCAGCCTAACGGAAATTATATGGGAACATACATTTCCCATTGATTTGCATGGGACTTTAAAAAAAAACCCTGACCCTCACAAATGGTGGTAGTTAAGGGTTAAATTTACTATCCTATATTTTAAGTGGACATATAAGTAACATGTGACCAAGTATTATCGAAATATCCCCAGCCGTTTGGAAGTTATGCAGTAACATTTATTTCCCATTGACTTGCATGGGACTTTAAACATAAGCCCCGCCCCTGGCAAATGGGGGTGAGTAAGGGTTAAATTACCTATCCTATGTTTGTTGTTGACATATAAGTAACATGTGTGCCAAGTTTCATGTTAATATCTTTAGCCGTTTGAAAGTTTTTGTGGAACATACATACATACATACATACACACACACGTTGAGTTTTATATATATAGATGGAATGTTTATTTATTTATTTATTATTCTTTTTTGTGGTTTTATATATGTTAGTTTGCTGGCCTGAAAGGGGATCTTGCTTAAATGGGCACTGTCACCAAATTTTTTTTTTTGATATGTTGTAGTACTTATGTACTACAATATATCTCTAATATAGTTGAATTTTTTTTTTTTTAAATGGTTTATTTTACATTTGAAAACCGGCCACTAGTGGTCTCCCTCCTAGTGGCTGGCTGCAGCCTGCCGTGACGTCACGCTTGAATTCGGACCGATGCCGGCCGGGCAATCGGTCCTAATTCATTCATCTTGTGCTCGCTCCCTTCCTGTCAATCAGACCGGCAGGAGCGAGCACTGTGAAAGCTGGGGCTTGCGCACATTGGCTCCATGGCCTCGTGCCCCGGCCCCACCTCCCGACATATACGCCTGGCAGAGCAGCACTGAATCTCAGTGCTGCTCGGTCTGTCCTGTACATGGGTATGTCTGATCTGAGGTCTTATAGGGAGTTGTTTGAGAGAGAGAGGGGGAGGGGGGGGGGTTTCGCCGTAACAATGATAGATTGTTTTCAACACAGGGTGCCACCAGTTGTTCCACCACTACAACTCCCAGCATGCCCTGACAGCCAATAGATGTCAGGGCAAGCTGGGAGTTGTAGTGGTGACACAGCTGGAGGTACACTCTTTAGGAAAACAATCATGGCCTGTATAGATGAGCTAAGGGCGGAAGTGTCGGCCCCAGCAGGCATCAGTGACGTCATGCCTGCTGGGGAAGTCTGCCTGGTAAGTGAGTACACTACCAGGCAAACAAAAAGACATTTTTAATATAGTAAAAAAAATGTAAAGGCAGGGAGGTTATTAGGGATAGATGGGCAATAGGCAGGGACAGGGACTCTTTAACATATTGGCGCCAATTGACGGCCATACGCCCCCTCCCATAGACTTGCAATAAGGGGGCAGGGCGTGACATCACGAGAGGGCGGGGCCGTGACATCACGATCCTCCGGCCCCTGCATCGCCAGTCATCAGGCATGGAGCGATGCTCGCTCCGTGCACTAAATGACAGGGGATGCTGCAGGGCGGATCGCACGGGTTTCCAGCGGCAGGACCCCCGCGATCCTTTGGATAGGGATAAGATGTCTAGGGGCAGAGTAGCCATTTAAGGCTAGGTTCACTTGGCCGCTCTCTCCCGTCCCGCTCTTCTCACGTCAATGATGCTAAATGAACCATACTAACAAAAGGATGCAAACTGATGCAAAGAATGCCATTTAAGTGGCATCCTTTTACATCAGTTTATAATCCGTTTGTATCTTTTATTTTCCATTTTTATTTTTGTCTTGCTACTTCCTGGTTGCTCACACCTCTTCTAAGTATGCTCAGAAGTAATAATACATATAAACGCATCAAAAACGGATTGTAAAGAACAGATGCAAATGGATGACATTAAAAGGCACATCCGTATCCCATTTACTTCAACATAAAATTTATTATATCAGTTTCTCTTCAGTTTTTTTTATAGGGAAAGAAATACTGCATGCGCCGTCTTTTTTCCTGTCCAAAAAATGGAATAGAAGCTAAACGGATGAAAACGGATTACAAAGGACTATAAAACAATCTCATTGACATCAATGGGATCTATTTACAGTCATTTGCAAAAGGCTTGAACAGATTTAAGAACAGGAATGAAATAATTGAGACAGATGACCATGTGAATGAGCCCTAGGCTGCTGTGGATTGTTGAAGCACACTCTTTGCTTGGTTTATTGAGAAAGAGGCCCTTATTTACTAAGAGTGGAGTGTAGGTTTCTTTGAGGGTTTTAATTCCCTACAATTTATTTTCCACGGTATTTACTAAGGTTTCCCTACATTTTCCACTTTCCCTACACTTTGCTTTTTTTACACCTGCTCTGATCTGTCTGGTTTTCCTCAGCTGAAATCCAACACATTTTCTGTGGAAACCTTAGTAAATATGTTGGGTTTTTGTGAAAATGTCAAGAACAAGCCCCTTTTCAGTTACTACGCCCCCTTTTCCTGATGACCACACACCTTTTTTTCAGGATTTCTTGGTAATGTGGAGAGTTAGTCATGTTTTTTCAATTCTGGCGCAAATTCTGGCGCACAACCCGACAAAACATGTTGGGTTTGCAATAGTAAATGAAGGCTAGTGTGTAATTCACCTACAGTGGGGATCAAAAGTTTGGGCACCCCAGGTAAAAATTTGTATTAATGTGCATAAAGAAGCCAAGGAAAGATGGAAAAATCTTCAAAAGGCATCAAATTACAGATTAGACATTCTTATAATATGTCAACAAAAGTTAGATTATATTTCCATCATTTACACTTTCAAAATAACAGAAAACAAAAAAATGTCATCTGCTAAAGTTTGGGCACCCTGCAGAGTTAATATCTTGTACTGCCCCCTTTGGCAAGTATCATAGCTTGTAAACGCTTTTTGTAGCCAGCCAAGAGTCTTTTAATTCTTGTTTAAGGTATCTTTGCCCATTCTTCCTTACAAAAGTCTTCCAGTTCTTTGAGATTTCTGGGCTGTCTGTCACGCACTGCTCTTTTAAGGTCTATCCTCGTGGATTTCGAGGTGTGTTTAGGATCATTATTCATTTGTAGAAGCCATCCTCTCTTTAACTTCAGCTTTTTCACAGATGGCATTAAGTTAGCATTCAAAAGTTGCTGAAATTTTATTGAATACATTTTTCCTTCTACTCGTGAGATGTTCCCTGTGCCACTGGCTGCAATACAACCCCAAAGCATGATTGATCCACCCCCATGCTTAACAGTTGGACAGAGGTTCTTTTCATTAAATTCTGTTCCCCTTGTTCTCCAAATGTACCTTGGCTCATTCCGGCCAAAATGGTCAATTTTAACCTCATCAGTCCACAGAACTTGTTTCCAAAATGCATCAGGCTTGTCTATATGTTCATTTGCAAAGTTCAAACGCTGATTTTTGTGGTGAGGACGTAGAAGAGGTTTTCTTCTGATGACTCTTCCATGAAGACCATATTTGTACAAGTATCTCTTTATAGTGGAAAAGTGTACCACAACTCCAGTGTCTGCCAGATCTTTCTGGAGGGATTGTGCAGTCAAACATGGGTTTTGAATAGTTTTTCTCACAATCCTGCGAGCTGTTCTGTCTGATATTTTTCTTGGTCTTCCAGATCTTGCTTTAACTTCCACTGTTCCTGATGACTGCCATTTCTTAATTACATTCCGAACAGAGGATATTTACATCTGAAAACGTTTTGCTATCTTCTTATAGCCTTCTCCAGCTTTGTGAGTGTCAACTATTTTCAGTTTCAGATTTCTAGACAACTGTTTAGAAGAACCCATGGTGCTGATTGTTGGGACAAGGTCAGATGAGTCTGGGTATTTAAAACCTTTGAGATTGACATCATCTGGTCTTCCCAGATGATGATTGAGAACAATCCATGACACTGGCAGGTCTCAGCTTTGCAAAGGGGGCAATGCATGGTCTAAATTCTGCAGGGTGCCCAAACTTTTGCATATGCCATTTTTTTTGTTTTCTGTTATTTTGAAAGTGTAAATGATGGAAATAAAATCTAACTTTTGTTGACATATTATAAGAATGTCTAATCTGTAATTTGATTCCTTTTGGAGATTTTTCCGTCTTTCCTTGGCCTCTTTATGCACATTAATACAAATTTTAATCTGGGGTGCCCAAACTTTTGATCCCCACTGTAAATGTACAAACTATTGAAATATAGCATTAATTGATCCGCATGGTCAATGGTCTAAATGTAAAAAAATACCAAAGTCCAGAAATGCATATTTTTTGTCACTTCATATACCATGAAAATTAAAGGGGTATTCCAGGAAAAAAAACTTTTTTTTTTTTTTTATATATCAACTGGCTCCAGAAAGTTAAACAGATTTGTAAATTACTTCTATAAAAAAATCTTAATCCTTTCAGTACTTATGAGCTTCTGAAGTTAAGGTTCTTCTTTTCTGTCTAAGTCTTCTCTGATGACACCTGTTTGGAGAAACGCCCAGTTTAGAAGCAAATCCCCATAGCAAACCTCTTCTAAACTGGGCGTTTCCCGAGACAGGTGTCATCAGAGAGGATTTAGACAGAAAAGAACAACCTTAACTTCAGAAGCTCATAAGTACTGAAAGGATTAAGATTTTTTAATAGAAGTAATTTACAAATCTGTTTAACTTTCTGGAGCCAGTTGATATATATAAAAAAGTTTTTTTTCCTGGAAAACCCCTTTAACCTCTTAAGGACCAAGGAAGTATGAGTACGTCCTTGGTCCCGCTCCCGTGATATAACGCGGGGTCCCACTATGACGCCGGGCCCGCCGTGATATGATGCGGGGTGCATCATATCACGGCGGGCCCGGCGTCATAGTGAAGCCGGGACCCGCCGCTAATAGCGCGCGGCACTGATCGCGGTGCCGCGCGCTATTAACCCTTTAGGCGTGCGCTCAAAGCTGAGCCACGCGGCTAAAAGTGAAAGTAAAAAGTGCCGGTTAGCTCAGTGGGCTGTTTGGGATAGCCGCGGCGAAATCGCGGCATCCCGATCAGCTTACAGGACAGCCGGAGGGTCCCTACCTGCCTCCTCGCTGTCCAATTGCCGAATGACTGCTCAGTGCCTGAGATCCAGGCATGAGCAGTCAAGCGGCAGAATCATCGATCACTGGTTTCCTATGAGAAACCAGTGATCAATGTAAAAGATCAGTGTGTGCAGTGTTATAGGTCCCTATGGGAGCTATAACACAGCAAAAAAAAAGTGAAAAAAGTGAATAACGATCATTTAACCCCTACCCTATTAAAAGTTTGAATCACCCCCCTTTTCCTATGAAAAAAAAAAAAAACCACAGTGTAAATAAAAATAAACATATATGGTATCGCCGCGTGCGGAAATGTCCGAATTATAAAAATATATCATTAATTAAACCGCACGGTCAATTGCGTACGCGCAAAAAAATTCCAAAGTCCAAAATAGTGCATTTTTGGTCACTTTTTATATCATGAAAAAATGAATAAAAAGCGATCAATAAGTCCTATCAATGCAAAAATGGTACAGTTAAAAACCATTTCAGATCACATCACGGCGCAAAAAATTAGCCCTCATACCGCCCCATACGCGGAAAAATAGAAAAGTTATAGGGGTCAGAAGATGACAATTTTAAAAGTATAAATTTTCCTGCATGAAGTCATGATTTTTTCCAGAAGTACGACAAAATCAAACCTATATAAATAGGGTATCATTTTAATCGGATGAACCTACAGAATAAAGATAAAGGTGTCTCTTTTACCGAAAAATTTACTACGTAGAAACGGAAGCCCCCAAAAGTTACAAAACTGCGTTTTTTTTTTCAATTTTGTCTCACAATAATATTTTTTTCTGTTTCCCCGTAGATTTTTGGGCAAAATGTTTGACATCATTACAAAGTAGAATTGGTGGCGCAAAAAATAAGCAATCAAATGGATTTTTAGGTGCAAAATTGAAAGAGTTATGATTTTTTAAAGGCAAGGAGCAAAAAACGAAAGTGCAAAAACGGAAAACCCCCCGGTCCTTAAGGGGTTAAAAGGCTATCTAAAAGTCCTATCAAAACAATGGTACAGATAAAAACAAGTTCACAACACAAAAAATAAAAAAAGTTACAGGGATCAGAAGAGGACAATTTTAAGCATACTTATTTTCATACAAAATGTTATAGGCCCAAATTTAGCTAACAAGCTCTGGTAAAGTGAAAGCTGAGCTGTGATTGGTTACTGTGGGAAAATCACTCTCACACAGTTTGATAAATCTGGGCCATAGTTGGGGGGAAGTTATCAAGGGATTTAGACTTTTTTTTTGCTTTTTTTAGGTTCCCTAAGCTATACATCGCACAGAATGCTACTCTAACACTCCATTCAATCCTGTAAGAGAAAAGCACCAAAAATCGAAATAACCAAACAATACAATCTATGATTGGGGGAGGGGCGTGGGGCTGTGAGGCAGGGTGGGGGCCATGGGGGCATGGGAGACTATGGAGGATAGGGGGTGGGGGGCAAATCACAGGGCCAAACTACTGGGCGATCTTTCTAAAACACCGGTTTGAGGATTGCTGTCCTAACTTGTGTCTCTCTATATGGTACACTACTACAACTCCCAGCACACCCTGAGTTTTAATAAATGTAAATAAGACCCCCACCCAGAAAAAAAAAATTATCCTCTTTTCCCATTTAAAAAATAAATAAATAAATGTTAACAATTAAATACCGTATTTATCGGGGTATACCACGCACCGGCCTATAACACGCACCCTCATTTTACCAAGGATATTTGGGTAAAAAAAGTTTTTTACCCAAATATCCATGGTAAAATGAGGGTGCGTGTGTGCGCGTGTATACCCCGATACATCCCCAGAAAAGGCAGGGGGAGAGAGGCCGTCGATGCCCGCTTCTCTCCCCCTGCCTTTCCTGGGGTCTAGAGCCGTGCCGGAGGCCTGCAGCAGCGCGGACCCGACCCAGGTAATTATGCCACCGGGGATGGGGGGAGGCAACGGGTCAGCAGCGCTGGCAATGGGTGCCGCTGCCCCTTCTCTCCCCCTGGCTATCGGCGCCTCTGCCCGTTCTGTCCCCCTGACTATCGGTACCGGCGCCCCATTGCCGGCGCCGATAGCCAGGGGGAGAGAAGCGGCGCCGACAGCCAGGGGGAGAGAAGGGGCAGCGGCACCCATTGCCAGCGCCGCTGCCCCGTTGCCTCCCCCCATCCCCGGTGGCATAATTACCTGGGTCGGGTCCGCGCTGCTGCAGGCCTCCGGCGTGCGTCCCCTGCGTCGTTGCTATGCAGGGCGCGGCCCACTGACGTCATGCGCCGCGCTGTGCAGCGCATAGCAATGACGAAGGGGACGCACGCCGGAGGCCTCCAGCAGCGCGGACCCGACCCAGGTAATTATGCCACCGGGGATGGGGGGAGGCAACAGGGCAGCGGCGCCGGCAATGGGTGCCGCTGCCCCTTCTCTCCCTCTGGCTATCGGCGCCGGTATCGATAGTCAGGGGGACAGAACGGGCAGCGGCGCCGATAGCCAGGGGGTGAGAAGGGCCGGCAGCAGGGCTCTAGACCCCAGGAAAGGCAGGGGGAGAGAAGCGGGCAGCGACGGCCTCTCTCCCCCTGCCTTTCCTGGGGCGGTATCGGCGTATAACACGCACATAGACTTTAGGCTAAAAATTTTAGCCTAAAAAGTGTGTGTTATACGCCGATAAATACGGTAAATAACATTTGGTATCACCCCATGCAGAAACTACTAAACTACTTATCCTATGGGGTGAACAACGTGAATTTAAAAAATACTTATTTCCAAAAATGCTGAATTTTGGTCACAAAATGCAAAAAAAATTAAAAATACTCCATATACGTAAAAACGGTATTGTTAAAAACTAGAGATCATGGTGAAAAAAATGAGCCCTCATACAGCCCAGTATATTGGAAAAATAAGAAAGTTATAGGCAGAGGCGTAGCGTTGGGGGTGCAGGGGGGGCCGGCCGCACCGGGCGCAACATCTGGGGGGGCGCGCTCACACTCGCAGCTCTCTGCCCCTGTCTGGCTCACTCACTCTCTCTGCAGAGCTGGCTGTGCGAATCCGAGCCGCCGGGTCGCCGACCACTGTGGAGGCAGTGGCGGATCCAGGGGGGGGGGGCAACGGGGCAATTGCCCCCCCTTCCCCCCCCCCCCCCCCCCCCGAGATTGTTGCCCCTCTTCCTGAACAATCGCATGGTGGAGCGGGAGCTGTCGGCTGTCCCGCTCCACCACCCCTTTCTCACGCCCGTCACCTTGCTATCACACGCCGTGGCTGCTCCACTCCTGCAGCCAGTGAGAGCCAATCACGGCAGGCCGGCGCGATGACATCACATCATCGCGCCGGCGCCCGGAGATCACGTCCCCGTGGCTCTCAATGACTGCCGGAATGGAGCAGCCGCAGCGTGGGAGAAAGGTGATGGGCGTGAGAAAGGGGAGGGGGGAGCAAATTATAAGTGAGAGGGGCAAATGATGAGTAAGGGGCACATGTCAGGGGGGCATTATATGTGGGGGCACATGACAGGACCCCCCCCCATCATGTGCCCCTAATATATAATACCCCATGTCCTGTGCCCCTCACATATAATGCCCCCCCTGACATGTGTCCTTCACATATAATGCCCCCTGTCCTGCCCCCTCAGGGGGCATTATATGTGAGGGGTACATGTCAGGGGGGCATTATATGTGAGGGGCACAGGACATGGGGCATTATATGTGAGGGGCACAGGACAGGGGACATTATAAGTCAGGGTCACATGTCAGGGCGGCATTATATGTGGGGGCATATGACAGTGGAGCATTATATGTGAGGGGGCAATATATGTGGGGGCACATGACAGGGGCCCCCTGTCATGTGCCCATATAATGCACATATAATTCCCCTCTGACATTTGCCGCTTACTTATAATACCCAAAGTCATGTGCCTTGGATCATCTCCAGGGTATGGTTCCATTTTGATGTTTAGTTTTTGTTCTTGATATTTTTTGTTGTTTACGATGGTTGTGAGACGACATATAATAGCGCGGCCCATGCTAGGTTACTACATTTGTAGATTTGTATTCATAGACCTGCTGAAAATGTGGAGAATGTGTAATGCATGTTCACACTCAATAAAGTGTTTGAAAATAAACTTGTATTTAGATGCATTTTACTTTAATTACATCAGTATTTTCATAACAAACAATACATGTGCTTAGGGGGTAAGGGTTTCTTTAACTAATCTAGTGGAAGAGACTCGAGTGCTAAAATCCACGGGTTAGGGGGCGCAAATTACTTGCCTTGCCCCGGGTGCTGACAACCCACGCTACGACAATGGTTATAGGCAGGGCCGTTTGAAGGAATTTGGGGGCCCCAAGCAAAATAGACATGGAGGCCCCCCACGCAAAGCCTACAGGAACCACAGCATAGCCATACAGCTTAAGTTTACCCACAATTTATATAAATAAAAAAGGAGATTAACATTGCAATTTTCATGCACATTAAATGCAATAGCAATATTTGCACTGTGCTGTTGCATTTAATGTGCATGAAATTTGAACATTTTCAATAAATGAACATTTGCGAAAAACACCACTGTACCATGCAAATTGTATGGTACAGTGGTGTTTTTTTGCAAATGCTTAATGTATATTCGATACAATGTAGTACCCCCAGATTAACCCCCTCCCCACAGTAGGCATGTAGTACCCCTAGATTAACCCCCTCCCCCCAGTAGGCAGGAGGTTCCCCCAGATTAACCCCCCCCCAGTAGGCAGGTAGTACCCCCAGATTAACCCCCCAGTAGGCAGGTAGTACCCCCTGTACCCCAGGAGGGGGTTAATCTGGGGGTGCTACCTTCCTACTGGGGGGGAGGGTGTTAATCTGGGGGTACTACCTTCTTACAGGGCGGGGGTGGAGGTTAATCTTGGGGTACTACCTTCCTACTGGTGGGGAGGGGGTTAATCTGGGGGTACTACCTACCTACTGGGGGGGCCCCAGATTACCCCCCCCCAGTAGGCAGGTAGTACCCCAGATTAACCCCCTCCCCCCAGTAGGCCGGCAGTGCCCCCAGATTAACCCCCCCAGTAGGCAGGTAGTACCCCTTTACCCCAGGAGGGGGTTCATCTGGGGGTGTTACCTTCCTACTGGAGGGGAGGGGTTAATCTGGGGGTACTACCTGACTACTGGGGGGCCCAGATTAACTCCCTCCTCACCCAGTAGGAAGGTAGTACCCCAGATTAATCCCCCCCCCCCAGTAGGCAGGTAGTACCCCCTGTACCACAGGAGGGGGCCCATCTGGGGGTGCTACCTTCCTACTGGGGGGGGGTTAATCTGGGGGTACTACCTGACTACTGGGGGGGGGAAGATTAAACCCCTCCTCCCCCCCATTAGGCAGGTAGTACCCCCAGATTAACCCCCTCCTCCCCCAGTAGGAAGGTAGTACCCCAGATTAATCCCCTTCCCCCCAATAGGCAGGTAGTACCCCAGACTAAACCCCTCCCCTCCCCCCAGACCCAGTAGGCAAGTAGTTAGGGGTATTCACCCCAGTCAGAGTCACTGAAACGTAACTGACGCCACACGACGCGCACAGTCACGTGACACGTCACGTCACGCTCTACGGCCGGCGTTAGGATGCCCTGGGACTCAGCGTGACGTCATGTGACGCACGAACATAAGAAGTCCGGACCAGAGGTGAGCCGGGGTGGGGCACAAAAAGGAGCCGGAGGCAGCGACTTCAGTCTCTGCCTCTCGCTCCAGACAAGCTCTAGCACTGCTGGCCCGACAGGCCGACAGGGCAAGCTGCCTGCTGAACGGGATAGGGAAGGAGGACAGGCAAACACAGGCTCTGCTTCGGGGCCCCGGGCCAGCTCGGGGCCCCAAGCAATTGCTTGGTTTGCCTGTCCTATTCCGACGGGCCTGGTTATAGGGGTCAGCAGAGAGTAAGCAATGCAATATACAGCAACACGCAGCACTTATCACAGCCACTTTTGCTTTCAGTGTAAAATTGACTGTGCTGAGGTATTTTCCCCTAGCTGTCTGTTGCTCAAATTCATCTTATGCTCTGCACCTTTTCATAAATATGACACACGTCAGCACATTTACAGCAGTAAGTCCACGTTCACAGGCTGGAATTTCTGTGCCGGATTCCGTATTGGAATTCGGCACGGAATTCCGCTGCAGCAGAGTCCCGTTGACTTCAAGGGGAATCTGATGCACTGTGCACACGGAAGAATTTCCGTGCCAGATGTTTCAGCCACGGAAATTCAGTTTTCTCTGTCCGCAGAAACAATGACACTGCACAGAATGCATAGCTGTCTATTACATAGCTCCTTCCTGTGCGGTCCTAGTGCCAGCTGTTTATGCCGTTGGCCACAGTTTGCAGAATGTCCGCACAGAAATTTTCCGTGCAGACATTCCGTCATGTGAACATAGCCTTATACTTGGTTTGTCTGTGTCCATTGAGCTAGGGCAACAAGACTGACATGAAGTGCTCTTCGCCATTTCATAAACTTGACACATGTCAGCACTTAAGGCCATGTTCACACGTCGGAATTTCCGTGCCGGATTTCACATTGGAATTCGGCACGGAGAATTTGCTGCAGCAGAGTCCCGTTGAATTCAATGGGATTCTGCTGTACTGTGCACACGGCGGAATTTCTGTGCCAGATATTTCCGGCACGGAAATTCTGAATTCTGTATCCGCAGAGAGATTGAACGTGTTCATTCTTTCTGCGGACTCCGCACGAACTGCATAGCCGTCTATGAGATGGCGCATTCCCATGTGGTCCTAGCAATTTGCGGAATGTCCGCACGGAGATTCTGTGTGTGGACATTCCACAGTGTGAACATAGCCTAAAACACGTCCACCACAGACAATCATAATGAATTCCCCTCGTCATTTTTACTGAAAAGTGCACTCGGAAAGGAAAGCCCCCAAAAGTTACAAAATGGCATTTTTTCTTTCAGTTTTGCCCTACAAATAATTAATGTTAAGTTAATTTGGTAATAAAATAAGTGATGTCATTACAAAGCACATTTAGTGGTGCAAAAAATAAACCCTCATATTTGTCTGTAGGTGGAAAGTTGAAAGCATTATGATTTTTAGAAGGCGTGGAGGAAAAAAACGCAGAGCAGAGCGGAGCAGCAAGGAGGAGGACGTGCGTGCATGCTAAGTTACCTTCAGTGCTCCAACCAATGCTCCTCCAGTCCTGGGACGTACTTCTATGGCCTGTCGGCCATAGCAGTAGATTGTGACCCCGGACTGGAGAAGCGGTGGACAGAACACTGAAGTGAGGCAGTACACAGGCATACAGCCTCCAGCCATACACTGTATATGGCTGAAGGCTGTATGTCTGTGGGGGAGCTATACTGCACCTAATGTGGGGGAACCATACTGCACCTAATGTAGGGGAACTATACTGCACCTAATGTGAGGAACTATACTGCACCTAATGTGGGGAGCTATACTGCACCTAATGTAGGGGAACTATACTGCACCTAATGTAGGGAACTATACTGCACCTAATGTGGGGGAACTATACTGTACCTAATGTGGGGGAACTATACTGCCAACCTAATTGGGGGGGGGGGGGGGGGGGCGGGGGACTATACTGCACCTAATGTGGAGAACTATATTGTACCTAATGAGGGGGAACTATACTGCACCTAATGTAGAGAACTATACTGCACCTAATGTGGGGGAACTATACTGTACCTAATGTGGGGGAACTATACTGACAACCTAATGGGGGGAACTATACTGCACCTAATGTGGAGAACTATACTGCACCTAATGTGGGGGAACTATACTGCACCTAATGTGGGGAACTATACTGCACCTAATGTGGGGGGAACTATACTGCCAACCTAATGTGGGGGGAACTATACTGCCAACCTAATGGTGGAGAACTATACTGCCAACCTAATGTGGGGGAACTATACTGTACCTAATGTGGAGAACTATACTGCACCTAATGTGGGTAACTATACTGCACCTAATGTGGGGGAACTATACTGTACCTAATGTGGGGGAACTATACTGCACCTAATGTGGGGGAACTATACTGCCAACCTAATGTGGGGGAACTATACTGCACCTAATGTGGGGGAACTATACTGCCAACCTAATGTGGGGGGAACTATACTGCCAACCTAATGTTGGGGGACTTATACTTCCAGCCTAATGTGGGGGATTTATACTGCCAACCTAATGTGGGGGAACTATACTGCCAACCTAATGTGGGGGAACTATACTGTACCTAATGTGGGGGAACTATACTGACAACCTAATGGGGGGAACTATACTGCACCTAATGTGGAGAACTATACTGCACCTAATGTGGGGGAACTATACTGCACCTAATGTGGGGAACTATACTGCACCTAATGTGGGGGGAACTATACTGCCAACCTAATGTGGGGGGAACTATACTGCCAACCTAATGGTGGGGAACTATACTGCCAACCTAATGTGGGGGAACTATACTGCACCTAATGTGGGAGAACTATACTGCACCTAATGTGGGTAACTATACTGCACCTAATGTGGGGGAACTATACTGCACCTAATGTGGGGGAACTATACTGACAACCTAATGTGGGGGGAACTATACTTCCAGCCTAATGTGGGGGACTTATACTGCCAACCTAATGTGGGGGAACTATACTGCCAACCTAATGTTGGGGGACTTATACTTCCAGCCTAATGTGGGGGAACTAAACTGCCAACCTATACTGTACCTAATGTGTGGGGACTTATATTGCCAGCCTAATGTGGGGGAACTGTGCTGCCAATCTAATGTGGGGGAACTGTGCTGCCAATCTAATGTGGGGGAACTACAATCTAATGTGGGAGAACTATAAACTATCAATTAAAAAAAAACAAGTTTGGATCATTGAACTCTGTTGTGTTCTTTTAAAGCAAAATATGTTAAAGGAGTACTCCGGTGCACACTTTTTTCATGTTATCCCCTCCGGGCTGCAAAATAAAAGAAAACGCACTTTATCTTACCTGCCAACGAGCCACCGGAGCTCCGGTACAGGTGTTCGGTCCCCGGGCTGTATTCTTCTTACTTCCTGTTAGCCCGGCACGTCACACGGAGCTTAGCCTATCACCGGCCGCAGCGATGTCCCGCCTCGGCCGGTGATAGGCTAAGCTCCGTGTGACGTGCCGGGCTAATCGGAAGTAAGAAGAATACAGCCCGGGGACCAAACACCTGTACCGGAGCTCCGGGGGCTCGTTGGCAGGTAAGATAAAGTGCGTTTTCTTTTATTTTGCAGCCCGGACAGGATAACATGAAAAAAGTGTGCGCTGGGGTACTCCTTTAACTATTTATGGCAACTGTATGCGTTTTTTTTTTTTTTTTTTTTCTAAACTTAGACCTCAGTATTCTGATTTAATTGCTGTGCTGGCACTTTGAGGGAAAAAACTTGGCGTGCATTACGGTTTGGCACTCGGGCTCAAAAAGGTTCGCCATCACTGGGTTAGGCGAAGAAAAAAATTGTGCTGTCCCTTTATTTTTTTGTCCACTCAGTTATGGTAAAATACCCGCTCCCCAACAGACCCGGTGACGTCATGTAGAGTCGTACAAAACCACAGCATGAACGAGGCTTTGTACAGTACATCCTTCTCCAGAAACTTGCCAGGAAGAAGTCGTCCGTCCCTCTCATAACCCCGCCCCCTCAGCACGTGGGTAGAGGGTGACGTCACAGTCTCTTTAAATAGCGGCCAAGTAGGAGCAGGAGTTAGACGGCAGAGGTAGCGCTCCTGGTAAGTGAGTGGCGGGTGACAGGGCTAGGGGACACGGGGTGAACCGTCTTGGCGGCGAGGACACAGGCTCCGGTATTGTTTCTCCTGGGTGGAGTAGACTCCGCCGTGTGTATCTGTATCATGGCGGCACGGCATTGCGCTCGCTATGTGTGGGGGCTTCTTTCTTTCTGACTTTCACACATTTACTCCGTGGTCCTGCTGTGTCCTCAGGTGAAGTGTCAGCTGCAGAAATCCTGGTATCATGTCAATTAACGGAACCGATACTCCTGCCCCAATGGAGGAGACTCCCGATCAACAGGTGAGGTGGCTGGACTTTGATGTGCCCTCTTATCTCCCTGGCACTCTTGGGGGGGTTATATCAGGGCATGCAGATAGCAGCTTGCCCTTTGCATCTTAGGGGCGTTATGGTGCAACTAGGTGTTTGGTAGCGATGCCACCTAAAAGCTGTACTCCATCTTATATACTCTATATTGATCTCTTGTAGAGCACCAGTTGCCCCATCATTCACATGCATAGTTATCTGTATCATGTGCACATATGCCCTATGAGTGTACTCATGTATATTTGATGATCACACAGCCAATACTGTATCATGGGTCATGTGCTGCCTTGTGGTTTCTCATATTAATGGAGACCATGATGCTTTGCCCATATTGTCTGATCCTGTCTGAAGAGGGGAATTGTGCTGTTCAGTGTGCCCATGCATAGTCTGTACTGGTGACAAAACCCGTCTGGACCCTTCCTGGTGATAAAGCAGTGATCACTAGTATACATGCCAACAGGTCTGAAATAGACACTTGCTGATGCTTTACAGTGAATACTGAATATGGAACACTGCTGCCTTTAGAGTATATATATATGTGTGTAATTTTTTTCTCTCCATGATACAGTAGTTCTGGCTTCATCCTCCCATAGTCATGTGATTCAAGGATAGCTTCCTCTGTAGTGCAAATGTCTGTGTATATAATGCAGCAATGTATGGTAGCTATACTGTCTACAGCAGTGGTCTTCAACCTGTGGACCTCCAGATGTTGCAAAGCTACAACTCCCAGCATGCCCGGACAGCCGTTGGCTGTCTGGGCATGCTGGGAGTTGTAGTTTTGCAACATCTGGAGGTCCGCAGGTTGAAGAGCACTGCTGTAGACAGTTGTCCTTCATACATTGCTCTCTAGCTATTGGCAGCCTCACCTATGTCTGGGATTACTAAAACTTGGCAAGTGTCTCTGAACCTTGTGACAAGGTCCTAAAACAGGCACTAGTGTAATGGACCCCACCCCCTTTTAACATTAGATCTTACAACTTTTTCTTTTAAGTGGAGATTTCTCCTTTCATCCCAAGTGTGTGCTGTCTTCTGGGACTTGTGTCTTACAGAAAATTGCCCTGATACTGCACATGTTGTTGCAGGGTACATGCAGTACCCACTGCTTGGGCTGATCCACATCATCTGGGTGAGTTTCCCTCTGGCATGAATCAGAGGGAAAGGGTGCACGCACACCACGTTTTTGCAATACAGTTCCCATATCAGGTTTTTGATAAATGGATTACTCAAAACCTGACTAAACTGTATCAAAACGTGTACAAATTTTAACCCGTATACGGCTAAGAAAAATGATGTCCGGTTGCATCTGTTTTTAAGGAAGAAAAGTGTACGTTTAACTTCTCACTCCATTTTTAATAAAGTTTCACTTGTTTGCAATTCCAAGAGAGAAACTGTAGTCAAAAACCATATAGTGAAAACTAGATGGAACTGTACACACATACAGTTATGTGTGGTTCCCATGTTAAAAAACAAATGTATACAGTTTAATAGTTTTTCACCCAGACCAAAAAATGTGGTAGACTACGGTTTTGGGTACGGGTAAAAAAATGGACAAAACCGTAGAAGAGGCATAACGGACTAAACCGGCTAATGCGTTTGCCATACGGTTTACGATGTTAAGTCAATGCATGGTTTTCTATACAGTTCCGTATGGTTTTTAACTTTAAACCGTATACGGGAACTGTGTAGCAAAAACGTGGTGTGCAAGCACCCAAACTGATAGTAGACATGCCAATGTTAATTTTAAAGGGACAGTTCACAATGATCCACTCTCAATTTTGACACCGGATGACTGGACTCTCTGGCCAGGGTAATGTAGGTTGCTGCATTGCCCCTGTCTGGCATCTTGAGACCATAGTTTCTGGATGCCAAACTGGTGCATGTTGTCATAGTTGTGGCATCAGGCTTTGTGCACCTATGCCACACATGTGAACTTGGCCTTAGATAGAAATCATCTTGGTCCAATTGGTAACTTCCCCTAGTGATGCTGTGGCACTGATATTTCATCCTGACAGGAATGTGACAGAACGGTTAGGGTCCATGCACAGAATTGAAATTCAAAGTGGAATCTCCTTGCTGAATTCTATCAGCTGATCTGCGCTGCCCCGTATCGGGTCATCTATGATGAGATTTTGTCATCCTTTTATACTAATGTAGCACAATGATCACCTCAGACAAAAGGAGTTAGTTCTGCTCATCACTAACATTTATAACTTTTGGGAGACCTGTTTTTCTGTTGTCTGTCTATAACAGAATGTGGTGGAACGTGTTACCCAGCTACCTCTTGTCAGCTCTGCATGCAGTGTGGTGAGTGCCGTCTACAGCTCTACTAAAGACAGTCACCCATACATCCGCAATGTTTGTGATGTTGCTGAGAAAGGAGCAAAGACCTTAACTGGAGCTGCAGTAACTGGATCAAAGCCCATTATAAGCAGATTGGAGCCACAGAGTAAGTGTATGGAATGTGTTTAAAAGTCTAACTTGTCCAGGACACTTAATGCATATAAACACCATATGCTCTGCGACAACCTGTCCAGAGGAAAAGTTGCCTATAGCAACCAATCAGCTTGCTGCTTTCATGTTTAAAAAGGCCTCTGCAAAATAAAAGCAAGCTGACTGGTTGCTAGGGGAAACTCTTCCTCTGGACAGATTTTGATAAATCTCCCCTATGAGCTGACATAGGCACCCATAGCAACCAATCACAACTCAGTTTTCATAGCTTTGAGCACTGGTAAAATGAAAGCTGAGCTGTGATTGGGTTTTGCAGGCAAGACCAGACAGTTTGAGTTTCAAGCAGACTCCTAAATCTCTTGCTTAAAAAGTACCTGTCACCTAATAAACTTTTCTAAACTAAACCAGGCTATGTTCTCGAACTACTCCTAATGCCACTCACACATTTTGGGAGACAAGTTTTAAACCTCAAAAATATTTAAAAAAATATTTAAATTCTTGCTCACAGTGCAATTTCCCAGCAGGCATGACATCACTGAAGCCTGCTGGGGGACCACTTCCACCCTCACAACATTGCTTTTGAATAGAATACCTCAAGCTCTGCATCTTTCAGTGAGGCTCTGCACTGTCAATCAAGCTCGGTGCAGCCAGAAGCACTTCCTGAGTTTGGACTCCTGCCAGACCGGGAGGAGACCAAACTCACTGTATTAATTGTGGCAGGGAACAGAAGAGCCAACTAGTGGCGGTTTTTACCACATTTTAAACAGGTTTATGTTAATCTTAAAAGCAAGTGTATGGGGAAAGTGTCTGCTAATAACACTAGGGACACTATATTAAAAGTTTTATTTGACAGGTACTCTATTAAAAGGGTATAGCATTCATAACCTTTGTCAAATAGCTGCAGTGAAATGTTATATCCCAGACATAAACTAGGGGTGGCAGAAGGGTGAATAAGGCACTTAAAGGGAATCTGTCATCAATATTAACCGCACTAACCTGTTGGTACTGGCTTGTAGTGTAGGGTGGTATTTGCCATTTCCCAATCCATGCTGCTGTAATCCCCTTCTGGATACTACAAGCCTGTACAAACGGGCTAGTATGATGATGCTAATGACATGCCCTTTTAAATGTCAGACCTCTAATACAAATTTTACACTTATTTGTTTGTTTTGTCTCCTCCCCTTAGTTGCTACAGCTAATGAGCTTGCCTGCAAAGGTTTAGACAAACTGGAATCCTCATTGCCTATTCTTCAGCAGCCAGCTGAGAAGGTAAGTGTTGGCTCCACAGATTGGGGTTTGTGAAACTTTTTTCCTAAATATGTGACTTAACCATGGCAAGAACAGAGTTAACATGTAACTTTTTGGCCTGTACTATGCTCAAGAATGTGCCATAATTCTGGGAGTGACTTTAAATTCTTTACCCCTATCCCCAATATAGCACAAACTTGCAATATGCAAATTAACTCTTAACGGCACTAGGGGTGGGTTTGAAGACTACCTGCACTTCTGATGCCGTCTTGTTCAATAATCGGCTCCTTGATGACTGGGGTGGTGCGAAAAGAACTCTGGAGACTGCATCAGAGGTGTATATAGTTTTCAGGAATGCCCCTTGTGCAGATAAGAGTTAATTTGCATATAAAAATTGTGCTGATTTTGGTGAGTAGAAATTGAAGGTTATCCAGTATAACTAATATCATTTATCCCCCTATCCAGTGTCAGATTGCAGGGGGTCCAACTGTTGTGGCAACCCCCCCCCCCCCCCCAATCTACCTCCCTTGCTCTCTGCATGATTGGAGTGTTGCCCATGGCACAAAGCTGTGGCTGACATGGCCTCTCAATGCATCTCTATGGGAGAGACAGATGTAGCATCTCCAGCTCTCGTATGGATATGTATGGAGGGAGCATGTCAGCCACAGCTTTGTGCCATGGTCGACACTTCATGCAGATTGCCAGCCTGGAAATCTCAGGGGTCCTAGCAGTTGGTTAGGGGATAAGTTTTGCTATACTGGCCTACTCCTTTAAATGCCCTGACTTCCCTGTATCCTAACCTGTAGTTGGCTAAATGGCATAAATTGATGATTTGATTACCGTATTTATCGGGGTATACCACGCACCGGCCTATAACACGCACCCTCATTTTACCAAGGATATTTGGGTAAAAAAAGTTTTTTACCCAAATATCCATGATAAAATGAGGGTGCATGTGTGCGAGTGTATACCCCGATATACCCCCAGGAAAGGCAGGGGGAGAGGCCGTCGCTGCCCGCTTCTCTCCCCCTGCCTTTCCTGGGGTCTAGAGCGCTGCTGTCGGCCCTTTTCACCCCCTGGTTACCGGCGCCGATAGCCAGGGGGAGAGAAGGGGCAGCGGCACCCATTGCCGGCCCCGTTGCCTCTCCCCATCCCCGGTGGCATAATTACCTGAGTCAGGTCCGCGCTGCTCCAGGCCTCCGTCGTGCGTCCCCAGCGTCGTTGCTATGCACGGCGCGGCGCTCTGACGTCATGCGCCACGCCGTTCAGCGCATAGCAATGACGCCGGGGACACACGACGGAGGCCTGGAGCAGCGCGGACCCGACTCAGGTAATTATGCCACCGAGGATGGGGGGGGGGGGGGGGCAGCGGCGCCGGCAATGATCCTTGTGGTAAGTTAATTCCTACAATTTATCTTGTTAGATCATATAATTTTTACATTTGTAGATTTTTTTAAATTTCTTTAATTTTTTTATTGATAAGATGGGGTATATATTTATCTTTACACAGGTGGTTTCGGACACAAAAGAGCTGGTGTCTGGAGCACGTGATGCAGTTGTTGGTGCTGTGACAAACACTGTGACTGGTGCCCGTGACACTGTCACAAATGCAGTATCTGGTATTATGGGCTTGGCTACTGGCGCAGTACAGGGAAGCGTGGACATGACTCGGTCTGTAGTCTCAACAGTGATGGATACACAAGTAGGACAGCTCGTGACTAGCAGTCTGGATACAGTTTTGGGAAAATCTGAGGAGTGGGTTGATCATTACCTTCCTATGACAGATGAGGAGCTATGTAAGTAACTGGGTATATTGCCTGCTGTCCTAAAGTATAACTAGTACAGCCAACTCTTCTTCTACAGGAATTATATGCCTAAAATCTTTAACCAGACTGACCTTTAAATAGATTACCTACTCACTTGCCCATTACAAATTAAGGGTGCATTCACATGTGCATGTTTTTGCTGCAGATTTTGCTGCCCATTGATGTCAATGAGCAGATCTTTAACAAAAATACACACGTGTGAACGCACCTTAAGATGAAAAGCTTAACTGTCATTTTGCCAGAGAACTAAAGGTTTCTACACACGAAGGGTAGGGTCACACACTGCACATCTGCAGTGTAGTTGACAGAGCAACTGCAGTCATGAGCTGATGGGTACCCAGCTGCAGCAGGGCTCTCTGCAGTTGCCCTCTGACTGCTGGCAGCACATCCATGCAGAGAACAGCATGGAGCCAAAGTTTGCGCAGTGCCCGACTCGCGACACAGGGGCTGGCTGTTTGTGACATCACAACCCCGCTCCCTCATTACATCATGCCCTGCCCCCTTAATGCAAGTCTGAGGGGGGGGGGGGGTGTGGCTGCCATCAACTCCTCTCCCATAGACTTGCATGAAGGGGGCATGACATCACGAGGAGGTGGGGCTGTGATGTCACAAACTGCAGGCCCCTGTATCATGGGTAATCGGGCATGGAGCAAACTTCGGCTCTATGCTACGGATGACTAGGGGGTTGCAAAGATTGCGGGGGTCCCCAGTGGCGGGACCCCACGATCAGACATCTTATTCCCTGTCCTTGGATGGGGGGGGTAAGATTTCTAGGGGCAGAGTACCCCTTTAAGATGACTATTTAGTTAGTTATTCCCAACAACATGCATGCTATCTACATAGTCAACCAGAAACCAATCCCTCATGACACTATGTAGGTTATCACTTAATGATGTTAAAAAAATTGAATTTCTGTGCAGTCTCCCATTGATTTCAATTGGATTCTGCTTCACTGTTTACATAGCGGAATTTCCCCACTGGAAACAACTGGCATGGAAGTTGAAATTCTGTCTGCAGAAAGAATAGGTCTAGTCTTTCTGCAGACTCTGCACAGAAATGCATTGATGTCTGAGACTGCATTTCCCATCAGTCCTAGTGCCAGCATTTTATGGGCAATGTCCACACAGATTTTCTGTGAACATAGCCTTAGTGTGGTGTGGGATTTTTAATATAGAACACTTTAAGACCTTTATTGCATTTGGGCTGTTAATCTTAGACTTTTGGGTGTCCGATATTGTGCTTTCAAAAAGCCAGCAGGAACTAGGCAAGTAGTCCTGTGCTGGTACCCAGCACCTGCTTTCCACCCCACTTGCCTTGTGTGACATCCCTATGTGTACTGGGAGTGATGCATCACAGTGTGGAGGGCAGCCACCAGGGAAATTCTGCTTAATTGTACACATGTAATTGTCTGCACATCTAATCTTTATGCCACTATCACTTATATTATAAAAATACCTCTTCACTTGCTCAGTTAGAAATCTCTCAGGGGAAGGGAGTGTCCCTCCCTTGTGGTGGGAGGGGATTGGTGCATCTGCTCATGCAGCATTGTATATGAGCCATTGTTGTCCATGACTCATGGACAAGCCTGATGCTCCTGCAAGACTGGTTAGTGTCCCAGTAGGTATTGCAGACACCTAGAGGTGAGATTTGTCAGGAGCTGTGTAGTCTCAGCAGCTTGTACAAATGGAGCTCTGATAACACTGATCAATGCTGTGCTATTGATCAGTGTATTCAACTGAGACTGCATGTTAAAGTCCCCTATGGGGGACTACAAAATGAATAGAATGTCAAAAATAAGTGAAAAAGCACTTGCATTGCCCCTTACCATTTTTATAAAATAAAAATTTAAACATGCAACTGCCATTTGTGTAAATGTACAAACCTATAACCCCTTCCTACAAATGGACAAAAAATGTACACCTTGCAATGCTCCTGCTATATGAAGCGTGCACAGTATGTTTCATACCTGGCTATCAGCAATGGGACCCTGGCTGAACGGTTCTCCAGTAAGCCATGGCTGTCTGGTGCAATGGAGCACTAATAGCACTGACAATGCTGTGCTACATTGTTAAATGTAGTGATATAAATGAGGTATCACTTTAATTGTATGGAACTACAGAACAAGGACAATGAGGGAGATTTATTAAAACCTGTCCAAAGAAAGTTGCTGAGTCCATAGCAACAAGATTGCTTTCTTTCACAGGCCTAACTATTCCCCCCCCGACAGATTTTGATCTCCCCAATGTGTCCATTCAACCAAAGCCCCCAAAAGTTAGTTACCCCTCCATTTTGCCTCTTTCCACCTTCAGAATTTGAGTCATATTGAAGTAAACTTGGTGTCCAAAAAAGCAAGATGGTTACAAAAAAGCACACTTTTGCAGGTAAAGACAGGAAAGTTGTGTGAATATAGAAATAGACTGTTCCTGACGCAGCACACAATGGCTGTTACATGATGGCCAATGTGTTCTTCCTCAGCATCAGTCTGTTAGATCATTCTAAAGTTGGACCCTTTTTTAGATGGAAAATCCACAGCATTTATTACCTATGAAGCACCAGCAAAAAAGGCACATTGCTCAAAACTTCAAACAATAAAAAATACCTCTGAAATGTACACCCCCCCCCCCCCCCCCACTGCTCCATTGGCAAGACTCTACCCCATCCCCTTTAGTTTGACATTACGTTAAATGTGACTTCTGCTGTGATAGTCCATACCTGAAGCCTGATATGCTGTTCTCTGCTGGGATAGAGCAGCACAAACTCATGCATTTGGTGCAGATTGACTGCTGCAAAGCTTCCTGGAGCATATCCATACAGCTGCTGACCAGCAGAGGGCACTCTGAGCACATATGGGAGGTGAGTAATCTGTATCACTGGCGTCTGTGTAAATGTAATGCTGGCTCTACTGCTATCATTGCCTCAATGTTGAAATAAAGGATTGGAGAACCTGCTACGTCTGCCATTGGGGGTGCATTTACTGCTAAAAGGGATTATGTAGTGAACCTGCTACTACCCACCAAAAGCAAACCTGCCACAACATTTGAGTTGATATAAAACTTTGGTATAAAGAAGAAATCTTACTAGACTACTGGTTAAAATCTTTGAGGCACTCTGCAAAATTGTCTAGGTCAAGCTCTAGAAAAGTGTTCAAACTTACTGGTTTTGGTAAAGGGCCAAGTGATATATACTCAATTTGCTTCACTTTTTCTTTCTAGCTCAGCTTGCCTCAACTGTAGAAGGGTTTGAAGTGGCTCCAATTCAACAACAAAGGGAACAGCAAAGTTACTATGTTCGTTTGGGTTCTCTGTCTTCTCGACTCCGTCATCGAGCATATCAGCATTCTCTGGGCAAGGTGAGGAGTGCCCAGATCAGCACTATGGAGACTCTAGCACAGCTGCACCAAACTATTGACCTGGTAGGACTCTGAATATATTGTATATTTTCTTTAAGATCTTTTGTTTCTTTTGTGTAAACTTTTTTTATATATTTTTTTTAAATGTTAAGATGGAAACGGTCAAAAAAAGTGTTCATGATGGCCAAGAGAAACTGCACCAGCAGTGGCTGCAATGGAGTCGCAAGCAGTCGGAAACTGGATCTGTAGACAGTGAACAAGAACTGGTAATGTGACGAACTGAACTGTAGCTTAATGCATAGAAAAAACAAATATTGCCTTATATGAAGGAACAATCCTAGTTGTTTTTAGTTTCTTCCTGATGGTTTCAGCAATCTAACTGCAGATCATGGGACTCCAGTTGCACATTACAGTCAAGCTGACTATAGTTCCAGCTTCCATCTTTTTATTAAGTTGTGTGGATTTACATACAGTAACTTAACACTACAGACAAAACTGCCGCAAAGTCTACATCTTCTGAGGGAGGATTTGGCGGCAGTTTGCCATAGATTTCACCCTTGATCATCACTTTGAATTGCAAAGTTTACATGTGGATTTTTGTCAATCTTGTCTGGTGTTATGTGGATGCAAACAGACTGGAGGGGGCCCACAATGCCAAAAGTAGATGGGGGTGGGTGGGTTTAAATCTGAAGTTGTGAACTGAAGTGCTAATCTGTTACAATTGTTGTTGCAGCCATTGGACTCCCGTGTGTTAACCATGACCCGTACACTGACCAAGCAACTTCAAACTACTTGCTTTACTCTTGTGTCTGGGGCACAAGGCCTTCCAGCTAGCATACAGGACCGCATGCAACAACTACGACAAACTGCTCAAGACCTACATTCTTCTTTTTCCTCTGTTAAGTCTATTGGAGATGTTTCTGCAGGAATTCTGGCACAAAGCAGGGAACAAGCCACCAAAGTCCATGATCATGTGAATGAGCTTTTAAGCTATGTGGTTGCCAACACTCCTTTAACATGGTTGGTGGGACCTTTTGCCCCTCAGCTAGTTGAATACCCAGAAATGCCTGAAGAGAAGCCTGAAAAAATGCAATAAGTTAACCTGATGCCCCAAACATTTGCACTTAATTTTGTAGTGGGTATCATGTATGGTTCCCCAATTGGGCATATCTCACAACTTTAGAACTAGTGTGTGTGTAATCTATGTCAACTTTTGTATTTCTCTGTACTTGCATCAATTTATAAAACGTGTTCTGCATTTGGTCGTTCTGGATCTCTTTAGTCTGTAAAAACCACCCTTTGTTAGACTAGGCTAATTCAACAGGTAGAGAATTCTAGTTGATCTAACAAAACACTGGGGGGCATGTATCAAGGTAGTTTGAGAGATTTTTTTTTTTTTTTTTTTGTGGGTAAGCAAAATGTTGCTAATAGCCTTACATAAGGAAATTTTCAGTTTCTACCTGGAATACAAAACTCTCAGACATGAGCAAATTTTAATCCCCAAAACTGCAAATTGTTTTGCTTGTGTGCTCCAAATTCCAATCCCATGTCCGTATATTAAATATGTAGCACATAAGCAAAATTAAAGCAAAATAACTTCAGAACTTGCTTACCAAAACAACAATGATGAATGTCCCCCAAGCTGGCTAAAGGCAATAACTTTAAAACAGAAGTTAGGTGCTGAAACCCCATACTGATCTCTAGGGCTCAGTTAAAGGGGTACTCCAGTGGTAAACACTTCTATTTTTTAACCTGTTATACTGTGCTGCAGCACAGTAAACCAGTCAGTATAAATGAACAGCCTGTGCAATCCAGCCTAAGGCTGAACCTCTCAGGCAGCCATGGCAACAAACTGGATCCCTGTTAACTTAATAGATTCTGTGATCAGGACTGATCACGGCATCTATGAGGGTTAATGTTGCCGAGGCTGGCGTGGTCTCTGCAGCTGTGGTGGGACCCTGGTTGTGAATGAAAGCCGTATACTGCAGTCCAAAGTAGGATATCTCCAGGATGTATGCACACATCATGAGGTGGGAAGTGGTAAATGGGGTTTATTCAGCATTGGAGAACCAGAGCTGATTTCCTCAAACTACATTAGTCTGCAGGTTGGATGTAGTTTTGCAGTTTAGTGCTACTGAAATGGAGCCAAGTTGTAATACCACACAACCTGTCGGTAGTTGTGGTGCTGTTTTTGGAATTAGCTGTTTTTTCTACATGGGGTGAGCAAAGAATAGCCTATAGTAAATGTCAGTAGAGAGAAGTTACAGTAATTTGCTTCATCAAGAACTTCTCGGCTCAACGGTTGCTGACTTTAGCCTGCATAAAGGAGTTCAGCTTTCGGGTGCTCCAGTGGGCTGGAAAAAGTGGATACCGTCCTAGGAGTCTCCAGCCCACCGGAGCACCTGAAAGCTGAACTCATTTATTCAGGCTAGTCGGCAACTCCCAAGCCATGAGGTTTTTGACTAATCAAATCACTTTTCACTCATCTCTAAATGTGAGCACAGCCAAGCCACTCTTGCTTCACGAAGAAAAGGCAGTAAAGTGAAATGAGACCATTGTACAGGTTTTAGGATGCAGTATTAGCATTACATTGCTCTTCATGGAATAACCCTGCATGACATAACTGCATTGATGCCAATAACATTTGGGTAACCCCTTAAGTACTTAAGGGCCCAGGACATATCCATACGCCTGTGGGAATTTGACCAGGATGACTGCTGATATTCCCCCCCCCCCCATGTCACTGATTTGTGCAAATTGCCGGTGAATTCACTGATTTGCACCGATTCCGGGTCTATGGTGACCCGGAATATAAGGGGAATTGTGGTTGTCTAAGACACCCACTATCCCCCTGAAGGGATAGGAGTGAGGTGGCAACCCTCCTATCCCTGCTATTGGTCACCAGAAGCTATGACCAATAGCAGATCAGGAGTGGGGAGGGGGGTAACTTTCGGTTCCCCTTTCTGCCCACCCACAATAGGCTAGACAGAACAGGGGGACTGGCAGCAGAAGATCCACTTACAGTGATCTCTAAACTGTAGCCCTCCAGATGTTGCAAATGTACAACTCCCAGCATGCCCAAACAGCTTTCTCAGCATGCTGGGAGTTGTAGTTGCGTACCTCCAGCTGTTGCATAACTAGATCTCCCAGCTGATCGCCAGAGGGCATGCTGGGAGATGTAGTTATGCAACAGCTGGAGGTACACAACTACAACTCCCAGCATGCCGAGACAGCTGTTTGGGCATGCTGGGAGTTGTACTTTAGCAACAGCTGGATACACACTGGTTGGAAAACCTTCAGTTAGGTTCTGTTACCTGAAGGTTTTCCAACCAGTGTACATCCAGCTGTTGCAAAAGTACAACTCCCAGCATGCATGGTCTGTCAGTGCATGCTGGGAGTTGTAGTTTTGAAAAAGCTGGAGGTTTGCCCCCCATGTGAATGTACAGGGTACATTCTCACGGGCAGGTTTACAGTAAGTTTCCTGCTTCAAGTTTGGGCTGCAGCAAATTTTTTTGCTGCAGTGCAGTCATAGCGGAGACTCAACGTAACACGCCAGTGCGAAAGTACCCTAAAAACACTACACTAACACATAATAAAGGGTAAAACACTATACACCCCCTTACACTGTTCCCCCAGCCCCCCCGCCAATGAAAAAACGTATTGTACGGCAGTGTTTCCAAAATGGAGCCTCCAGCTGTTGCAAAACTCTCAGCACTTCTGGACAGCCACTGACCAGGCATGCTGGGAGTTTAGCAACAGCTGGAGACACAATTAGGGTTATTGTAGTGACTCCCAATTTTCACCCCTATGCAATCCCTAACTTAGTCCTCAAATGCGCATAGCGCTCTCACTTCGGAGCCCTGTCGTATTTCAAGGAAACAGTTTAGGGCCACATATGGGGTATTTCTGTACTCTAGAGAAATTGCACTTCAATGTTTGGGGGCTTTTTCTCCTTTTGCCCCTTTATGGAAAGAATGTTGGGGGCTACACTAGCCTATTAGTGTAAAAAAAAAATTAAATATAAATATTTATACCAACATGCTGGTGTTGCCCCATACTTTTCACAAGTGGTAAAAGCGTAAAACCAAAATTTGTAACGCAATTTCTCCTGAGTACAGAAATATCCCATAGGTGGGCATAAAATGCTCTGCGGGCGCACCATGTACATTTGAGGCCTAAATTGGTGACTTGCACAGGGGTGACTGATTTTACAGCGGGTTTGACATGAACAATGAACACAAAAAAATGCCCACATGTGACCCTATTTTGGAAACTACACCCCTCACGCAACGTGACAAGGGGTAAAGTGAGCCTTAACACCCCACAGGTGTCAGATGAATTTTCATTAAAGTTGGATGGGAAAATGTTTTTTTTTTTTTTTATTGAAATGCTGGTGTTGCCCTAAATATTTCATTCTCACAAGGGAAAATAGGAAAAATTCCAAACATTCTCTTTTCAAAAGCTCATTGGCGCTTTTCTGAGCATTGTAGTGTGCCAGCAGAGCTCTTGACATCCACACATGGGGTATTTCCATACTCAGAAGAGATGGGGGTTACAAATTTTGGGGGTCATATTCTCCTGAATATGGAAATGCCCATGTTAGGACGTAAAATGGTCTGCGGGCAAACTACAATGCTCAGTCACATTTTGGCAAGCAAATTTTGCTGAAATGGTTTTTGGGGGGCATGTTGCATTTAGGAAGCCCCCAAGGTGCCAGAACAGCAAAAAACACATTGCATATTTTGCAAACTACACCCCTTAAGGAACGTAACAAGGGGTACAGCGAACCTTAACACCTCACAGGTGTTTGACTTTTTGTTAAAGTTGGATGTATAAATGGGATTCTCACTAAAATGCAGTTTTTTTCCCCCCAAATTGTACATTTTTACAAGGGGTAATAGAAGAATTGGGGTTACAAATTTTGGGGGTCATTTTCTCCTATTACCCCTTGTAAAAATGTACAATTTGGGGAAAAATGCATTTTACTGAGATTTTTTTTTCATTTACACATCTAACTTTAACAGTCGTTAAACACCTGTGAGGTATTAAGGTTCGCTGTACCCCTTGTTACGTTCCTTAAGGGGTGTCGTTTCCAAAATAGTATGCAATGTGTTTTTATTTTTTTTTGTGCGCTGTTCTGGCACCACGGGCTTCCTAAATGCAACATGCCCTCCAAAACGCATTTCTTTATATTTGCTTTCCAAAAGCCGAATGTGACTCTTTCTCTTCTGAGCATTTTAGTTCGCCCGCAGACCATTTTACGTTCCTAACATGGGGTATTTCCATACTCAGAAGAGATGGGATTACAAATTTTGGGGGGCATTTTCTCCCATTACCATTTGTGAAAATGGTAAATTTGGAGAAAAAAAACAACTGCACTTTAGTGTATTTTTTTTTTTCATTTACACATCCGACTTTAACGAAAAGTCGTCAAACGCCTGTGGGGTGTTAAGGCTCACTGGACCCCTTGTTATGTGCCTTGAGGGGTGTAGTTTCCAAAATGGTATGCCATGTGGTGTGTTCGGCTGTTCTGGCACCATAGGGGCTTCCTAAATGTAACATGCCCCCCCAAAAACCATTTCAGCAAAATTCACTCTCCAAAATCCCATTGCCGCTCCTTCCCTTCTGAGCCATCTACTGCACCCGCTGAACACTTTACATACACATATTAGATATTTCCTTACTTGAGAGAAATTGGGTTACACATTTTGGGGGGCTTTTTCTCCTATTACCACTTGTAAAAATTCAAAAACTGGGTCTACAAGAACGTTGCTGCTATTCCTGTGAAACACCCAAAGGGTTAACACACTTATTGAATGTCATCTTGGATACTTTGAGGGGTGCGGTTTTTATAATGGGGTATTTCTAATATGAAGGCCCTTCAAATCGACTTAAAACCTGAACTGGTCCCTGAAAAATTCTGATGTTGAAAATTTTGTGAAAAATTGGAAAATTGCTGCTGAACTTTGAAGCCCTCTGATGTCTTCCAAAAGTAAAAACATGTCAACTTTATGATGGAAACATAAAGTAGACATATTGTATATGTGAATCAATATATAATTTATTTGGAATGTCTATTTTCCTTATAAGCTGAGAGCTTCAAAGTTAATTGCAAAATTTTCAGTTTTTTCATAAAATTTTGGAATTTTTCACCAAGAAATGATGCAAGTATCAACAAAATTTTACCACTAACATAAAGTAGAATATGTCACGGAAAAACTGTCTCGCAATCAGAATGAAAAGTATAAAGCATCCCAGAGTTATTAATGTTTAAAGTGACAGTGGTCAGATGTTCAAAAAATGGCTTGGTCCTTAAGGTATAAATGGTCTGGGTACTTAAGGGGTTAATGAAACCTGAAAGAGTAGTGCAGATTACTCTATTTCGATAATTTCAATGAAACAGAAATCTGATGTGAAAGAACAAAGCCTTAGTTTAGGTTAGCACTGTTTAGCTGTAAGTCTGAAGATTTATTTTTTGCATAAAAATCTACCGTACTTTGTTTAGTATTGGAATTTTTTTTATTACATTTTGCTGCCAAATACTTTTAATTAAATGCTTTTATCCTAAGTTTAAAATCTTTTTTAGGATTAGAAACTTTTTTTTAACAAAAACAAAAAACACTCCTGTCTACAGATTGGCTGGTATTGCAGCTCTTCTCTGAAGTACTGTAATTGACCTAAGCTACAGTACTAAGCATGAGCTTTGGGCAGGAGTGGTGCTGTTTTTGCAAAAAACTGCTCCCCCCCCCCCAAATACTAGACAACTCCTTTTATTGGCTGTTGAAATAAGAGCCATTTTTGTACCATTATTCATGTGCTACTGGCAGACTTTCCATTAACAGTGGACCGCACCTTTTACTATGTGTGAACATGGCCTAACAGTCATGGTTGTCTTTTATTAGGCCAAGTCAACTTGCAATCAGTTTGCAGGGGATGGTGACCACTTAGATACTGCATATTTCTACCTATGACACTTTAAGATGAGTCTTGTTCTACCTGTGATAAGGGTCTGATGACGTTGTGGGTTGACAGATGCTTTATTCACTGTGTATGGGACAAATATTCTATGTTCTGCCCGAGGGTTTTTACGCCCCAGGTGCATTATCTTGCAGTTATCCCCATTAAATTTCAGTTGCCAGAGTTCTGACCATTCTTCTAGTTTTCCTAAATTCTTTTCCATTTGGCATATCCCTCCAGGAACATCAACCCTGTAACAACATGGTAGTAGTATCTTTGTGTCATCAGCAAAAAGACACCTTACCATCGAGACCTTTTGCAATATCACTAATGAAGATATCAAACAAAATTGGTCCCAGTACAGATCCCTGAGGTACCCCACTGGTGACAAGACCTTGTTCTGAATATACTCCATTGACGACAACCCTCTGTTGTCTGTCATTCAGCCACTGTCTAATCCACTCAACGATAAACTGCAGTCATTGAGCTTGGACTCCCATATTGTTAAGTCTTCAAGGTGGGACCGTGTCAAAGGCCTTACTAAAATCTAGATATGCAATATCTACTGCCCCTCCACCATTATTATTTTAGTCACCCAGTCAACAAAAAATCAATAAGATTTGTCTTTTAATAATTTTGGCTGTATCCCATCAGGCCCCTGTGACTTATTTGTCTTAACTTTAGACAGAAAATGTAGAACCTCTTCCTCTGTAAAGACACATGCATTAAACTTCATTAAAGTTTTTTCTTTTTTTTTTTTTGGTGTGACTCCCAGTAGAGATGAGCGAAGTTACAGTAATTCGCTTCATCACGAACCTTGTGGCTCGGCGGTTGCTGAAGTTTAGCCTGCATAAATTAGTTCAGCTTTCAGGTGCTCCGGTGGCTGGAGACTCTCTCCTAGGACTATATCCACCTTTTCCAGCCCACTGGAGCACCTGAAAGCTGAACTGATAAAGTCAGCAACCGAAGAGCCGCGAGGTTCGTGACAAATCGAATTGCTGTAACTTCACTCATCTCTAACTCCCAAAAAGGAGCTGGGAACGAATAAAAAAAAAAAAGGGGGGGGGGGGGGGGAAAGCATATTGACATAAGGGATAGTCATAAATGCAAAGAAAGTCCAGATGAAACAGGATAAAAATGACAACTGTTGTGGGATTGCAAAGAGGGTGCATACATAAAGCACAGGTACATTTTAGATATGTGATACCTGGACAAATATATATATATATATATATATATATATATATATATACAGGAAAGCAAAAATTAAAATCAACTTACAGGAAATTACCAGTGCTATAAAAGGAATTAATCCGGGCACATGAGCACGAAGCAACAGTAGTACAATAGGGAGCGAGTCATGTGAGAAAGTCCAGAAAAGAGAAGTACGAACAATAGGGGACTTAAGTTAGGACATAGTCAGGAGACTCCATGAATTCAAGCCAGGGTTGCCAGGCCTGCCAGTGTTGAGTGGGATTTAGAATCTGCCAGAATCTCCCTGTACCACTTGCAGAGTGTTGGGGGGGAGGTTAACTTCCACTTATGGGAGATAACAGTGTGTGCTGCTATCAGCAGAAAATGCAAACCCTTTGAGAGCAAAAGAGACTGGGCCGCATTAAGAGAATCATGGGCCTGGTGCTGAGAATTTTTCTGGGCCTTGAAATGTATCACTCCTATCCTTATATAGTGATGCAGACACTGATGGTGGCACGGTATAACTCCTATCCTTATATAGTAGCTCCCCACATTAGGTGCAGTACAGGTCCCCCACAGACATACAGCCTCCAGCCATATACAGTGTATGGCTGGAGGCTGTATGCCTGTTTACTGCCCCACTTCAGTGTTCCGATCACCACTTCTCCGGTCCGGGGTCACAATCTACTGCTATGGCCATAGCAGTAGGTCCGTGATCAGAGGTGGTGGTCGGAACACTGAAGATGACGTACAACATACAGGTAACTTACCATGCGCGTCCTCCTCCTCGCTTCTCAGCTCTGCAGTCGCCATGGGCGCACACAAGGGACGTCAGTGACGTCCCTGTGTGCGCTACCTCCCCGCGGCCCCTTTGTTTTTAAAGTTAATGCTGGGGCCGCCGCAGAGAGGTAACCACCGGGACATCCTTGTGTCCCGAAAAGATCTCCACAGGGATGTCCAGAATGTGATCAGGGCCAGAGCGAGGCCCCAACCAGAGCGAGGGTTGGTAGAGCCGCCTCTGGCTCTGACTGCCGGCCTCCGCAGCCCGCGAGAGTACAGAGTTGCGAGAGTAGAGAGGATTTAAACTCTGTTCTCTTGCAGCGCGGGCGACTCCGCTCCTCGGCTGCATTTTTGGCGGCCGGCTGGGTCTATTTTAGTCTAGGGGCCTGGAGCTGCAGCTCCATCAGCCCCTACGTTAATCCGGCCCTGAAAACAGAGGTAGGATCATTATCGACAGTAGCACAAGTGATCCTCTAAATAGTCTCTCTCAACTGTTTTCAGAACCTCTGGAGAGGAGGGCAGGACCACCAGATATGGCACATGGTTCTGGGGGCACTCCCACACCCCCAGCATATATACGAAGTGTGGAGAGTGGAATAACTTTTCTAGGACGACAGGCACCCGATACCACCTTGTCAATCTTCTAAATGTTCTCTTACAGGACACAGCACAAAAAATTTCAACCAAACTTTTAGCAAACGAGCGACCAAGCTCTTTTTCCCAGCTCACAACATAATGCAGTGGGGAGTCTTCAGAAGAAGGAAGCAAGAGAACATAGAAATGGAGTTGGGAATGGGAATATAGAGAGCAAAGTTTGCTAAAATGGTTTTGGGGGGCTTGTTGCATTTAGGAAGCCCCCATAGTGCCAGAACAGCAAAAGAAAAACAAAAAACGTATGGTTCACTATTTGGGAAACTACACCCCTCAAGGAACATAACAATGGGTACAGTAAGCCTTAAGACTCCACTGGTGTTTGACAAATTTTCGTTTAAATGGGACGTAACAATAAAAAAAATGTGATTTATTTTTATAAAATTTTTTTTTTAGCTACATTCTTGGCTTTTGGACAGAGAATTTGGCTGGAATAGTTTTTTGGGGCCATTTCGCATTTATAAAGCATCCATGGTGCCCAGAAAGTGAAAACCACCCCATGTGACACCATTATGGAAACTTTACCCTTCAAGGAATATACTAAGGAGTGCAGTGAGCATTTGTACACCACAGGTGTTCAACAAGTTCTTGGAGAAGAGCACTGTAAAAATGAAACATGTTGGCGTAGCCCCAAACTTTTCATTTTTTTTTTACAAGGAGTAAAATGAGAATAAAGCCTCACAAAATTTGTAGTGCAATTTCTCGAGAGCACGGAAATACCCCATATGCGGACGTAAAGTGCTCATATACACCCCACTGGCATTTGACACATTTTTGGAGAAGTAGGCTGTGGATATGAAAAATTTAATTTTTCATTTTCACAGACCCTCGTTCTAAAAATCTGTCAGACACCTCACCTCCTGCTGCTGCCCAGATCCTACCGCTGCCAGATGCCAGTGAGTCCGCCGCTGGTCCCGTCTTCCTTGCACCGCTCTCGCCCTCTGAAATGGGGGCAGAGCGGGTACACCTCCCAGCAGGTGCTGTGATTGGTCAGCCAGTCCCAATGATGGAGATCGTGAGGTGGTACCAGTGCCACCTCACTCCTGCTGCATAGGGGTGATTTGTGCTGTCTCAGACAGCCTGGAAATGCCATGAATCACGGAGAGTGACGACAAGGTGGCTGCTGAACGCAGCGCCGTAAATGTACTGCACTGTGCGCTAACTGATGCTTAGCAGCTCCGTACATTTACTGTGCTCGTCCTTAAGGGGTTAAAGAAGTCCCATGCCTAGAAGTACAGAAAAAAATAATCAACAGTATGAGGGATAAGTTTTAGATTGCGGGGGATCCGACCGCTGTGCCCCACCACAATCTCCTGTAGAGAGCCCCAGCTTTCCACCAGAGCTGTGCATCAAGACCACCTGCCCCTCCATATATCTCTATGGTAGAACTGAAGATAGCCAAATGGCTCTGAGGGAGAGCCGGGGCTCCGTACCAGAGATTGCAGGGGGGCCACAGCGGTTGGACCCCCCCGCAATCTAAAAGTTATCCCCTATCCACAGGTACTTCAAAGCATGGGACTTCTCTTTTTGACTATAATCTCTCCAAGTTTGGGTGCAACATCTTGGACTGTAGAAGATCATCTTTGGACAATTAAAGTTTTATGAATTCTCCGCTTGATAAACTCAATGCAAGTGGAAACGACCCCTGTAGGGGCCAATAGGGCATGTTGGCATGTGTCCTCACTTTCTCATCCCGAATCTTCTTCAACATCCTTTGGGATCAGAGGGAAAGACATAAATGAAGGTCTTGCTCCAATTAATTGACAGGCCACCTATCGCCACCAGATGATCTGCTCTTGACAGGGTGCAGAACCAGGGAAGTTTGGAGTTAGCATCCAGTTGCACATTATCATGAAAAAGATCCTTGAATTCAGCTCCCATTCCCCTGTTTGGATGACATTCTTCTCAACTAGTCTGATGCTAAAGACCTTTGATAGAATTCCGTTTGCTTTAACTCGTTGGGGATACATGTAAGGCCATGACTTACATGTAAAGACAGGCCCTAATCCTATCTGTAGGTAGTAGTAGTACATATAATCCCTTTCCTGAGGGTGCAATATTCTCTATATAATCTACTTACTCGTATACATTCAGAGTTGACCGTACTATAGCTGTTGTTATCTCTAGCTGCAAAGTCAAATTAAAGTGCCTAACAAAAAGTAACCCTCCACAAAGGTGTCAGTCTTTCTAATTATCTCTCAAGGTTTTACCTTAGTCTGCATTTGGTAGATGGATATTACCAACTGTAAATGTTTAGTTCCCAAGTTTCTTCTTAATAAACATGTACCAGTATTACTGCTTTCGAGACTCCTCTTGCCTTTGATTAAAGGGGTACTCCGCCCCTAGACATCTTATCCCCTATCCAAAGAATAGGGGATAAGATGTCTGATCGCGGGGGTCCCAGGATCTCCCGCGACGATGACTAGCGATGCGACGCCGGAGACACGTGACATCACGGCTATTCCCCCCTTGTGACCGCCATGCCCCCTCCCATAAACTTGCATTGAGGGGTGTGGCAGTGACGTCACGAGCCGCAGCTGGCATTCTAAACAAACGCAGGGTGCTGCAGAAAGATCGTGGGGGGGGGGGGGGAACGTGTGGCGGTCCCTACGGCGGGACCCCCGGGATCAGACATCTCATCCCTGATCCTTTGGATAGGGGAAAGTTGTCTAGGGGCGGACTACCCCTTTAAGGATTTGTGCTGTGAAGTCAGTAGGGAAACTGTTTGGTCTGGAAGTGGGCACATGGTTGGAACTGAACTGCTCCCGAAGGAGTAAAACTTGAACATGTTGTTATGCATTTTGAAAGAAGCTCATGTGACATCAGAGCGTGGCAAGAGCAGCACAAAAAAGAAAACAAAAGGAGAACAAAAGAAAAAAACCTGACCCCACCCACCTAGACCACTGATCAGAGGGATAATTTGATAGCTCAGGCAATTCAACCCTAGCCAACCAGGCCTTGGAAATTTTTGTTTTGCCGTAAAGGGCTACTTTCCCTCTATTTCCTATAGATATAAAGCCTGCAAAACCACGCCCCCCCCCCCTGCATCCCCTCCTCTCCACCCCCATCCTATGCACTCCATCGCCACAGCAAGATTTCTCAGTCTCTGCATTCCAGGTTTTTCTCAAGCCCATTCTTGGCCCTCAATTTGGTAATAATGAAATTGGTGACCAGTCTAGTCGTTGTATTTAAGGTAGGCCACTGGGATCCCTCAATATAAGTCTTTGCCCATTATGGAATGGATATACCCACAAGCAATTAATTTCTTTCTTCTGAAGTACTTCCAATAGTGGGCGGAGGGCGGAGTTCTTGAGAAATCCTGTAAAAACGTCAGCTTAGTGCCCTTAACCCCTTAAGGACTCAGGGTTTTTCCGTTTTTGCACTTTCGTTTTTTCCTCCTTATCTTTTAAAAATCATAACCCTTTCATTTTTCCACCTAAAAAACCATATTATGGCTTATTTTTTGCGTAGCCAATTCTACTATGCAGTGACATTAGTCATTTTACCCAAAAATGCACGGTGAAACGGAAAAAAAAATCATTGTGCGACAAAATCGAAAAAAACCGCCATTTTGTAACTTTTGGGGGCTTCCATTTCTACGCAGTGCATATTTCGGTAAAAATTACACCTTATCATTATTCTGTAGGTCCATACGGTTAAAATGATACCCTACTTATATAGGTTTGATTTTGTCGCACTTCTGGAAAAAATCATAACTACATGAAGGAAAATTTATACGTTTAAAAATGTCATCTTCTGACCCCTATAACTTTTTTATTTTTCCACGTACAGGGCGGTATGAGGACTCATTTTTTGCGCCGTGATCTGAAGTTTTTATTGGTATGATTTTTGTTTTGATCGGACTTTTTGATCACTTTTTATTCATTTTTTTAATGGTATAAAAAGTGACCAAAATACGCTTTTTTGCACTTTGGAATTTTTTTGCGCGTACGCAATTGACCGTGTGGTTTAATTAATGATATATTTTTATAGTTCGGACATTTACGCACGCGGCGATACCACATATGTTTATTTATTTTATTTTTTTTACACTGTTTTATTTTTTTTATGGGAAAAGGGGGGTGATTCAAACTTTTATTAGGGAAGGGGTTAAATGACCTTTATTAGCACTTTTTTTTTACATTTTTTTTGCAGTGTTATAGGTCCCATAGGGACCTATAACACTGCACGCACTGATCTCTCATGCTGATCACTGGTGTGTATTAAAATGCCTGTGATCAGCATTATCGGCGCTTGACTGCTCCTGCCTGGATCTCAGGCACGGAGCAGTCATTCGTCGATCGGACACCGAGGAGGCAGGTAAGGGCCCTCCCGGTGTCCGATCAGCTGTTCGGGACGCCGCGATTTCACCGTGGCGGTCCCGAACAGCCCGACTGAGCAGCCGGGATACTTTCAGTTTCACTTTAGAAGCGGCGGTCAGCTTTGACCGCCGCTTCTAAAGGGTTAATACCGCACATCGCCGCGATCGGCGATGTGTGATATTAGCCGCGGGTCCCGGCCGTTGATGAGCGCCGGGACCGAAGCGATATGATGCAGGATCGCGGCGCGATTCCGCTTCATATAGCGGGAGCCGGCGCAGGACGTAAATATACGTCCTGCGTCGTTAAATGGGTACTCTACAGGAAAACATTATTTGTTTTTGTTTTTTAAATCAACTGGTGCCAGAAAATTAAACAGATTTGTAAATGATTTCTATTTAAAAATATAAATCCTTCCAGTACTTATCAGCTGCTATATGCTCCACAGGAAGTTCTTTTCTTTTTGAATTTCCTTTCTGTCTGACCAGAGTGCTCTCTGCTGACACCTCTGTCCATTTTAGGAACTGTCCAGAGCAGAATAGGTTTGCTATGGGGATTTGCTTGTACTCTGGATAGTTCCTAAAATGGACAGAGATGTCAGCAGAGAGCACTGTGGTTAGACAGAAAGGAAATTCAAAAAGAAAATAACTTCCTGTGGAGCATACAGCAGCTGATAAGTACTGGAAGGATTAAGTAAATTACAAATCTGTATAACTTTCTGGCACCAGTTGATTTTCAGTGGCGTACCCCTTTAAAGTCAATATACTTCTCAGCTTGGGTTAAATGCATCAACTCTTTGATGTTATAATGATAAAATCTGCATATGACGTCTTGTGGATGGTTTACTTCAGGTCTTTTTGGGCCTTTGGCCCTATGAGCTCTTTCCATCTCTAGCTTATTGGATATAGAGTGCTGTAGTATCTTGCTGAAAACATTTTGGAATACTATAATGAATTCAGACGTTTTGATCCTCTCTGGCAAGCCGCTAATACATATGTTTTTCTGCCAGCTGCGGTTTTCAGCATCCTCCTACATATGATAAAGCTGCTGTATGTGTAGCAGTTTGAGCTGATAGGTTTCCACCCCATGCACAAGAGATTTAATAGAGGATAACTCCTGTTTATAGGAATTTTCTAATCTCACTTCAACTCTTTCCATCTCCTGTTTTGTGGGAGGCAATTTCATATAAGCTGCTGCTCCTTGGTGCCCTCTCTTTCTAGTTGAAGGCTCTCTAGATGGAGTCTGCCCTCCTTTAGAGGCCAGCCCCTCTGCCAGCCCACATCTGAATTAGAGGAAGCTGTTTAGTTGGTCCTGGCACCCGGAGGACCATAGGCTGCGGGAGCCAGGGGAGGAATGTTTCTTGCGGTGGGGCATAGAGGCCTGTCAGGAAGCCCCATTCTTCTGGACAGGAGAGGCTGGACCTTGATGCCTGACAGATGGCGGTGCCTTTACGTGGTGTGTGTCACTACTATCAGCCCTGGAATGGCCGCGTACAAGCAGCCTCCTGTTCTTCACGCCAGAGCATGTTCCCCTCAACTTCCAGGCGCCAGAGTGGTACTCCAAGGACCAGTAAGTGCAGAGAATAGGCTAGTTCTTTTCTTAGGCTTCAACAACTCTGATATAAGAAGATAAAAACTTAGCTTCAAAGGTTGGGAAATAATTTAACTGGCCCCTCTTGAATATGTGAGAGATGTCCTTATCAAATCCAAGATTAGTGCAGGTATTTTGTGTTTATGCACAAAGTAGACATCATCTGTCGATTCTACATCAGACACATCATACTATGGAGAGACAGGTCTAGAGGTAACTTCTTCTTAGAGAAAAAATGTAAACGTTAAAGGTGTTATCCACCATAAGGTGGTTTTAGTACATACCTGGCAGACAGTAATTGACATGCTTAGGAAGGATCTGCGCTTGCCTTGGGGCTAAATGGCTGTGTTGTGAGATTACCATAACACTGTGGCTAGCTGGTATTTCCTCTTTGAGTTTTTCTTTTTTTCCTATAAATCCCGTAACTACATTTTCCTCCCTCCCACACATCAGCCACCCCACCCATTGATACATAAATTAGCTGCATCCATTCAAAAGACCTGTGGTTTTCAATCAGGGTGCCTACAGCTGCTGCATTAGTTGCATAATGATCTTTCTCCCACCAAGCGATTGCTCCACCCGTTGAAGCAGACAGGCTCCATGTCATCAGCTGACTAGTGAGTCAGGTCTGAGTCGCATTGCAACCTGGGAAAAATCTGAGACAACAGTCATTTTGTATGCTGTTAAAAATAAATATTGGGGTGAAAATCACAGAAGAATTGTGAGAAAACCATCACACACAGGTACAGACTCTATATTATGAACTACACTATCTTTACAGCCCCTGTAGAATAGTCAAAGAAAAAAAATCCTGGAATACCCCTTTAATAAAATTATGATATAATATTTCTATAGCTATTATATTTCTTACTCCGTTTGCTTTTTCCTTATATTAACATCTACGTTATTTCCATATTCAATGTGTGCACATTGATTCCCAACCGAGTGTTATTGATAAAAGGTTTATTAAAGGAGAAATACGGGACTGAAAATGTTATCCCCTATCCTATGGATAGGGGCTAAGTTTCAGATCGCGGGGGGTCAGACCGCTGGGGCCCCCCGCGATCTCCCGTACAGGGCCGCGGCTTTCTACATAGAGAGCGTATGTCGACCAACGAACGAGGCGGCGGCTGACACGCGCCCTCCATTTACTACTATGGGAGAGCCGAAGCGCTGCCTTCAGCAATTTCCGGCTCTCCCATAGCAGTGTATGGAGGGGGCGTGTCGGCCGCTGCTTCGTGTGGTGGTCAACACGCCCTCCCTAACCAGAGAGCCGGGGCCCAGTACAGGAGATCGTGGGGGGCCCCAGAGGTCAGACCCCCCGCGATCTGAAACTTATCCCCTATCCTTAGGATAGGGGATAGATTTTTTAATCCCGTAGTTCTCCTTTAACTAACACAATAGATACACAAAATCACCTTATGGGTTTAAGCAGGGAGAGGGTGGAAGTTAGGTGAGAATGGTTGCAGAGAAGAGGAGAGGATATTCTTAGCATGGGTGGGAAGCAGTGGATATGGGGATCTACAGAAGATGACTGGAGAGGAGACAGTGTAGCTTCTTCAGCAGAGGTCTTGTGCTGGTTGGTCCCTCCTAGGAGAATTGGTCTCCTTTTGCTGTCCCAATGTGGGGTTTATAAAGCCTATGTTGCAGCTCAGAGAATGCCCACTGACACGGCATCATACGACTTGTCTAGGTGGTAAGCATATAACCAGGCCAAGGAGGTGGTGTGAACATTTTGGGCTGCTTGAATAAAGCCTGAAAGGGGTACTCCACTGGAAAACATCTTATTTTAAATGTTAGATTTACTTCTATTACTTCTATTCAAAAATATTAATCCTTCCAGTACTTATCAGCTGCTTTAAGGTCAGCAGGAAGTTATTTTCTTTTTTAATTTCCTTTCTCTCTGACCACAGTGCTCCCTGCTGACACCTCTGTCCATTTTAGGAACTGTCCATAGGAGGAGAGGTTTGCTATGGGATTTGCTCCTACTCTGGACAGTTCCTAAAATGGACAGAGGTGTCAGCAGAGAGCAATGTGGTCAAAAAAAAAACTTCCTGTGGACCATATAGCAGCTGATAAGTACTGGAAGGATTAATATTTTTAAATAGAAGTAATTTACAAATCTGTTTAACTTTCTTGCACCAATTGTTTAAAAAAAAAAAAAGTTTTCCAGCTAAGTACCCCTTGAAATAAAGCCTAACTGTGAACCCTCAAATAGCCCCCGGGGATCAACAGATCTACAACTGTATAAACAGAATGGGCTAGACAACAAGAAATAAAGGCAAAAAAACACTGGGGTGCTCCCTGGTGTTGTATGTTGGGAACAATGAACTTGTCACCATACCTATTGTGCTAAACTAACCTTAAAAAGTCGTGCTAAATAATAAGCACAACTCTATGGAGATCGTACGTTTAATATGTACACAATATATGCTGCTCAAAGACCCTATCTGCCTACCATAAGGTGCGGAATGAAGCATAGGTATATAGAAGGGAACAAAAATTTGTCTTGAATGAAAGCTGTTGTCTGTTTCCCACAAAACAATTCTTTAGGTTCCATAGTTGCAATGAGCCAGGTATGTATAAAAAAACATTATAATGCATTTCACCTCTCACTTGCACCTTTCTCAGGTCCAAAAACAGTCAGACATTTTTGTTCCTTTCTATATACCGAAACAGAATGAGTCAACTGGCTTATTGTTTTCACACAGGCATGCCAAATGGGTCAAGACCTGATACAGTTAGAGAGATACATATGGGATAGGTAAATCTATATATATAAAACTTAATGGGGGAGAGTTATCAAAACCTGTCCAGAGGAAAAGTCGCTGAGTTGCCGAGTTGCCCATAGCAACCAATCAGATCACTTCTTTCATTTTTGAAAAGACCTTCTTTCATTTTTGAAAGAAGCAATCTGATGTGGTAGGTATATGAGGTCGGTTTATTAGGACGAGATATGAGGATGGGATATAAGGTCGGGATATGAGTACAATATATGAGGATGGGATATGAGGTCAAAAGTTTCCCCCTTTGTTGCTTTTCCTCCCCAACAACGATTAGGATGGAAAAAACGGGCAACGCCGGGTACTCGGCTAGTATAATATATAAATAATGTAAAAATATGCATAAATATATATTGAGAACACAGAAGGTAGCAGGACACCGAGGGCAAATATAGAGTTTGGGTGCAATTCAGTCAGAGTCCCAGGTCACAGGACTCAAAACAAATGCAAGAACACTGCAGCACTCCAGTTGGTAGGTGAAAAACTTGTAAAAGTGGTTTATTCCATCAAGGTGCAATAGGCAACGTTTCAGCTGCAAGCATGCAGCTTGAAAAAGGCTGCATGCTTGCAGCTGAAACATTGCCTATTGCACCTTGATGGAATAAACCACTTTTACAAGTTTTTCACCTACCAACTGGAGTGCTGCAGTGTTCTTGCATTTCATAAATATATATATATATATATATATATATATATTTTATAAAAAAATTTTATTTATAGACACTTACATCAATCTATACGACATTGTACAGAGTATAACATTTTTAATATTAAATCAACAATAATATTCACAGTACAACACGGCTGCCTGACTTTCCTAATACCTCAAACAACTGAAGGACTTGCTGCCCTGGAAGAGCGCTATCCCAGAATGGTAATATGGGTAATTAAAATGATCCTGTGAGACTTTGGGATATCAGTCATGCACAGCTCAGTTCACCTATTGTGCATGCACCTAGAATGCAGCATCCCTGTCCAAACCCGGTATAACTATAAAATTCCTGCTGCCACTCAAGCTGCCCCTAAAAACCATGGGCAACGCAGCAGAGACACACTCAAACCCGAGTGAGCCCAGGAACATGGCAGTGAGGAAAATCCATTACAATGGCTTTCATATGCCAAAGATATGGGTTGCACTTGCCATCCTGCATTGCCAGAATACAGGAACCACAGGTACATACACCAATGCCAGCTTGCATGGAGGACTGGAACAACTCCCGGTAAATGGCTAATGCAATCCTTTGCCTATATAAATGAGGTATTGCTGTAATAATACTTAACCACAGAATAAAGAATACATGTCAGATTTACTGTAAAGCTAATTTTTACCACAAATATGTATTTTTTGTTGTTTCTCAAAAAAAATAAAAAGCCCTCATATGGCTCTGTAGATGGAAAACTGAGTTTTTAAAAGGCAAGAAGGAGGAAATGAAGATTCAAAAATGAACCAAAAACACCTGTCTTAGCCTTCAGAACAGCTTGGTTTCTTTATGACGTGAATTATTCGGGCTACACATTTAGAGTAGGGTCACACGTGCCATCTTGTGCTGCATATTTTCTGTGTATTTGCTACTGTGTATTTTCCTACCCATTGAAGTCAATGGGTAGTAATATCAGCTGCAGAAAATATGCAACAAAATATGGCATATGTGACCCTACCCTTATGCTGCAAACCTCCTGCTCACCATTTTGCAAATGTACTCTATTTGATATTTAAAGTCCATTCAAACAGCAAAGCCAGTACTGTACCCATAGCAGTCTATGATTATTGTATTATGGATCCAGACAACACGGATGCATAATATGGCAGTGTTTCCTCAACTAGTGTAGGTAAATCAACAGTTTTTTATAACCCCCTTTTTATTAATAAGATTGTTCCTTGTGAGTGAATATCACATAGAATTGTTTTTATTAGAAATCTTTCTGTTTAAAAAAATGATTGTCTAGTAACCAATAAACATAGTACGGTGCATTCTCTCAGAGCAGGAACATTTCTGAAAATAATGTTGTTTTACAAGGAGTATTTGAATGTTTCCAAATAATTATATTAAAGCTAAAGGGGCAAGAATTACAGAAGACCTGAAATATGTTCCAGTTTGCAGTGTCATGGCAAAAGAACCCTAATGTTGCCTGTTATGTAAGAACGTAAGCCAATCAGATTCCACTCAAAGGTATTCCTTACAAGGAAATTTGGCAACATAAGGCAATTTCTTTTTCTTCAGGCAGGATGAAGTAATCTGTCTAGGAAATAAGTTTAAGTGATGTGTAGTACTTTTCTATGGATAACCAACAATAAAGTAAATGAATATGGAAGCTCAATGATTCCAAGCCCTCACAAAAAAAAACTAATTAACATAAAGTTGAATATGTGTTGCTGTACAGGGTTCTTTAGCTTTTAGCAGATACAATTTAACTACTGAAGGGATTTTTTTTATATGATTTTGCACTGTTGTTTGTTGTTTCTTCCTCCTCACCTTCTTTTTTTTTTTTTTTTTGCACCACCAATTGTACTTTGTAATGACATCACTCCTTTTACCAAATTATCTAAGGTAAAACAAACCCTGCCACTTTGCAAAGTTTTGGGGCTTTCGTTCTATGTAGTGCACTTTTTGGTAAAAATGATACAATAGGGGTTATTTGCTAACGTGATCTCCACTCTTTTTTATGCCCGAATTGCGTCGCTTCATGTCGTTTCATGCGACCCAATTTGCAACTCTCCCAAAAATTTATGCTCTTTTATTTTTCTGTATATGGGGCTAGACGAGGGCTCATGGTTGTCCTCTTTTGACCACTATAGCTCTTTTATATTTCTGTAAATGGGGCTAGACGAGGGCTCATTTTGTGTGTCGTGATCTGTACTTCTTATCAGCCACATTTTTGTTTTGATGGGATTTTTTGATCACTTTTTATACATTTGTAAATAGTGATTTGTAAATAAAAACCATAGATTTTTTTTAACCTTTATACTATCTAATATATATCCAAATAGTGGAGTGTGCACCATTCTAAAAGTGATTTATCCTCAGTTTTGAAGAAAACATGTGATTATTACATGTATCTAAAATAGTGATGCTTTCTTAAAACATACTGTGCTGATAAATTCTCAAAGGAGACAAGACTCCCACCCACTGTTATTTGTGAAATATATCGAATTCTATGATTTATCCAGAAATTCACATCCAGAACAGTCATGAATTCTACCAATACCCGATTATTCCAGAGAGGAGTGACTAAAGTGCTTCCCTTACGCATCATTTCTTTCCTAAAGAATGTCCAGTCCTTTTTAACCATAGGAGAGTCCAATATCTATCAAATTTGCTTACAAACTTTCCAGCAAGGAATACGTACTATTCCCCGTTACAATAATATGGCAATTACTCTGAGATAATTGCCCATATCATCCTGAGGAGAGCACCAGGCCTCATACTTTAATCTACTTCTTTTTCTCCCCCATATAAATTTACTTAGCCATCTGTGAAAACTATCAAACCAAGCACACTTAATCCATATGGGTGAAGTATTCAAAAAGAATAGAACCTGAGGCAGGGCCATCATCTTAATCAGCAACATCCTATCTGACATCGACAGTGGAAGCCTTAACCACAAATCCATTCCCTTCCCCAACTTAGCAAACCAATGGGTCCAGGTTGACCATCTTGTACTTCCCTACCTCCGCTGTAATTTTAATTCCTAGATATTCCAAAAATTGATCTCCCCTACTATTCTTAAAGTAACGTCCCCTTCCGCCAATGATTGGGATAAGGGAAGTATGGATGACTTCTGCCAATTAATCTGAAGACCCGAAACTGCCCCAAATTCTGAAAAAACTTTTATGACTTCTGGAAGTGCCTATACCGGGTCTTGTAAAAAAAGTAATAAATCATCCGCATATAATGCCAAGCTCTCTTCCTTACCTCTAACTAAAAAATACTTTTATATTTTTCACGTTTATATTTTTCCCTAATATTGCTAACACTTCTACATATAATGCAAATAGCATGGGGGAGGTGGGTGGGTCCCACACTCTAAGGAAAATGGCCTAGAAAGGTGACCATTAATCAGCACACTGGCTGTTGGAGAGTGGAACATTAACCTAATACAGGCTATGAAGTCCTTATCCAAACCAAACACTTCCAATGTCTTCCACAAGAACCTCCACTCCACCCTATCGAAGGCCTTAGTAGCATACAACGATAGGATGGAGCGGAGATCCCCTCCCCTCTCTGTATATTTAAAAAAGTTCTTTAAATATTGGAGTACAGGGACCTGCCAGGAATAAATCCTGTCTGGTCCATATGCACCAGTTTACCTATCACCTTTGACAATCTACCAGCAAGAATTTTTGAGAAGATTTTTACATCACAGTTTAAGAGAGAGATGAAAACAGAAAAGAAGAAAGGCGCTCCCTGTGGAGTAAAGCCAGCACGAGGGCGGGGAAAAAGAAAAGGAAAAATTTCCGTGCTCACCCTGCTAAGTTGTGTAGTGGCATATACAACAATGCTGATCGCATGTGATTTTAGGATCACAATCCTGTAGTCTGCAGCCTTCCTGAGAGATGTGGAATAAATACAGGACTTCAAAAGACCAGGATTTTCGGCGCTGACAACGGAGAAATGAACAAAGCCCAGTTAAAGGAATGGAGGTTTAATAGCAACGTGTTTCACCGCATGCGCAGCTTCATCAGGTTGATGAAGCCGCGCATGCGGTGAAACACGTTGCTATTAAACCTCCATTCCTTTACCTGGGCTTTGTTCATTTCTCCGTTGTCAGCGCCGAAAATCCTGGTCTTTTGAAGTCCTGTATTTAAGAGAGAGATGGGACAATATGAATCCGCCAATTTATCACACTTCTTTAGAATCAAAATAATAAAGGCATGTAGCATAGATGGATGAAGCCTTCCAGCCCTGCAGGATTCATCAATTATTTCATACAATTAATTGATATACTCCAAACGGGATACCGTCCAGTCCGGGGGCCAAGCTTTCCAGAGCCTCTTTAATTACTGCATTAATTTCTTCCAAGGAAATGGAACATATTAATTTCTACTTCTGATAGTTTGGACAAAGAAATGTCTTAAAAAAAATTCTCCAGCACCCCTCCTTCAATCTTTACCTCTGCTGTATATAAATTTGAAAAATATGAGCAGAAAAGTTCCTTCAATCCAATCCACCCCTCAACAATCAGTTTCTTCCCTTCCTGTACTCTGATTTTTTTTGGATAGTAATTTATTGGGTTTGCCTGATTCAACAAAGAATCTACTCACAGCAAAAAAAAAAAAAAAACTTATTCTGCGCTTTCTCCTGATAGAATTTCTTCAATTTTTCCTGGGCTTGTTTCAACCTATCAAATTCACCCACTCCCGATTTCCCAAAATAAATTGTTTTTACCTTTTCTACTTCCTCATTTAGGGTGCGCTTCCTCCCCATGAACTGTCTCTTTTTCCACACAATTTCTTTGAATAAAATACCTCCCAAATATGCCTTCAATGCGTCCCAGACTATAGTTATTCCCATAGACCCTTTATTGGTGCCACAAATGTTAATATTTATTTTTGTTTACATTATTTTATTTGTAAAATGGGAAAATTAGGTGATTTCAACTTTTATTAGGGTAGGGGCTTCTTCACATTTATCACCACTTTTTATTAAAATGTTTTTTTTCAGTTTCTTTGGGACAATTACATATGCTCTTTCTATTGCATACACTGAGCAATACTGTGCCATAGCATAGCATTGATCAGTGTTATCTGTGCTCCATTACTACAGGCTGCTGAGCATATTTGCAGACTGTAAATTTAGCATTTAGCTTAAATCTGGGATTTAACAGTCACAGCCACATGCACAACTAATAATTCTCTGCTACTCAACTGTAGCAACTCACCATGAAGTTTGATCAATATCAGGCATCTTGGAATGTAAGGAATGTCTGTGTTTTCTGTATTTCCTTTGTTCAGGCTCTTTTTACAGACAGTCTATAGAGGTATTGAGAAAAAGGTGGTTGCAGGTACGGCATAAAATAATTTATGCAAGAAAGAGAACTACAGTCTAATGGTCATTTCTTGATAATGTTAAAGATTAGATACATCCTTGTTGATGGCTTAATGGAGCTGACTATACCAGACTGATCTTATTTGATACATAACATTAGTATTAATCATATCAATTATTGATACCCATCTAATTATAACTGCAATGACAATATGAATAAACTAAACCTTCAGCTCTTTATTTAGAAATAAACAGTAAGAGATTTAGTCCCTTAATACAGTAAAGGCTGTCATTAGTGTTAGACTAGGATGCCTGAGGTTCAACCTACAGTTCATCAGTTCACCATAACATTCTGGCTAGCTTTTTGTGAACTGTTATTTCCTGTTTGAGTTTTTCTTTTTTGCCTACAAATCCCATACTTCCATTCTCCTCCTTCCACATCAGCCACCCCACCCATTGAAATATAAATGAGCTGCATCCATTCAAAAGACCTGGGGTTTTCAGTCAGGGTGCCTACAGCTGTTGCATTAGTTTCAGATTGATATCTCTCCCACCAAGCGATCCCTCCACCCATTGAAGCAGACAAGCTCCCTGTCATCAGCTGACAAGTGAGTCAGGTCTCAGCCGCATTGCAACCTGGGAAAAATCTGAGACAACAGTCATTTTGTATGCTGTTAAAAATAAATATGGGGGGGAATCACAGAATTTTGAGAAAACTGTCACACACAGGTACAGACACTATATTATGAACTACACTAACTTTACAGCCCCCCAAGCTTTAGCTTGGACAAAGCCATGATTTTATGAGCCACAATTTCTATAAACAGAAAATAACATTTTCTAATGAATTATATTTGGTTAATGTTTTGCCAAGATGTTCAACATATAAAACGTTTTTGTATCTGACAGTGCCAAATTAACGTGCATTGTGGAAAATTTGTTTGAAGGACTCATAAAGGACTACATACAGGAATACATAGGGGATAATAGTATCATAAGTGTCACGATGCCGGCTGGCAGGTAGTGGACCCTCTGTGCCAGAGAGGGATTGGCGTGGACCGTGCTAGTGGACCGGTTCTAAGCCACTACTGGTTTTCACCAGAGCCCGCCGCAAAGCGGGATGGTCTTGCTGCGGCGGTAGTGACCAGGTCGTATCCACTAGCAACGGCTCACCTCTCTGGCTGCTGAAGATAGGCGCGGTACAAGGGAGTAGGCAGAAGCAAGGTCGGACGTAGCAGAAGGTCGGGGCAGGCAGCAAGGATCGTAGTCAGGGGCAACGGCAGAAGGTCTGGAAACACAGGCAAGGAACACACAAGGAACGCTTTCACTGGCACTAAGGCAACAAGATCCGGCAAGGGAGTGCAAGGGAAGTGAGGTAATATAGGGAAGTGCACAGGTGAAAACCCTAATTGGAACCACTGCGCCAATCAGCGGCGCAGTGGCCCTTTAAATCGCAGAGACCCGGCGCGCGCGCGCCCTAGGGAGCGGGGCCGCGCGCGCCGGGACAGAACAGACGGGGAGCGAGTCAGGTAGGGGAGCCGGGGTGCGCATCGCGAGCGGGCGCTACCCGCATCGCGAATCGCATCCCGGCTGGCAGCAGGATCGCAGCGCCCCGGGTCAGAGGACGTGACCGGAGCGCTGCAGCGGAGGGAGTGAAGCGAGCGCTCCGGGGAGGAGCGGGGACCCGGAGCGCTCGGCGTAACAGTACCCCCCCCCTTGGGTCTCCCCCTCTTCTTGGAGCCTGAGAACCTGAGGAGCAGACTTTTGTCAAGGATGTTGTCCTCAGGTTCCCAGGATCTCTCTTCAGGACCACAACCCTCCCAGTCTACTAAAAAAAAATTTTTCCCTCTGACCTTTTTGGCAGCCAAAATTTCCTTGACCGAGAAGACGTCCGAGGAGCCGGAAACAGGAGTGGGAGGAACAGATTTGGGAGAAAAACGGTTGAGGATGAGTGGTTTGAGAAGAGAGACGTGAAAGGCATTAGGGATACGAAGAGAAGGAGGAAGAAGAAGTTTATAAGAGACAGGATTAATTTGACACAAAATTTTGAAAGGACCAAGATAGCGTGGTCCCAACTTGTAGCTAGGGACACGGAAGCGGACATATTTAGCGGAGAGCCATACCTTGTCTCCAGGGGAAAAAACGGGGGGAGCTCTTCTTTTCTTATCCGCGAACCTCTTCATGCGTGAAGAAGCCTGTAAGAGAGAATTTTGGGTCTCTCTCCATATAATGGAAAGGTCACGAGAAATTTCATCCACAGCGGGCAGACCAGAGGGCAAGGGGGTAGGGAGGGGGGGAAGAGGGTGACGGCCGTACACCACGAAAAATGGGGATTTGGAGGAAGATTCAGAGACCCTGAAGTTATACGAAAATTCGGCCCATGGAAGGAGATCTGCCCAGTCATCCTGGCGGGAGGAAACAAAATGTCGCAAATAATCACCCAGGATCTGGTTAATTCTTTCTACTTGTCCATTGGACTGGGGATGATATGCAGAGGAAAAATTTAATTTAATCTTGAGTTGTTTACAGAGAGCCCTCCAGAATTTAGACACGAATTGGACCCCTCTATCCGAGACAATCTGCGTAGGCAACCCGTGAAGACGAAAAATGTGTACAAAAAATTGTTTAGCCAACTGAGGCGCAGAAGGAAGACCAGGAAGAGGGATGAAATGTGCCATTTTGGAGAATCGATCAACGACCACCCAAATAACGGTGTTGCCACGGGAAGGGGGTAAATCAGTAATAAAATCCATACCAATCAGAGACCAAGGCTGTTCGGGGACAGGCAGAGGATGAAGAAAACCAGCGGGCTTCTGGCGAGGAGTCTTATCCCGGGCACAGATAGTGCAGGCTCGCACAAAGTCCCCAACATCCGTCTCCAGAGTCGGCCACCAATAGAAGCGGGAGATGAGTTGCACAGATTTCTTGATGCCCGCATGACCTGCGAGATGGGAGGAGTGACCCCATTTGAGGATTCCGAGGCGTTGGCGTGGAGAAACAAAGGTCTTTCCTGGAGGAGTCTGCCTGATGGAGGCAGGAGAAGTGGAGATCAGGCAGTCAGGTGGAATGATGTGTTGCGGAGGGAGATCAACTTCTGAGGCATCCGAGGAACGAGAGAGAGCATCGGCCCTAATGTTCTTATCGGCAGGACGAAAGTGAATCTCAAAATTAAATCGGGCAAAGAACAGAGACCACCGGGCCTGGCGAGGATTCAGCCGTTGGGCCGACTGGAGGTAGGAGAGGTTCTTGTGGTCGGTGTAGATAATAACAGGAAATCTTGATCCCTCCAGCAGATGCCTCCATTCCTCAAGTGCTAATTTAATGGCTAGAAGCTCTCGATCCCCGATGGAGTAGTTCCTCTCCGCTGGAGAGAAGGTCCTAGAGAAAAAACCACAAGTGACAGCATGCCCGGAAGGATTTTTTTGTAGAAGAACAGCTCCAGCTCCTACTGAGGAGGCATCAACCTCCAATAGGAAGGGTTTGGAAGGGTCAGGTCTGGAGAGCACGGGAGCCGAAGAAAAGGCAGACTTGAGTCGTTTAAAGGAGTCTTCTGCTTGAGGAGGCCAGGACTTGGGATCAGCATTTTTCTTGGTTAAAGCCACGATAGGAGCCACAATGGTAGAAAAATGTGGAATAAATTGCCTGTAATAATTGGCGAACCCCAAAAAGCGTTGGATAGCACGGAGTCCGGAGGGGCGTGGCCAATTTAAGACGGCAGAGAGTTTGTCTGGATCCATCTGTAGTCCCTGGCCAGAGACCAAATATCCTAGAAAAGGAAGAGATTGGCATTCAAACAGACATTTCTCAATTTTGGCATAGAGTTGGTTATCACGAAGTCTCTGAAGAACCATACGGACATGCTGGCGGTGTTCTTCTAGATTGGCAGAAAAAATTAGGATATCGTCCAGATATACCACAACACAGGAGTATAACAGATCACGAAAAATTTCATTGACAAAGTCTTGGAAGACGGCAGGGGCATTGCACAGTCCAAAGGGCATGACCAGATACTCAAAGTGTCCATCTCTGGTGTTAAATGCCGTTTTCCACTCGTCCCCCTCTCTGATGCGGATGAGGTTATAGGCGCCTCTTAAGTCCAATTTAGTGAAGATGTGGGCACCTTGGAGGCGATCAAAGAGTTCAGAGATGAGGGGTAAGGGGTAGCGGTTCTTAACCGTGATTTTATTAAGACCGCGGTAGTCAATGCAAGGACGTAGGGAGCCATCTTTTTTGGACACAAAGAAAAATCCGGCTCCGGCAGGAGAGGAGGATTTACGGATAAAGCCCTTTTTTAGATTCTCCTGGACGTATTCGGACATGGCAAGAGTCTCTGGGGCAGAGAGAGGATAAATTCTGCCCCGGGGTGGAGTAGTACCCGGGAGGAGGTCGATAGGGCAATCATAAGGCCTGTGAGGAGGTAGAGTCTCAGCTTGTTTTTTGCAGAAAACATCCGCGAAGTCCATATAGGCCTTAGGGAGACCGGTTACTGGAGGAACCACAGAGTTACGGCAAGGGTTACTGGGAACCGGTTTTAGACAGTTCTTGGAACAAGAGGACCCCCAACTCTTGATCTCCCCAGTGGACCAATCCAGGGTTGGGGAATGAAGTTGAAGCCAGGGAAGTCCAAGGAGAATCTCCGAGGTGCAATTGGGGAGGACCAAAAGTTCAATCCTCTCATGATGAGATCCGATGCTCATAAGAAGGGGCTCCGTGCGGAAACGTATGGTACAGTCCAATCTTTCATTATTTACACAATTGATGTAGAGGGGTCTGGCGAGACTGGTCACTGGGATGTTGAACCTGTTGACGAGAGAGGCCAAAATAAAATTTCCTGCAGATCCAGAGTCCAAGAAGGCCACTGTAGAGAAGGAGAAGGCAGAGGCAGACATCCGCACAGGCACAGTAAGACGTGGAGAAGCAGAGTAGACATCAAGGACTGTCTCACCTTTGTGCGGAGTCAGCGTACGTCTTTCCAGGCGGGGAGGACGGATAGGACAATCCCTCAGGAAGTGTTCGGTACTAGCACAGTACAGGCAGAGGTTCTCCATACGGCGTCGTGTCCTCTCTTGAGGTGTCAGGCGAGACCGGTCGACCTGCATAGCCTCCACGGCGGGAGGCACAGGAACAGATTGCAGGGGACCAGAGGAGAGAGGAGCCGAGGAGACGAAACGCCTCGTGCGAACAGAGTCCATATCTTGGCGGAGTTCCTGACGCCTTTCAGAAAAACGCATGTCAATGCGAGTGGCTAGGTGAATAAGTTCATGTAGATTAGCAGGAATTTCTCGTGCGGCCAGAACATCTTTAATGTTGCTGGATAGGCCTTTTTTGAAGGTCGCGCAGAGGGCCTCATTATTCCAGGACAATTCTGAAGCAAGTGTACGGAATTGTACGGCATACTCGCCAACGGAAGAATTACCCTGGACCAGGTTCAACAGGGCAGTCTCAGCAGAAGAGGCTCGGGCAGGTTCCTCAAAGACACTTCGGATTTCCGAGAAGAAGGAGTGTACAGAGGCAGTGACGGGGTCATTGCGGTCCCAGAGCGGTGTGGCCCATGACAGGGCTTTTCCGGACAGAAGACTGACTACGAAAGCCACCTTAGACCTTTCAGTGGGAAACAGGTCCGACATCATCTCCAGATGCAGGGAACATTGGGAAAGAAAGCCACGGCAAAACTTAGAGTCCCCATCAAATTTATCCGGCAAGGATAAGCGTATCCCAGGAGCGGCCACTCGCTGCGGAGGAGGTGCAGGAGCTGGCGGAGGAGATGACTGCTGAAGCTGTGGTAGCAACTGTTGTAGCATAACGGTCAGTTGAGACAGCTGTTGGCCTTGTTGCGCTATCTGTTGTGACTGCTGGGCGACCACCGTGGTGAGGTCAGCGACAACTGGCAGAGGAACTTCAGCGGGATCCATGGCCGGATCTACTGTCACGATGCCGGCTGGCAGGTAGTGGACCCTCTGTGCCAGAGAGGGATTGGCGTGGACCGTGCTAGTGGACCGGTTCTAAGCCACTACTGGTTTTCACCAGAGCCCGCCGCAAAGCGGGATGGTCTTGCTGCGGCGGTAGTGACCAGGTCGTATCCACTAGCAACGGCTCACCTCTCTGGCTGCTGAAGATAGGCGCGGTACAAGGGAGTAGGCAGAAGCAAGGTCGGACGTAGCAGAAGGTCGGGGCAGGCAGCAAGGATCGTAGTCAGGGGCAACGGCAGAAGGTCTGGAAACACAGGCAAGGAACACACAAGGAACGCTTTCACTGGCACTAAGGCAACAAGATCCGGCAAGGGAGTGCAAGGGAAGTGAGGTAATATAGGGAAGTGCACAGGTGAAAACCCTAATTGGAACCACTGCGCCAATCAGCGGCGCAGTGGCCCTTTAAATCGCAGAGACCCGGCGCGCGCGCGCCCTAGGGAGCGGGGCCGCGCGCGCCGGGACAGAACAGACGGGGAGCGAGTCAGGTAGGGGAGCCGGGGTGCGCATCGCGAGCGGGCGCTACCCGCATCGCGAATCGCATCCCGGCTGGCAGCAGGATCGCAGCGCCCCGGGTCAGAGGACGTGACCGGAGCGCTGCAGCGGAGGGAGTGAAGCGAGCGCTCCGGGGAGGAGCGGGGACCCGGAGCGCTCGGCGTAACAATAAGTAATTGCGAGCATGGGTTTACTAAGCATAGAAGTTGTCAAACCAACCTAATTTGCTTTTATGAAGATGTGAGTAGAAGCCTTGACAGAGGGATGGCTGTGGATATAGTGTTTTTGGATTTTGCTTTTGATACTGTCCCTCATAGAGGTTTGATAGGTAAGTTAAAGGGGTATTCCGAGATTTTTTTTAATTTGATTATGCTACAGGGGCTGTAAAGTTAGTGTAGTTCATAATGCAGTGTCTGTACCTGTCTCTAATGGCTGGTCTCGTATTCTTATGGGATCTTTGCTCTGGATGTTCATTTTTAACAGCATACGAAATGACTCCTGTCTCGGGTATTTCCCAGGATGCAGTGCCGCCGAGACTTGACATCATTAGTCAAGTGATGACAAGGAGCCTGTTCTGCTTCTGTGGGTAGAGTGACCACAGGGAATTAGCAACAGCTGGATGCACCCTGATTAGAAAGCACTGACATTTTTCATTGAATCTAGCTTGTTTGTGGTTCAATGGCTGGGGTGGCTGATGTGTGGGAGGTAAGAAAGTGGAATTCTGGGATTTGTAGTAAAATAGAAAACTTCAACAGGAAATACTGAGGTTCACAAAAAGAAAGCCACCGCTTTATGGTAATCTAACAACACAGCCATTTAACCCAAAACAAGAGCAGATCCTTCCTAAGCATGTCCATTTCTGTCTGGCAGGTAGGTGCTAAAATCACCTTAAGGTGGATAACCCCTTTAAGGTCTTTGGGTTTAGAAGTTTTGATTTATAATTGGATTGAAAACTGGCTTAAAGACCGTACAGTGGTGGTCAATAATTTGTTCTCTGATTGGTCCGTGGTTATTAGTGGTATACCCCAAGGTTCAGTACTGGGCCTACTCTTGTTTAATTTATTTATTAATGATGATATGATATTTATTAATGATAATGATATAGCTTTGTAACACCAAGTAGCACCAAGCCTTGCAGCATGGTACAGTCTATAGAGGATGGGCATAAGTTGCAGGATGACTTGGCTAGACTAAGTGTTTGGGCATCCACTTGGCAAATAAAATTAAATGTGGATAAATGTAAAGTAATACATCTGGATACTTAAAACCTGTATGCATCGTATGTCTTTGGTGGAGATAAACTGGGAGAGTCACTGGTAGAGAAGGATCTGGGTGCAGGGGCGTACCTAGAGCATTTGGCACCCGGGGCGGAGCCTTTGTTTGCCACCCCCCCACCCCCCCTTTAATTACACCCCACCCCCCTTAATTACACCCGCTCCTCCCCCCCTTAATTACACCCCCACCCTCCCCTCCCCCCAGGGGCGGACTGACAACACTCGGGGCCCTCGGACCAAAAAAAAGCAAGGACCCTTGCTAGGCTCTGCAGCTCGTCAATCTTCTGCCACGCTCCTATTCCACCCAAATCCCACACACAATAAACTAAAATTTATATATGTAAGAAACACTTTAATGTAGGTAAATTTCCATGACCAATAATACTGGTATACAAGGAGTAAACATATACCACCACTCAATAACTGGATAATACTGCCATACTGTACTGAATAAAACCACTATATACAGACCAGTATACTATAAAGGATCTGTATAAGTGATTATATACAGGACCATATGGCGATAGATATAAGCTATACACAGGATGTGTATACCATATAAGCGATTACAGTCACATTTTGGGACTCATAAATACGTCTTTTCTGATCAGCGGCGTCCTCTTTCCTTTTCTTCTCCGTCCGGATAAGACCGCCATGTGGATCTCTTAACATCTGCAGGAAAAACATGTCAGACTCTGCATTTTTCCAGTGCTCTCCCCTCCTCTACAATCTTTCCATCTATAGACCCACAAACTGTAATAATGCCCTCCTTGGTGTCCTGCACAGTAAAAGGGCATGTAGGTAGGTAGCCAGGTAAATAGGTAACTAGGTAGGTAGATCAGGATGCCAAATATGTAGGTAGGTGACATGTTAGGTAGGTAGGGGGCTAGCTAGGTAGTTAGGCAGCCATGTATAAAGGCCAGGTATGAACATAGTTAGGTAGCTGGGTATGTAGGTAAGTAGTTAGGCATCCAGGTATAAAGTTAGGTAGCCCCCCCTTCCCTGTAGGTATAGGCAGCAGTTGACCCCTCCCCTTCCCTGTAGGTATAGGCAGCAGAGTTAACCGCCTCCCCCAAAGGTATAGGCAGCAGAGTTGGCCCCCCACCCTTCCCCATAGGTATAGTCAGCAGAGTTAAACTCCCTTCCCAATAGGTAAAGGAACAGAGTTAACCCCCCTTTCTCTTTAGGTATAGGCAGCAGAGTCCCCCCACCCCCTTTCCCCGTACGTATAGGCAAAATGACACCCCCCTCCTTCTTTCCACATAGGTATAGGCAGAGTCTCCCCCCCTCTTCCCCATTGGTATAGGCAGAGTTACCACCCCCCATCTTCCCTATTGCTATAGGCAGAGTTACCCCACCCCCTTTCCTCCCCTTTCCCCATAGGTATAGGCAGAGTTACCACCCCCTCCTCTTTCCCATAGTATAAGCAGGTACACCATCCCCTCTTTCCCATATGAATATGCAGTTTTACCCCCCTCTTTCCCATAGGTATATGTAGTCACACCCCCCCTCTTTCCCATAGGTATATGCAAATACCCCCCCTTTTTCCCATAGGTATATGCAGTTACACCCCCCCTCTTTCCCATAGGTATATGCAGTTACCCCACCCTCTTCCCCATTGGTATATGCAGTTACATCCCCCCACTTTCCTATAGGTATATGCAGAATTACACCCCCCCTCTTCCCCATAGGTATATGCAGTTACACCCCCCTCTTCTCCATAGGTATATGCAGAGTAACCCCCCTCTTTCCCATAGGTATATGTAGTCACACCCCCCTCTTTCTCATAGGTATATGCAGTTACCCCCTCTCTTTCCCATAGGTATATGCAGTTACATCCCCCCTCTTTCCCATAGGTATATGCAGAGTTACACCCCCCCTTCCCCATAGGTATATGCAGAGTTACAACCCCCCCTCTTCCCCATATGTATATCCAGAGTAACCCCCCTCTTCCCCATAGGTATATGCAGAGTAAACCCCCTCTTCCCCCCAGGTATATGCAGAGTAACCCCCCCCTCTTCCCATAGGTATATGCAGAGTATCCCCCCTCCCCCATAGGTGTATGCAGAGTAACCCCCCTCTTCCCCATAGGTATATGCAGAGTATCCCCCCCTCCCCATAGGTATATGCAGAGTTGAGAAAAAAAAAAAAGGATGCTCATCTGATATCCCACGCAGCGATCTCCTCAGCAGCAGGGGCCCGCGTCTTCTCCCCTCCAGAGTACAGGCGCCGGATGAGTGACGTCACCGGTGCCTGTACTGCATGCTGCATGGGGGCGGAGGTCACGTCTCCTCTGTGTAAGCTGCAGATGCGGCTCACCCAGAGGGGATGCCTTCTCCTGTATGTGCGTGTATCGCGCATACAGGAGAAGGCACCGCTGTCTGCTGTGGATCTGGGATGAGTGTCCCGGACCTCAGTAGCGGCGGCGGCGGGTCAGTCTGCCCCTGGCAACCCCCTTGTGAGTTGCCCCCGCCCCCCCCCCTTGTACGCTCCTGTCTGGGTGTACATCATAGATCATGTAGATCATAGACTGCAGAATAGCATGCAATGTCAGGCAGCTGCTTGTTCAGTTTTTAGGCACCAGTTTATAAAAGGGATGTTGTGGAGCTGGAAAGGTGCAGAGATGAGCAACTAAACTAATAAGGGTCATGGATCATCTTAGCTATGAAGAAAGATTAAAAGAATTACATTTGTTTAGTCTTAAGAAAAGACGTTTAAGGGGGGCTATGATCAACGTGTATAAGTATATAAATGGCTCATACAAAAAAATATGGGTAAAAACTGTTCCTGGTAAAACCCCCTCAAAGGACAAGGGGGTACTCCCTCAGTCTAAAGAAAAAAAGGTTTAGCCTCAAGGGGTGACATGCCTCCTTTACCGTAAGTACTGTGAATTTATGGAACAGTCTACCTCAGGAACTGGTCACAGCAGAAACAGTTGAAAGCTTCAAAACAGGGTTAGATACATTCCTAGAACAATATAACATTAATGCTTGGACATACTGGGAGTTGTAATCTTGCAACAGCTAGCAAGCGGGTGGTAGATGCGGGCGGGTGGCCAGAGAGCAGAGCTTTACAAAAAGTTGAATTTTTTTACACAAATGCTATCAAAAGGACATTTTGTAAGCCAAGTCTGACCTGGCTTTAACTTGCGACTTTTTGAAGGGTGTTTGCAACTTTTTTTGTCGACATTCGCACTTCATAAATTCCTGACTACTGCGAAATGAAAACTGAAAGTTGCTTAGGGGCACGTGCAACTTTTTGTGCACCCAGAGTAAGCATAAAAAAGGCACTAAACACCATGATAAATGTCCCCCAAATGTGATTTAGGACATATTGGCCCTCATTTACTATTGCAAACCAGATTCTGTCGCATTGCGGCAGAAATTCTGTCTGCGCCAGAATTGAAAAAACCTGACTAACTCTTCATTTTGGCAAGAGAACCCGGAAAAGGGGCGTGGCCGCAGGGAAAAGGGGGCGTGTGTAAAAAAAAGCAAAGTGTAGGGAAAGTGGAAAATGTAGGGAAACCTTAGTAAATACCGTGGAAAATAAATGGTATGGAATTCAAACCCACAAAGAAACCTACACTCCACTCTTAGTAAATAAGGGCCATTGTCTCTGGCTGCATAGAATTCTGGGAAAGGTCACAGACAACATGAAAACATATAGCAGACAACTGCATAGGAAGAGTTCAGAAGGAATTAAAGAGAATGTATCGCCTAGATTTTTGTTTACAGATTAGAGCCAGAAACTTAAATATGTTTTTAGTAATGTTTCTTTTTTCAGTTTTTACATTTTTTTGTATAATATTATCAGGCTGCATCTTGCCTAAGTTGTTTTTAACAGCATTTTGGGATATGCTTTACAGCAGGGGTTCTCAACCGGTGGTACGCCGATGCACTGACAAATATCGGCAATACATTGGCCAGTATTTGTCAGTGCACAGCGGAGAATGGCTACTGTACGGGAGCTGCGTGGTTGCTGGGGAGACGTGTGACCTCCCCTGACGTTGTGCGGAGGTCCGCACAGCGCAGGAGGACAACACATATCAGTGCAGCCCTGCCGAATGGGACTCTGGGACGCGCTGTATACCCGAACAGGCCGGGTAATGTAAAAAGAAAAAAGTTAAAAGTAAGTGTATGGGAGGGAGGAAGGGATGGAGGGTTTTTGCATATATATATATATATATATATATATATATATATATATATATTAGCCCAGGGGGATTGGAGGGAGGGGGGGACTAGGGGAAAGAGAGAAATAATGGCGCAAGGGCAGTAAGATGGAGGGGGGGGGGAGGGATCATGGCAAAAGGGGATTATATGGGGGGAAGGAGTAGATTATTATCCCCCCCTTTATCTTAATCCTCTTGTGCCATTATCCCTCCCCCCCCCTCTCCATCTTTATCCCATTGTTTCATTATTCTGCCCCCCTCTGATCCCCGTTTGCCATATCGGACAATAATGGCACAAGGGGATTAAGTTGGAGGGGGCAAGTAATGATTATCCTCCCCCCCCTCCATCTTAATCCCCTTTTGCCATTATTCCCCCCTCCCTCTGATCCCCTTTTTCCATATCGGATGATAATGGCACAAGGGGATTAAGATGGAGGGGGGGGGGGGAAATAATGGAAAAAGGGGAACAGAGGGAGGGAGGGAATAATGGCACAAGGGGATTAAGTATTGCATTAGTATAAAGGTAAGCACACGCCATTATGAAAGTAACCCCTCGCGCGAGGGGTACCCGCAAACATACTTTCACTCTTTGGGGGTACAGTTGCGAAAAAGGTTGAGAACCACTGCTTTACAGCAAGCCCAATGGACATAGGCAACAGTAGATACCTTGTTGAATGCATCATATGGAAGAGATTGGAATCCTGTGTCAATCTTACAAGAAAAAAGACAACTGCTATTATCATATGCAAGATGTTCTCTGCAAAGCAATGAAATGGTTACTTGGGGGTTAGAAAAAGAGGTTCAGGATTTTAAACTCATGTGCACACGGGAGATGTTAAAGTTCTACCGGGATAGAGTATCCAAACCTTTTAAACCATCCAATTTTCATTGTTTTCTCTCACAATTGCATCTAGAACCTTAAAGGGGTACTCTGGGAATTTTTTTTATTTGACTGTGCTACAGGGGCTGTAAAGTTAGTGTAGTTCATAATATAGTGTCTGTACCTATGTTCAATGGTGATCTCACAATTCAATGTCATATTTGCCCTGGATGTTCATTTTTAGAAACATACAAAATTAGTGTTGTCTCAGCTTTTCCCAGGTTGCAGTGTGGCCTTGGACATCACATCACTAGTCAGCTGTTGAATGGGAGCCTGTCTTTATTTCAATGGGTGGAGTGACTGCTGGGTGGGGGGGGGGGGATCATTCTCCACAGGGCTATAGCTGTACTGTAATGGGTGGGGTGGCAAGCAAAGGATCCTGGGACTTGTAGTTGAAGGGAGGGAACTCCAACAGGAAACAGCCATTTAACAAAAAGAAATAAGCAGCATTATGGTGGACTCGAAACTCATTTAGCACCAAGACAAGCAAGGATCCTTTATGCATTTCCATTACTATCTGGCAGATTAGTACAAATGGTGGATAACCCATTTAAGTCTAGTATCTTGATCTCTCGACAACCCTGTTTATTGTACAGACTCTCGTACAGATAGGATGAATGTTGGATTACATATGGCAGGAGAGCTCCTGACATATCTTCTCCTACTTTGCAATGTGGAGCCAGTTGCTGGGCAGCAGTGACTTTGTTTATGCCAGAATAATTGATCCATGCTTTGTTGTAGTTAAAGGGTTACTCCGTCCCTAGACATCTTATCTCCTATCCAAAGGATAGGGGATACGATGTCTGATTGCGGGAGTCCCACCACTCCTCCCCCTCTTGACATTACGCCCCACCCCTTAATGTAAGTCTATGTGAGGGGGCGTGATGGCCACCACGCCCCTCCCATAGACTTGCATTAAGGGGGCAGGGTGTGATGTCACGAGGGGACGGGGCAATGATGTCACGATCCTCCAGCCCCTGCATCGCCATTCATCAGGCATGGAGCTCGCTCGCTCTGTGCACCAGATGATAGGGGTGCTGCATGAGAAATCACAGGGGTTCCCAGCGGCGGGACCCCTCTGATCAGATATATTATCCCCATTCTTTGGATAGGGGATAAGATGTCTAGGGGCGGAGTACCCCTTTAATTTTGGCTTTGAGGTGTTGCTTCTGTTTTAAAGTTCCATTTATTTTTTTTTCAGGTGCAGTTTATAGTCTTACTGCATGTTCATGTGTTCTATGTCTGTTGGTCTCATTTTATGTCAGTTTCATGTTGTGTAGTTCAGTTTCTGGTATTGGCAGGTGATATACTTGTACATGGAAGGTTTTTCTCTTTAGACAGTGTTGTCTTGTTTGTCTTTCATCCTCAGTGTTTATTTTTAATTTGCAATCATTTTAAGCCACCCTGCAGACCGTTGCCATCAGTTCCTGTCATCTAATGGTGAGTTGCTATTTTGTATTATAGCTTCTGATATTAATAGTTGCTTGTATGATTTCCTTGGGTGAGTGCTGACTGGCCATCCTATTCTGCCTTACCACATGTCCTGGGAGCTTGTGTAACGGTGCTGGATGTGGATCCACTGACCCGTGTGGCCGATGACACGGGCCGTATCGTGGATCGCAGTCTAAGGTGCCGCTGGTCTTCATCAGAGCCCACCGCAAGGCAGGATGGGCTTGCTGCGGCAGGCGACACCCAGGTCGCTATCCCCGATACCACTCGACCACATTGGTAGCTGGTCGAGGCGAGGTAAAATAGGATGAGGCAAAGGTGTAGTCAAACTTAGCAGAAAGGTCTAGGTAGGCGGCAAAGGTGCGTAGTCAAAAAACATAGCAGAAGGGTCTAGAGCACAGGCAAGGCAAACAGACAAAAGTACACAATGGGCACTGAAGATCCGGCAGGGAAGAGGGGGAGGAACTGCCTTAAATAACATAAGGGAAGGACCAGGCACCAATCAGCGGTGTGCTGGCCCTTTAAATCTAGAGAAGACGGTGCGCACGCCCTAGGAGGCGGGGGGCGCGTGCACCGGGAACCAGAGAGCCAGGCAGAAGCAGGTAAAGAGCGGGCCGCACCTCGCATGTGGGCACGTCCCGCAATGTGAATTGCAGACCGGCTGGGGGAACGGGGCGGTGAGCACTCACGGTCGGAGCACCAGACCGGAGCGCTCGCTGTGCCACATGTAAGTAGTGGGAGCCATTGTTAGGATCCAGGAAAAGGTGAATCCTAAAGGTAAAGCCTGGTGCTGCAGTCTACTGACCTATCAGCGCTGTTACATGTTAATAAAATAAGACCAAGCTATTTCCACTGTTTACATCTTTACCTCTGTCTCTTTTTCATTAGTTGCTAAGGTGCCTTCCTAGATTAAACTTTGGACTTTGCTGATGGGATTCTAGAAATTGGCAGAGATTTCAATGTAGCATTAAATCCTTCTACTTAAATCATTCTCCCTCACATATTTACCACCTCTATCTTCTTTGTTTAAAATGCATCCTTTGTGAGCTTACAGTTGGTGTCACTTTCACCTAGACATGGATTAGTCCTTTAAAGGTTCCTATACACCTTCAATAGATGTCAGCCAAACAGTCACTTGCTACTTAAAGGGGTACTCCAGTAGATTTTTATTTTTATCAACTGGTGCCAGAAAGTTAAACAGATTTGTAAATTACTTCTATTTAAAAATCATAATCCTTCCAGTACTTATCAGCTGCTGTATGCTCACAGGATGTTCTTTTCTTTTTGGATTTCTTTTCTGTCTGACCACAGTGCTCTCTGGTAACACCTCTCTCCATGCCAGGAACTGTCCAGAGCAGGAGAGGTTTGCTATGAGGATTTGCTCCTGCTCTGGACAGTTCCTGACATGGACAGAGGTGTCAGCAGAGAGCAGTGTGGTCAGACAGAAATGACATTCCAAAAGAAAAGAACTTCCTATGGACCATACAGCAGCTGATAAATCTTGGAATGATTAAGATTTTTAAATAGAAGTTATTTAGAAATCTGTCTTTTTGGCACCAGTTGATAAAAAATAAAAATTGCCACCAGAGTACCCCTTTAAGTGTGTGCAGCAAAGAAAAAAGTATATATTTTGCCAAGAGGCTGAATTTTTTTTTTAAATAAAAAGTTAAATAATTTTACATAGTGTACAGTGAACTCTAAACATTCAAACTTTTTAAAACTTCTTTAATCCAGGGTAATAGGTGATCACAGTTAATAAGGACTCACAGACTGCTCCCTTTATCTGTGGGTTCTAGTGTAATCAGTTAACTATCTTGGGTGTGCAAAGAAAACATTCCCGTACACCATTATGCCATGTCCACCTATCTAAACTCGACAGCTCACAGAAAGGGTTCATCAATTCTTGCTGCTTGTGCCAAATTCTGACCCTCCCGTCACTATGGTACAACAGAAATGTGAATTTTATTCGACCATGCAGTGTTTTTCGACTACTCATTAGTCCCAATGTTTTCACTGATTTGCCTACTGTAGTCTTTCCCTAAGCAGCAAAGGCCTACACACAATCCTACTTGCCCCCGCTAGTGCTTGCCCTCCTGAATTCTGAGCAGGACCTGGACATGTCGCTTTAAACACATTCAGGTGCAACCTGCAATTATTGTTGAATCTCTAGTGTCTAGGGATGTAAAATGATTACTGTTAAATCGGAAAGTCAACGTCCCACCGGTAATTCAGGATTGCAAGCACTATGTGCCTCAGAGAGCGCTGTGTAAGAACAGCCTTAGCTTGGCAACGCTAATGACATTGCAAAGCCCACACAGTCAATTTAGGTTCCAATCAGCATAAATGCATAATGAAAATTCAGTTAGGCATTCTTCATAGGCAAACAATGGACTATGTTATGCTGCTTTTCTATGTAAACAAAGAACCACAGCCAAAAAATGCAATGTGTAAACAACATAAAGGGGGATTTTGCTTTTAGCTTACAGGGCTAATGTAAACAGTATTTTTTAGTAGTGTGTTGTTAGTTTATGCACCCTTGTATATGATGTTATAAGAATACTCTTTTAATTCTAAAGTAATCATAATAAGCAATCATACAATACAGCTCGAGGAGTAACTTGAAGTGCAAAATCTGTAACAAGAACGCCACCTACCACAGCAGAACCCCCCTTGTAGTTGCTTACCGATACCGCTGCCCTGTTCTGCCGTCTGCATAATGGAGTCTATGGAGGAGCATGTGACACACACGTCACTCTGCTTCCTCCGTTGCGTTACGCTTGGCGCAGGGGAGTGACGTGTGTGTCACATGCTCCTCCATAAGACTCCATTATGCGGACAGGAGAACGGGACTGCGGCATGGCAGAACGGGACTGGGGCATGGCAGAACGGGACTGGGGCATGGCAGAACGGGACAGTGGCATGGCAGAACGGGACTGCGGCATGGCAGAACGGGACTGGGGCATGGCAGAACGGGACAGCGGCATGGCAGAACGGGACAGCGGCATGGCAGAACGGGACAGCGGCATGGCAGAACGGGACAGCGGCATGGCAGAACGGGACAGCGGCATGGCAGGTAAGCTGACCTCTTCAGCAGCCTCCCCTCTGCAGCTTTCCCTGCACTTCGGCACACACACATTCGCTCCATAAGACGCACAGACATTTCCTTCCCACTTTTGGGGGAGAAAAAGTGCGTCTTATGGAGCGAAAAATACGGTATGTAGCAAAAATTCTGTTGGTAGTCATTGCTTTCTGTCATGTTTTTGACTGTGTTATTTAGCTTATCATTTAATGGGGCTTTCTGAAAGAAATATGCAGATATGTCACCTATTCCAATTTTAAAATGTGGCACCATTATAAACACTGGAACGTGCATTGCATGTGCTTTTAGTACAAGCTGTAGTGAGTAAATGCAGAAAAATGTGGCATTAACTAGCTTTATATACTGTGTCAAACAGAATATAGCATTCACATATTAGCATTATTTAAAGGGGTATTCCAGGCAAAAACTTTTTTTATATATCAACTGGCTCCGGAAAGTTAAACAGATTTGTAAATTACTTCTATTAAAAAATCTTAATCCTTCCAATAGTTATTAGCTTCTGAAGTTTTCTGTCTAACTGCTCAATGATGATGTCACGTCCCGGGAGCTGTGCATGATGGAAGAATATCCCCATAGGAGCTGGACAGCTCCCGGGACGTGAGTCATCAGAAAGCAGTTAGACAGAAAACAGCAACTCAACTTCAGAAGCTAATAACTATTGGAAGAATTAAGATTTTTTAATAGAAGTGATTTACAAATCTGTTTAACTTTCCGGAGCCAGTTGATATATATAAAAAAGTTTTTGCCTGGAATACCCCTTTAACCCCTTCCCGACCTATGACATACCTGTACGTCATGGGTGGCAAGGTGTTCCCGACCCATGACATACAGGTACGTCATGGACATTACTGCCGCTACTCGCGGCATCCCGCAGCGCCCGGAAAGATGGTGGCTATCACTGATAGCCAGCCATCTTACCGTGCGACCACGGGGGGTTTCGTCCCCCACCCCCCCCCAGCGATCGCTGCTATCAGCTGGGCAAATCTGACTAGCTGATAGCAGCGTTTCGCTATGAAAATACTTAGCAGCGCGGTGTGTGAGTCCCGATCACGGGGATCGGGACACACACCGCTCTGCTAAGTGTCCCTGACCCGTCCCCCGGCGTCACTTACCCGTCCGAGCGGTGTCCCGAGCGGTCCCGGCGTCCTCCGTGCGGTCCCGGCGTCCTCCGTGCGGTCCCGGCTGCGCTGCGTCCCGGAGGTGAGTTTCCGGCAGCAGTGCGGCATCTTCATTGGCAGCAGTGAGATCGCCGTAAAGCGATCTCACTGCTGCCTCTGAGAGTTTCAAAACTGCAACTCCCAGCATGCCCAGACAGCCTTTGGCTTTCTGGGCATGCTGGGAGTTGTAGTTTTGCAACATCTGGAGGTCCACAGTTTGGAGACCACTGTATAATGGTCTCCAATCTGTGCTCTTCCAGATGTTGCAAAACTACAAATCTCAGCATGCTCAGTCTGTCCAGGCATGCTGGGAGTTGTAGTTCTCTAACATCTGGAAGACCACAGATTGGAGACCATTATACAGTGGTCTCCAAACTGTGGACCTCCAGATGTTGCAAAACTACAACTCCCAGCATGCCCAGACTGCCCAAGCATGCTGGAAGTTGTAGTTCGGCAACATCTGATCCTTCAGATATTGCCGAACTACAACTTCCAGCATGCCTTGGCAGTCTGGGCATGCTGGGAGTTGTAGTTTTGCAACAACTGGAGGCACACTAGTTGGGAAATATTGTCCGTTTCCTACCTCAGTGCCTCCAGCTGTTGCAATTGTTGCAAAACTATAACTCCCAGCATGCACTGACAGACCATGCATGCTGGGAGTTGTAGTTTTGCAACAGCTGGAGGCACACTGGTTTGGAAACACTAAGTTTGGTTGCAAAACACTTGAAAGTTTATTACTTAACTTAGTGTTTCCAAACCAGTGTTCCTCCAGCTGTTGCAAAACTACAACTCCCAGCATGCACGGACAGCTCAAGGGCATGCTCGGAGTTTGCAACAGCTGGATGTTTGCCCCCTCCCCCCAATGTGAATGTACAGGGTACACTCACATGGGCGGAGGTTTACAGTGAGTGCTGCAAGTTTGAGATGGCGCAAATTTTGCGCTGCAGCTCAAACTTCCAGCGGCAAACTTGCTGTGAACCTCTGCCCATGCGACTGTACCCTAAAAACACTACACTACACTGACACTAACCTAAAATAAAAAGTAAAAAACACTACATATACACATTATCCCTACACAGCCCCCTCTCCCCTTCCCTCCCCCCAAAAAATGAAAAACGTCTGGTACGCTACTGTTTCCAAAATGGAGCCTCCAGCTGTTGCAAAATAATAACTCCCAGTATTGCCGGACAGCCATTGACTGTCCAGGCATGCTGGGAGTTTTGCAACAGCTGGAGGCACCCTGTTTGGGAATCACTGGCGTAGAATACCCCTATGTCCACCCCTATGCAAATCCCTAATTCAGGCCTCAAATGCGCATGGCGCTCTCTCACTTTGGAGCCCTGTCGTATTTCAGAGCAACAGTTTTGGGACACATATGGGGTATCGCCGTACTCGGGAGAAATTGCCTTACAAATTTTGGGGGGCTTTTTCTTCTTTAACCCCTTATGAAAAGGTGAAGTTGGGGTCTACACCAGCATGTTAGTGTAAAAAAATAAATTTTTTACACTGACATGCTGGTGTTGCCCTATACTTTTCATTTTCACAAGAGGTAAAAGGGAAAAAAGACCCTCTAAATTTGTAACGCAATTTCTCCTGAGTACGGAGATACCCCATATGTGGGCGCAAAGTGCTCTGGGGGCGCACAACAAGGCCCAGAAGGGAGAGTGCACCATGTACATTTGAGGCGATTTGCACAGGGGTGGCTGATTGTTACAGCAGTTCTGACAAACGCAAAACAATAAATATCCACATGTGACCCCATTTTGGAAACTACACCCCTCACGGAATGTAATAAGGGGTGCAGTGAGCATTTACACCCCACTGGTGTATGACAGATTTTTGGAACAGTGGTCTGTGAAAATGAAAAATTAAATTTTTGATTTGCACAGTCCACTGTTTCAAATATCTGTCAAACGCCAGTGGGGTGTAAATGCTCACTGCACCCCTTATTAAATTCCATGAGGGGTAAAGTTTCCAAAATGGGGTCACATGTGGGGGGGGTCCACTGTTCTGGCACCATAGGGGCTTCCTAAATGGGACATGCCCCCCAAAAACCCTTTCAGAAAAACTCACTCTCCAAAATCCCATTGTCGCTCCTTCCCTTCTGAGCCCTCTACTGCGCCCGCCGAACACTTTACATACACATATGAGGTGTTTCCTTACTCGAGAGAAATTGGGTTACAAATTTTAGGGTGATTTCTCTCCTTTTACCCCTTGTAAAAATTCAAAAATTGGGTCTACAAGAAAATGTGAGTGTAAAAAATGAAGATTTAGAATTTTCTCCTTCACTTTGCTGCTATTCCTGTGAAACCCATAAAGGGTTAAAACGCTTACTGAATGTCATTTTGAATACTTTCGGGGGTGCAGTTTTTATAATGGGGTAATTTATGGGGTATTTCTAATATGAAGACCCTTCAAATCCACTTAAAACCTGAACTGGTCCCTGAAAAAAAGCGAGTTTCAAAATTTTGTGAAAAATTGGAAAATTGCTGCGGAACTTTGAAGCCCTCTGGTGTCTTCCAAAAGTAAAAACTTGTCAATTTTTTAATGCAAACACAAAGTAGACATATTGTATATGTGAATCAATATGTAATTTATTTGGAATATCCATTTTCCTTTCAAGCAGAGAGTTTCAAAGTTAGAAAAATGCAAAATTTTCAAAATTTTCATGAAATTTTTAGATTTTTTACAGAGAAAGGATACAAATATCAGTGAAATTTTACCGATAACATAAAGTAGAACATGTCACGAAAAAACAATCTCGGAATCAGAATGATAAGTAAAAGCATCCCAGAGTTATTAATGTTTAAAGTGACAGTGGTCAGATTTTCAAAAAATGCCCAGGTCATGAAGGTGAAAATGGGCTGGGTCATGAAGGGGTTAAATGCAATATATTTTCCATCACCAAGGGTTGGAAAATCTCCAATTCACTGATTAAGAAGTGTATCCCAATACTTTATTCCATATAGTGTACAAAAAAGCAATATAGAAGTCTGTAAAGAATGGTGTGAGGGGTGACCTGCTAAAGCCACTAGATTAACCCCTTAACGACGCAGGACGTATATTTACGTCGTGCGCCGCCTCCCGCGATATGAAGCGGGATCGCACCGCGATCCCGCATCATATCGCGTCGGTCCCGGCGCTCATCAACGGCCGGGACCCACGGCTAATACCACACATCGCCGATCGCGGCGATGTGCGGTATTAACCCTTTAGAAGCGGCGGTCAAAGCTGACCGCCGCTTCTAAAGCGAAAGTGACCCGGCTGCTCAGTCGGGCTGTTCGGGACCACCGCGTGAAATCGCGGCGTCCCGAAAAGCTGACCGGACACCGGGAGGGCCCTTACCTGCCTCTTCGGTGTCCGATCGGCGAATGACTTCTCTGTGCCTGAGATCCAGGCAGGAGCAGTCAAGCGCCGATAACACTGATCACAGGCGTGTTAATACACGCCTGTGATCTGTGTAAAAGATCAGTGTGTGCAGTGTTATAGGTCCCTATGGGACCTATAACACTGCAAAAAAAATGTAAAAAAAAAGTGTTAATAAAGGTCATTTAACCCCTTCCCTAATAAAAGTTTGAATCACCCCCCTTTTCCCATAAAAAAAATAAAACGGTTGTAAAAAAAAAATAAATAAACATATGTGGTATCGCCGCGTGCGTAAATGTCCGAACTATAAAAATATATCATTAATTAAACCGCACGGTCAATGGCGTACGCGCAAAAAAATTCCAAAGTCCAAAAAAGCGTATTTTGGTCACTTTTTATACCATTAAAAAATGAATAAAAAGTGATCAAAAAGTCCGATCAAAACAAAAATCATACCGATAAAAACTTCAGATCACGGGGCAAAAAATTAGTCCTCATACCGCCCTGTACGTGGAAAAATAAAAAAGTTATAGGGGTCAGAAGATGACATTTTTAAACGTATAAATTTTCCTGCATGTAGTTATGATTTTTTCCAGAAGTGCGACAAAATCAAACCTATAGAAGTAGGGTATTATTTTAACCGTATGGACCTACAGAATAATGATAAGGCATCATTTTTACCGAAATATGCACTGCGTAGAAACGGAAGCCCCCAAAAGTTACAAAATGGCGTTTTTTCTTCGATTTTGTCGCACAATGATTTATTTTTTCCGTTTGGCAGTGCATTTTTGGGTAAAATGACTAATGTCACTGCAAAGTAGAATTGGCGACGCAAAAAATAAGCCATAATATGGAATTTTAGGTGGAAAATTGAAAGGGTTATGATTTTTAAAAGGTAAGGAGGAAAAAACGAAAGTGCAAAAACGGAAAAACCCTGAGTCCTTAAGGGGTTAAAGGGGTATTCCAGGCAAAAACTTTTTTTTATATATCAACTGGCTCAGGAAAGTTAAACAGATTTGTAAATTACTTCTATTAAAAAATCTTAATCCTTCCAATAGTTATTAGCTTCTGAAGTTGAGTTGCTGTTTTCTGTCTAACCGCTTTCTGATGACTCACGTCCCGGGAGCTGTCCAGCTCCTATGGGGATATTCTCCCGTCATGCACAGCTCCTGTGATGTGACATCATCATTGAGCAGTTAGACAGAAAACTTCAGAAGCTATTGGAAGGATTAGGATTTTTTAATAGAAGTAATTTACAAATCTGTTTAACTTTCTGGAGCCAGTTGATATATAAAAAAAAGTTTTTGCCTGGAATACCCCTTTAACTTTCTTTACTGGACTCAGCAGCAAAATAGTTAACATAGAAATACAGTGGTCCCTCAACATATGATATTAATTGGTTCCAGGAGAACCATCATATGTTGAAACCATCATATGTCGAGTACATATGTCTATGTAAAAATGGTAATTGGTTCTGGGGCCTTGGAACCATTGTATGTTGAATACATATCTCTATGGGAAACTGCTAATTGGTTCTGGGATGACCATTGTATGTGGAGTGTATGGGGAGTGTTTAACAAACCAGGGTGCCTCCAGCTGTTGCACAACTACAACTCCCAGCATGCATGTGCAGCCATTGACTGTCTGGGCATGCTGGGAGTTATAGTTTTGCAACAGCTGGAGGCACACTGATAGGGAAACATTGATGTATGGGGTGTATACTGTGTATATGTATTGTATGTGATGTGTGACATCGCATACAGTACTGTACAGTTCTTTAAATACCTTCAGGGGGACAGAATGTCCTCCATTATGATCCTGCCGACTACAGCTCTATAGGAAAGGAAGGGGAGGGCAGCCAGCAGCTCATTGGATGCCTGCAGCAAGATGGCTGCACTGTGGGGCGGGGCTTACACGGAGCTCACAGTGGAAGCCTGTATGAGTTAGCAGGACAGCATGTGAGTAACAGGAGGCAGAACGGGGCACACGGGGACATTAAACAACTATCTGTCAGTTGCTGAAGTTGTCAGCGCTGTCAGATAGCTGTTTGTACGATGGCCACGACACACAGCAGCATCATATGTCGATGCTGCCTTCAACATACGATGGGCTCTGAGAGGCCATCATATGTTGAAATGATCATATGTCGGGGCCATCATAAGTCGGGGGGTCACTGTAAAGACAAAAAACTTGAAATGCAACCAAGTGTGCTGTGTGTATAGACAGCCAATCAGGATATAGACAGGTAATATAACCAGGTGTAACGTTAGCTCCTCCTCTTTCTTTGTATCATCAGCAGGAAGAGAACAGTACATAAAATAGATCAATTAAGGTAAGTAGAGTCAAGTTATCTGGAGAATCCAACTTGAACTGGAACATAAGTGAAGACTTGGAGATGAAGCTTCATCAGTGGAAATCGAGGAAAATCAACCGGGACAAGCTCTGTAGACATATGGAAATCGGGTAGAAGAGACACACAGGATCCATCCAAAGCAGTCTAGTAGGCTATAGAAAGATACATAAATAATAATTAACGTATAGGGAGGGATGATGTTCGTCTCCTGTCTTTCAAAAAATCTATATTTTCCGTCACCAAGGGTAGGAAAAATTCCAATTTTATGTCAAGACAGGAGACTTCACATTATTGCAAGTTTAACCCCTTAACCCCTTAAGGACACAGCCCATTTTCACCTCTAGGATGCAGCCCTTTTTTGCACATCTGACCACTGTCACTTTAAACATTAATAACTCTGGAATGCTTTTACTTATCAATCTGATTCCGAGATTTTTTTTTTGTGACATATTCTACTTTAACATAGTGGTAAATTTCTGTGGTAACTTGCATCCTTTCTTGGTGAAAAATCCCAAAATTTGATGAAAAAATTGAAAATTTAGAATTTTTCTAACTTTGAAGCTCTCTGCTTGTAAGGAAAATGGATATTCCAAATATTTTTTTTTTTTGGATTCACATATACAATATGTCTACTTTATATTTTCATCATAAAATTGACAAGTGTTTACTTTTGGAAGACACCAGAGGGCTTCAAAGTTCAACAGCAATTTTACAATTTTTCACAAAATTTTCAAACTCGCTATTTTTCATGGACCAGTTCAGGTTTGAAGTGGATTTGAAGGGTCTTCATATTAGAAATACCCCATAAATGACCCCATTACAAAAACTTCACCCCCCCAAAGTATTCAAAATGACATTCAGTAAGTGTTTTAACCCTTTAGGTGTTTCACAGGAAAAGCAGCAAAGTGAAGGAGAAAATTCAAAATCTTCATTTTTTACACTTGCATGTTCTTGTAGACCCAATTTTTGAATTTTTACAAGGGGTAAAAGGATAAAATTTATACTTGAATTTGTAGCCCAATTTCTCTCGAGTAAGCACATACCTCATATGTCTATGTAAATTGTTTGGCGGGCGCAGTAGAGGGCTCAGAAGCGAAGGAGCGACAAGGGGATTTTGGAGAGTACGTTTTTCTGAAATGGTTTTTTGGGGGCATGTCACTTTTAGGAAGCCCCTAGGGTGCCAGGACAGCAAAAAAAAAACACATGGCATTATATTTTGGAAACTAGACCCCTTGGGGAACATAACAAGGGGTAAAGTGAACCTTAATACCCCACAGGGGTTTCACGACTTTTGCATATGTAAAAAAAAAATAAAGAAATGTTACCTAAAATGCTTGTTTTGGCAAAAATTTTACATTTTTACAAAAGGTTAAAGCAGAAAATACCCCCCAAAATTCGAAGCCCAATTTCTCCCGATTCAGAAAACACCCCATATGGGGGTTAAAAGTGCTCTGCTGGCGCACTACAGGTCTCAGAAAAGGAGTAGTCACATTTGGCTTTTTGGAAGCAAATTTTGCTCTGGGGGCATGCCACATTTAGGAAGCCCCTATGGTGCCAGAACAGCAAAAAAAAAAAAACACATGGCATTATATTTTGGAAACTAGACCCCTTGGGGAACGTCACAAGGGGTAAAGTGAACCTTAATACCACACAGGGATTTCACGACTTTTGCATATGTAAAAAAAATATAGATTTTTTTTCACTAAAATGTGGGTTTCCCACAAATTTAACATTTTTGCAAGGGTTAATAGTAGAAAAGAACCCCCAAAATTTGTAACCCCATCTCTTCTGAGTATGGAGGTACCCCATAAGTGGACGTCAAGTCCACTGCAGGAGCGCCACAATGCTCAGAAGAGAAGGAGTCACATTTGCAAACTTTGCTGAAATGGGGGGGACATGTCGCATTTAGGAAGCCCCTATGGTGCCAGGACAGCAAAATACCCCCCACATGTCGTACCATTTTGGAAACTAGACCCCTTGAGGAATGTAACAAGGGGCAAAGTGAGCCTTAATACTCCACAGGGGTTTCACAACTTTTGCATATGTAAAAATGTTTAAATTTTTTTTCACTAAAATGTGTTTCCCCCCAAATGTTATATTTTTACAAGGATTAATAGCAGAAAATACCCCCCAAGGGAGGGTGTGTGTGCGGGGGGGGGGGGGGGGGGCAGGGAAGTATGTACTGCGTGGTGTTTGGTGTAAAAAGTGTAGAACAGTGATAGAAAAAAAAAAAAAAGCTGCGGCCAAAAGAAAAAAAGGGGTGGCAAATGCAGCTCCCTGAGCCCCTAATAGGACCCTGGGTAAGGGACCAGACCCTAATAGGACCCTGGGGGACCTATTAGGGGGTCAGGGGGGATTTTTTTTTATTTAAAAAAATTTAAATAAAAAGTTGCGGCCCAACAAAAAAAAGGGGTGGCACACGCAGCTCCCTGAACCCCTAATAGGACCCGGGGTCAGGGATAAGACCCTAATAGGACCCTTAGGGACCTATTAGGGGGTCAGGGGGGGGGTACATTTTTTTTTCTTTTACTTTTTTTTACTTTTATTTCACTTTTTAACCATTTAAACTCCTACCTGTCCCTAAAATGATCTCACCCTATTCTAAGGCTCCTGAGGGGGCTCCGGAGCTCCGAGGGGGGATCCACGGCTTCTTCTCTCTTCTGCACCCGCTGACTGAACGAAAACAGCGGGTCCAGCAGCGGGAAGGAGCCGTTAACCCCTCCTCTGCTGCTCTGCTATTGGCTGGACGATCGCCAGCCAATAGCAGCGTTGCTGGGGCGGTGACAGTATTGTCACCGCTCCCCAGCAACGGTAGGTGATTGGCGGTGAATTGTACACCGCCGATCACCATTTATTTCCAGGTCATCGGGTCACAAGTGACCCGAATGACCCGAATCGCTGAAGATTGCTTGCGTGATTTCGCAAGCGATCTCCGGCGATCGCCGACATGCGGGGGTCCCAGGACCCCCCTCGGCATTTGCACGGCATGCCTGCTGAAAGATTTCATGCCGTTCCGATCTCTGCCCGGCACGCGGCAGAGACCGGAAATACAACAGGACGTTCACTAACATCCTTGGGCATTAAAGCCCAGGTAGCGGGGACGTTAGAGAACGTCCTATGTCCTAAAGAGGTTAAAGCTTAAACAATTGTATAATATTATCAATAAATAACAATATAATGTACAATAAAAGTTATATAAGAGACATGGAGACATGGGGTTCAGGTCTGAAATAGAAGGTTTTGAAAGTGGAAGCAGATGACCAATTAGCTGCTTTGAGGAGATCAGAGAGGGAACCTAGTAGAATGGGCACCGAAAGTGGAGATGTCTATACCAGCAAGAGACATGGATTGTCTAAGCCAACTTGCCAAAGTGGATAGAGGATACAGGAAGATGTGGTTTGTATAAGGAGATGAGAAGCTGAGGAAAGAAAGGGTGACGAAGAGATGAAGTTCTGGATTCATAAGCTTGAAGGCATTTGACAACACAGAGTTTTCCTTGAAGAGGAAAAACAGGGTAGAAGACTTGATGTATATTGGTTTTGGTGCATCTGTGTATAGAAAAAAGAACACCTTGAGGAGAATATTGTCTAGGAGAGATATCTAAGGCTCGAATGTCAGAAACTCGTTTAACCCCTACAGGACCCATGACGTACCGGTACGTCACCACACCCTGGGTCTTATGGACCCATGACGTACATGTACATCATGGGCAATTACGGCCCCCGCCGCGCGCCGGGCGGGGATCAGACCGGGATGCCTGCTGAAATCATTCAGCAGGCATCCCGTGTACATACCCAGGGGGGTCATCAAACCCCCCCATGTCGGCGATTGTGGCAAATCACACCTGCGATTTGCGCAATTCCGGGTCATTCGGGTCTATGGTGACCCGGTTACCCGGAAAATAAGGGGGATCAGGGTTGTCCAAGACACCCATGACCCCCCTGAAGGGATAGGAGTGAGGTGGCAGGGGTGCCACCCCTCCTATCCCTGCTATTGGTCGTATAGACGCGACAACCAATAGCAGATCGGGGTCTGGGGAGTTGACTTTCTGTTTCCTCGTTCTGCCCACCCACTGTAGGCGGGGGAAGAACGGGGAAACCGACAGAAGACCAGCGCCGAAGTCCACTTACCCATCCGTGGCAGCGGAGCGACAATCGGTGACGGAGATCAGCAGCAGAAGAGGACGGCGATGCAGCTCCCTGGATTCTACGGAAGCCGGTGAGTTGCCGAGCAACATCTAGAGGGCTACAGTTTGAGACCACTATACAGTGGTCTCTAAACTGTAGCCCTCCAGAGGTTGCAAAACTACAACTCCCAGCATGCCCAGACAGCTGTTTGGGCATTCTGGGATTTGTAGTTTTGCAACAGCTGGAGGGCTACAGTTTGAGCCCACGATACAGTGGTCTCTAAACTGTAGCCCTCCAGATCTTGCAAAACTACAACTCCTATCCCTCTACAAGTGCCCCATCCCAAGAGGCTTGTGTCAGATTCCAAGATGAGATCCGGTTTGGCATTGAAGATTGTTTTGCCATTCCAATCTTGAATGTGATGTAACCACCAGAGAAGTTCTTCTCTGGCTTCTGAGGATAGGTGAATTTCATCCGAATATCCTAATCCTCCTTTTAAATGATGAATTTTTAGACGTTGAAGGGCTCTGTAGTGTAGAGGTGCTGGAAATATTGCCTGTATCGAAGCCGAAAGAAGGCCCACTATCCGAGCTATGGAACTTAGGGATATGCGATCCTTGTTGAGAAGAGATCGGATTTCTTTCCGAATCGTCTTCAATTTCTTCGTAGGTAGACTCAATATGGCTGATTGAGTGTTGATGATAAATCCTAAAAATTTTATTTCTTTTGAAGGGGTCAGAATAGATTTGTCATATTTGATTTAGAACCCGAGATTGGGTAAAAGAGATAATGTCCATTCCATATGAAGATGTGCCAAAAGGATGGAATGGGCCATGATTAAGATGTCGTCTAGATATATTATTAGACGAACACAAAGAGCAGCCACTACTGGTTTTAATAGTTTGGTAAAACACCATGGGGCTGATAAAAGACCAAACGGAAGGCATGTGAATTGACATTTTTCATTGTTCCATATGAACTGTTAAGTAGGCATCTTTGAGGTCGATTGTTATCAACCAATCTCCTTGTAGAAGAAGATCTCTCAGAAGATTGATACCTTCTATTTTGAAGTTTCTGTAAAGAACATAGTTGTTCAACAATTTAAATTTATAACTGGTCGGTAACCTATGTCTTTCTTTTTTTTACAAGATAGAGATTGCTGATATAGCCCTGGGAATGAAGGGGAACTGGTAGAATAGCATTTTTTGCACATACATCTTTTATCTCTTCCTCTATTAGGAATGGATCCCCCAATGAAAATTTAATTTTAATGAGGAAGAGTGGATTGTATGGGGATGGATATAAATTCTATCAAATATCCCTGAGTGGTGTTGAGTATCCAGTGATCGGAAGAAATCATAGTCCAATAGTGGAAAAAATGTATGAGCCTTCTGCCCACAGGAAGATGGGAAAAATTCTGTAGAGATAGACTTACCTGGTGCAGGTCTGGAACGGATGGATGAAGATTGCCCACGTTGCCCTCTGGTCCTCCAGGGGCGTCCCCTATAGGGGAAGAATGGAGGAGGTTGGTATGTAGGGGCTGGGGCAGAGGGTCTATCCGGTTGGAAGGAAACCCTTTGTTGTGGTCTATAATTATAGGAACAGCTGGGGAAACGACCCCTTCTTTTTTTTAGCCCGTCCAAAAATCTTATTAGAAAATACTCGTTTAATGAGGCCTGGGCCTTGTCCAATGAAGAGAACAGCCCGACATATATGCTAATTTATTTGATAAATTGCTCACCAAAGAGCATAACCTCAGTAGTAGTGGAGGGTTCAGAATTGGCCAGATGTGTAAGTTGGGGGTTGAGTTTTAGAAGTATGGATCTGCGTCTCTCAACGCAGAGTGCTGTGTTAGCATTTCCGAAAAAGCATATGGCTCTTTGAGCCCATCCCCGGAGAACTGAAACATCTAGAGGATTACCAGATGTAATAGCTTCTTCGGTCAGGTCCATAATTTTTGTTAGGGGTCCTAATAAATCCAAAATTTGTCTTGGCACGCTTTGATGGATCTATCAATCCCTTTTTTCAGATTGGAGCCAGACTTTAACCCCTTAAGGATGCAGGACGTAAATGTACGTCCTGGTACGGTGGTACTTAACGCACCAGGACGTACATTTACGTCCTGTGCATAACCGCGGGCATCGGAGCGATGCCCGTGTCATGCGTGGCTGATCCCGGCTGCTGATCACAGCCAAGGACCCGCCGACAATGGCCGACACCCGCGATCTCGCGGGCGTCTGCCATTAACCCCTCAGGTGCCGGGATCAATACAGATCCCGGCATCTGCGGCAGTGCGCGGTTTCAATGAATGATCGGATCGCCCGCAGCGCTGCTGCGGGGATCCGATCATTCAGAACGCCGCACGGAGGTCCCCTCACCTTCCTCCTTCCGGCTCCCGGCGTCTTCTGCTCTGGTCTGAGATCGAGCAGACCAGAGCAGAAGATGACCGATAACACTGATCTGTTCTATGTCCTATACATAGAACAGATCAGTATTAGCAATCATGGTATTGCTATGAATAGTAACCTATGGGGACTATTCAAGTGTAAAACATTTTTTTTTTAAATGTAAAAGTAAAAAAAAAGTGAAAAATCCCCTCCCCCAATAAAAAGTCAAATATCCGGTTTTTCCTATTTTACCCCCAAAAAGCGTAAAAAATTAATTTAATACACATATTTGTCATCGCCGCATGTGTAAATGTCCGAACTATTAAAATAAAATGTTTATGATCCCGTACGGTGAACGGCGTGAACGTAAAAAAAAAAAAAGTCCAAAATTGCTACTTTTTTAATACATTTTATGAAAAAAAAATTATAAAAATTGTATTAAAAGTTTTTTATATGCAAATGTGGTAGGAAAAAAAAGTACAGATCATGGCGCAAAAAATGAGCCCTCATACCGCCGCTTATACGGAAAAATAAAAAAGTTAGAGGTCATCAAAATAAAGGGATTATAAACGTACAAATTTGGTTAAAAAGTTTGTGATTTTTTTTAAGCGCAACAATAATAGAAAAGTATGTAATAATGGGTATCACTGACTGGTCCACTAAATTCTGAACTTGATCTTCAGATAAATAACTGGTCTCTTTAGGTTGTTCAGAAGACATTTTGTATATATAAGCAATGTAGATAGTTATATAATATAGGTAATATAATGGTATACAGAATATAGATAATGTGTATATGATAAAATATATACACAGTGTAAATAAATAAATAAATTAATAAATAAATTATTCATAAATTAGGTAATAATAAATAGAATAAATTAATTAAAATTAGGAATAAATTGATTTGGGAAAATATATATAATAATTATGGAGAGAATAAATATTTATGAGGTAAAATATGAAGTAGTGAAAGCCAATAATGAATTAGGAACACCATGGGGCAGTATAGGCTGTAATACAATACTGTAGTAGGTTAGAGTGGAGACAGGAAAGCTGCCGATCGCGTCAGTGAGGTATGACGCGACTGACGCGAAGGGCGGGAATCACTTCAACTGAGTACCAATTGAAGTGAGATCTTGCGAGATGGAGTTGTAAAACAACTGCGTCACAGAGATGAAGGGAGAGAGCGCGCTCTGGACTGCAGGGCTCGTGCAGAAAGCGGGGCTCGTGCTGAACCGCCGTTGAATGTAAGTTGTATGTAAATATATATATATATATATATATATATATACTAGCTGAGTACCCGGCGTTGCCCGGTTTTTCCTTCCTCATCCTTGTTGGGGAGGAAAATCAACAAAAGACTTCAAATCCCATCCCCATGTATTGTTGTCATATCACAACCCCATATCCCGTCCTCATATCCTGTCCTCCTACCCCGACCTCCTATCCTGACCTCCTATTCAGTCCTCCTATCTCGACCTCCTATCTCGTCCTCCTATCTCATCCTCCTATCCCGTCCTCCTATCCCGACCTCCTATCCTGTCCTATCTCGACCCCCTATCCCGTCCTCCTATCTCCACCTCCTATCCCGACCACTATCTCAACCTCCTATCCCATCCTCCAATCTCGACCTCCTATCCCGACCTCCTATCCCGACCTCCTATCCCTTCCTCCTATCCCGTCCTCCTATCTCGACCTCCTATCCTGTCCTCCTTTCCCGACCTCCTATCCCGACCTCCTATCCCGACCTCCTATCCCATCCTCCTATCCCGTCCTCCTATCCCATCCTCCTATCTCAACCTATCCCGACCTCCTATCCCATCCTCCTATCTAGACCTCCTATCCCGACCTCCTATCTTGACCTCCTATCCCTTCCTCCTATCCCATCCTCCTATCTCGACCTCCTATCCCGTCCTCCTATGCCGTCCTCCTATCTCGACCCCCTATCTCGTCCTCCTATCTCCACCTCCTATCCCAATCTCCCATCCCGACCCCTATCTCAACCTCCTATCTCGACCGCCTATCCCGTCCTCCTATCCCTCCTCCTATCTCGACCTCCTATCCTGTCCTCCTATCTCGACCCCCTATCTCATCCTCCTATCTCCACCTCCTATCCCAATCTCCCATCCCGACCCCTATCTCAACCTCCTATCTCGACCTCCTATCCCGTCCTCCTATCCCTCCTCCTATCTCGACCTCCTATCCCGTCCTCCTATCTCGACCTCCTATCCTGTCCTCCTTTCCCGACCTCCTATCCCGGCCTCCTATCCCGACCTCCTATCCCATCCTCCTATCCCGTCCTCCTATCCCATCCTCCTATCTCAACCTATCCCGACCTCCTATCTCGACCTCCTATCCCATCCTCCTATCTAGACCTCCTATCCCGACCTCCTATCTTGACCTCCTATCCCTTCCTCCTATCCCATCCTCCTATCTCGACCTCCTATCCCGTCCTCCTATGCCGTCCTCCTATCTCGACCCCCTATCTCGTCCTCCTATCTCCACCTCCTATCCCAATCTCCCATCCCGACCCCTATCTCAACCTCCTATCTCGACCGCCTATCCCGTCCTCCTATCCCTCCTCCTATCTCGACCTCCTATCCTGTCCTCCTATCTCGACCCCCTATCTCATCCTCCTATCTCCACCTCCTATCCCAATCTCCCATCCCGACCCCTATCTCAACCTCCTATCTCGACCTCCTATCCCGTCCTCCTATCCCTCCTCCTATCTCGACCTCCTATCCCGTCCTCCTATCTCGACCTCCTATCCTGTCCTCATATCCCGACCTCCTATCCCAACCTCCTATCCCGTCTTCCTATCCCGTCCTTCTATCCCGTCCTCCTACCACCACCTCCTATATCCACCTCCTGTCCCGTCCTCATATCTCGACCTCCTGACTTGACCTCCTATCTCGATCTCCTATCCCGATCATCCCGTCCTCCTATCTTGACCTCCTATATCGACCTCCCATCCCGTCCTGATATCCCGACCTGTATTATGTGTACCAGGTATTGAAATATCTCCAGCCATACAGAAGTTATGTGAGAACATACATTTCCCATTGATTTGCATGGGACATTAAACAAAAACCCCGACCCTCACAAATGGGGGTAGTTAAGGGTTAAATTAACTATCCTATATTTTAAGTGGACATATAAGTAACATGTGACCAAGTATTATCGAAATATCTCCAGCCGTTTGGAAGTTATGCAGTAACATATATTTCCCATTGACTTGTATGGGACTTTAAACATAAACTGGCAAATAAGGGTAAGTAAGGGTTAAATCACCTATCCTATGTTTGTTGTTGACATATAAGTAACATGTGTGCCAAGTTTCATGGACGTTTGGACGTTTTTGTGGAACATACATACACACACACACATTGAGTTTTATATATATACTGTATACTAGCTGAGTACCCGGCGTTGCCTGGTTTTTCCTTCCTAATCCTTGTTGGGGGGGAAAATAAACAAAGGAGGAAGCTTTTGACTTCATATCCCGTCCTCATATATTGTTGTCATTTCCCAACCCTATATCCCGTCCTCATATCCTGACATCCTATCGCGTCATCATATCTCGACCTCATATCCCATCCTCACATCCCGTCCTCCTATCCCGACCTCGTATCTTGACCTCCTATCCCGGCCTCCTATCCCCACCTCCTATCTCGACCTCCTATCCCGTCCACCTATCCTGACCTTCTATCCTGACCTCCTGAACCTGCCAGTTTAATCCCCCCTAAGACATACTAAGCATTCATGTTCTTAGTACCCAGATGCATAACTTTACATTTATCCACATTGAACCTCATTTGCCAAGTGGATGCCCAGACACTTAGTCTATCCAAGTCATCTTGTAACTTATGCACATCCTCTATAGACTGTACCGTGCTACAAAGCTTGGTGTCATCTGCAAAGATAGAAACAGCTGTTAATACCATCCTCTATATCATTGATAAATAAATTAAACAACAGCGGTCCCAGTACAGAACCTTGGACCTCCTATCCCATCTTCCTATCTCGACCTCCTATCTTGACCTCCTATCCCGACCTCCTATCCCATTCTCCAATCTCGACCTCCTATCTTGACCTCCTATGTCGACCTCCTATCCTGTCCTCCTATCTCGACCTATCCCATCCTCCTATCCCGTCCTCCTGTCCTGTCCTCCTATCCCGTCCTCATATCCTGTCCTCCTATCTCGAGCTATCCAGTCATAACTGATCACAACCCTCTACATTGGTTGGACAGAGTGTCAGGTAACAATGGAAAATTGCTTCGCTGGAGTCTTATCCTCCAACAATATAATTTCACTGTCCAACACAGGAAAGGAAGCCTGCATCAAAATGCAGATGGATTATCGCGTCAGGGAGAAATAGATGGTTAATGGAGACAGATCTATCGGCCTGGAGAGGCAAGATCTCTCTGTCTCCATCTTAAGGGGAAGGTGTCAGGCCCAAGGCCTTATTATTAAAATCCTATATGTGTATTATAAATTATAATTGTATCTATGTCTTATCCAAGACATGGGTGAGAGGTCATTCAGACAGTGTATCCTTCTTGTGTATTGCATTTTATTGGGGGTCTGGCTGTTTGTTTACATCTCCTTTGAAGTCAGAGGCTCTTCTCAAGCAGCAGGATGTAAGGGGCACTCTGGTCCCATCATATAATCAACCAGATAAGAGGGCCAGGAACAGAGGTGCCCCCCTGGTGGGATCAGAGGGGAGGGGGGAATGGAGTCTGACTCCAAAAAGGCAGATATATAATATTTAACAATGCTAGACTCAGGGTGTTCAATGCTGTGCCACAAGCTGACAAGACCATCCTAAGAACAGCTGGAACTCACTCTCATGGACTGCTATATCATCATGCTGTAAAAACTTCATCTTTTGTTTTCTGAACTTGTCTTGCTAAACTCTTTCATATTTTTGTAACTGTATGTCATTTGTTTCTGTATTTTTATATAGTCAGCACTGTGATACCTTTTATCAGATTAAATGTTTAATTAATCAGCTCTGGTCTTTGATCTCTAAATATATGAGCTCACCTTTCTAGTGGAAACACGTTTATCTAAGGGTTAATTTGGTGACTTGCTGGGACTAGTAGTGGATACCCAGAGGTCTGGTGGCTTTAACCCTTGCACCATCACACTCTCTCTAATGTCTTGGCTGGACCGATAGGGTGTGATCGTGACAAGTAACATGTGTGCCAAGTTTCATGTTAATATCTTTAGCCGTTTGGAAGTTTTTGTGGAGCAAACATACACACACATACGTTGAGTTATATATATATATATATATATATATATATATATAGGATATAAGGGAGAAAAAACTAAGTTGGAGAGAAAAATATCGGAATATAGATATAAGTATATATGTGGAAGAAGGGGAAAATAAAGAAATATGATAATATATATACTGAGAAATATGTATCTGAAGAAGAAAGGGAAAAATATATGTAATAGTAAGAAAAGGAAATAATATTTAATAAGGAAATAAGAATATTGTATAAAAACAGTGGAGAGCTATGAGGTATACACTTATCTGAACTGCTGAGCAGCAAAGAAAGAGGAGGAGCTAATGTTAAACCTGGTTATATTACCTGTCTATATCCTGATTGGCTGTCTATATACACAGCTAACTTGGTTGCATTTCAAGTTTTTTGTCTTTATTTTTTTATTAACTATTTTGCTGATGAGTCCAGTAAAGACGGTTAAATGCAATAATGTGAAGTCTCCTGTCTTGACATAAAATTCTGATTTTTCATTCCTTCAATTGCCACAGGTGTATAAAAATCTGGCATATACTAATACAGTCTGCCTTTACCAACAACTAAAAGAATGGGTAGTTCTAATTCCACAGCAGTTTTTAAGCTAAAGCCAGGAGTGGATCCAGCAGGAAGAAGTATAAGTTATTCCTTAACCCCTTAAGGGCCAAGCCCATTTTCACCTTAAGGACCAGGCCAATTTTATTTTTGTGTTTTCGTTTTTCCTCCTTAGATATATTGTAAAACACCGTACAATTTACTGCAAAAATGACATGTGTTCTTTATTCTGTGGGTCAATACGATTAAAATGATACCCATGGCTAGATACTGTTATATTATTATACTGCTTTAAAAAAATCTAAAACTTTTTGTACAAAATCAGTAATCTAAAATCGCCCTATTTTGACCACCTATAACTTTTTCATTTTTCCCTATATAGGGCAGTATGAGGGCTAATTTTTTGCGCCATCATCTGTATTTTTTTATTGATACCACATTTGCATATATTAAACTTTTAGATCATTTTTTATAAAACTTTTTTGGAATAAAATGTGACAAAAAAAGCAGCATTATTGGATTTTTTTAAACGTTTACGCCGTTCACCGTACAGGATCATTATCATTATATTTTGATAGTTTGGACATTTACACATGCGGCGATACCAAATGTGTTTATAAAAAATTATTTTGACGCTTTTTGGGGGTAAAATGGGAAAAACTGACAATTTTAAATATTTTATTTTTCTAATTCAAGAAAAGTTTTATTAAGTAAATCAGGCTACAGAAACCAAAATGAATATGCAATAGAACAATGGCCTGGTAGGCCACAATACAGAACAAAACAAGAGATATAAAGAACAATAAGGTACATAGCAGTAATACCAGGATATTACAGTAATGATAAGTGTGAAGGGAAGGTGTAATGAGGGTACCCTTGTTGCCAGGACAAAATATGGAAATAGTGGAGGGGAGAGATCAGAGCAGATAAGGAGCAGGAGTAGTCCAGGTAAGAAGGTATACGGGAGAATGTGCTATGTAGACCCTGTATAATAGACAGAAGACAGTCTACAAGACAAGGCAAATCAAGAAAAAAGAAGTCAAGGCAAAACACCAAAGAAACACAGGGGAGACAAAACGAAGAGAAAGAAAAAAGGGGGGGGGGCGAGGGGGACACAGAAAAGAGGGACCAAACAGACAAACACATAACAAAGGGATCCAGCCAGGGCGGAAACTGTCCCAAATGCAGCCCCAGGCGGGAGTCTTGGAGAAGGCGGAGCAGAGCCCCTCCCAGAGGAATTAGCCCACTGACCGGTAGCCAGGGGAGGAACAAAAAATTGACCATGGGAGCCAAGTGGCAGCTAGTCTGGTAACATCCTCAGGGTGGACAGCCAGAAGTTCCTCCATATGTTTGATGTGTGTGACCTCAGCAAACAAGTCTTCAAGGGTGGGAGGGTCAGTGTTTTTCCAGCACCTAGTAATGACTGTCTTGGCAGCTTGGAGAAAATGTCGTGCTAGGGACTTCTTATATTTCGCTTGCGCTATTGGAAACATGTAAAGCAAGGTGGCTTCCAGACTAGAAGGGACCCGGACCCCGGTTACTTCCCAGATGACCCTGAGGATCGACCGCCAGAAAGGCAAGAATTTAGGGCAGCTCCACCAGATATGCGTCATTGTACCCTCGTCACCCCCGCAGCGCCAACAAGAGCTCGGGACAGAAGGATACCAATGGTGAAGCATCGTCGGAACCCGGTACCATCTAGACAAAATCTTATAGCTGGTCTCCTGGGCCTTTGTGGCAATGACAGCTTTGTGAGTGAGAAAGAGGCACCTGGACCATTGATAAGGAGGAAAAGTTATGCCCAACTCAGATTCCCACACACGACAAAATGCCGGAAGGGGGTCCGATCTGGGGGAAAGCAACAAGCCATAGATGGTGGAGATTGAGTGACGAGGGTACGAGGAGGCTAGGCAGAGGCGCTCGAAAAGTGTAAGGCTACAATTTAGAGTGGAGCGTCCAGGAAGGCTAGAGTAGAAATGTGGTAGCTGGAGATAGGCAAAAGGAGCTTGTTTAGATAATGGGCGATCACCCAGTTGAACCTCCAGGCTTAAACGTACCTCCAGCTACGACATAATGGAAATGGAGGGGTTGGACAAGGTGGCTTCAAAGAAGGCTCCACTGAGGGATGACCTAGGTGGGAACAGTGGGTGGTCAGTGATCGGAAGGAGAGGTCCCCCCTGCTCAATGAGGCAAGCCCCCGGCCCAGCTAGCTGTAAGGTAGCCATAGTATGAAGGACATGGGAAGCTATTGTGAGAGGCTTGGGACCAGGTCCAGGGCAAGGTGGAGAGTGCCTTGGGGCAGATGTCCTATGCCAATCAAACTCAAAGTTTAGCCATATTGTTATGGAACAGATCGAGGACACGCACGTGGGAGGAAGGCCAACCGCTCCCATCGACTTGGAATGAGTCAGAGTAAGTCTGTTAAGCCTAGTGCGAGCAGAGGCCCACACAAAGGACCCAAAGCACGATTGCAGCTGCCGCCAGTACAGAGAGGGGATGCAGATGGGGATCGTCTGCAATAGGTACAGTAGGCGAGACAGTAGGGTCATTTTGAGTATACTAACTCAGCCGAACCAGGAGAAGTCTTTGCGGTTCCAGGACTCCAATTCCGTCCAGAATCGGGCCAGAAGGGGGGAAAAGTTGTGGGAGACTAAGCGGGAGAGATCTGAAGGGATCACCGTTCCCAGGTATTTAACACCGCCACTGGGCCAGCTAAACGGGAAGGTGGATTTAAGAGAGGACACTGTACGACCAGGCAAGGAAACATTAAGAGCCTCTGACTTGGCTAAGTTGATTTTAAAGTTAGACTAAGCTCCAAATTCCGCCAGGCGGGACATCAAACATGGGAGGGACACCTGTGGTTCAGTGATATACACCAAAAGATCATCCCCAATGGTGGAGCATTTGTGCGTACAGTCCCACACCGTGGATGTCGGGGTCCGCTCTGATGCTAGCCAGAAGATGTTCCATCACCAGGACGTACAGGAGAGGGGACAGTCCTGTCTCGTACCATTGTGGATGGAAAAAGGAGAAGAAAGGGAGCTGTTTATTTTCAGGCGAGCCTGGGGGACGCTGTACAGTGCTAGAATTTTCGCCAAAAGGTTAGGACCTAAGCCTATGTGCTGTAAAGTCTGTGCCAGGGAGGACCAGGAGATCCGATCAAAGGCCTTTTCGGCATCAAGAGAAAGGATCATCATGGGCATCTGACAAGATTGCGCATAATGTATGAGATCTAGAGATTTGATTGTGTTATCCCTGGCCTCCCTCCCTGGCACAAACCCCACCTGTTCAGGATGTATAAGGATGGGAAGGATGCTATTTAACCGATTGGCCAGGAGTTTAGAATACATTTTTAGATCTACATTTAGCAAGGATATGGGCTTATAGCTACCACAGGAGCGAGGGTCTTTGCCAGGTTTCGGCAATACTACCACGTGGGCCAGCAAAGAGGCAAGTGGCAGGGGGGTGTCAGAAGAAATGGAGTTAAAGGCCCTCAAAAGGACAGAGGAGAGAGAATACAGCAGAGATTTATAAAACTTTGCGGTGAAACCATCCGGGCCAGGACTTTTCCCGCTAGGCATATTCCGAATAATTCCTCTGAGGTGAAGGGGGCATCCAACGCCTCCCTGTCATTGGTGGCAAGGTCGGGGAAGGGGGGCAGGAAGGAGGGGAGGACGGTGGCGGGAGATGGTACAGATCAGAGAAGAAAGTAGTCATATCTTCCCTGGTGTGACCCATAGCCCCAGACAGGGAACGAATGTAGGGAATGTGGATCTGCTTTGCAGAGCTCTAGCAAGCATCCGTCCGCTCTTATTGCCATATTCATAAAATTTGCTGCGCCCCATTTGGAGCCAACAGCCACAAGAGGCCTCCAGACGGGCCAATTGCAAGTCACGCAGAACAGGTTGCGAGAGCGAGCGCTTGTGTACTAGTTCAAGCGAGGAGACCTTGGACAAAGCCCGACTAAGGGTGTGGGCCTTTTCACGTTTCAGCCTAGAGCCATGCCTAATTAGGGGCCCTCGGAGGACACATTTGAGCGCCTCCCACTGGACAAAAGGAGCAGTGGGGTCCGATTCGGGATCAGACACAAAGTCAGAGACAGTTCTGGTGAGATCAGCCAGGCAAACTGAGTCCAGAAGTAAGGACTCGTTCAACCGCCACGAATATGCAGACTTAGTCATGAATGGTAGCTGGAGGGAGCAGAAGACCGGGGCATGATCCGACCAGAGAATGTTTCCTATCGCAGTGTGGGACAACCAGGAGAGGGCACTGTGTTGGACCAAAACAGTCCAGGCGAATGTAGGACTCATGCAGAGAGGGAAAAAAAACTATAGTCCCTGTCAGACGGGTGCTGGAGGCGCCAAGGGTCGCACAATTGGAGCTGAGCAAGGGAGCGTTTGACTTGTTTAATGGCCGAGTAGGATAAGCTGGAACGCCCCATAGAGTTATCCAGGGCGGAGTCCAGTGTCAAATTAAAATCTCTGCATAGTACCACAGTCCCCTGAACCATCGGGACCAATCGATCAACTAAATTAACAAGAAAGTCACACTGTCCCTGATTTGGGGCATGTGCATTAACAAGGGTGAAGGCCCTAGCACTTATTAGCAGGGAGAGGATAATGTACCTAGCCCGAGCATCAAGGGTAACTTGAGAAACCTGGTGGATGAGCGATTTATGGATGGTAATTGCAACTCCCGTGGACCTAGACTCGGGGTTGTTGGCACAAAACCAGGCAGGGTAGTACCTATTCTTAAGGGTCGGAGTATGCCCCTCCTTGAAATGGGTCTCCTGGAAACAAGCTACATGTACCTTGCGTTTTTGAAGGTGGTGAAGGATCTGCATCCGCTTCGCCGGGACGTTGAAGCCCTTCACATTGAAAGAGGCTATGGTGAGATCCGCCATGGGAAGGAGAGAAGGTGGAACGGTACACTCAGTCGGATCCGCCCCAGCTGGAACACAGAGAAACACTCAGACAAAACTGGACAAAAAGAAAGGATCCACAAACAGAAAGGGGGGGAAGGACACAACAAGAAGGAAAGAAAGAGGTACAAAGAATGTAGCATCAGAAAAGTAACTGCTGCAGCACTTACTAAGTACAGAAGCACAAGCTTAAGGAGTGCCAGAGGCCAGGGAAAACCACCGGCAGGAGCTCCAACCTAAAGGTGGAAACGGAAGCCACAAAACCAAGGGGGAGGCCAGAGCTACACCCAAGAAATGAGGAAGTGCAGGAAGACAAAGGGGACATTAGGCCTGGTTACAAAGGGACCTGAAGAAGGGGAGAAGAGTAGGGGGGGACGGAAAGGAGAAAGCGAGCAAGGCAGGATAAGGGGGGGAGGGGACAGGGGGATAGAGAGGAAAGAAGGGAGGGAATCCTAAGAAGAAATGAGGGGAAGAGAGTAGAGAGACTAGATGAGAGGAAAAAAATTTTTTGGGGGGGAATGAGGAAAGCGAAGGAAGGGGAGGAATAGGGACACAGAGCGTCGCCTCAGGAGCACAACCAGACGGCAGGGAGCAATCTTGACGGCAAACATGACCACCTGCAATGAAAAAAACAAAAAGAAAAACTCCATAAAAACATGTTAAACTGGGAACACAAGAGCGGCAAAGGACCCGTCAGGTCAGTCCCAGGAGCCAGAGGGGACGGATTCCCAGCGAATGATCAGTCGTTGTCTGCGGGGCCCCCTAGGGGGCAGAGTTGGGTGTGACTGTTTAGTGGAGGGCTGGGGGGACTGCAGAAGAGGCCTCTTGGGGGCTCTGGAAGACAATTGGGGCCAGTCCGGTAAAGGGACAGAGGGAAAGTCCAAGTCCCGCAAAAATCCAAGCAGGTCCTCTGGGGTCCGCACAGTGAAGGTCTACCCATTCCATCGAACAGAGAGGGCGAAAGGGAAGCCCCAGCGGTAGGGAAGGTCATGCTCCCATAGAATATCAAGGATGGGTTTGAGGGCAGCCAGCTGGGCTAAGGTGTGAGGGGATAAGTCCGGGAACAATTGAATATGCACATCTTTGTAAAAGATCCGCCGGTGGGCACGTGCAGAGCGGAAGATATCTTCCTTAATAGCGTAGAAGTGTACCCGGCAGATCACATCGCGGGGACGTTGATCGTCTGAGTTAACAGGCCCTGTGTGCCCTGTCCAGCTCGATGTGGGAATCCGGGGCCCGCTCCAAAAGGTTGTTGAAGATGGTCAATAAGGCCGAATACAGTTTATCTGGGCCCACCGCCTCCGGTAGGCCTCGGATACGGATGTTATTCCTTCTGTTTTGGTTCTCAACATCGTCCAGATGTTGCTGGAGAGTAAAGAGCTGGGCACTGTGTTGCTTCACTACCTCCTGGAGAGCTTGAACAGATGAGGAGGAAGAATCTTGCGCCACTTCAACTGCCGCCACCTGAGTAGATAAATCGGACACTTCTTGATGAAGTTTGACAAATTCCTCCTTGCATTCTGCCACCATTTGTTTAGCCAGAGAGGAAAGACCATCCTTAGTGGGAAGTGAGGTGACCAAGGAGCGTAAGTCCACCAGCGTGACAGAACGGTCAGCCTGTGAAGGTTGGTAGTGGTCCGGAGATAGAGGGTCATCCAGCGTGGCCCGGGTGTGGGACACAGGCGGAGGATGGAGCCCCAAAAATGGAGGGGGTACCCCGCAGGCTGGAGGGAGGGTCCAGAGATGGAGGAGGACGAGCACTCCTAGCTAAGGTGCCAGCATCAGGCGGCGCGGCCTGCAGGGGTGGCATCCACGGCAGCTGGACAGGGGGAGCAATAGTCCCAGGAGGATCCAGAGGACCAGGTTGGGGAAGCGGCAGGCCCATGGTAAGTATGCGGTAAGTAGCCTGGTACTGCATAAAAAGCCATCTCAGGAGAGCAGGGGGCCACTCTTCAGGGGCCAAATCTGATCTGAGCCCCTCTTCTGTCTGGCCAGCGCTATCCAGCCCTGCTTGGTTAGGGAGATGCAGTTTGGCAGCAGGGGAGGTAGACACCTGCACAGGGGGCATCACCAAGGCAGGATGGGCGACCATGACAGGAGGCTGGGAGTGTGAGGACAGGTCATTAGGGTCCAGCCCTGAGCCTACCTGAGTCCCGGAGCCGGTCATCAGCTGGAGTGGGGGAGGCAGAAGCAGTCCGGTCAGAGAGGCTGGGGAGGAGGCGACACCGCCATCTTACAGGGCGCCGACCTCTGGTGCGGCCACGTGACTTGGCAGCGGTGAGACCTGAGCAGGAGCCGGGAGCGGCATGGAGGCTGTGGCAGGTCCCGCGGGTGGCAAGGAGCCAGGGAGCGGTGAGCAGCAGAAGCCGGGGCCATATTGCCTGGAGGCAGAGCGGAGCACAGCGGAGCCGGTGGCCATATTGCCCGGAGGCAGAGAAGTACTCCGGCGGGGCTGGGATCTGGTAAAGTAAGTAGCGAGGTCCGGCTGAGGGGACAGGGGTCGGGAGAGGGTCCCTTTCTTGCTTTTTTTTTGGAAGATCTCCCCATGGAAGGCACTGTAGTCCCCTGTAATTACGGGTGGAGGACCGGAGTTCCAGCAGCACGCGCCCTCACTCGGTCATGGCTAGTCATGCCCCCGACAATTTTCATTTTTTATTGGGGAAGGGATTTTTCACATTTTTTTTTTTTTTTACTTTTTATTAAGGGGTTAATATTTTACATTCTTTTTAAATACACTTCTGGCTTTGGCTGAAAAGCTGTTGCAGCATTATTAAAAAAAAAATGCCAAGTGGAAACGCAGTCTAACAACTCACTTGTTAAATACCCCCCCCCCCCCCAGATCTTCAACCACTAACTGGGAGTGATATAATTGAAAAGTAAAAGCATTAAGGAACCACAGCTACTCAGCCACAAAATAGCAGACCATGTAAATTTACAGTGATGAGTCAACCTCATCTGACTCTAAAATCTTCACAAAAACTGTACATGGGCTCCATGGCATAGTCAAGCAGCTGCATGAAAGCAGTACATCCAGGGGTCAAGTCCGAGGGAAAAAGTGTGGGAACTCACCCAAGATTTCCACTCAAGGGCTGGTCCTGCTAATGCAAACAGTGTTCCTGCTGTGGAAAAAGTGCAGGAACTCAGTTCCCACATGTTCCTGCTAGACTGGAGCCCTGGGTACATAACCATGTACAATACCAAGCATCAGATAGAGTGTGGTGTAAAGCACACTGGCACTGGAGCATTGGAAACATGCTCTGTGCTCATATTACCTGCCTGACTACTGACTACATTGTGCCAACTGAAAAGTTTGGTAAAAGAGGGATAATGCAATGGGTGGTTTTTAAATGGTTAACCTAGGCCACTTATTCTAATAAAGGGACATCTTAAAGGGCTATTCTGAGAAACTCAACTTATCCCCTATCCACAGGATAGGGAAAAGTGAATGTTTGCTGGCACCCCTTGCGATCTCCTGTATGGGGCCCCACAATTTACCTGTCCTCAGAGTGCTCCAGTCCCCACATTCCAAGATGGGTAGGAGTAAAGGCCCGCTCAGCCAATCACCTCATCCTGGTGATTGACTGAGCAGGCCGTCACTCCTGCTAGTCTTTGAGGGTGTGATCCGGAGTGCTTTGATGGCAGGTGAGTTGACAGGTCCCATAGAGGAGATTGGAGGGGGTCCCAGTGGTTGGACCTCTTGCGATCAGACACTAATCCCCTATCCTGTGGATAGGGGATAAGTTGAGTTCCCCCCAAATACCCCTTTAATGCATCAGCATACCAGGACATTGTGGACAATGTGCAATGTGTGGGAACAGTTTGGGGTTGGCCCTTTTCTGCTCCAGCATGACTGTACCCAAAAGTACAAAGCCCTGTCCATAAAGGCATGGTGGGGCGGGTTTGGCAAAGAAGAACTTGACTGACCTGCACAGAGATCTGACTTTAACCCCATGGAACACCTTTGAGATTAACTAGAACAGAGACTGCAAACCAGGTCCTCTTATCCAACATCAGTGTTTGACCCCACAAATGGACATGCTTAGGAAGGATCTGCGCTTGCCTTGGGGGCTAAATGGCTATGTCATGAGATTACCATAACACTGTGGCTAGCTTTTTGTGAACTTGTATTTCCTGTTTGACTTTTCTTTTTTTGACTACAAATCCCTCAAATTCCATCTTCCTCCCTCCCACACATCAGCCACCCCACCCATTGAAACATAAATGAGCTGCATCCATTCAAATCAGTGTGGTTTTTAATCAGGGTGCCTACTGCTGTTGCAGATTGATCTCTCTCCCACCAATCGATCCCTCCACCCATTGAAGCAGACAGGCTCCCTGTTATCAGCTGATTAGTGAGTCAGGTCTCGGACGCATTTCAAGCTGGGAAAAATCTGAGACAACAGTCATTTTGTATGCTGTTAAAAATAAATATTGGAGTGAAAATCACAGAAGAATTGTGATAAAACCGTCACACACAGGTACAGACACTATATTATGAACTACTCTAACTTTACAGCCCCTGTAGCATAGTCAAATAAAAAAAAAATAATCCTGGAATACCCCTTTAAGGACACAGCCAATTTAATTTTTGCGTTTTTGTTTTTCCTCCTCACCTTCTAAAATTCATAACTCTTTATATTTCCATTCCCAGACCCATATGAGGGCTTGTTTTTTGCGTACCCAGTTGTACTTTATAACACCTCTAACTTTCAAATTTTTCCGTATTCAGGGATGTGTGAGGACTAATTTTTTGCGCCATGATCTGTAGTTTGTTTTGGTACCACGTTTGCATGTATGTGACTTTTTGATCGCTTTTTATAAAAAAGTTTTGCAGTTTGATGTGACAAAAAAGCAGAAATTTGTGACTTAAAAAACAATGTTTTACGTTTACGCTGTTCACTGTAGGGGATCATTAATATTATATTTTTATAGTTCGGACATTTACGCACGCAACAATACCAAATATGTTTATTAATTATAGCTTTTTTAATGTTTAATTTTTTGTATTAATATGGGGAAAAGGGGTGGTTAAAAACTTACAACAAAGGATTTCCTGCTGTCAGAGCTGGCTAGGTGAGTGAGTGCTAGTAAGGAGTCACAAGAACCCCCCCCCCCCCCCCCCCCCGTTGCACGCACGGAGTGCTGTCAGCACACACCACCAGCACCCCCTAACACCTGCAAACCCACCCTCCCCTTCCCAGGGATGGAGCGCTGTCAGCGCACGCCAACAGCAACCATCCACCCCCATCGAACGCATGGAGTGCTATCAGCGCATTTCCCCCCCTACCCCCGTCGCACCCATGGAACGCTGTTTGCGCATGCCACCAGCATGCCTTCAAGCAACCCCGCCCTGCGCATGGAGCGCTGTCAGAACTGAGTGAATGAGCGCTCTTGATGGGGGTGCCGCCCTGCACGCTGCAAGAAAGTTAGTGGCCAGCTAGCATTCAAAGCCCCTGTTCACCTGAAGCACCTGCCCAGTTAGCACCATCGTATCACACCAGTAGTAAGGAGATTACATAAGGAGGAGGTTTGTTACAGTGTGTCACCCCAGTAGGAAGGTGGAGTGTGTCAAAGGGCGGAACAAATAGGCGGAGTCAAGAGGGCAGTAAAATTAGCTTTCGCCTAGGGTGGCAAAAATCCTTGCACCAGCCCTGAGCATAAGGGCCATAGCCTCTTTATAACAGTGACCTATGGCAGCTGGTGCTGTAAGACCTAATGGTTCCGCCACAACCTGAGGACTGCCGCCAGCAAGCTAATGTGTTGCGACACCCAGTTTGGAAAGCAAAAAGAGAAAAGCTGGCAGCTATATAGTGATGCACTCCAAAAGCCAAAAATACATTTGAACAATCAATATTTATTAATCAATTAGCACATACAAAAACAGAGAACCAACAAACAATTTAAAATCATTTAAAACCAGTAAACCTGGCGGAGGAGTGTAGTCCTTCGACACCCATCCCGTACTGGGCAAAAATAAGACCCAACAAGAAAATGCAGGTATAACCGAACAATATGTACCATAAAGACCCCACAAATTGTACCTTATAAATCTAACCTGTGTAAACTCTGCTCTAGTCAAAATAAGAGAAAGGAAAAAATTAATTAAGTACTAGACAATAGACCTAAGAGAAATATCACAAATGTATAGTATATAGCGTGTTACACGGTCCACTAGTACTGGTCATAGGTGGATATACCAATAACACATAAAGTGCTAACAATCAAAAAGCTGTCATGAGGGTGAGTGGGTATAAAATGTCATACATAACAGGTCTGTGAAGTGCATATAGCAAGATATCACCAGTCAGAAGCTACATCTAGATAGGCGCCCGGGTTTCCTGCATCCTAGTACGGGCGGGAAAAAACGCTGACCCCACGCGTTCCGCCTCCAGCACAGAGGCTTCCTCCTTGTATATCCACCTATGACCAGTACTAGTGGACCGTGTAACACGCTATATACTATACATTTGTGTTATTTCTCTTAGGTCTAAGGTCTAGTACTTAATTTTTTCCTTTCTCTTATTTGGACTAGAGCGGAGTTTACACAGGTTAGATTTATAAGGTGCAATTTGTGGGGTCTTTATGGTATATATTGTTCTATGCCCGGTTATACCTGCATTTTCTTCTTGGGTCTTATTTTTGCCCAGTACGGGGTGGGCGTCGAAGGACCACACTCCTCCGCCAGGTTTACTGGTTTTAAATGATTTTAAATTGTTTGTTGGTGCTCTGTTTTTGTATGTGCTAATTGATTAATAAAGATTGATTGTTCAAATGTATTTTGGACTTTTGGAGTGCATCACTATATAGCTGCCAGCTTTTTGGTTTTGTGGTATATGTGGCAGCTGATTGCACCAGCATGCTATTATTATTACTAGTGGTGCCCACCGTGTCTTATTCCACCCAGTATGGAAAGCTCTCCTCCAAAAGCTGCTCATAGTAAGGTGTAGTTGTGCCAACACCTTTGTCTGTATAGTGCCTCTTGGTCACACGTTAGCCTGAGAGCTGCTATGCCAGCCATTAGCGCTAGGTGGCGTGTGATCTCCACTCCGTCTCTTGTGGGATCTTTCTCTTCCCCGTCAGTCCCCACCCTGTGATTTTAGAGGGAGGGGAGAGGAGCAGGTTAGGAGTCATCTCCTCAGAGAGGCAGCCCTGACGATATAGCTTGTGAGGCGCCTGGACCAAGGACATCACCTGATCGTCAGCCCCCGGCAGAGCAGACAATAGCCGCATCCCCTCCCCAGCACTGCATAGTGTCCTTGGAGCGGCGGGAGCCGGGCACCAGCCCCATCCCTTCTCGGCTCCTTCCTCCCATGCAGCATGTCCTGGTGGCCGGCAGCATGTAAGCGGCTGTGTGAGCGGAGGTGCCTGCTACCGGGCCCCCGTGCTGTGCCTCCTCCTCCCGCCAGTCCTGAGGCTGTCAGTATCCCGGGCAGGGTGTGTGGTGGTGAATGGTGCACCCACCATGATGCATGAGCAGCACTGACAGGCGCCCCCACCCGTCCTCACCATGATGGCAGCAGCAGTAGGACCCAAGGATGCCTGTGACCTGAAGACTGCCCGGCTATGGAGGGACGCGGCTCTGCGCTCCAGGAAGCTGCGGAGCAGTCTGCGCCAGCTGACCCTGAGCTGTGGCGAGCACAACAAGCTCATCCTCCCGGAGGACCTGGGCGACGTGGAAGTGCTGAACCTGGGCAACAACTCCCTGGAGGACGTGCCCGAGGGCCTGCGGAGCCTGTCTGCCGGCAACCTGCACGTCCTGATCCTGCGCAGGAACAAGCTGCTCAGCGTGCCCTCCGCCGTGTACGAGCTGGGCCGGCTCACCGAGCTCGACATGAGCCACAACCGGCTGAGCTGCCTGACCGAGGCGGTGGGGCTACTGAGCCAGCTGAAGAAGCTGTGCCTGAGCCACAACAAGCTGCAGACCCTGCCCCGGCAGATCGGCTCCCTGCTGCGCCTGGAGGAGCTGGACGTCAGCTTCAACCGGATCACTCAGCTACCTGACAGCATGCACGGGCTGGGCCGCCTCCGAGCCCTGGACCTGGACCACAACGAGCTGGGCAGCTTCCCTCAGCAGATCCTTCAGCTGCCTGCACTGGAGGAGCTGGACTTCTCTGGTAACAAGAGGCTCTGCAGCAGCTGCTCCCTTCCTGATGGCATACGAGCCATGACACCCCTGAAGATCCTGTGGCTGAGCAGCACTGGCCTCTGCACCCTGCCTGACCCCTTCTGTGAGCTGACCAATCTAGAGAGCCTGATGCTGGACAACAATCACCTCTCCAGCCTACCCGAGCGGTTCGGGGCACTGCAGAGGTTAAGGATGATCAACCTGTCCTCCAACTCCTTCCAGGAGTTCCCCAAGGCCCTGCTGCTGCTCCAGGACCTGGAGGAGCTCTACCTGAGCCGCAACAAGTTCACTGTGCTGCCAGAGGGCATCTCCAACTTGTTCAGGCTGGTCACCTTGTGGCTGGATAACAACAGGATAAGGTACCTGCCAGACACCATCGTGGAGCTCTGCTTGCTGGAGGAGCTGGTATTGCAAGGTAACCAAATAGCAATTCTCCCAGATCACTTTGGGAAGCTATCCAAAGTCAATATCTGGAAGATCAAAGACAACCCTTTAATTCAGCCTCCTTATGAGGTGTGCATGAAAGGGATCCCTTACATTGCTGCTTATCAAAAAGAACTTGCCCATTCACAGCCTGCAGTCAAGCCAAGGTTAAAGCTGGTTCTCACTGGCCTCAAGAATGCAGGCAAAACTGTGCTGAGACATTGCCTGACGGACAGTCAGCAACCCAGCTGTATACTGGGGAACACGGCCATAGAAGTCACCAACTGGACAGCTGATGCCGAGCGAGGACTTACTTTTATAGTGTATGACTTAGCTGGGGACCAGAGCTACGATACTATCAACCCCTTCTTCCTCTCCCCTGGTGCTTTATATGTTCTGGCAGTGAATCTAAAGACCTATGTCTCCAAGCAGTTTTATACGTCTGTAGGCTATTTTCTACATTTTATCAGTGCCAAGGTACCACATGCAGTTGTATGCATAGTAGGAACTCATGCAGATTTATGCGAGGAAAGGGACATTGAGGAGAAATGTCTTGCTATACACCACCAGATAGCTCTGCAGGAAAAAAAGGATTCAGAGACCTTACAAAATCTGGCACAGTCTGTGGATGAAGCTCTTAGCCAAGACTATGACATGCGTGCCTCAAACCCTCATGCAGCTTTTTATGGTGTCAGTGATAAGAATCTGAGACGGAAGAAAGCCCAGTTCCAATATCTCATGAATAACCGTCTTCAGATCCTCTCCCCAGTCCTCTGTGTTAGCTGCCACAATTTTTCGAACATTAGGCGCTTGAGGGAAAAGCTCCTGTCCGTGGCAGAACACAGAGAGATTTTCCCAAACTTGCATCGAGTTCTTCCCAAATCCTGGCAAATGCTGGAGGAATTGCACTTTAAACCTCAGGAGCTGTGGCTGACCTGGTGGGACTCAGCACGCCTAGGCCTACAGGCGGGCCTTACCGAGGACAGGCTGCAGAGCGCCCTGTCCTACTTACATGAGAGTGGCAAGCTGCTCTACTTTGAGGACAATGCCACTCTTAAAGAGTATGTTTTTCACAATCTGACAAAATTGATTGACATCCTGAATGTCTTTTTCCAGAGGGACGCCTCAGTCCTGCTACAGAAACTCATGAGTGACACTAATGTGGACGATCTAAAGGCTGCCCAGTTACATCACTATGTGGAAGGGTTCCTACTTCATGGACTGTTGCCCACTCATATCATTAGGTTACTCCTTAAGCCACATATCAAAACACAGCAAGACCTGCAGCTTATACTAGAACTTCTGGAGAAGATGGGGCTCTGTTACTGTATCAATAAACACAAGTCCAAACCACTGAATGGGGCCACTGCTTGGTACAAGTTCCCTTGCTATGTTAAGAATGAGGTGCCTCATGCGGAGGCTTGGATCAATGGTACAAACATATCAGGACAGTCTCTTGCGGTTGAACAGCTTCAGATAGAATACAGCTTTCCCTTCATATTTCCACCTGGCTTGTTTGCCCGTTTTAGCGTCCAAATTAATAGTCATATTGTGCACCGTTCAGATGGGAAATTTCAGATCTTTGCCTACAGGGGGAAAGTGCCAGTTGTTGTAAGCTTTCGACCGTCAAAAGGAGCCTTACAGTCAGACATTTTGTCAATTGCCAGCCATGCTTCACTGCCTAATATATGGACTGCATGGCAGGCAATAACCCCATTGGTGGAAGAACTGAATGCACTATTACAAGAATGGCCAGGCCTATACTACACAGTAAATGTCCTATGCTCCAAGTGCCTTAAGAGGGGATCGCCAAATCCGCACACCTTCCCAGGTAAGATGGTTTGTCATTTTAAAGGACCATGCTGTTTATTTCTCTAATTGTAAGAAAAATTATGTTTATATTTCTGTACCCTTTTTACTTGGATTGTATTCGATGACTATGGAGAGGAAGGATAGATAAAAATAAGAGCTTTGCTGTTAGAACTATGCGGGTGCAGTCATGAAGGAAGGCAGCAATGTAAACAATGGAGGTTTTCTTTGGTTGCCATGGTTATGATCAACACTATCTAGTGTAGACCACTTATGAGATACTTATGAGTTAACGTTTCTCTTTCCATGGATAAAACCATGGCAACCAGAATGAAAATATTCATTGTTTACGTTACTGTTTGCACCAACATGAAACCAGTTCTCAATAGAAATAAGGTTCATATCCAAAAATGATACAATTTTTTTAGGTCAGGAATAGACAGCTTAGTTTGTAAGGGATCGTAGTATAAAAGGTACACACTCTTAGGGCTGGGCGGTATGGCCAAATATGTGTATCGTGGTATTTTTGTATCTTATGGCGGTTCCACGGCATATAACGGTATTCCCCCCCCAATAAAAAATAAACGAACGCATGTTCCGACGTCGGCCTTATGCTGGGGACGTGAACGTCGGCAGCCGTCAGCCTATCACCGGCCGCTAATTCTGAGGTTGAAGACCACTGGTATAGAGTGTCAGCGCCGGCGGCCGAAACAAACAGGAGGACCAGGAGGGCAGTGCTTGCGGGTGACATGTGAGTAGTACCCCGATGGGGACAGCGCAGTGCTGGGCTAATAATTAATTGGGGGGGGGGCAGAACAGCGCACGTGGGTCACATATGATTAGTTCCCCGATGTGGGGACAGCACAGCGCTGGGCTTGACAATTCATTCATTCCCGAGGGGGAGGGGCCAAACCGGTATTGCGGTATGGGTTAAAATTCATATCGTGCAGCACACTGTATTCGGTATGAACTAGTATACCGCCCAGCCCTACACACTCTGATTATTTTATTAAAGGGAACCAATCATCAGATTTTACCCTATAAAATGCTTGGCAAAGTGTTATATAGGGTAAAATTGTTGTCCTCACCATCCCCAGGGGACGCTCCTGCCCCCAGGGATGGTGAAGATATGAAGTTATAAACTAGTCACCACCGCCGCCGTAAGTAGTCCCCTGGGCGGGGAGCTCTTCTCACCTACTCCCGTTCTTCGGCCGGCAGCGACGCCCCCTCCGCTTGATTGATGGGCCGCGTCATTGTTCCGCTGACTGAACAGACAAAGCAGAGCGATGATGTGGCCCATCAATCAAGCGGAGGGGGCGTCGCTCCCGGCCGAAGAACGGGAGTAGATGAGAAGAGCTCCCTGCCCAGGTGACTACTTACGGCGGCGGCGGTGACTAGTTTATAACTTCATATCTTCACCATCCCTGGGGGCAGGAGCATCCCACGGGAATGGTGAAAATAAAGATTTTACCCTATATAACGCTTTGCCAAGCGTTATATAGGGTAAAATCTGATGATTGGTTCCCTTTAACCTTAGCAGCTCCCTATATATACACGCAGTTTACTTTCATGCTCTGTAGCAGCGCCAAACCTTTTGTGACAGTGTTATTAAGAAGTTGGAAAGATTCCTTGATAGTTTCACACAGTGGGGTATACTGGAGATTTTAATGCATTGAGTAAACTGTTACTTTTTTCCTAATACAAGTTAATAAACTGTTGTGAAATTGTGGACCAAAGGTTATACTCGAACGCGTTTCATTGTCTACGTATTTAGCATCATTCTTGGGAACAGATGCAGCGTGTCTCATAATAATAGAACTCGGACGTTTTCTTGTTTCTCTTGAGGTCAGTGACACTGAGATGTTTTCTGACAAAATAATTTTGCTTAAAACTTTGTTACTCCAGCCTATAATGAATTACAAGATGACTATGTCCTGACGTCTTGGCTCATGTGACCTATGTGCAAGCTCTATCAGAGACTATAGAATCGCTTTATATAATAAGGGATGTAGAGCAGAAATCTAACATTAAAAAGAGACCAGCCTTTGTTTATTATTAAAGGGATTGATCAAAACCTGTCCAGAGGAAAAGTTGCAACCAATCAGATCGCTTCTTTTATTTTTGAAAAGGTCTTTGAAAAATGAAAGAAGCAATCTGATTGGTTGCTATGGGCAACTCAGCAACTTTTCTTCTGGACAGGTTTTGATCAATCATTCCCACTGTCCATAAACTTGTACTTACCTCCAGTGCTCCCATGGTACCTTCATTGTCCTGCTCCTCTTAGGGTATGTTCACACTACGGAATCCGCCAAATTCCGCGGTGTGAATTTAACAATAGTGTAAGTTGGTCTCCGCGAGACCCGTTCACACTGCGGAATTTCAGCGGCAGACAATTCTGCCGCTGAAATTGTTCAGCGCAAAGAAAGAAAATGTTCATTCTTTGCACGGAAGTCCGCGAGTACTACATAGCCGTCAATGGTGACGGCGCAGTGCCGCGCGGTCCTACCGCTGCCGTCGGCTGCCAGGCTGAATCTCCTCTCGCGGAATTCTGCGAGTGGAGAGTCCATTCACACTCTGTAGTGTGAACATACCCTAACTGTCTGAGAGGAAATATGACATTGGTCACAGCGATGTTCCACCTGGGATCACTCCAAATTTCTTTTTCCATATCCTGCTGACTAACCATCACTAGTTGCACATCGCTTTTTGTTTCATTCAAGCACAGCTGCAACTATGGCCATGTGATCACCAGTCTGGCCTACGGAAAGTTACATGGCTTAGTGTGTCAGAGGAAGTAGTCAGTTAGACTTCCTCTGAGCTACAGGATGACATCATCACCTGTTTGTTCCTACTAACTTACAGACCCCTTCCCTCCCAGCTCTGTATGATGCTGCTGTCTCTATGGGATCAGATCATATAGTAAATATTAGGGATGTCCCGATACCTTTTTTTTAAGACCGAGTACGAGTACCAATACTTTAATGCTGGTACTCGCCGATACCAAGTACGAGTACTTATATTTGAAAGGGAATCTGACAGCAGGGTGACGCGGTTTCTGTCGCTGTTTACCGTATGATATGTGGGTTCCTTGTTGGGTACAATGGAGGCAGCTGCTGTAGTATGAGACAATATTTCTCTCTTCATTGGACAGATCAGGGAATTTGCTTTGGCGGTGAGACCGATGACCACATGGTGAGCAGCGGTAGAAACCGGGTCACATGCACTATCTACCTATAAATTCAAGTAGGTAGTATCCCCTTGCAGACATTAGCAGCAGCCCCCCGGCAGTCATTAGTAGCAGCCCCCCCCTGTAGACTGCAGGCCCACCCCCTTGTAGACATAAGTAGCAGCCCCCCTGTAGACCACAGCCCCCCTTTAGACAGTGGGCCCAATTTAAACAGCAGCAGGGCCCCCGTTTAAGACAGCAGCAGGGCCCCCCCTTTAGACAGTAGCAGGCCCCCCCCCTTTAGACAGTAGCAGGGCCCCCCGTTTAGATAGCAGCAGGGCCCCCCCGTTTAGATAGCAGCAGGGCCCCCCCGGTAGACACCAGCAGTCCCCCCCCCCCCCATTAGACATTAGTAGCAGCCCCCTCCTTGCAGGCAGCTCACCTCCTCTGTCGGGTTCTGGTGCTGCCGCTCTGCTGCCCCGTCCTCTGGTCCGCATCGTGTCGTCCTATGGAGGAGCATGTGACATATACGTCACTCCGCTTCCTCCGTAGCGTTACGCAGTACGCAGGGGAGGAGGCGGAGTGACGTGTGTGTCACATGCTCCTCCATAGGACGACATGATACGGACCGGAGAACGGGGCAGCAGAGCGGCACCAGGTATCGGCATGGTATCGGGGACATTAAACGAGTCCCCGATACCATGCAAATGGCTAGTATCGGCCCCGATACCGATACCAGTATCGGTATCGGGACATCCCTAGTAAATATACACCTCTTCTTAAGGCTGTGTTCACACGGTGTGTTTCTTGCGTTTTGCATTTCTGTGTTTTTTCTGTTATTGCAGTGATTTTTTTTTCAACATCACAGCAAAAAAGTTTTATTTTAACGCAATTGTGCGAATCATGGTTAAAATGGGATTAACAGTAATTTCCGAAAATCGCTGAAGGAACAGCAAAAATGCAGTTAAAATTTAAAATGCAAACACAGTCTAAGACTTTAAATCTTTATACACCTCAATTGTGATTAGAGCTGAAATCGCTTTTACCTCTTGACATTAATTCTCTAAATAATGCACTTTGAATAAGAAAACGCATCCAAACTGCACTTAATGTCTATTTATTTAAACTCACTTATGAGTCTAATCCGTTCATCTGGGTAAACACCAGCAGCACAATTAGATGAATAGGTGCAGTGATCAAACACCACACCCAATCTCTTTGCAAAGCCAGAGGATTCATGGGAATTAAAGGGGTACAAACTGTTTTGAACGCTGGAAACGATGCTGGGAGCTTGTGACGTCATAGCCCCGCCCTCATGATGTCACGCCCCACCCCCTCAATGCAAGTCTATGGGAGGGGGCGTGGCAGCCATCACACCCCCTCCCATATACTTGCATCGAGGGGGCGGGATGTGATGTCATGAGGGGCGGTGCTATGACGTAACAAGCTCCAGTGTTCGGAACAGTTTGTTCCAAATGCTGAGCTGCGGAGTACTCCTTTAAGTAATTTCAGTGATGGATTTGCATTCCATATTGAGCCTATCCCATGCCTGCCGCATCAGCTAAAACAGGTAAGCACAAGTAACTCTACATTATTCTCTAATAATAGCCTATGCCATACTATATTGGCAAAAAAAATAATAATAATAATCCTGGAGTACTTGTTTACATTTTAAGTGCAGACAGTTTTATAGCTATATGGAAATGATCACACTGGAAACTTGCATTCACTTCTGTTCTGACATCTACCTCTCTTCTGCATCAGTAACTGGTTAAAGGAGTAGTCCAGTGGTGACCCAGTGGTGAACAACTTATCCCCTATCCTAAGGATAGGGGATAAGTTTGAGATCGCGGGGGGTCCGACTGCTGGGGCCCCCTGCGATCTCCTGTACGGAGCCCCGACAGCCCGCGGGAAGGGGCTTCGCACGAAGCGGCGGCCGACATGCCCCCTCAATACAACTCTATGGCAGAGCCGAATAGCTTCCTTCGGCAATCTCCGGCTCTGCCATAGAGATGTATTGAGGGGGCGTGTCGGCCGCCGCTTCGTGCGGAGGTCGACAACCGCTATCTGGCCGGAGAGCCTGGCCCCCGTACAGAGAGATCGCAGGGGGCCCCAGCGGTCGGACCCCCCGCGATCTCAAACTTATCCCCTATCCTTAGGATAGGGGATAAGTTGTTCACCACTGGACTACCCCTTTAAGAGAGCTGCCTGAAGTGTGTGGGGTGGGCAAGGCATGTGACCGGTAGTGATAAGTAATACCAATAGTGATCTGTATAATCACCTCTCTTGAGGAGTTGTCTGTGAGGTGAAAATACTCCAAATGACTCCCTAATTAGGGCCCATTCACACTATGGAATTTCTGAGCAGAGAAATTCCGCTTGGAAATTCCAGTGCAGTAGCCAATAATAAAAGACCTTTTGCTGTTAGAAATATATGGGCGAAGTCATGAATGAAGGCAGCAATGTAAACAATATGATGTTTACACGAATAGTTATTATTTTTATTATTATTTTTTTTTACATCCACTACTTTTTTTTTTATATCTTGCTGTTTTCACTCTCTCTAAGCCTTATAATAAGCTAGCTGACTTATTCTGTAGAGAAAACTTTGGAGCATTGTTCTCTTTATCATCACAGGCAGGATTATAGTGAAATGTGACACCTATGTATAGATAACACAGGAACACACCTATCACAATAGGTGATAGTCACAGCTCCCCTTCCCTGCACAATGACCTCTGCACATGCCCAAAGCATGCAAAACTTTCTTTAAAAGTCAGTGCGTCAACAGTGTATTATTTCTTTTGATGGTCCATGTTGCTGCTGTATAGTAGATCTATAAGGCTAGGTTTCCTCACAGGTTTTTCTGGTGTTTTTTTTTTTTTTTTTAAACTGCCACTGCAGTTTTTGAACCAAATTAAGTGTATTAAAGGGGTACTCCACCCCTAGACATCTTATCCCCTATCCAAACGATAGGGGATAAGATGTCTGATTGCGGGGGTCTGGGTCCCGACCATCGGAAGTCCGTCACTTCACACCCCGTCCCACCCCGTCCCCTCAATGCAAGTGTATGGGAGGGGGCGTGACGCCCCCTCCCATAGACTTTCATTGAGGGGACGGGGCGTGACATCACACGGGCGGAGTCCTGACGTCACAGACTTCCGTGGTCGGGACCCAGATCCTCCAGCCCTCCTTTGGATAGGGGATAAGATGTCTAGGGGTGGAGTACCCCTTTAAAAAAGGAATAGGAAATATAAAGGAAGGACTTATACTTATTCTCCTTCCTACTGGATCCACTTCTGACTTTGGCTCAGAAACTGCAGTGGCAGTTTTCCCCAAAAACGTTATAAAAAAACCTTTGTGGAAACCTAGCCTAATGCTTTTAAACTGGCCTTGTCATCATCACAAAGATATGTCGAGAGATTTGATTGGTCGGGGTATGAATATTTAGGCACCTGTCGATCTCTAGATATATCATGGTGAAGCGTGCTTCATTCCTTGGCTGCAAATGGTAACTGTCCAGTTGAAGGAGATGGCTCCATCCTCAACTGGACAGAGATGGATGAACGACAGACAAGCGGGCATGTTGCCAGACTAGCGTATAACGCTACGCTACAGATATATATAAAATTATGTTTACATCAATTTAATTAAAAAAGTCCTGGAAAAGCTCCGAAAAAAATAGAAATCTGTATGTTAAGAAAGTAGAAAGCATGTCTGCTTCATAAACATAGACTAATGTATATAAATATTTAGCACTTCTTGCTTTCACTTACATACTACTGTGGTTTATAATGACATTTTTAGCCTGTTTGAAGCTATTGTTTGTGGATTTCTCAGATATTTTTACAACTTTTGTCTGGATAGGCTGTTTTACTAAATATGTATGTTACAATTATATAACGTTATGGGCTGTAAAGTCCAACTTCACATGTTTTCGGCAAGTCTGTAACCATAGTGGGAATCATCCATCACCTTCCATCTCACTTTGTTGGCATTTCTTTGGCACTTCTCTTTGTAGCTTGGGAGAACATTTCCCGAAACTACTTCTGAGGAAACACATGGTCATTGTCAGATATATTATGAGATGGGAGAGATCAGGGATCCACGGACACGGAAGATGGATCAGTATAGCAGTATGTAGGATAAAAAAAATGTAGGGACAGAAAAGACTTGAGTAGACTAACTTGTGACAAATTTTTGCCCTAAAGGTGAGGGCACATATTTCTGTTCGTCTGCTGTATCTATACTGGGTGCAGGGGTGTGGAAATTTAATGAAAAAACTACTTGTCCACGGGACTAAAACGGAGCAAAATCTACTTGTCCCTCATGACGATCCACTTGTCCGGACCAATTTTCGTTTTTCCACTCATTTTTTCCTCCTCCCCCTATAATAGCCATAACTACCTACTATAATGAAACCTTATCATTTATAAAGAACATATTCTCCAAACGAAAAAATAAATAAAAATAAAATAAATAAATATATATATAATTGGTGAGGTGAAATTGAAATAGTAAAAGATAATTTTGCAGATTTGGTGGTTTTCTTTTCTACACCATTTACCTTGTGGTTGAGATACCATGTTTTGATACTTTAGGCCGCCTGATTACAGCAATACCAGATTTGTATAGTTTCAGTCATGATTTACTAATTTTAAAAAAATTCTGAACTTTTTCAAATGTTTTTAATTGCCATATGTTTGACCCCTGTAGTTTTTTCTTTTTGCATACCAGGCTATATGAGGGCTCTTTATTTTGCGCCATAACCTTTTTTTTTTTTATCGGTACCATTTTGGTATTGATCTGACTTTTTAATCGCTTTTTAACTTTTTTTTTTCTGGGATATTATAAAAATTGCAATTCTGTGGTTTAGTAATTTTTTTTACATTTAAGTCACTTACCGTATGGGATACATAATGTTATATTTTAAAAGTTCGTACAATTATGGACGCCGCGATACTAAATATGTTTATTTTTATTATGTTTACATGTTTTTATATAGGAAAAGGGGATGATTTGAACTTTTAACATGAAAGGGGTTAATGTGTGTCTTTTAAACTTTTATTAAAACTTTCTTTTTTTTTATACACTTTATTAAACTTTTAAGAGGAATCATTAGATTTCTCATACGGATCAATAGAGTTCAATTGAACTCCATTGATCTGTGTGCTCTGCACTCCATTGATAGTCTAGTCCAGCCAGGCTCTATCAACGACAGAGCCACGGACACCAGGGAAGCAGAGGTAATCCTTTCTTAGCTATGGCCTTTGCCCAAGTTCTGTTTTTAAAGTCTGTCCAATAAAAAACAGGGAGACTGTCCTGAAACAAGGCACTTTCTTTGTTATTCCTGTGGTGTGGACAACTCACAACCAGGATTACAATGGAAATTCCATGTATACTTATAAAAATATAATACATGCTATAAAAAAATTGCCTATTAAATTTTTTAGCATTTCTCTTAGGGGATAAGGCAAAGGGATAAAGCTTTATCACCCTCTGCTTACAGCACACTATGACTAATGCCTATTCATGCAGATTGAACAGAGATTGTGGAGAAAAGAAAAAACAAAAAGGCGCTCACTAGTTCAGTACCCTCTATTGATGTTCGGTGATAAATGGTGACGTAGAGGTTCTCACCTTTTCTGGCATGTAGAAATCATAACATGTATCCAGCTTCTGCCTTAAAGGAACGGTGAACAATGGGCTTGCTATAGGGTGCATGCTGGCGAACGCCCTATAGCAAGCCCGTTGTTTCCCCGGGGTCTGCACAGATCTGTTCCCATCTATTCATGCAGATTAACAGAGATTGATAATGGTTACTATTCCTTTCATTGTTATATGAAGATAACCCGGCCGATAGAGCTATTTCAGAATGCTTGCATGAAGTCTGGATTCGATAGCCACCACAGCTGCACTGTTAGAAGTGTCACTAAATAAAGATGCAGAGATACGTGAACAGAATTGTACTGAAGAGCTTAAAGGGGTTATCCCCCATAAGGGGATTTTAGTACGTACCTGACAGACAGTAATGGACATGTTTAGGAAGGAACTGCGCTTGTCTTGGGGCTAAATGGCTATGTCATGAGATTACCATAACACTGTGGCTAGCTTTTTGTGAACTGGTATTTCCTGTTTGACTTTTCTTTTTTCCCTACAAATCCCATAATTCCATTTTCCTCCCTCCCACACATCAGCCATCCCACCCATTTAAGCATAAATGAGCTGCATCCATTCAAAAGACCTAGGGTTTTCAATCAGGGTGCCTAAAGCTGTTGCAGATTGATCTCTCTCCCACCAAGCGATCCCTCCACCCACTGAAGCAGACAGGCTCCCTGTCATCAGCTGACTAGTGAGTCAGGTCTCGGCCGCATTGCAACCTGGGAAAAATCTGAGACAACAGTCATTTTGTATGCTGGTAAAAATAAATATTGGGGTGAAAATCACAGAAAAATTGTGAGAAAACCGTAACACACAGGTACAGACACTATTATTATTATGAACTACACTAATTTTACAGCTCCTGTAGCATAGTCAAATAAATACCCCTTTAAAGGGGTATTCCGGTGAAATTTTCTTTTTTTTTTTTTAAATCTACTGGTGCCAGAAAGTTACACATATTTGTAAATTTCTTCTATTTAAAAATCTTAATCCTTCCAGTACTTATCAGCTGCTCTATGCTCTACAGGAATTTGTATTTCTTTCTGGATTTCTTTTCTGTCTGACTAGTGTTCTCTGCTGACACCTCAGTCCATGACAGGAACTGTCCAGACAGGAGCAAATCCCCATAGCAAACCTCTCCTGCTCTGGACAGTTCCTGATACGGACAGTAGAGGTTTGTTATGGGGATTTGCTCCTACTCTGGACAGTTCCTAAAATGGATAGAGGTGTCAGCAGAGAGCACTGTGGTCAGACAGAAAAGAAATTCAAAAAGAAAAGCACTTCCTCTGTAGTATATCAGCAGTATACAGCAGCTGATAATTACTGGAAGGATTAAGATTTTTTAATAGAAGTAATTTACAAGTCTGTTTTAAATTTCTGGCACCAGGTGATAAAAAAAAAAATATATAGTTTCCCACCGGAGTACCCCTTTAAGAACCTCATACTTCCACGGATGATTTACTGCACAGCTCAAGACTAAACATTTTCTCGCTCTGGCAGTAGGCCTTAGAGATTCCTTGAATAACTTGGTGTTGGACTAAAGTCAGCTCCAGTATGCTCACCACAGCAAAGCTCACTGCGTGTCTGTCATATGCATGTGTGTATACATATATAGACAATTTGTGATCTCTATTTGTGGCCTCTCTTGCTTAGCTACATTGTAGGCCCTTCATTTGACCCATGTCAAAGTGACCTTCATTTGGTGCAGCTCAATAGATTTGTACCATAACACATGTATCTTGTTTTTAGCTTCATTCCAGTCATTCTTTTTAGTTTACTTTGATATTACTATGTACTATTCTTATTCTTGTTACTTTCACCATTATAGCTTTTGTGATAATTGGGGTGGAATATCAACCTGCATGAATATGTTGAGCTTAAAGGGGTACTCCGGTGCTTAGACATCTTATCCCCTATCCAAAGGATAGGGGATAAGATGCCTGATTGCGGGAGTCCCGCCGCTGGGGACCCCCGGGGATCTTGCACGCGGCACCCTGTTTGTAATCAGTCCCCGGAGCGTGTTCGCTCCGGGTCTGATTACCGGCAACCACACGGCCGGCGGCGTGTGACATCACGCCTCCGCCCCCGTGTGACAGCTATCATGCCCCCTCCCGTAGGCTTGCATTGAGGGGCGGAGCGTGACGTCACACGGGGGCGGAGGCGTGACATCACACGCCGCCGGCCGTGTGGTCGCCTGTAATCAGTCCCGGAGTGAACACTCTCCGGGACTGATTACAAACGGGGTGCCGCGTGCAAGATCCCGGGGGTCCCCAGCTGCGGGACTCCCGCGATCAGGCATCTTATCCCCTATCCTTTGGATAGGGGATAAGATGTGTAAGCACCGGAGAACCCCTTTAAGCCTCTTTGACTATATAAAGTGTAAGGAGGTATCCAGTTTGGCACTTGGCTTGTGACCTTGGCTAGTTTTGGCAACGAAGACTAATGCATAAAAGCTGCCGCTATGTAGGTATTTGTCATAGCTGTGACACGCAGCATTAACATTACAGAATTGTTTGTTATAGACATTGTCTTATGGCTACAGGGTACAAGTATGTATACACAGCGCTTTGTACTTCTGATGATACTGAAAGCTCTCAGCTGAATAGACTTTTTTGGCTTCACTAGTAGAGCACAAAGGAATTCCCGCTGTTTATTCTTTGGAAATGCTTTCAGGAGGAAGCTTAAAGTGAACCTGCCACTCTACATTACTACATCATTACTGATCTGTATCACACCTATCATGTAGTCGTATGCATAAGCTTTTCTGATCTACAGGGTAGCAATTAAGTGCCTGCATGACCCGTGGCCTTAGGCTAGGGCTACACATTAGATTTTCTGTAAAAAAGTTTTGTAGAAAACTTCAGTCCACAGGAGTGCATTAAAGGAGTTCTGTAGTGTAAAATAACTTATTGGATAGGAGATAAGTTATTTATCACAGCACTAATTAATCCTTTAAATTAGGGATGTCCTGATACTAGTATCGGTATCGGGGCCAATACTCTGCATTTGCATGGTATCGGGGACTCGTTTAAAGGGGTACTCCGGTAATTAGACATCTTATCCCCTGTCCAAAGGTTAGGGGATAAGATGCCTGATCACGGGGGTCCTGCCCCCTCCTATAGGCTTGCCGTGATCAACAGTAATCAGACCCGGAGCGAACACGCTCCGGGGATTGATTTTAAAAGGGGTGCAGCGTGCAAGATCACGGGGGTCCCCAGCGGCGGGACCCCCGCGATCAGGCATCTTATCCCCTATCCTTTGGACAGGGGATAAGATGTCTAAGCGCCAGAGTACCCCTTTAATGTCCCCGATACCATGTCCTATACCTGCTGATGTGCGGCCCGGCTCTGCTGTCCAGTTCTCCTGATCGCATCATGGCGTTCCATGGAGGAGCATGGGACACACACGTCACTCCACCTCCTCCCCTGCGCCCAGCGTAACACTACGGAGGAAGCAGAGTGATGTGTATGTCACATGCTCCTCCACAGGACGCCATGATGCGATTGGGAGAACGGGACAGCGGAGCGACAATACCAGAGGACAGCCACAGGTGAGCACTGTCTAAAAGAGGAGGGACTGCTGTCTTCAAGGGGGACAAGAGGAAGCACTGTCTACAAGGGGGGGGGGCTGCTATCTACAAGGGGAGGCGCTATCTACTGTTACGCCGAGCGCTCCGGGTCCCCGCTCCTCCCCGGAGCGCTCGCTACACTCTCGCTACTGCAGCGCTCCGGTCAGATCCACTGACCCGGTGCGCTGCGATACCGCCTCCAGCCGGGATGCGATTCGCGATGCGGGTGGCGCCCGCTCGCGATGCGCACCCCGGCTCCCGTACCTGACTCGCTCTCCGTCGGTCCTGTCCCGGCGCGCGCGGCCCCGCTCCCTAGGGCGCGCGTGCGCTGGGTCTCTGCGATTTAAAGGGCCACTGCGCCGCTGATTGGCGCAAGTGGTTCTAATTAGTGTGTTCACCTGTGCACTCCCTATGTATACCTCACTTCCCCTGCACTCCCTCGCCGGATCTTGTTGCCATTGTGCCAGTGAAAGCGTTTCCTTGTGTGTTCCTAGCCTGTGTTCCAGACCTCCTGCCGTTGCCCCTGACTACGATCCTTGCTGCCTGCCCCGACCTTCTGCTACGTCCGACCTTGCTTCTGTCTACTCCCTTGTACCGCGCCTATCTTCAGCAGTCAGAGAGGTTGAGCCGTTGCTAGTGGATACGACCTGGTCACTACCGCCGCAGCAAGACCATCCCGCTTTGCGGCGGGCTCTGGTGAAAACCAGTAGTGACTTAGAACCGGTCCACTAGCACGGTCCACGCCAATCCCTCTCTGGCACAGAGGATCCACCTCCTGCCAGCCGGCATCGTGACAGTAGATCCGGCCATGGATCCCGCTGAAGTCCCTCTGCCAGTTGTCGCCGACCTCACCACGGTGGTCGCCCAGCAGTCACAACAGATAGCGCAACAAGGCCACCAGCTGTCTCAACTGACCGTGATGCTACAGCAGCTACTACCACAGCTTCAGCAATCATCTCCTCCGCCAGCTCCTGCACCTCCTCCGCAGCGAGTGGCCGCTTCAGGCCTACGACTATCCTTGCCGGATAAATTTGATGGGGACTCTAAATTTTGCCGTGGCTTTCTTTCTCAATGTTCCCTGCACTTGGAGATGATGTCGGACCAGTTTCCTACTGAAAGGTCTAAGGTGGCTTTCGTAGTCAGCCTTCTGTCTGGAAAAGCTCTGTCATGGGCCACACCGCTCTGGGACCGCAATGACCCCGTCACTGCCTCTGTACACTCCTTCTCGGAAATTCGAAGTGTCTTTGAGGAACCTGCCCGAGCCTCTTCTGCTGAGACTGCCCTGTTGAACCTGGTCCAGGGTAATTCTTCCGTTGGCGAGTACGCCGTACAATTCCGTACTCTTGCTTCTGAACTATCCTGGAATAATGAGGCCCTCTGCGCGACCTTTAAAAAAGGCCTATCCAGCAACATTAAAGATGTTCTGGCCGCACGAGAAATCCCTGCTAACCTACATGAACTCATTCATCTAGCCACTCGCATTGACATGCGTTTTTCTGAAAGGCGTCAGGAGCTCCGCCAGGATATGGACTTTGTTCGCACGAGGCGTTTTTTCTCCCCGGCTCCTCTCTCCTCTGGTCCCCTGCAATCCGTTCCTGTGCCTCCCGCCGTGGAGGCTATGCAGGTCGACCGGTCTCGCCTGACACCTCAAGAGAGGACACGACGCCGCATGGAGAATCTCTGCCTGTACTGTGCCGGTACCGAACACTTCCTGAAGGATTGTCCTATCCGTCCTCCCCGCCTGGAAAGACGCACGCAGACTCCGCACAAAAGTGAGACAGTCCTTGATGTCAACTCTGCTTCTCCACGCCTTACTGTGCCTGTGCGGATATCTGCCTCTACCTTCTCCTTCTCTACTATGGCCTTCTTGGATTCCGGATCTGCAGGAAATTTTATTTTGGCCTCTCTCATCAACAGGTTCAACATCCCGGTGAACAGTCTCGCCAGACCCCTCTACATCAATTGTGTTAACAATGAAAGATTGGACTGTACCATACGTTTCCGCACGGAGCCCCTCCTAATGTGCATCGGACCTCATCACGAGAAAATTGAGTTTTTGGTCCTCCCCAATTGCACTTCCGAAATTCTCCTCGGACTACCCTGGCTTCAACACCATTCCCCAACCCTGGATTGGTCCACTGGGGAGATCAAGAGTTGGGGTTCCTCTTGTTTCAAGGACTGCCTTAAACCGGTTCCCAGTTCTCCTTGCCGTGACCCTGTGGTTCCCCCTGTAACCGGTCTCCCTAAGGCCTATATGGACTTTGCGGATGTTTTTTGCAAAAAACAAGCTGAGACTCTACCTCCTCACAGGCCTTATGACTGTCCTATTGACCTCCTCCCGGGCACTACTCCACCCCGGGGCAGAATTTATCCTCTCTCTGCCCCAGAGACTCTTGCTATGTCTGAGTACATCCAGGAAAATTTAAAAAAGGGCTTTATCCGCAAATCCTCCTCTCCTGCCGGAGCCGGATTTTTCTTTGTGTCCAAAAAAGATGGCTCCCTACGTCCTTGCATTGACTACCGCGGTCTTAATAAAATCACGGTAAAGAACCGCTACCCCCTACCTCTCATCTCTGAACTCTTTGATCGCCTCCAAGGTGCCCACATCTTTACCAAACTGGACTTAAGAGGTGCTTATAATCTCATCCGCATCAGAGAGGGGGATGAATGGAAAACGGCATTTAACACTAGAGATGGACACTTTGAGTATCTGGTCATGCCCTTTGGCCTGTGCAACGCCCCTGCCGTCTTCCAAGACTTTGTTAATGAAATTTTTCGTGATCTCTTATATTCCTGTGTTGTTGTGTATCTGGACGATATCCTGATTTTTTCTGCCAACCTAGAAGAACACCGCCAGCATGTCCGCATGGTTCTTCAGAGACTTCGTGACAATCAACTTTATGCCAAAATGGAGAAATGTCTGTTTGAATGTCAATCTCTTCCTTTCCTAGGATACTTGGTCTCTGGCCAGGGACTACAAATGGATCCAGACAAACTCTCTGCCGTCTTGGATTGGCCACGCCCCTCCGGACTCCGTGCTATCCAACGTTTTTTGGGGTTCGCCAATTATTACAGGCAATTTATTCCACATTTTTCTACCGTTGTGGCCCCTATCGTGGCTTTAACCAAAAAAAATGCCAATCCCAAGTCTTGGCCTCCTCAAGCGGAAGACGCCTTTAAACGGCTCAAGTCTGCCTTTTCTTCGGCTCCCGTGCTCTCCAGACCGGACCCATCTAAACCCTTCCTATTGGAGGTTGATGCCTCCTCAGTAGGAGCTGGAGCGGTCCTTCTACAAAAAAATTCTTCCGGGCATGCTGTTACTTGTGGTTTTTTTTCTAGGACCTTCTCTCCGGCGGAGAGGAACTACTCCATCGGGGATCGAGAGCTACTAGCCATTAAATTAGCACTTGAGGAATGGAGGCATCTGCTGGAGGGATCAAGATTTCCAGTTATTATTTACACCGATCACAAGAACCTCTCCTATCTCCAGTCTGCCCAACGGCTGAATCCTCGCCAGGCCAGGTGGTCTCTGTTCTTTGCCCGATTTTAATTTTGAAATTCACTTTCGGCCTGCCGATAAGAACATTAGGGCCGATGCTCTCTCTCGTTCCTCGGATGCCTCGGAAGTAGAGCTCTCTCCGCAACACATCATTCCTCCTGACTGCCTGATCTCCACTTCTCCAGCCTCCATCAGGCAAACTCCTCCAGGGAAGACCTTCGTCTCTCCACGCCAACGCCTCGGAATCCTCAAATTGGGTCACTCCTCCCATCTCGCAGGTCATGCGGGCATCAAGAAATCCGTGCAACTCATCTCTCGTTTCTATTGGTGGCCGACTCTGGAGACGGATGTTGTGGATTTTGTGCGAGCCTGCACTGTCTGTGCCCGGGATAAGACTCCTCGCCAGAAGCCCGCTGGTCTTCTTCATCCTCTGCCTGTCCCCGAACAGCCTTGGTCTCTGATTGGTATGGACTTTATTACAGACTTACCCCCATCCCGTGGCAACACTGTTGTTTGGGTGGTCGTTGATCGATTCTCCAAGATGGCACATTTCATCCCTCTTCCTGGTCTCCCTTCAGCGCCTCAGTTGGCAAAACAATTTTTTGTACACATTTTTCGTCTTCACGGGTTGCCCACGCAGATCGTCTCGGACAGAGGCGTCCAATTCGTGTCAAAATTCTGGAGGGCTCTCTGTAAACAACTCAAGATTAAATTAAACTTTTCTTCTGCCTATCATCCTCAATCCAATGGGCAAGTAGAAAGAATTAACCAGGTCCTGGGTGATTATTTACGGCATTTTGTTTCTACCATGGGCCGAATTCTCGTATAACTTCAGAGTCTCTGAATCTTCCTCCAAATCCCCATTTTTCGTGGTGTACGGCCGTCACCCTCTTCCCCCCCTCCCTACTCCCTTGCCCTCTGGTTTGCCCGCTGTGGATGAAATATCTCGTGATCTTTCCACCATATGGAAAGAGACCCAAAATTCTCTCTTACAGGCTTCATCACGCATGAAGAAGTTTGCTGATAAGAAAAGAAGAGCTCCCCCCATTTTTTCTCCTGGAGACAAGGTATGGCTCTCCGCTAAATATGTCCGCTTCCGTGTCCCTAGCTACAAATTGGGACCACGCTATCTTGGTCCTTTCAAAATTTTGTGCCAGATTAATCCTGTCTCTTACAAACTTCTTCTTCCTCCTTCTCTTCGTATTCCTAATGCCTTTCACGTTTCTCTTCTTAAACCACTCATCATCAACCGTTTCTCTCCCAAACTTGTTTCTCCCACTCCTGTTTCCGGCTCCTCGGACATCTTCTCCGTAAAGGAGATACTGGCCTCCAAGAAGGTCAGAGGGAAAACTTTTTTTTTGGTCGATTGGGAGGGTTGTGGTCCTGAAGAGAGATCCTGGGAACCTGAGGACAATATCCTAGACAAAAGTCTGCTCCTCAGGTTCTCATGCTCTAAGAAGAGGGGGAGACCCAAGGGGGGGGGTACTGTTACGCCGAGCGCTCCGGGTCCCCGCTCCTCCCCGGAGCGCTCGCTACACTCTCGCTACTGCAGCGCTCCGGTCAGATCCACTGACCCGGTGCGCTGCGATACCGCCTCCAGCCGGGATGCAATTCGCGATGCGGGTGGCGCCCGCTCGCGATGCGCACCCCGGCTCCCGTACCTGACTCGCTCTCCGTCGGTCCTGTCCCGGCGCGCGCGGCCCCGCTCCCTAGGGCGCGCGCGCGCCGGGTCTCTGCGATTTAAAGGGCCACTGCGCCGCTGATTGGCGCAAGTGGTTCTAATTAGTGTGTTCACCTGTGCACTCCCTATGTATACCTCACTTCCCCTGCACTCCCTCGCCGGATCTTGTTGCCATTGTGCCAGTGAAAGCGTTTCCTTGTGTGTTCCTAGCCTGTGTTCCAGACCTCCTGCCGTTGCCCCTGACTACGATCCTTGCTGCCTGCCCCGACCTTCTGCTACGTCCGACCTTGCTTCTGTCTACTCCCTTGTACCGCGCCTATCTTCAGCAGTCAGAGAGGTTGAGCCGTTGCTAGTGGATACGACCTGGTCACTACCGCCGCAGCAAGACCATCCCGCTTTGCGGCGGGCTCTGGTGAAAACCAGTAGTGACTTAGAACCGGTCCACTAGCACGGTCCACGCCAATCCCTCTCTGGCACAGAGGATCCACCTCCTGCCAGCCGGCATCGTGACATCTACAAGGGGGGCGCTATCTACAAGGGGGGGTCCCTGTCTACAATGAGGGGGCCCTCTGTCTACAAGGGGGCCTGCTGTCTGTAAGGGGGACAAGAGGGAGCACTGTCTACAAGGGGGGGCCTGTTGTCTACAGGGGGGACACAGGGGGATGCTGTCTACAAGGGGGACAAGAGGGGGAGCGCTGTCTAAATGGGGGGGGGGCTGCGGTCCACAGGGGGTGGGGCTGCGGTCTACAGGGGGGCTGCTACTAATGTCTGCAACGATCTATGCAACCTACAAGGGGAAACTTCCATTGGTCAAGTCCTGGGGAAAAAAGTGTGGGAACTCACCCATGATTTCCACTCAAGGGCTAGTCCTGCAGGACTCCTCCTAAAGGGAACTGTGTTCCTGCTCTGGAAAAAGTGCAGGAACACCGTTCCTGTGCGTTCCTGCAGGACTTTAGCCCTGGATACTTCCTACTATTAAACGCAATCTTACAGCAGAGTCACCTGCTCTAACTTGAATTTATATGTAGATAGGGCAGGTGACCCGGTTTCTACTGCTGCTCACATGTGAACGTCAGCGCAATCGCTCCGGAGACATTGGTCTCACCGCCAAAGCAAATTCGTGTTCTGTCCAATGGAGAAGAGAGAAATCTTGGCTCATACTGCAACAGCCGCCTCCATTGTACACAACAAGGAACCCACATATCAACACTGTAAGCAGCGCCAGAAACTGCGTCACCCTGGTGTCAGATTCCCTTTAAAATATAAGTACTGGTACTTGGTATCGGCGAGTACTAGAATTAAAGTATCTGTACTTGTACTCTGTCTCTAAAAAAATGAAATCGGGACATCCCTACTTTAAATAGCATTTAATACTTAATCGGTTAGATTTTTTAATAGTGACTTAAATATACACAGCTTAGAAAATAGACTAGACACTTAATATTTGTTGCAGTTGCTCATGCTGCATGTTAAAATTGTTGTATCTTTAGATACACTTTTGTCTTGCCTTATGCAACCCCTTTGTTGGCTTACTTTGTCATGCTTCTTTCCCTTTAAGCCATACCTTGACCAGTGAGGCACAATAGTGTCTTACTCATATAAAGGGGTACTCCAGTGGAATTTTTTTATTTTTTTTAAATCAACTGATGACAGAAAATTAAAAGGTTCCTCCGCTCCCCAGCATCCGGAACTCAATTTTCCGAATGCTGGGTGCGGACTTCCATGTTCACGTCTGTCGCCTCGTGACATCACACTTAGACATCTTATCCCCTATGAAAAGGATCGGGGATAAGATGCCTGATCGCGGGGGTCCCGCCGCTGGGGACCCCCGTGATCTTGCACGCCGCACCCCGATAAAATCAGTCCCCGGAGCGTGTTTGCTCCAGGTCTGATTACGGTCGATCATGGGGCTGCCCCCTCAATGCAAGCCTATGGGAGGGGGCGTTACAGCTGTAGGCTTGCATTGAGGGGGCCGAGCGTGATGTCACACGGGGGCGGAGCCGTTACGTCACAATGCTTCGGCCCCCTGATCGACAGTAATCAGACCCGGAGCGAACATGCTCCGTGGACTGATTTTAACGGGGTACGGCGTGCAAGATCACGGGGGTCCCCTTTGGATAGGGAGTAAGATGTCTAAGCGCCGGATTACCCCTTTAACATGTTTTTTCTTCAAAAGATATGTTGAACAGAAACAAAAATGCCGTGTGAACTGTGAAGGCACCCCTAGTAAATTCACCCTAGAGCCTTCAGGTACTTAGGTAGATTTCTGCAGATACATCTGCTCTGTTACTATGAACATCACTGATGCCCCATCTACACAGGGGTGCTTTTGTGTTCTGATTTAGGAATGTAGTGGAGTGACTATTTATTGCACATGTATTTTCATATTTGATGTGGGCCTGACATAGAAATAATGGCTTTTTGTGTCTAGTGGGCAGATCAGTGTGTGACACAGACATAAATTGCCATTCACTGCAACCCTTATTTTCCATGCAAAGCAGCCTAACCGTTTTTATACACCTGTTTTTATGTGCCGGTTCAAAGAGAATAGGTGTGACACAGGAGTGTGTATTATAGCTAAGTGGCAAATAGTGATAGTCAATGAAGCATTGCGTCATTCATAAAACCTGTAAGATGACTTCTCCTGCACACATTGATGTCACAGCTGCACCGTTCTGGCCTCTACTACTACTTTAATTTGCTGTACCGCACTTTTTTTGGATAAAGGGGTGGGTTCTGTGAATAACTATATTGCAATACTATTTTCTGTAGCTCCTTGAGGACCGTATAAAGCTGATTACTTTAACTTCATTTACACCAATAATCTATTCCAGCTGCCCATACATCTCTGCAGTAAAAAAGAAGCAACTATTAAGCTAGGTTTTCTACGCTGTTTTTTTTTCTGGCATTTTTTTAAATACTGACACTGCAGTTTTTGACCCAAAGTCAGAAGTGGATCCAGTAGGAAGAAGACGTAAAAGTCCTCCCTTTATGTTTCCAATTCCTTTTAAATACACTTATGGCTTTGGCTCAAAAACTGCTCCTGCCATTTACCATAAAACACCAGAAAAAAACCTGTGTGGAAAGCTGGGCTCAATGTAGATGCAGATCGTTTTCATGAAGATGGACCTTTTTAGAAATATATATATATATATATATATATATATATATATATATATATATTTGTGTGATACTGTATATTCAGAGCTGTACAAATCCTAAGATCCAGGCAGCCAATGTGCCAATGATGGATATTGCCAATGATGGAATTATTGCCGCCATATACCCTAAATTTAGTCTTTATCCAGGTACGTAATGTAGCCCTGCCATACAGTATATTCCCCAGCTTTTTAGTACCTTGACTGTACTTATATATGTCTGGCAGTTCCCATAGAGAATGAATGGAAGAACGATGGGGCATACTCATCCCGTCACTCCATTTCACCATAAAACTCTGGAGATCGTGCAGAGTCCCAGCAGTCGGATGTCTAAGCGCTCAGCTAGCTATCCCCAATATTATGTGTTGGGACAACCCTTTTTAAATGGCTAAAGTGTCAATTATCAGTTTAGACAAGAGTTGATATTGCTCATGCAGGCCCCTATGTCCTCAGGCACCGACAGCTCAATATATTGTGTAGTGGCCAAGCTGAGTGAGCTGATCATTGAGTGTCAAGTGTTGGCAATCCACCAATCTGATATTAAAGCGTACATGTCAGATCACACAACAACAAAAAAGAACTTGCTATGTTACTCAGTACCTAATCCTGACAATGTACATCTACTTTTTATGCCTTTAACACCTATATTTATTATAAAAATCAAATTTTATTTAAAAAGTAAATTTTTTTCCGTAGTACAATAATAAAGAAGCGTGTAAACATGGGTATTTTAATTGTTTTGACCCACAGAATATATAGAACATGTAATTTTTACTGTAAAGGGCACTGTGTAAAAACAAAACCCTCCAAAAGTTGCATATTTGTGTTTTTCTTTCACTTTCCCCACAAAATATTATTTGGGTTATGCTGTACACTTTATGGTAAAATAACAGGTGTTATTACAAAGTACAATTGGTCATGCAAAAAACAAGCCCTCATATGGTTCTGTGGATAGAAAAATAAAAAAGTTATGAATTTTAAAAGGCAAGGAGGAAAAAACGAAAAAATGAAACTGGCTTTGTCCTTAAAGGGGTACTCCGCCCCTAGACATCTTATTCCCTATCAAAAGGATAGGGTATAAGATGTCTGATCGCGGGGGTCCCGCTGCTGGGGACCACCGGGATCTCGGCTGCAGCACCCCGCTATCATTACTGCACAGAGCAAACTCGCTCTGTGCGTAATGATGGGCGATACAGGGGCCAGAGCATCGTGACGTTACGGCTCTGCCCCTCGTGATGTCACGGCCCGCCAAGACGCTCCAGCCCCTGTATCACCCGTCATTACGCAAAGAGCAAGTTTTCTCTGTGCAGTAATGACAGCGGCGTGCTGCAGCCGAGATCCCGGTGGTCCCCAGCAGCGGGACCCCCGCTATCAAACATCTTATCCCCTATCCTTTTGATAGGAACTAAGATGTCTAGGGGCAGAGTACCCCTTTAAGGACAAAATGGGCTGTCTTCATAAGGGGTTAAGAACCTATTCTGAGGGTAGGTCATCAATAAGCATCTCTGGTTCACCAATGGTAAAATTGAGGCCTTTAGGGCAACACAGGTCTCTTCATAAATGTGGCTTATTAGTGTAAAACAAGCTCATTTACTGCTTTTATAACCTTCTAAGGGTATATTCCAGTGTTTTCCAACCAGTGTGCTTCCAGCTATTGCAAAACTACAACTTCCAGCATGCCCGGACAGCCTTTGATTGGAGGCACACTTGTTAGGAAACACTGGTAGATTCATATGTTGCAGATGTGTGGCAGAAATTTCTGCCACTGCCCCATTCTGAATAAGACTCGCAAAGATCTATGTACTTGCTGCCGAAATAAGGAATCTCCTATCATATGATTTTCAGTAGCAGAAATGACCGCAACAAATCTGCCTTGTGTGAATCTGCCCGAAATCTCCCTAAATGTTTCCTGTAGGTAATCCGTGTAGATGTAGAATTATTACCGTCAACAGAAAGGACTCCCAAAAGTTATCCCCCTTCTATACCTGTTTCTTGGCAACCGACCAGCCCTTCATTACACAGAGTTTCCATTCCTTGCAGAAAGGGGAATTGAATCAGCTTGCCGCAGTATTAATATTATATTGTATTCTGGCATGTCCCCACCCTTTGTTCCTTCTGTAGGTGGGGATGTACTGTAAGGAGGTCTGCTCTTAACATAGATCTCAAGAAAGCGATCAATAATTGGGAAACTAGACACCACCTGAAAACCTTACTGTACAGAGGAAAATCCCACTAGAATTTGACAATTCAAATAAGGAGCTGAAAATCCAGTGCGGATGTCCGCAGTATTCTAGAATGTGTCTGGGAGAAAGCTTTCATAGCTAAAGATATGATCATTAACATACCCGTCTTTTTTCTCTCTCATTTGATGTCATGTAACATTAGACACTCCGGCTGCACTGTTTAGTTATGCATAAATTGAGCAAATGCGTTAGAAGGGTCCTTCATGTCCTCTGGGTGACCTTCGCATGGTTTCCTCAGTGGAGGTTGCTCTAATGCACAGCCTTTGGTATAACTTATTTTCCAGTACTCTCCCTAAGGCTGGGATCACACTACGTTTTCTCCCATACGGGAGCGCATACGGCAGGGGGGAGCTAAAACCTCGTGCTCCCGTATGCCTCCGTATGCGCTCTCGTATGTCATTCATTTCAATGAGCCGGCCGGAGTGAAACGTTCGGTCCGGTTGGCTCATTTTTGCGCTGTATGCGCTTTTACAACTGGTCCTAAAACCGTGGTTGACCACGGTTTTAGGTCCGGGGGAAAAGCGCATACTGCGCAAAAATGAGCCGACCGGACCGAACGTTTCACTCCGGTCGGCTCATTGAAATGAATGACATACGGGAGCGCATACGGAGGCATACAGGAGCGCGAGGTTTTTTGCTCCCCCCTGCCGTATGCGCTCCCGTATGGAAGAAAACGTGATGTGAACCCAGCCTAACCCAGTAATAGGTTCCTTTGGAGCTTCTGTAGACTGACTGAATTGCCCCAGTTTTAGCAGACTATTCATGAGTGTTTATCTTATACCTGGATGCGATGCCTCACCCCATTGCCATTCCAAAGACAATGCATCGTCTTGTTACCGTTTGCAGAAAATTCACATTGCTAAAGTGGCAATCTAGTTCTGAACGGGTAGATCTAACATAGGAATGTAAGTATAAGTAAGTCAATCTGTTGACTACAGCTTTTACGATAATTCACACAATTGTGTACTGCAGGTAGAAGCGATCTTGAAGACACGGGAAATTTATCATTGGTTTTACCCTGGTTTTGTGGTGTAAATTTGCCACACAGTCTCAGATGCTGTTTAGAGACTTTTCTTTGCAATTTTTGCTTTAGAAGGTTTTTTCAAAAAGACCATACCAAGCAGTGATTTCAGTTGATGTCATGTAATGGTCCGAAATTAATGATGTGCAACTTTTCAGTTTGTTGCAACTGCGCTCACTGAGGCGCAAATTAGGGCTGGGCGGTATACCGGTTCATACCGAATACCAAAATTTTTGTGCTGCATGATATGAATTTTAACCCATAACGCAATACCGGTTTGGCCCCTCCCCTTCGGGAATGAATGAATCAGCCCAGCGCTGCGCTGTCCCCACATCGGGGAACTAATCCTATGTGACCCGCCAGCGCTGTTCTGCGCCCCCAATTAATTATCAGCCCAGTGCTGTCCCCATCAGGGTACTACTCACATGTCACCCGCAAGCGCTGCCCTCCTCGTCCTGTTTGTTGCGGCCGCCGGCGCTGACACTCTATACCAGTGGTCTCCAACCTGCGGACCTCCAGATGTTGCAAAACTACAACTCCCAGCCAACGGCTGTCCGGGCATGCTGGGAGTTGTAGTTTTGCAACATCTGGAGGTCTGCAGGTTGGAGACCACTGCTCTTTACTGTGCGGTATCCCTATGCCCGTGCTGCAAAAAATAAACAAAATAAACTTTAACTCACCTCCCGTTGGTCCGGTACCGACCTCACTTGCTTCCTGGGGACGGGAATGTCGGAGAGCCATCAGCCTATCACCGGCCACAGCGATGTTCCGCCTCGGCCGGTGATAGGCTGAGCCCAGGGTCATGTAAGAAGCCGGCTTCTTACATGACAGTGGGCTCAGCCTATCACTGGCCAAGGCTGAACATCGCTGCGGCCGGTGATAGGCTGACGGCTCTCCAACATTCCCGTCCCCAGCGCAAGGCTGACGTCAGAACATTCGTTAAAGTTTATTTTGTTTACCTTTTGCAGCCTGGGCATAGGAATACTGCACAGTATAGAGTGTCAGCGCTGGCGGCCACAACAAACAGGACGAGGAGGGCAGCGCTTGCGGGTGACATGGGAGTATTTACCCCGATGGGGATGTGGGCTGATAATTAATATGGAAGGGGGGGAATACCGTTAGATATCGTGGAACTGCCAAAAGTTAAAAAAATACCATGATACACACATTTGGTCATACCGCCTAGCCCTAGCGCAAATCTACATCAGCCCTGACTTTGCCAGCAAAATTGACTGTAGACATAATTATAAAAATTTGCACATTTTGTTCTACGGGTTAAAAAAGTTGCTCAAATAGTTGCATACAAAGTGAAGTACTGAAGTAAGAAATGTGATCAGAACCAGATTCATCACATGCCCTGCACCATGTAAACAAATAAGTGCACATACAGTTTCCACCACACAAATTAATGGGGTAAAAAGATGTGCACTTACACCACTCTTGATGAATTCCCCGCCATACATTTTTGGGATTTCTGGTTAGAAATCCCATTGAAGATCATTGTAATCATCCTGTCAGTCTACATAGAATACATTGGGGGAAATGTATAATTGTTGGTGTAGGTCAGGGGTCTGCAACCTTTAAGACAAAAAGAGCCACTTGGACCTGTTTCCGAAGAAAGAAAAAAAAACTGGGAGCCGCAAAACCCCCCCTCCCCTCTGATGCCCTGGTTGGGATACACTGGCATACACACACAAAAGGGACTACAACTCCCAGCATGTGTTATTCAGGAGTCTTCAGTCTGTGGTATAACACCAGCATGCTCCCTCTGTAGTCTACTGGGAGTTGTAGTTCACCAACACCTCTATTGTATCTTAGTAGTCTCCTGGGAGTTGTAGTTCACCAACACCTCTATTGTATCTTAGTAGTCTCCTGGGAGTTGTAGTTCACCAACACCTCTATTGTATCTTAGTAGTCTCCTGGGAGTTGTAGTTCACAACACCTCTATTGTATCTCAGTAGTCTCCTGGGAGTTGTAGTTCACCAACACCTCTATTGTATCTCAGTAGTGTCCTGGGGGTTGTAGTTCACCAACACCTCTATTGTATCTCAGTAGTGTCCTGGGAGTTGTAGTTCACCAACACCTCTATTGTATCTCAGTAGTGTCCTGGGAGTTGTAGTTCACCAACACCTCTATTGTATCTGAGTAGCCTCCTGGGAGTTGTAGTTCACCAACACCTCTATTGTATCTGAGTAGTCTCCTGGGAGTTGTAGTTCACCAACACCTCTATTGTATCTGAGTAGTCTCCTGGGAGTTGTAGTTCACCAACACCTCTATTGTATCTGAGTAGTCTCCTGGGAGTTGTAGTTCACCAACACCTCTATTATATCAGTAATCTCCAGCATCTGTCAGCATGTGTCATTCAGCAGTCCCCGTCCCCCCATCATTCTCAGTATGATATTTATTCCCCTGCAGTCTTTACATCCCCAGCCTGTGTAATGTCTCCTCACACATAGAAATCTTCCCCAGCTCCTGCAGTGCAGTATGTCTCTTCTCCCCTCACCCACTCTGTGTTTACCCTGTGCAAACATGAAACCTCCCCGTGAAAAATGAGGTCCTGTCTGTACAGAGAAGGGGAGGGAGGAGCTGTGTCCGTCCCCACTCTCCCACTGTCTCCTTGTATTATGCAGAGCTGCGCTCTCGCGCTCTCCATCCTCCGTGAGGGGGCGTGGCTTAATTATCTGCAGACGTGCGGTGAAAAAATCAAACCCATGGCTCTGTCCTCGATCCTCCCCACTGTAGCTTCGGAAAACTTGCCCCTCCCTTATTCACCTCACACCGGAGCCGCGGCAAAGATGTAAAAGAGCCACATGCGGCTCCGGAGCCGCGGGTTGCCGACCCTGGTGTAGGTGAACCATTTTTCTACACCTTTATTTTGTGTGCTGCTAATCTGTAGGTGCACCACATTTATTAAATAGTCACAGGACAATTGATACATTTTGTGCAGGTACACACATTCCTGAAGTTTAATTGTTGCACAAAATTTGGGGACTTTTTATCCCTTTGCGTAACAATTAGCAAATTTTCTACACACAACAAAATGCTAAGCCATGACTGGGCTGGTGCATAGTTGCAACTTTTTCAAGGTGTTTGCAAAACAATTTGCGGCAATTTTTAAAAAGTCGCAGTTGATACATTTCTGACCAGTGCAAAAAAATGAACCATGTCACACTATACATTCAATTTATTTTCTTGAGAAAGAGTCTAAATGCATTGCAACTTTTAATGCGACTTTTTGACCCACTGCACAAATATTTGGCAGTTTAAAACCAATGATCCCCCCCCCCCCCCTCTGTGTCCACTTTTAATGTAACCTGATTAACCTGTTACTACTGTTGCCAATTCTTTCAGAAGCAATGATGGATTATTTTTGTATGAGATTTTCTTAGCTTTATGTTGGTGCTTTTTTTTTTATTGGTGCAACCAGATTTAGTAACCCCTTTTGTGCTTTTTCATAATCAGTTTTCATGTGAGTTGTCTACAGACATGTTCTACTTTGTACCAGGTTTTGCATATGCACATATATTAAAACTTTAATAATATTTCAAAATAAATAATCACAGACTAGTAAAGACAAAATAAGCACAGATGACTGTGAGGGAAAAGGAAAGAAGATGAAAAACTAAGCATGTAGTCCAATTCTACTAGGAGATAGTGAAGGACAGAACAGGAGAAAAAATGCAAGTGTGTCCATAGCTGTGAGGTAACATAGTAACATAGTTCATAAGGTTGAAAAAAGACCAGAGTCCATCAAGTTCAACCTATATCCCTAATGAGTCCCTACTGGGTTGAGTTGATCCAGAGGAAGGCAAAAAACCCTCATACTAGAGGTAAAAATTCCTTGCCAACTCCAAATATGGCAGTCAGAATATATCCCTGGATCAACCTTCTGTCCCTATAAATCTAGTATCCATAACCTGTAATGTTATTACTAGAGATGAGCGAACTAACAGTAAATTTGATTTGTCACGAACTTCTCGGCTCTGCAGTTGATGACTTTTCCTGCATAAATTAGTTCAGCTTTCAGGTGCTCCTGTGGGCTGGAAAAGGTGGATACAGTACTAGGAGACTCTTTCCTAGGACTTTATCCACCTTTTCCAGCCCACCGGAGCACCTGAAAGCTGAACTCATTTATGCAGGATAAGTCATCAACTGCCGAGCCGTGAAGTTCGTGACGAATCGAATTTACTGTAAGTTCGCTCATCTCTAGTTATTACTCTCCAAAAATGCATCCAGACCCCTTTTGAACTCTTTCACAGAGTTCCCCATGACCACCTCCTCAGGCAGAGAATTCCAGTCTCACTGCTCTTACAGTAAAGAACCCCCATCTGTGCTGGTGTAGCATAGATGTTGAAAATTTGGCCTTGACATGTTGATGTGTATAAGTCTCTGGTAAGCTTTTGACGGCAGAGGAGATATGCTTTTATTATTACAATTAGTTTATAAAAAATGTGTGAAAAATAACACCCGGGAATAATCCTGGATGGACTATTAAAGCTTAGTAAGCTTGTATTTTCAGCACTTGTATTTGGGAATGTAGACAGTCTTCGTGTACAGTAACCTGCTGGAAAGGGGCAATTCTGACCAATTGTAAACATTGTCAAAATTTGTATAAGAAGTTTTCTGAGATCAGGTATCCTGGTCAGCTGGGTTGAATATTTCAGTTTTTCAGATTAGTTATTGTCCTGTTGGCTGGTTCACAATGCTCACTAGTGAAAATGTACGGTACTTAACAGATGAACCTTTTGGCTTATAGCGCTTACTCATAAACCTGTTCCTCCAGGGTAAACATTGCATCTTCCTGGGGTATTGGTACTTCCTATCCCCTTGGCAGGCTATCTCTCTAGGCAGTTTTTTTTTTAACATGTTGTCACTCAGCATGAGAATGCAGACTGGCACAATGGAAGAGCCTTGGGATATCCATTAAGGAGTACAGTGTCTTTTATAGCTTGAAGGGGCTAAACCACTATTTTATGTCATTTCTTTCTTTTTTCATTACTCATAGAGGTCATTGTAAAATACAAAAGCAATATTACAGGGATAGAAGACTATTTTTTAGCCCTACAAGACAATATGTAGTATTGTATTTTATAGTTGCAGGGTGAACAGATTCCACACATGTGTAAACCCCCAATATAGAGCCATAACATATGTTCAGCTTAATGCTATATAGTTGTTCAGTGATGCCCATTTTAAAACATTACAGTGGGGATCAAAAGTTTGGCACCCCAGGTAAAAATTTGTATGAATGTGCATAAAGAAGCCAAGGAAAGATGGAAAAATCTCCAAAAGGCATCAAATTACAGATTAGACATTCTTATAATATGTCAACAAAAGTTAGATTTTATTTCCATCATTTACACTTTCAAAATAACAGAAAACAAAAAAAATGGTGTCTGCAAAAGTTTGGGCACCCTGCAGAGTTAATATCTTGTACTTCCCCCTTTGGCAAGTATCACAGCTTGTAAACGCTTTTTGTAGCCAGCCAAGAGTCTTTCAATTCTTGTTTGAGGTATCTTTGCCCATTGTTCCATACAAAAGTCTTCCAGTTCTTTGAGATTTCTGGGCTGTCTGTCATGCACTGCTCTTTTAAGGTCTATCCATAGATTTTCAATTATGTTGAGGTCAGGAGATTGGGAAGGCCATGGCAAAACCTTCAGTTTATGCCTCTTGATGTAATCCCCCGTGGATTTCAAGGTGTGTTTAGGATCAATATCCATTTGTAGAAGCCATCCTCTCTTTAACTTCAGCTTTTTCACAGATGGCATCAAGTAAGCATCCAAAATTTGCTGAAATTTTATTGAATCCATTTTTCTTTCTACTCGTGAGATGTTCCCTGTGCCACTGGCTGCAACACAACCTCAACGCATGATTGATCCACCCCCATGCTTAACAGTTGGATAGAGGTTCTTTTCATTAAATTCTGTTCCCCTTCTTTTTCAAAAGTACCATTGCTCATTCCGGCCAAAAATTTTAACCTCATCGGTCCACAGAACTTGTTTCCAAAATGCATCAGGCTTGTCTATATGTTGATTTGCAAAGTTCAAACACTGATTTTTGTGGTGAGGACGTAGAAGAGGTTTTCTTCTCATGACTCTTCCATGAAAACCATATTTGTACAAGTATCTCTTTATAGTGGAAAAGTGTACCACAACTCCAGTGTCTGCCAGATCTTTCTGGAGGGATTTTGCAGTCAAACGTGGGTTTTGAATAGTTTTTCTCACAATCCTGCGAGCTGTTCTGTCTGATATTTTTCTTGGTCTTCCAGATCTTGCTTTAACTTCCATTGTTCCTGATGACTGCCATTTCTTAATTACATTCCGAACAGAGGATATTGAAATCTGAAAACATTTTGCTATCTTCTTATAGCCTTCTCCAGCTTTGTGAGCGTCAACTATTTTCAGTTTCAGATTTCTAGACAACTGCTTAGAAGAACCCATGGCGCTGATTGTTGGGGCAAGGTCAGATGAGTCTGGGCATTTAAAACCTTTGAGATTGACATCACCTGGTCTTCCCAGATGATGATTGAGAACAATCCATGACACTGGCAGGTCTCAGCTTTGCAAAGGGGGCAGTGCATGCTATAAATTCTGCAGGGTGCCCAAACTTTTGCAGACACCATTTTTTTTCGTTTTCTGTAATTTTGAAAGTGTAAATGATGGAAATAAAATCTAACTTTTGTTGACATATTATAAGAATGTCTAATCTGTAATTTGATGCCTTTTGGAGATTTTTCCATCTTTCCTTGGCTTCTTTATGCACATTAATACAAATTTTTACCTGGGGTGCCCAAACTTTTGATCCCCACTGTATACCGTGCAGTATGCTAAAATCCTTTGTATTGAACAGTGTAGACGACCATGCTTTTCATTGCAGAAAAACAGAAATTAAACCTTATTTAGTTTTTTCCATTAGCTTGCTTTCAGCTTTTCCCTATCTTACATAATGGACTCTTAATGTAATATTTCCATTATTATGTAAGTGGTAGCTACACATTATCATTTTTTAATTCACCAAGCGTTTCTATCTTTGCCCAGTCAATAATTCCTATTCACTAAAGGCCTAACTTTTCAGTCCGGGAACATCCACAACCTAAACGATCTAAAGAAAAAAGCAGAGGTGCTCCATAGTGAAGGCAAACCAACACACAGTGTTGGGAAATAATATACACCGCTTACCCGATGTGGGTGTGTAACCACATACACAAGAATGTAATGCGTGTGTGTAGATAGGATCCTGTCCACAGCCTTTCTGTCAATAGAGATATAGCAGCAAACACACTTCAAGAAGAGCCAGGACTCAAACAACGCTGAACAGCTGTTCTTGCTCTTGAAGTGTGTTTGCTGCTGTACATCCTAAATGAAGATTTGTCATTTGGAAGAAGTAGTCTATGTACAGAGCAGTCAGCTGCTGAACTGAACAAACGGAATATTTACCAGATCACTGAACTAGATATGGCTGCAAGCTGTGAAATGCAAACTTAGTTTGCAACATTTAATACAGACGATTTGTTACGTTGTATACTCATTGCATCGACTGACAACATACAGCCAGGTAACACTACCATGGAGAAGATCATGGACCACTTTAGAAAGCAAACCTCTATGCTGGACCTCCCTAAACCTTTTAGTTCTGTGATCACCATAGAGGAGTGATCTGCTAAAGCAAGCAGATGTAGTACATGCTTAACATATACATTTTAAGTAAGTAATAGATGCAAGCAATAAGACAGGGAAGTACAAAGTTGTGCTCACAGAATATATCTTTGAAAAAAACAGTACTTATGCTTATTAGGGGTAGGTACAGAAAAGTAATGGAATATAGGGGTGGTATTGTGTTTTACATACCAGGAGTGGTATTGAGTTTACAGGCCAGAGACTAAAATTTCCTTACATTAGTATATATTCACTATTTAGTGTACAGTGAGTATATATAAAGGACACTTCCTCCATAGTAGATGACTGTTTACTTACCTTAAATGGGCACTGTCGGATCCAAAAACTTTTTATATGTTGTTAATGATAAAAATGAAAGACCTTTTGTAATATGGTTTTTTAAAATTATTTTTTATAATTAATAAAGAAAACTGCTCCTGAAAATCCCAGCACTGGGGCCATACCTATTGGGACACTAACCAGTCCTGCATCAGCATCAGGCTTGTCCATGAGTCATGGACAAGACTGCATGAACACGCCCCCTTCCCCTGAGAGGATTTCTAACACTGTGAGCTAATGAAAAGAGGTATTTTTATAATAAATCTATGTGATTGAAGCATAAAAAGCATAGATATACAATGGTCAGGATTAGGTACTGAGTAACACATTTTTTATTTGTTGTGGGATCTGACAGGTAAGCTTTAACAGGGCATCTGTTAAATAAGCAGAAGTATTTTGTATTTTATAAAAAAAAAAAATGAAAATGAACAACAAAGCAGTGTCAGGTTATGTTTGTGTAAACCTCCAAGTATGTGATCAGATATTTATCAATGTCAGGTACCTTTATTAAGGGTATCTATAAAACACAGCAAGAAGGAAAAATATCAACTAATACTGTATGCTGAATGCTATTTCATTCTACCAGAGAACATTTTATAACCTTATGGAGATGAAAATCAATGAGAAGGATTGAAACTGAGACGCTGCGATGAGTCAGTCCGGCTCTCAGTGATGTCAATCTGCCAGTAAACTGTGAACAATTACTATGATAGGAGCACAGTGTCGATCTTACCTAACAGGAAGGGCATGAGGTGGGGAGCTCCGCACTGGAAGTTGTGGCATGCTATTCCACTTTGCTATGTTGTGACTTGTCCTACGCTAGTTTAGGACTGTTTAGTTGTCTATTCTGTGAGCCATTTTTCTGTGATATTGAAAATCCATTTAGTATAAAATGTTCATGCTGGCATCAAGGCTAACCATCAAAACCAAACCCCTTTGGGCAGTTTTTATTTCCTTTACTAGGTAGACTATTAAACTATACTATTCTGCCTAAAAATGGAACATAAATCTGCTAAGCCACAAGGGAACAGATATTTATCATTAGAAGAATTCTACAAAAATAAATGGAAGTGTTTTTTTTATATAGCTAAACTCTAGTGTGCAGAAGTCTAATGCAGTGATGTGATGGACATGAATAGATAGTGTTGTAGGTTACTTACATTTAGAAGAATGCAGAATGACGCATTATTGTTCAGATATAACCGCCATGAACTATTTAATTTACTGATCATATTGCTTAAAGGGGTTATCTTTGTATAGTGTCAAAAAGTACCGGTATATCAAAGTAACTTATATTAAAGTACTATGTTATTAGCCATAGTAGGGACTCGGAGATCTCTTATCAGCTCTGCTCTCTCCCTTGTAGCTATGAAATTATATCACACTGAGCTACCCCCCCCCCCCTCCTCTTTTTTGTGTGCTATGGGGTACCAGTAATATGAAGAGGCAAACACTCATAACTGCTGATTAAATTTTAAGGCAAAAGGAAGCCTTCCTCATAGTAGTTTCAGACAGAACAGGCTCACAGACTTCTTAGCGGAGAAACTCTTCTGGCTGCCTTAAAAACTAATGCGCAGTAATATGAGCTCCCCTCTTCACATAAATGGTCTGGTCTTAAGCAAACCGGAGGGGGTGGGGGACAGACTGCTTTCAAAAAGGGTAACAAGACATCACAGTACAAGCCAGACAGCACAGCTTTATGGAGAGATCTGTACATCGCGCCACGCTTTCCGTCCGTCAGTGGCTTTGATTAAAAGCTTTTTTTGGCGTCATGAAAGCCTGCAAATATCAGGTAAAGACATTGCTATACACAACCCCTGCACACAGTACAAAGGCTGTGTGCAGGTTATTGCACCCAGATTTCATGACAGTTGCGCTTTAAATAAGATTATTGCCCCAAGATAAATTCACCTTACTTGTATAGATAACACAAATATAGTGCTATCACAAATTCTACTGGCTTCAGCATACTTTTATGTGATTTCCCCCCTGATAGGAAGTTGTGTTGGTCTTTCATTTTCAGTGTGGTATTGTCTTCAGCATCCTTACTCCCCCCTCTCTCTGCGGTCACATGAGGTGTGGCTGGATCTTGTCTTTGAACTAGCTCTGCCTTCGGAGTGATGTTACCACCTCTGACCAGCCCCTACAGCCCATATCACCACATCCATGCATCTTTATTGGAACATTTAGTGAAGAATAAGATGTGTACAGGAGGTATAGCATGCTGCCTTGTACTAAGCAATGCTGCCAACAGCTTCTGCAACCTCTTGATTGTGCGATAGTCTGCTGTAAAATGAGATGTTTTGCAACAGCTCTGGGTGGGGAACTGGCAAAATCCACATGTTTTGTTTTTTGCTACATATTAACTGTGAATTTGCAACCAGCCAGTGCTCGGTGAAGTGGAGGAGATGGCGGGGATGACCTCACTCTGTAGTTCACTTTGTTAATCATGACTGATTTTTTTCTTGCGGCATGAATAATGAATACGTCTGGAAAAGAACATCCTGCAAAATGAACTCATCTAAAAATACGAGGCTGCACTCTCCGGAAGGTTCCTCATCTTATGGCTGCTACTTCCAGAGTTTTTTAAGAGACCCCCTAGTTTGATATTTATTCATGAACATCAGAAAATATACACTGTATAGTAAATGTGTCTTGTTTGTTTATACTCTGGGTCCTTAGAATTCCTTGGTTGATAGTTTCATTCAGCTTAAAGGGGTACTCCAGTGGAAAACTTTTTTTTCTTTTTTTTTTTTTTTTCTTTCAATCAACTGGTGCCAGGAAGTTAAACAGATTTGTAAATGACTTCTATTAAAAAATCTTAATCCTTCCAGTACTTAGCTGCTGAATACTACAGAGGAAATTGTTTTCTTTTTGGAACACAGAGCTCTCTGCTGACATCACGAGCACAGTGCTCTCTGTGGACATCTCTGTCCATTTTAAGAACTGTCCAGAGTATGAGAAAATCCCCATAGCAAACATATGCTGCTCTGGACAGTTCCTAAAATGGACAGAGATGTCCACAGAGAGCACTGTGCTCGTGATGTCAGCAGAGAGCTCTGTGTTCCAAAAAGAAAAGAATTCCCTCAGTAGTATTCAGCAGCTATTATGTACTGGAAGGATTAAGATTTTTTTGTAGAAGCAATTTACGAATCTGTTCAACTTTCTGGCACCAGTTAATAAAAAAAAATAAAAAATTTCCACCGGAGTACCCCTTTAACTCCTTTACTGAACAGCCTGTTTTGACCTTAATGACAAAGGCAAATTTTCAAAATCTGACATGCGTCCACTTATTTGCTTATAACTTTGGAACTCTTTTACTTATGAAAGCGATTCTGAGATTGTTTTTTGTGACATATTGCACTTTACATTAGTGGTAAATTTTGATTGAAATATTTATTTAGCGTTTTTTGTAAAAGAAAATCCAAAATTCTGCGAAAAAAATAAAAAATTAGCTTTTTTTCTAGACTTTACATTTTCTGCTTGTACGATAAATAGTTATACCACACCAAATTAATGATTTATTCACATCTGCAATATGTCCACTTTATGTTCCCATCATTTGATAAATATTATTTTACTTTTTAGAATGTTAGAGAGTTTATAAGTTTATTAACAATTTTCCAGATTTTCAAGAAAATGTCAAAATCAGATTTTTCAGGGACCAGTTCAGTTCTGAAGTGGAATTGAGGGGCCTGTATGTTAGATACCCCGCATGAATCACTATATTTTATAAACTGCACCCCTTAAAGTAGTCAGAATGACATTAAAAAAAGTCTATTAACCCTTTAGGTGTTTCACAGAAATGATTGATTTCTGCTGATTTTTCATTTTAATCAAATTTTTTTTATTAACACAGCAGGTGTTGACAGAGAAATACAAGCCAAGATTTATTCCCTGAATTCTGACGTATTTAGAAATATCCCATATGTGGCCTTTGTGCGCTACATGTCTCTCACACAGGCCTCAGACATGAAGGTGTGCTGTGTGGATTTTGGGGAGTTCTTTTAGTTTAGAATATTTTGTCGCAGAGGCCTTGGGGTGCAAAAATATTTTTGGGAGACAAGTTGATGCTTTCATTGGTACCATTCTGGGGTACATGTGAGGTGGTATACATAAAAAAAATTTATTCTGCAGTTCTTTTTTATTTTTAAAAAAATGGGTCGTTTGTCATCCGGTATAAATTACATGTTAACTTTACTCTGCAGGTTGATACGGTTATGGCGATATCACATTTCTATACTTTTTTTCATATTTTATTTCATTTATAGCATAAAAACAATTTTTGTAAAAAAAAAATCGCGTTTATAAGTCGCCATATTCTGTGAGCCATAACTTTTTTATTTTTTCACTGACGCAATTGTGTGAGGACTCTGTCATAGACATAGGATAGATCAGTCTCTATCTTAGGTAAAGACTGATCTTTTGCCATGACGACTGAGGCCACTGCCAGTCCTCCGGTTGCCATGGCAACCATCGGCGCTCTGCTTTCACTTTGCAGAGCGCCGATCAGTGACAGAGGGGACCTCAGAGGGTTAACTCCGAGTGCAGCTCCGATCCAAAGTGCAGCGGGTGGCCTCCCCAGGCAGGGATCTTTCACCACCGATCGCTTCACTATGTGAAGCAATGGAGGAGAGTGGGAAGGAGGAGATCCCTGCTAGATCCCTGCTATTGGTCCGTCTGTACTGACAGACCAATAGGAGCAATCGCCAGCCAGGGACCACTGCGATTTGTCCCTGGCCGGCTTCAGGGAGGCCCGGCTGTACAGCACAGCCAGCCTCAATAAACTGTCACAGTTCCCGGCGGCGCTGTGACAGTGTATTTCCATCAGGTACATGTACCCGATGTTGCGGGAAGTCACCTGTAATCATCATGTACATGTACCTGATCTTGCGTAAATGGAAGATGACATCTGGAATTGTAAGAGCCATATAAATAAATTGAAAGGTCTGACAGCTATTGTTCTAAAAATGGTCATGCACATAGTAACAAGGTCTACGGTTCCTAGAGGCACATACTGTAGGCTACCTGGCTTTTTTGGTTTTCATGTAGCTTATACGAATGCTATTCTTTGTAACGTGTATCTGTTACTTGTGAATTGACATTCAGCAAACCTTTCTTTACAAGAAGTTTGGTAGTTCTTACACACTGTGTTTGTTGACTTTCTTGATGTATTATGTTTTCTTGATTTGTTTTGGAGTTGCCCAACGTGACCTATTATAACTCATCTTTCATTTTACCACAGCATTCCCCCCCCCCAAAAAATGACAACTGAGCTTTTATTATTGCTATGGAAACAGTTTTTCTTTTAGATGCTTTTGATGAATAAGGCCTAGTTGTTGTTTTTTTCTGTGTCATTTTTCCTATTACCAGTCTTGTGACTCTTTGATCATGTGATTTAGAGGGATTCTGTCAGCGCATTTATGCTGCCCTTACTGAGGGCACCATAACCTAGTGGTTCGGAATTGTAGTGTAGTTGAGAAGCATCTACATGTCAGATTACACTGGTTGAGTGCTGTCACAGATGTTCTTTAGGTGTCACTGCCCTTCCCACCTGGTAATGCTTTTCAGGTTTCTCTATATCACTGTACATTTTGTTTCTGCCTGATCTTCTGCTGCTTGCAAAGTGAGCAGTTCCAAAAGCATTATATTAGTCCAATGCTAAAGACTCAGGCCACTACTGAAGTTACATACCAGAGCATCACATTAAAGGGGTACTCTTCCCCTAGACATCTTATCCCCTATCCAAAGGATAGGGGTAAGATTTCTGATCGTGGGGGTCCCGCCGCTGGGGACCCTCGCGATCTTTGCTGCGGCACCCTGTTGTCATCACTGCACAGAGCAAACTCACTCTGTGCGTAATGACGGGCGATACAGGGGCCGGAGCATCGTGACGTTACAGCTCCGCCCCTCATGATGTCACAGCCCGCCCCTTAATGCAAGTCTAATGGGGGGGGGGGGGTGACGGCTGCCATCAGACATCTTATCCCCTATTCTCTGGATAGGGGATAAGATGTCTAGGGGCGGAGTACCCCTTTAATGATAATATGCTGGAAAGTTACATCCATTTTCAGTAAGCAGTCAGAGCTGAAAACCAATGGTCAATCTTCTCAATGAGTAAGGGAAATTTAGGGAAATCCGATTGTTCCAGTAAGGGCAGCAGTACATGAGTAATACATTAGTTATTTAACACATTCTTTTTCTTAGATATAAGTTCTTCTATTGCATAGGCTTTTATTCAGAGCCAAAATATTCCTCTTACCCTAAGTATTCTACATAGATATAAAAGATAAACTGTCTTTGTTGTTCATAACAACGAAAGACAGTCCAGCTTTTATTTCACAAAGTAATTTCAAGAATTATATCTGCGCTTGAGTAACTATGGACAACAGCACTTAAGGGGGTACTCCGGTGGAAAACTTTTTTTATTTTAAATCAACTGGTGCCAGAAAGTTAAACAGATTTGTAAATTACTTCTATTAAAAAATCTTACTCCTTCCATTACTTATTAGCTGCTGAATACTACAGAGGAAATTCTTCATCAAACCATATTTTTTAAACTAACTCAGATTATATTCCCTAACTACTCCTAACACCCCTCCTGTGTGCTTTAAAAAGCTCTGTATCATACCTTTCCCCTTGCTCACATTGTGGGCGTTCCCCAGCAGGTGTGATGCCACTGAAGCCTGCAAGAGCTGTGCCTGCCTCGCCATGCCCCGCAAGCATTTCCTGACTTGCATTGAGGGGGCGGGGCATGATGTCATGAGAGGCAGGGCCGTGAAATAACGATCCTCCAGCCCCTGCATCGCCAGTCATCAGGCACTGAGCAAAGCTCTCTTCATGTACCAGATGACAGGGGTGCTGCAAAAGAGATTGCGGGGGTTCCCCGTGATCAGACATCTTATCCCCTATCCTTTGGATCAGGGATAAGGGCAGAGTACCCCTTTAAGTCTCAAAGCCTTAACACTCTCTCTTTTTTTTTTTTTTTTGTACATAGCAGCTTTATGATATCTTGTCATGGCTGTATGTGTATACCACCTGGTTATGAAAACTATCATACAGGAGATGCTTTAGGGCAAAAAAAAACACCCCAGTAAAAGCAGTCTTGTTACCAACAATTTTAGCACATAATAATAATTACAGGGTGAGTAATACCAATAAAAACAAACATTCTTACTAATGAAACTGTGCTTTAACATGTCGTTTACTGTCTACCAGGTCATAAAGAAGTAAACAGCACCCTTTTTCTGTGATGTGGATATGTCATCCATAAGGCTGGATTCACATAGCATTATTGCTATGCATCCCAGCCATCTGTCGGGATCCTGTCAGAAGAGGAAATCTGTCTTATACTGTGTTGTATACTTTGAATGTAGTCAGCTTGTGACTAGACTTGGGCCTCTTCCTGCTGTTACAAGTTCTTTAGCAGTAGTCAATACAGGCCATATTATAGAGCCAAACTGAATAAAGCTGTCGGAGCTGGAAGTGGCACAATATTAGTCACTAGATGAATACATTAAAGCCATTGAAGTGAGTGGGTTCACTGCTGTGTGTTACAGTATACATGTACATCCCTGACAGGATGTCAACATAGAGCTGGTATATAAACGCTGTTTGTCTGTTGTAACTGACATATACTGTTGATGCCAAATGAACACTCCTTTGCTTTGTTGGGTCAATGGGGTTTATGGGAATGTTTGACTTGTGTGCCGTTCACTTTCCCAGTGCACACTAGCAAGTGTACACTGTAAATGTAGTGTGAATTATCCTACCAGTGCTGCACGTCAGTGGGTGACATTGCTGCCCTACACAGGAGCGAGGAGATTAAATGGGCATTGTCAGATATAAAAAGTTTTTATTTGTTGTACATCTTGGCAAAACAATAGTTTTTTCTAATATACTTCTTTAAATAATGTCACATTTTATTAAATAAAACTGGCTTTGAAAATCCCACCACTAGGGGTCCCCATACCTCTTGGGACACTGATGAGTCCCACAGCAGCATGAGTGTGTCCAATGGTCATGGACATGGGATGGCTGATTGACAAGGCTGTAGGAGGAACACAGCCTGCAGCAACACTGCTGTAACAGAGTTTTACCAATCATGTGCCTCCAACTGTTGCAAAACTCCAACTCCAAGTATGTCTGGACAGTCAAAGGATGTCTGGTCATGCTGGGAGTTGTAGTTTTGCAAAAGCTGTAGGTAGAGTGAGGGAGGGGGAGGAGTCATGGCAGTGCAGGCATGAGATAGACACACCACCTCCCTTTCACAAGATGGAAAATACTTTGAGCAGCTCTAATATGCTATATTTTAGTGAAATATGGGTGATAGAGACATAAAAATCAGATGTACATGATCAGGTTGAGGTACTGAGTAACATAAAGAATTTTTTTTTTTACTTTTTTTTTGTGGGATCTGACAGGTACACTTTAAAGCCTCGCTTTCATTTTAATAAATATTTCATATGTTGTCTAGTCAAAAGTTTAGATTGCATCGGGTCCCTCTCCTGATACCCGCTGCGATTGTAAGTTGAGGTCAGCTGAGTAAAGTGCCACGCTTTCACTGTATGAGTTTAGAGGCTGGCCAGGTAGCGAATAGCATCGGCATGCCCTTCAGTGTTTTAACTCATAACAACTGCAGAGAGTCTCAGAAGTGACAACATGTCTGAAGCTTATTCACATGAGCGTAATGCTTTAAGTGTTGTTACATGCTTTCTGCAGGTCACAACATATAGTAATGATAACTTGTATAGGAAATCGGTTTTCTTATTACCAGAATTTTCCTTCCTTGATATTGTCCATTTTCACAATATTTTTAGTGTCAGAAGCTTGAATGTGGAGTCATGTTCTTTGACTGTCCAATAAATGTATCTTGCAGAAATAAATTTATTTGCAATGAAAACACCATATACAATTTCTAGTACAAAATCTAGTACATGTGAGCATCCTATCTCATCCTTGTTATCAACACTGTATTCAATTCCACATATGTACAGTCATAAATAGTGTATGATCTTTGGTACTACATAGCTGAACCAAGCCTTTGTGGCAGACCTGAGTCCCCGCACGTTTTATACTTTAGTATGAACTGTGCCCTGGATGTATTCCAACAGCCAAGTCATATCAGGAAAGGCTACAGAGTACAGTTGTTGCTTGTATAGAAGTGTGTAACTTACTGTATGTTTGCTCAAGAGACTTGTAAATATGGCACTGATCTACCTAGTGATATATCATAGCGTCCAGCTGATAGAAGTTAACTATTGCCTTCCCTTGGTCTCTGTTCAACACCATACTGACTGCTGTTCTAATGTCACATATAAAGGAAGTGTCCCTGTGATTGTAAAACTATTGTAAAATTGTATAATGATAAGAAATTGCTAATGTTCAAATTGGGGAAGATTTATAAAACGTAATGCAAAATATGGGTGTGGTTGCCTATAGAAACTGCATTTTTTGATAGTCTGTATGGCACCGAAACCCTGACTTCTTGCTTTAGAAAGCTACTCTTTCTTAGTACTAGCTGTCGTAATTGTCCACTCATTCTGCACTCTTTATTTGTGGGATTATTTACAGAATTGTGAACAAATATTATTGTCCACCCCTCACATTTTTGTAAGTATTTTAGTGTATCTTTGTGACAACACTGAAGAAATTACACTCTAATGTAAAGTAGAGAGTGCACAAACTGTATTACAGTGTTTAAATGTTGTGTCCCCTCAAAATAACTCAACACACAGCAATTAAAGAGGTACTCCGCCCCTAGACATTTTATCCCCTATCCAAAGGATAGGGGATAAGATGTCAGATTGCGGGGGTCCCGCCGCTGGGACCTGTTGCGGCTTCCGGAAATGCTGGAGGCTTCGTCTCCCGACCACGGTGACGGGAGATCGTGACGTCATGACTCCGCCCTCGTGTGACGTCACGCCCCGCCCCTCAATGCAAGTCTATGGGAGGGGGCATGACAGCCGTCACGCCCCTTCCCATAGACTTGCATTGAGGGGGCGGGGTGTGACATCACATGGGGGCGGAGTAGTGATGTCACAATCTCCCGTCATCGTGGTTGTGAAGTGTTAGGATGAGAGCCTCCAGCGCTGCCGGAAGCCGTAACAGGTGGTTGCTGCAGCCGAGATCCCGGGGGTCCCCAGCAGCGGGACCCCCGCAATCTGACATCTTATCCCCTATCCTCGTGACGTCTCGCCCGCCCCCTCAACGAAAGTCTATGGGAAGGGGGCGTGACAGCGGTAGAGGGGGTAGGCGTGATGTCACGAGGGGGCGGGCGAGATGTCACGAGGGGCCGGGCGTGACGTCACGGGCCCGAACACAGCGTTCAGAGTAATGAACTTCCGGACGCTGTGAGCGGAGCTCCAAAAATTGGGGCAGCTCACAACCCCTTTAATAAACACTATTACAAGCTGAAATGTTGCACTATTTGGGAACTGAATAAACTGAATATCCAGTTTGGTGCAGTGATCCAGGACTCTTTTATACAGCCTAAGTTATAAGAAGATTTCCAAGAGCCTGAAACTGAGCTGCAACACAGTGGGCAAGATCATACAGCGGTTGCTCAGACCATATGCCGCACACTGCAGCAAATTGATCTGCGTCGTCTCAGAATAAAAAATCTTTTAAAGATGATGCGCAAAAAATCCTGCAAACAGTTTGCTGAAGACAAGCAAACTAAGGACATAGATTACTTGAACCATGTCCTGTGGTCTGATGAGACCAAGATAAACTCATTTGATTCAGATGGTGTCAAGCATGTGTGGCGACAACCAGGTGAGTAGTACAAAGACAAGTGTGTCTTGCCACAAGGAAGCATAATGGTGAAAGTGTCATGGTCTGGGCCCGCATGAGTGAGGCTGGAACTGTGGAGCTACAGTTCATTGAGGGATCCATAAATGCCAACATATACTTTTACATACTGAGGCAGAGCATGATCCCCTCCCTTCGGAGACTGGGCCTCAGGGCAGTATTCCAACATGATAATGACCCCAAACACACCTCCAAGACAACCAATGCCTTGCAAAAGAAGCCGAGGGTAAATGTGATGGACTGGCCAAGCATGTCTTCAGATGTAAATCCTATTGAGCAGCTGTGGGGCATCCTCAAACGAAAGGTGGGGGAGTGCAAGGTCTCTAACATCCACGAGCTTCGTGATGTCATCATGAAGAAGTGGAAGAGGACTCCATTGGTAACCTGTGAAGCTCTCGTGAGCTCCTTGCTCAAGATTTTTAAGGCAGTGCTGGAAAATAAAGGTGGCCACACAAAATGTTTACACCCAATATGGGCCCAATATGGACATCTGAAGCACCCCACCCCAAGAACTATAATAAATAATGACAACAAGAAATTGTGGGAAAATATGGCCAATGGCCTTTTATTAATGCAAACTGATAAATTGAAAACCATAACAAATAAATATAGTCATCAATACAGTAACATTAAGCAACTCCATGTGAGAAACGGACTGACATGTCCACCTAGTTAGGCTGGGTGACAGATCCAATAACAAAAGGCCCATGACAAGGGGGGTGGGGAGGAGACTTGCTCACGGAGGATCTGTGACAGCACCTAGAACTGCCCAACATATATACATAACACCATTCCAACCTGTAGACAGACACCAATCAAAAATCAAAACATGTCACAAAACCTGTGAATAAATTCATAAATTAACTCTTTAATGCCAAGTATAAGCATAATAAGACAATCAGTGAATATGCGGAAAATGGAGGCGCTTCCTATGTGGCTCCTCTGCTAACACTCTTGGCCCAGAATAAATCCCTGGATAAATGTTCCGTCCTTATAGATCTAGTATCCAAAACATGTAATCTTATATTTATTTCAAGAAACACATCAAGGCCCCTATGTACTTGTTTGTTTATTCAGTCATTATAACATGAGTTTCATAGTCTCATACTCTTACAGTAAAGAATCCCCGTCTGTATTTGGAAAGAGAAGACAGGATAAATCTTGCAGTTTTCATTATGATCTCTTTTCTGTTTAAACTGCTTTGTTATTCTTTGTGTTGCTAAACTAGAAGATCCATGTCTGCAATGTACAAGTGGAACTGCACTGACTCTTTTGCTAGCTGCAGTGTATGCATAACACTCCCATCTGTTCTAGATAACTATACATTTCATCCTACGTGCAACTAAGAGCTGACCTTACACATACTTAGAGGTCCAGGTTCAATCATTCTTGTTCTTCCCTGCATTACCAGCAGCAAGAAAAAACCTTAGTAAGTCTGCTAGTGACACGACTTGTGTGGTACAGTGAGCTCAGGTTCCTCTGACCTCTTGGAAGGGTCGTGTGGCCTTTAGCACTCTTGAGCTTTAATGCAGCTAATATATCTTAAGATCTCACTATGAGATATCTATCTAATATGGAATACTTATCTGCATTACTTTTTTGTTCAGGAAGTTTTTTTTATTGTTAGAAAAATTGTTAAAATTACTTATTATGTATCAAATTATTGAGGGCTAGAATTGTTTTTACAAATGATTTGTGTTATTTGTTTTACCAGCTATTCCCCCTACCCCCTTTGAGACTGTAAAATTGTTAAATCGCAGTTTCATCACAATATTGTAAATCTCTCATACCTTTAAATGGGCACTGATAGATCCCAAAACTTTTAATGTTGTTAAAGACCTTTTGTAATATAATTGTTTACATTTTGTTTTAATATTTAATAAAGAAATGGCCCCTGAAAATCCCATCACTAGGGGTCCCCATATCTACTGGGACACTAACTAGTTCTGCAGTAGCATCAGGCTTGTCTATGAGTCATGGACAAGTGATGACTCCTGGACAAGGCTGCATGATCAGACACACCTATCACCTTCCACCACCACAAGGGAGGGACACGCCCCCTTCCCCTGAGAGGATTTTTAACTCTGCGAGCTAATGAAAAGAGGGATTTTTGTAACGAATAAAGGTGATAGAGGCATAAAAAATTAGATATACATGGTCAGGATTAGGTACTCATTAACATTTATTTATTATTTTTATTTTTTTTGGATCTGACAGGTATGCTCTAAGAAACTTAAAAATAGCCCATAATGTTCAAACCATTTTGTAGAGACCATAGAGGGTTCTTGCATTGGATGGGTGTCATTCTTTGGAACACAGAGCTCTCTGCTGACATCATGACCACAGTGCTCTCTGCTGACATCTCTGTCCATTTTAAGAACTGTCCAGAGTAGAAGAAAATCCCCATAGCTGCTCTGAGCAGTTCCTAAAATGGACAGTAGAAGTAATTTATAGAAGTAGTTTACAATTTATAGAAGTAATTTACAAATAGAAGTAATTTACAAATTGCTATAACTTTAGACTTGGAGATGCTGTGCAAATTGTGATATCATTTTGACAGCTGAGTATGTAGAAACAGCTTTCAATTACCGAGTAAGACCACCTACTTGACTACTTACCCCAGAATGAGCAGAGGTTTACATAAAAAAATGACAAGTTTTCCTGGACTTTTCCCACAAAACTATATATGAATCTGCTTAGCATCTGTCCTGCTCTGTAACATGCTGCCTGCAGATTAAACTGCATATTCAACAGGACCGGTTCCATCCCCTAGAGCAGTGTTTCCCAACCCAGTCCTCAAGGCACACCAACAGTCCAGGATTTTAATTTTTCCCTGTTCTATTCCAATGGAGTAACTGAAAAAACCCGGAATGTTGGTGTGCCTTGAGGACTGGGTTGGGAAACACTGCCCTAGAGGACGCAGTGTGTAAATGTACTCCCTGGCCGCTTAGTACTTAGTACACCAGGGCATCCATTTACACCCTGCGGCTTGTACAATCTTTGAAATGAGATAATGGCAGCCAGGACCTTGGCGCTAATGGCGGACATCACCGATCCTTTAAAGCAGTTCCTGTGCTTATTGACACTCCTGGGACCATCTGCAGGGCGATTAAGTAGGTCCGATGAGTGAAAATGGCGGCCAAGGTCTCCTCACCTGTTCCATACCGCACATCCAGGATCCACATGTATAGTCTGCAGTCTGGCATGCTGTACAAGTGTATTTCCGATATTCTTGAACAGTAATAGGAATAGAAATGGGGTATTAAAAAAAATGTAATACATCTTGGTCTGGTTACCAGTTAAATGTATAGTTCAGCCTTTACCTTGTATTGTTCTTCATTATATTCCTTTGCTTGTTCTGGGTAAGGCTGGGTTCACACTACGTTTTTGCCATACTGTTTTCAATCCGTTTTTGTAAAGAAAACCGTATGGCAAAAAGACGGATGGAACAGTATGGAAAAAAGTAAACCGTATGCGTTTTTAAACAGTATACTGTTTTTAAAAGTGCATACAGTTCCGACAGTTTTTATTTAAAAAAAAAAAACAACATACGTTTTTGAAAATTTTGTCCATTTTTAATGGGAGGGGTCTTGGGTGGGGACTTTAGGATTCAAATGCGCATGTGCAAAGTAAAAACGTATACGTTTTTCCCGTATGGAACCGTATACATGTGTGTTTCCCATTGACGTCCATGTTAAAAAAAAAACGTATGCGGTTGCAGTACGGTTTTTAAACCGGAGACAAAATTGTGGTCAACCACGGTTTTGACTCCGGTTTAAAAACCATACTGCAACCGCATACGGTTTTTTTTTTAACATGGACGTCAATGGGAAACGCACATGTATACGGTTCCATACGGGAAAAGCATATACGTTTTACTTTGCACATGCGCATTTGAATCCTAAAGTCCCCACCCAAGACCCCTCCCATTAAAAATGGACAAAATTTTCAAAAACTTATGGGTTTTTTTAAATAAAAACTGACGGAACTGTATGCACTTTTAAAAACAGTATACTGTTTAAAAACGCATACGGTTTACTTTTTTCCATACTGTTCCATCCGTTTTTTTGCCATACGGTTTTCTTTAGAAAAACGGATTGAAAACAGTATGGCAAAAACGTAGTGTGAACCCAGCCTAAGGCTGGGTTCACACTACGTTTTTCAACTACGGTTCCCGCATACGTTTTCTATCAAAAACCGTATGGGAAAAAACGGATGGAAATGTATGGGAAAAAGTAAACCGTATGCGTTTTTAAACAGTATATTGTTTTTAAAAGTGCATACAGTTCCGTCAGTTTTTATAGAAAAAACCCCCATACGTTTTTGAAAATGTTGTCCATTTTTAATGGGAGGGGTCTTGGGTGGGGACTTTAGGATTCAAATGCGCATGTGCAAAGTAAAAAAGTATACGTTTTTCCCGTATGGAACCGTATACATGTGCGTTTCCTATTGACGTCCATGTTAAAAAAACGTATGCGGTTGCAGTACGGTTTTTAAACCGGAGTCAAAACCGTGGTTGACCACGATTTTGTCTCCGGTTTAAAAACCGTACTGCAACCGCATAAGTTTTTTTTTAACATGGACGTCAATGGGAAACGCACATGTATACGGTTCCATACTGGAAAAATGTATACGTTTTTACTTTGCACATGCGCATTTAAATCCTAAAGTCCCTACCCAAGACCCCTCCCATTAAAAATGGACAAAATTTTCAAAAACGTATGGGTTTTTTTTCTATAAAAACTGACGGAACTGTATGCACTTTTAAAAACAATACACTGTTTAAAAACACATACGGTTTACTTTTTCCCATACTGTTCCATCCGTTTTTTCCCCATACGGTTTTTGATAGAAAACGTATGCGGGAACCGTAGTTGAAAAACGTAGTGTGAACCCAGCCTAACTTTAGATTTGCCTGATTTTACCCTTTCGAGATTGGAATGGTTGGAAACACTCAAAAGTCTAACAGTCAAGATGCAACTTTTGCAAAACCTGGGCATGAGCACTGGTGTATTTACAACTACTATGCCAGCCTTGGCACGTAATATACTGCATGACAGATTCTCATTTTCCTAGCTGGCATATTGAAAGCACAGTGTTAGCCTTGTCTGGTAGTGTTCACTTGATGGTAAGCACTTTTTTAAACAAGGGAATCTGTCACATAAAAAATGTAGTCCAATCTGCAGTCATCATACTGTAGAGCAGGGGGAGCTGAGCAGATTAATGTATAGGTTTAAGGGATGACTACTGATTCTGGACTAAGTAGTCAAGTGGGTGGCTCTACTTAGTAATTGACAGCTCTCTATATGTACACTTTACCCAAGTAGCTGTCAACCACTGATAAGCCCCGCCCACATGACTGAGCCCAGAATGAGCAGAAATTTACATGATTAAAAGACAAGTTATACTGGAACTTTTTCCAAGAACAGAGACTTAAAGGGGTACTCCACTGCCCCAGCGTCCGGAACATTTTGTTCCGAACGCTGGGTGAATTCAGAGACGGTCGTGACGTCATGCACATGCCCCAAATGATGCCACGTCCCCTCAATGTAAGCCTATGGCAGGGGGCATGGCGGCTGCCACGCCCCCTCCGATAGACTTGCATTGAGGGGGCGTGGCGTGACGTCATTTGAGGGCGTGTGCATGACATCACGACCCCAATAGCCCGCACCCAATGTTCAGAACAAAATGTTTCGGACACTGGGGCAGTGGAGTACCCCTTTAATCTGACTTTGAGCTTGTTAGCTTATCAAAACTTCCTATAGCCTGCACTGGATTGTCTTTTCTCTGTATCTAACCATGTACTGCTTCATCACCATTCTCACCCCCCTTGTCATCCTAGTCTGTCGTCCTATAGCTGGACAATTTATAGCCCAACATAATGTTAATTCTCCACATCTGTTTGTTTAACTCCTGCATGTTTTTGAGGTATAACCTGTGTGATTTCTGCTTATGAGCCTAGAAATGCTTTTGACTCCCAAAAGCTTGTCTTTACAAAATATTGTTAGTCCAATAAAAAAGGTATTGCAAGTTTCTGCAATAATCTAGGGTTTTGCACCCACAAAACTATATATACATCAATCTGCACAGCATCTCCTGCTCTAAAACATGATGCCTGCAGATTGGAATGCATTTTTAACCCCTTAAGGACTCTTCCCATTTTGGCCTTAAGGACTCAGACAATTTAATTTTTACGTTTTAGTTTTTTCCTCCTCACCTTCTAAAAATCATAACTCTTTTATATTTTCATCGCCAGACTAGTATGAGGGATTGTTTTTTTGCATGACCAGTTGTCCTTTGTAATGACATAACTCATTATATCATAAAATGTATGGCGCAACCAAAAAACACTATTTTTGTGGGGAAATTAAAAAGTAAAATGCAATTTTGCTAATTTTGGAAGGTTTCGTTTTCACGCTGTACAATTTACAGTAAAAATGACATGTGTTCTTTATTCTGAGGGTCAATACGATTAAAATGATACCCATTATTACATACTTTTATATTATTGTTGTGCTTAAAAAAAATCACAAACTTTTTAACCAAATTAGTAAGTTTATAATCCCTTTATTTTGATGACCTCTAACTTTTTTATTTTTCCGTATAAGCGGCGGTATGAGGGCTCATTTTTTGCGCCATGATCTTTTTTTTTATGATACCACATTTGCATATAAAAAACTTTTAATACATTTTTTATAATTTTTTTTAAATAAAATGTATTTAAAAAGTAGCAATTTTGGCCTTTTTTTTTTACGTTCACGCCGTTCACCTTACGGGATCATTAACATTTTATTTTAATAGCTCAGACATTTACGCACGTGGCAATACCAAATATGTCTATTAAATTTATTTTTTACGCTTTTTGGGGGTAAAATAGGAAAAAACTGACGTTTTACTTTTTTATTGGGGGAGGGGATTTTTCACTTTTTTTTTACTATTCATAGCAATACCATGATTGCTAATACTGATCTGTTCTATGTATAGGACATAGAACAGATCAGTGTTATCGGTCATCTTCTGCTGTGGTCTGCTCGATCTCAGACCAGAGCAGAAGACGCCGGGAGCCGGACAGAGGCAAGTGAAGGGACCTCCGTGCGGCGTTCTGAATGATCGGATCCCCGCAGCAGCACTGCGGGCGATCCGATCATTCATTGAAATCGCGTACTGCTGCAGATGCCGGGATCTGTATTGATCCCGGCATCTGAGGGGTTAATGGCGGACGCCCGCGAGATCGTGGGCAACGGCCATTGCCGGCGGGTCCCTGGATGCGATCAGCAGCCGGGATCAGCCGCGCATGACACGGGCATCGCTCCGATGCCCGCGGTTATGCACAGGACGTAAATGTACGTCCTGGTGTGTTAAGTACCACCGCACCAGGACATACATTTACGTCCTGCATCCTTAAGGGGTTAACATGACCCGTTCCATTTATAATATTCATTTCCACAATCAATGGTATTTTGCATGTTTCAGTAATAGACGAAAAATGTAATAGTCTGTAGGACAGGACACAAGCCTGGGCAGATATTAAAGGGGTACTCTGGCCCTAAGGCATGTTATCCCCTATACAAAGGATAGGGGATAAGATATCTGATCGCGAGGGTCCCGCCACTGGGGACCCCTGCAATCTCTCATGCAGACACCCACTTGTGGCATGTTCACTCTGTGTCTGAAGGGGCACGACTATGAGGCCAGAGTTTCGTGATGTCATAATTCCGCCCCCTTTTGATGTCTAGAGGCATGACATCACAAAGGGGTGGAGTTGTGATGTCACAAAACTTTGGCCCCGTAGTCGTGATCCTTCAGACACGGAGCCAACATCGCTCTGTGCAGATACCACAGGTGGGTGTCTGCATGAGAGATTGCGGGGGTCCCCAGCAACGGGACCCCCGCGATCAGACATCTTATCCCCAATCCTTTGGATAGGGGATAAGATGTCTTAGGGCCGGAGTACCCCTTTAATGTTTACTGCTACTCAGTGGAACTAGAAATGCAGCAGTCAGCTTCTCTTGGAGACCAGGGGTGCCAAACGCTTATTTCACAATCCCTGTAAAAATTTTAATTTTTTCCTCCTTACCTTTAAAAAATCATAACTCTAAATTTTGCACCTAAAAATCCATATGATGGCTTATTCTTTGCGCCACCAATTCTACTTTGTAATGACTTCAGTTATTTTACCCAAAAATATACAGCGAAACGGAAAAAAATCACTGTGATACAAAATTGGGAAAAAAAACGCCATTTTGTCATTTTTGGGAGCTTCCGTTTCTACACAGTACATTTTTCGGTAAAAATGACACCTTATGTTTGTTCTGTAGGTCCATACGATTAAAATGATACCCTAATTATATAGGTTTGATTTTGTCGTACTTCAGTAAAAAATCATAACTACATGCAGAAAAATTTATACGTTTAAAATTGTCATTTTCTGACCCCTATAACTTTTTTATTTTTCCGCATATGGGGCGGTATGAGGGCTCATTTTTTGCACTGTGATCTGTAGTTTTTAGCCGTACCATTTTTGTATTGATAGGACTTATCGATCGCGTTTTATTAATTTTTTCATTAGATAAATAGTGACCAAAAGTACACTATTTTGGACTTTGGAATTTTTTTGCGCGTACGCCATTGACCGTGCAGTTTAATTGATATATTAAATGATATATTTTTATAATTCGGACATTTTCGCACGTGGCGATATCACATGTTTATTTTTATTTACATTGTTTGTTTGTTTTTAAATGGGAAAAGGGGGTTGATTCAAAGTTTTATTAGGGCAGGGGTTAAATGATCTTTATTCACTTTTTTTTTACTTTTTTTTTGCAATGCTATAGCACTCACTGATCTTTTACATTGATCAATGGTTTCTCATAGGAAACCATTGATCAATCATTCTGTCACTTGACTGCTCATGAATGGATCTCAGGCACTGAGCAGTCATTCGGAGATCGGACACCAGGAGGCAAGGTAGGGACCCTCCTGCTGTCTTACAGCTGTTCGGGATGCCGTGATTTCGCGGCAGACATCCTGAACAGCCTCCTGAGCTAACCGGCAACAATTTACTTTCACTTTAAATGCAGCGTTTAACTTTGAACGCCGCGTCTAAAGGGTTAATATCTATTAGCCACGGATCACGTCCCCAGTCCCGGAAACCCTGAGGTTTCCGAAACTGGAGACTCAGCCCCGCATAGAATGCTGGTGCTGCAGGAAGATCGCGGGGGGACCCAGCAGCGGGCCTCCCACGATCAGACATCTTATCCCCTATCCTATGGCTAGGGGATAAGATGTTTTTGCCCGGAATATCCCTTTAAGGACAACGCTGATAGCTTTCCTCCAATAGATGGTGGGGCTAAAACAATTACTACTGCTGACTGAAGGAGAGTCCACTGTTCCTGATGGGCATTTCGACTATGTTCTCCTCATATTATGCCCTCACGTCATGGTACACACTGGCAGTTTGTCAAACAAAGCTGCCCCTACAAATACCACAGAGTACACTGGTGAGGTCCATAGAGTTTAATAGACCAGCGTAGTCGACAAGACTATATTGGATCGATTTTTCTAAAATGTGTATGTTTTTTTTATGGGAGTAAACAGTGTAACAAACATTGCTTACATTTAACAATCTTTCAAGCAGTCCACTTTGACTTTTCAACATTAAAGTGGTACTCCTCCCCTAGACATCTTATCCCTTATCCAAAGGATAGGGGATAAGATGTCTGTTCGCGGGGATCCCGGTGATCTCGGGTGCGGCACCCCAGACATCTGGTGCACGGAGTGAACTTCGCTTCGTGCTGGATGACTGGCGGGGCAGAGGCTCGTGACGTCACGGTTGCCCCCGCTCATGACGTCACGGTCATGCCCCAATAATGCAAGTCTATGGAAGGGGTTTTGATGGCTGCCACGCCATATATCTGTGGCATGGCAGCATCTAAAATATGCCATTCATAGAATTGGAGATCAAATTAATTTCTTAACATGATTTCCTAATATTAGTATAATATTTGAATTAATGTGTAACTTGACATACCATGTAATTGAGTAAATGCTAACATCTTTAAGGGAGTGGATACATTGCACAACATTTTTACATCTCTGCATGTTATACTTTTATCAGAACTACCTTGCCTTCCCTGTCTAAAAGTCACAGATGTCTTGCAGTGTAAATTTTCATCCAGTGGGACTTAACGTATCACAGAGTGGAAATTAGAAACCCCTGAAATAAAAATAAACTCAGAACTGGCGACCCCCCTCAACTTCCCTTTAACCTTTCCATGTTCTAGGTCCACAAACATAGAGGTACTAAAAATGCTGATTAGGCTCCCTGAGCTAGGCAACCAGTCCTGCTGCCAATGAAATGCCATTTAAATTTGGCACATACTTGTGTCTACTGTACAAGGGAAATGTACACCTCTCATCATACGCCTTCTGACATGTTTCCAGAATGCTGATCAGTGCAACTCGCAATTTGTGCTTATTTACTTTTAAGGAGGGCAAGCTTTAATGTATATCTAAAACAATTATATAAAAAAAAAATGAACCTGCTATCATTTCTATTTTACTGTAAATGTGTGTATAAAACAGAATATTTTTCTTTTTCCCAGGAGATGTCTTTAATTTGTCTGTAATGTGTGCGTCCAGTCATTTTCTTAATCACTTTCACTTTAAATTCAGCACCAGCATAGTTTCCAAGTGCCTTTTCTCCCCGCCACTTATCATTGTGTACTAGGAGACTGTGCTTCTTGCCCCCGGCTCCATAGCACCTGTCTCCAGTGCGAGACCCAGCGTAATGTGATTCTATGACGCTGGGTCATGCACTGGAGATGGGTGCTAAAAAGATGGAACGGGAAGCTCTGTCTTATAATACAGGCGTGGAGAACGTGTGCTCTGAAAGCTATTTCAGCACCGAAGATAAAATTAAAGTGATTTTGATGCTACACTATAGTAATTTTTAAAAAAATTATAAAAGCATTGGGTACACTTTAAAACAGATTTTTTTTGCCAAATTTATTAAATTTTACAAATGGCAGGAACAATACTTGCTGGGGATTTTGAAAATCCTGTTCACATGTAGTGGAAAAAAAATCGTTGATGCAGACATTGTTTTACCCAATGCAATTCAAGCACAATCTAAATAAGGCTGGGTTAACACCACGTTTTTACTTCAAGGGTCTGCAAAAACATTTCAGCTTCAGCATAAACCTGGTGAGAGTCTAAAGGGAACCAATTAGCATATTTAGCATATATAACGCTTGGCAATGCGTTATATATGCTAAAATAATTATCCTCACCATCCCCAGGGGACATTTTTGCCCCCAGGGATGATGAAGATATTAAGTCTTAAAGTCCCCCCTGGCTGCCCCACCAGTAGTCCCTTGGGCGGGGACTTTTACTTACCAGCATCTGTTGCTCCCTATTGCTCCGGCCGTGGCCCCGCCCTGTTGGTTTGATTGACTGCTTGTGTCATCGATTTGCTCCCTAAGCAGACGGAGCAGAGCGATGACGCGAGCCGTCAATCAAGACGAGGGGATGTGACCACGGCTGAAGTGACGGGTGCTGGTAGGTAGAAGTCCCCGCCCAGGGAACTAGTTGCAGGGGCGGCAGAGGAGGACTTTATAACTTAATATCTTCACCATCCCTGGGGGCAAAAATGTCCCCTGGGGATGGAGAGGATAACGATTTTAGCATATATAACATGTTTTCAAGTGTTATATATACTAAAATCTGCAGATTGGTTCCCTTTAGAGAAGCATTCCCATTTGTATATGTATAGCATATCCACAGTAGATACTATGAATGTCCAGTATATGTGGGTTCCATCTCTGTCAAGATCTAGGAGTCCTGAGCCCTGCTTGTGGTGCTGGAGATGGTTGGGGTGGTAAATCTTTAGGCCAGTCCATGGGACATAATGTGGGGGGGAAATGTTAGCACTACAAATAATTTTAAGGCTCAATGCTGTCACCATTAAAAATGAGGACAGCCTGGCACTATTATAAAGGACGCTGCCAACCATGTTAATGCCAAGGCTCATTTTGCCGTCTCTATTAACAATATTGACACTCAGCCTACACTAATAATATTAGGGGGCATTTTCCTGGTAAATTGGCTGCTTGTTATAAAGTATTTTGGGGTTGGTGGACAGGGAGGACAGAAGGTCAGGAGGGGCTCTGTGGGACAAAAGGCAGGAGAACAGAAGGTGGCAAAGAGGGGTTGGGGGAAACAAAGTGGCAGAGGCCCTTGAAATAAAAGACGTCAAGGGCATTCTTAGGGGCACAGGAATCACAAGTTATCAGGGGTTCTGTGAGGAAATGGTGGGAGGTGGGTGGACATACAAGGTGGTGATCTCTGTATGTGTTGTGTAGACACAACCTGAAAGGGGCTCTGTGTGTGGGGGTAGAGTAGGTGGTGAACTGGAGCTCTTCATAGTACGTGTGCTGGTCACTGGTCTCTTCTGCTCTGTTCAGTAGCCCATAAACACTTTCCTTTACTACAATGGAAAGCAGGCATACAGACACAGCTTGTAGCTGTGACAGACACCTGCATTAACTATGTAGTTAGAAAAGGTGCTCCTTGGTTACCCAGAGGTGCCTGTCACACAGTTTCAGGCTGTGTATTCTGGTATTAGGAAAGAAAGTGCTCAATAAAGTACATCAGGGACTGGTCCCAGGGAATGGTAGCACAGTAGAATGTCAGTTGGGGGTTGCAATGCACTGCTGGTTGTGAGCCCATGGTTTAGACTATTTACTTAACAAGATGGTGGCACACGTAGAAAGTAAACTCTGAAAGTGTTTGCAGCACAATCTTAGAGTCACATTAGTGACTATGGACTCTATTCCCAAATAATCCACATAGGTCTTCAGTCACGTGCTGAAGAATGTAGAGCTGCAGTGTGATGACTTCTCTGCTCGAGGAAATGTTTCCAGGCAACTGCTGCTCCACAACGGATTAAACGGAACACACAACAACTCAAGCTGATGAATTCATTGTAAATGAATGTTTTCAGATACCCAGTACTAAATATAGACAGAAATATCTTCCCTTATAAAACAGTTGGTGTTCTCTGTTGTTTTAATTCCATTGTTTACATGAGCTACTACTTTTATGTATAATGGTAATCAATATAAGAGGGACCTGTTAAGAGCTTATTAACATTCATATGTGTAACTTACAATAGTGTGTCATACTATTGTTTATGGAAAGTGCTTTATAGCGACATGAAGTTCTTATTATACTAGGATAAATGCATTAACGTGTACCTGTCATCAACAAAAACTTTATATAATGTAGATAATACAATTATATGTATATTTGTAATATACATTGGTTAAAAAAATGTGTATATTTATGGGTGGAAAAAAATGCTGTCCCTGCAGTTATTGCCTGTGAGGAGTCCAAATACAGGGAGTGAGGCAGGACATGCAGGGCTCTGTGCAGGCTCCTGACTTGTCAGTCATCCTCATGTGTGAGCCCCTAGCATGTTGTAGAGCCTCACTGCACAGAGCCCTGCTTGTCCTCAGTGCACAGAGCCCTGCTTGTCCTCAGTGCACAGAGCCCTGCTTGTCCTCAGTGCACAGAGCCCTGCTTGTCCTCAGTGTACAGAGCCCTGCTTGTCCTCAGTGTACAGAGCCCTGCTTGTCCTCAGTGCACAAACCCCTGCTTGTCCTCAGTGCACAGAGCCCTGCTTGTCCTCAGTGCACAGAGCCCTGCTTGTCCTCAGTGCACAGAGCCCTGCTTGTCCTCAGTGCACAGAGCCCTGCTTGTCCTCAGTGTACAGAGCCCCGCTTGTCCTCAGTGTACAGAGCCCCGCTTGTCCTCAGTGTACAGAGCCCTGCTTGTCCTCAGTGCACAGAGCCCTGCTTGTCCTCAGTGCACAGAGCCCTGCTTGTCCTCAGTGTACAGAGCCCCGCTTGTCCTCAGTGCACAGAACCCCGCTTGTGCTCAATGTACAGAGCCCTGCTTGTCCTCAATGTACAGAGCCCTGCTTGTCCTCAGTGCACAGAGCTTGTCCTCTGTGCACAGGGCCCTGCTTGTCCTCGGTGCACAGGGCCCTGCTTGTCCTCAGTGCACAGAGCCCTGCTTGTCCTCGGTGCACAGAGCCCTGCTTGTCCTCACTACACAGCCCTGCTTGTCCTCAGTGTACAGAGCCCTTCTGGTCCTCAGTGTACAGAGTGCTGCTTGTCCTCAGTGCACAGAGCCCTGCTTGTCCTAAGTGTACAGACCCCTGCTTGTCCGCACTGTACAGAGCCCTGCTTGTCCTCAGTGTACAGAGCCCTGCTTGTCCTCAGTATACAGAGCCCTGCTTGTCCTCAGTGTACAGAGCCCTGCTTGTCCTCAGTATACAGAGCCCTGCTTGTCCTCAGTGTACAGAGCCCTGCTTGTCCTCAGTGTACAGAGCCCTGCTTGTCCTCAGTATACAGAGCCCTGCTTGTCCTCAGTGTACAGAGCTTGTCCACCCTCACTTCCTATATTTGGACTCCTCATAGAGACACACAGGTAATAGCTGCAGGGACAAAAACATAGATATTTTTAACCAATGTATATTACAAATATACATATAATGGTATTATCTATGTTATATAAAACGTTTTTGATGATAGGTACACTTTAATTAAAGCTAGTTTTATTCATGACTATGAATATAGCAAAGATATACTGTATGTTTCTAAGCAATAATTAAGCAAATAAAAAAGGATATTATGTGGAAAATGCATCAGGTGCTCCATCATACATGCTCAGAATCCTTTGACATAGTTTAGGTTATGGACTTACCTTGTTGAGTTGTGCAGATGCCAGATAATGTTGCTCAGATAGTAAAGATTGACAAATGTCCTAATATATTTTTATCTGGTGGGTTTTAAGGGCATTGCCATCACTGGTCTCTTAAGGAGGGCTTGCTGCAATAAGAATTGAAGAAATCTAAGCAAGTTTGGTCCTTTATGATTGGATTAATGTGGCAAGTTGCTATATATTTTATAGTTTACTATAGATAAAATGTACATATGGGTAGACAGTGTTGGTCATCATAACTCCCTTTCTGAGAACAGGCTTGAACAAGCAGCAGTGCTGATGTCAGCATGCAACGGAAGCTCCGCTCGCACACCAAGCCTGCCACCCGAATGAGGAGAATAACAAATGGTACCACGGATCAGGGATAGGTAAGTATCATTATCTTCACTGATGACAGATTCCCTTTAAGCTTGTAGGAACTGGAGTTGTAACATGTACTTTATACATCAGGATTATTCAGAGGGCTTCTTATTAGGCAAAACACATTCATGTAATAGACTGAGCATCAACAGTCATGGTCTGTCCACTTAGTGGAAGTACAGTATAATCCATAAAAGTTATTCTCTTGGAAAAACTTAAAACAAAAAGAATGATCCATAAAAAGAACAAAATCACAATGAAGGGAAGTTATTTATCTCCTGTCACAGGAAATAATGCATTCTGCTGGATGGAACATGACGCTTCCTGTACGGAGTCAGAATCCAGGTGGCTGTGAAATAAAAGAAATGACTGTAAATATTGCAGCCTGTTGCATGAATAGACCTGTGCATGGATAAAGGCCTCTTTGTATTCTGATAATACCCCGGAAGACAGGGCTTTTAAGAATACATGAAGTTCATAGTGTTATGGTCAGCAAAGGAAGCAAAATATTGTAAATCCTCTACATAATAAGGTATGATATGGTTTTCTATCACAACCCAAGGAAAAGTCATGGTGTTTCACACGGAAAAGCTGCCACAATTAGCATAATGCTTGTGTCTCATGTGGCTCTTAGACTTGTCCCCCTAGATGTGGCTCCTTGGCTGTTCACAACTTTTGGCATAGTTGTGGCAAAAGTATGTATAATTCTTCAGTTTTACAGTTTTGCACCCCGAGCCTTAAAGGGGTACTCCGCCTCTAGACATCTTATCCCCTATCCAAAGGATGATGTCGGATTGTGGGGGATCCACTGGGGACCCCCGCGATCACTCCTGCAGCCCCTTAGTCATTATCTGCACAGAGCAAAGCTTTGCTCCGTGGCTGATGACTCATGATACTGCGGCCAGAGTATCATGATGTCACGTCTCCGCCCCTCGTGACATCACACCCCACCCCCTCAATGTAAGTCTATGGGAGGGGGCATCTCCGACAGAGATGAATGGATGGAGCATGTTTTGATCAGCTTCCATGGTGTGTGCGACACATCATGACAGGAGCAGAGGCTGTGGATAGGGGATATACGTTTTTTTCTGCTGCATACCTCCTTTAAGCTAGGTTTCTACACAGGTATTTTTCTGGCGTATTTTGGAATACTTCCACTGCAGTTTTTGAGCCAAAGTCAGAAGTGTATTCAAAAGAAATGGGAAATATAAAGGAAGGACTTATACTTCTCCTTCCCTCTGGATCCACTTCTGACTTTGGCTCAAGAACTGCAGTGGCAGTTTTCGTAAATCTGCCAGAGAAAAACCTGTGTGGAAACCTAGCCTTAAGGTTTTTTATTCCTTACAAACATGGATTCTGTAACGGTATATGATGTTTAGTTACTTTAGAATTTCAGTCATGAGAAACTATGCTTCTTTGTTTTTTATTTATTAATTTTTTTTTTTGCTTTTTTCCGTCACTTTTTTATTTCCTGAAGTAGAAAAAGTGATGACGAATGCAAGCTCTTTTCCTGTAGATTATCATGGCTGACCTGAAGCATATTTTATAGTGTAAAAGTATAATGGTCAGCATTTTACATACCAGTGAGTCCTTTTGTGGGATTAGAACACTGATGAGAGTATTATCCTGTTTATTCCTTTTTATTTATATTGTTATGAACCTGTGTGACTGTTAACTGGAACATTCATTATATGATAAAAGCTGCGTAGCTGGTAGAACTTCAACAATACCTAAATAATATATGAAGATATTTAGTGATTTCACGTGCTGATTAGTGTGCCATAACAATGCTAGTAGTCCCCAGGAATGACCTGCTTCTCCTATGAATCACGGCTGTTAGGTATCAGGACACGAGAGATTGTGGACTACGGCTCAGTTCACTTTGTTTCTTTGGTTGCACAGCTTAATAAATAACTATAATTGGGTTGGATGTGCCTTTAGCTTACTCCCACAGTATATTTACTACAGTAAAGTTTAGAAGGTTAGTTACTGGTGTGTCTGAATAGCTACATAGGCTAGAGCTAGACAAATGCTTTTACTCAAACCCAATCCATCCTCCCCCATCTATCATGAAATTGTGTAATTTGTTAAAAATGTGAAAGAAAAATGTAATTCATTTTGTGCATTGTATTCTTAGAAATTTGTGTATTCTCAACATTAGTCTCAGAGATAAAAACTAGGTTATTAATGCTTTCCATTTCTTAGGGCATGTCTGCACTCTGCTGTTATCTGGAGTGAGATGTATGCCAGAAAGGGCTCACTTTCAACCTCAGCGACTTCAAGATTGTATAATGAATTGTTCATCGCAATAATAGGAATCCTAGCCAGAAGGATATAAAGCTGATCCGTATTACAGCACCAGTATCCATGTACTTTAAGCAGTCAGGACTTATTCTTCACTGTTTAGAAGAGCGTCAGGTGTTGTCTCCTTTGTATGGTACTTTATTGCTCTCATACAGAATCAACTTAAACGGGTGCAGAAAAGTCTTCTACTGTCTATCAAGAGATCACTTGGACAGATTCTGAGAGATCGGGACATAATTGTTTACTCACCTTTATCGTGATGAATTCTAGTAACTCTTAGACTTAATAGATGCAGGGGTGTGGAAATTTATTAAAAAACTACTTGTTCTACGGGACTAAAACGGAGCAAAATCTACTTGACGATCCACTTGTCCAGGCCAATTTTCGCTTTTACACTCTCTTGTTTTTCCTCCTCGCCGTATAATAGCCATAACTAACTACTATAATGATACCTTTTAATTATAATAAACAAAAAAAAATATATTGGTGAAGTGAAATTGAAATAGTAAAAGATAATTTTTCAAATGTATTGGTTTTCTTTTCTACGCCATTTACCTTGTGGTTGAGCTAACATGTTATTTTGATACTTTAGGCCGCCTGATTACAGATATACCAGATTTTTATAGTTTTTTTTTTTTTTTACTAATTTAAAAAAATTCTGAACTTTTTAGAATTTTTTTTAATTGCCCTTTTCTGACCCCTGTAGCTTATTTTTTTTTCCTGCATACAAGGCTGAGAGCTAATTTTTTTTGCACCATAATCTGTTTTTTGTATCGGTACCATTTTGGTATTGATCTGACTTTTTAGAGCCTATTAGCAGGTACAGTATTCTGCACAGATTTGATGCACAGGATTTTCTGCTGCAGATTTAAATGAAAACTGAATGACTTGAAATCCCGCGCATCAAATCTGCGCAGAATACTGTACGTGTGAATAGACCCTTAATCGTTTTTTTTCTGGGATATTATAAAAATTGCAATTCCATTTTTTTTAATTTTTTTTACATTCACGTTATTTACCGTACGGGACACATGTTATATTTTCATAGTTTGTACAATTACACACGCAGCAATACCAAATATTTTTATTTTTATTATGTTTACATGTTTTTATATAGTAAAAGGGGGTGATTTGAACTTTTAATATTGAAGGGGTTAAACTTTTATTAAAACATTTTTTTACACTTTATTAGTCCCTTAGGGCACTTTTAGGAGGAATCATTAGATTCCTCATGCAGATCAATAGAGTTCTATTAAACTCCATTGATCTGTGTGCTCTGCGATGAATTGATAGAGCCTAGTCCAGCCAGGCTCTATCAATGACAGAGCCACGGACACCAAGGAACAGAGGTAAGCCCTTCGGCTACCGCTATAGTGGATTGAACCCTCCCCCACCCCTCGCAATCGCGCTGCAGAGGGGGGCGATCTAGCCCACCAGGGAACATGTCCCTTTAGACGCTGTTTTCAGCTTTGACAACGGTCATCTAAAGGGTTAATCGCCAGCCGCGGCAATCGCCGCATGCTGGCTATTAGCGGCGGCCCCCAGCTACTGAAAACAACTGGGGGCTGCAGAGTATGGAGCGGGCATGAGTCCGGAGAATGCTCCATACACCACTCCTGAGCGCCGCCGTGCTTGTCGGGGGCTTTCAGGTCCTGCCCTACTTGCCCGAAGCAGGGCTAAGGGCCTGAAAAATTCACCTGCCCGGCACCCTGATCTGCATGTCCCGGGCGTCGGGCGATAGGAATTCCACATCCCTGGGATGGTGCGCTTTTCTTCATACTGCTTATAATTGCTTGATATTTGGCAAAACAGTCAACAAATATCGAAAGATTATAGAACTGTAGCCTCAGTCACATTGGTGGGGCCAAAATTGAACATAATCCTTTTTTTTATCCTTTAATTTATTATTCTTTTTTTTTACAAAGCAATAGGAACTTTAAGTTGTGGATGAAAGGGACCTGTGACCTCTCCTGACATGTTTGGTTTAGTATAGACTTGTTTTCACCTTGTAATAACAATAATAAATAACAATTATTTTCTTATAGCTGGGTTGTGCTATTCCTCTGTTATGCTAAGGCTCTTTTCAAACCACATGTATAATATGTGTATAATCAGGCTTAGAAATGGCTAAAAATAACCAAAGTACTACTCCTATGTTTCCATTAGTACTCAAATGGAGAATGGGGGTTGTAGAGGTAATGTACGATCAAAGTGCTGCTATGCCTAAATTAGAACCTAATAACTAACCTTTCATATTGTTGACACCCTACACTTATCCCGAAGATCCTTGTATCACCTATAGAGGATGGGGAGCACAGTGTTCTACAATACTGTCCTGCAAAGTATAGCTGAATTCTTTTAAAACATTGGTAATTTAAAAAGTATATAGAATAACATATATCCTAAAACACACTTACATGACCTTCTGTATGGATGATCAAGTCACACTTGCATGTGTGTTATATACAGTATATAGCCTGCAGTATCCCCATATAGATAATATACATGCAAGTGTGACTTGAGCATCTGTAAGTGTGATCTAGGATATATCTTATTCTATACAATACTGCAGGAAGTTAGTGGATTATTTTTTTTTATATATATATTTTTTAGAAGTTTAGGCATGATGCAAGCCACAGCTTGGATCATCATAGCTATATTATTTAGAATTAGAGTCAGGGAGTTCCTCGACATATACCCTCACCAGACACTACAAAAATGTGTTGTGATAAAAGCCTTATTAGAAATAATTAAATGGGCACTGTCAGATATAAAAAACTTTTTATATGTTGTACATCATGACAAAATATTTTTTCTAATATACTTCTTTAAAAATTTTTTTAGTCCCACAGCAGCATGAGGGTGTCCAGAGGTCATGGACACGAGATGGCTGATTGACAAGGCTGCAAAAGGGACACAGCTTGCAGCAACACTGAGTTTTACCAAACCTGTGCCTCCAGCTGTTGCAAAACTACAATTCCAAGCATGCCTGGACTTGTAGTTTTGCTAAAGATCTAGGCACACATCTGAAAAAAAACACTGCTGTTAAAAAGAGTTATCCAAACGCTCTACCTCCAACTATTCCAAAACTACAAGTCCCAGCATTACAGGGCTGCCTAAGGATGACACACATGAATGACATTGGAAGAAATAACACTCACCATATTCTTTGGTGGTAGAGTACAGGCAATCTCCAATAATCAGTGTGTGTGTGTACAGCATAAAACCAGAAAGGAAAGGGTTACAGAGCAGAGCTGTCAGGCTCATTCCTGAGAGCAGTGAGTCAGCAGAGTAAGGAAGAAAGCTGAGTCTGCACAGTGCAGGCAAGAGTAGGACAAGCCCCCCTTCACTAGATAGAATGAAATGGACAGTGTGCAGATTTCAAATGCTATTTTTAGTGAAATATGGGGGATAGAGACATAAAAAAGTATATGTACATGATCAGGATTAGGTACTGAGTAACATGTAACCATTTAGTTTTTTATAGTGGGATCTGACAGGTACTAACTAACCAAAGTTGTACAAGGATTTGCTAAAACAAATTGATCTTCTTCAATATAACATATATGAAAATAATTCCTTAACCCCTTAAGGACCAAGGACGTACCGGTACGTCCTTGGTCCTGCTCTCCTGATATAACGCGGGGTTACACAGTAACCCCGCGTCATATCACGGCGGGCCCGGCGTCATAGTGAAGCCGGGACGTGCCTCTAATAGCGCGCAGCACCGATCGCGGCGCCGCGCGCTATTAACCCTTTAGCCGCGCGCTCAGAGCTGAAAGTGAAAGTGAAAGTTGCCGGCTAGCTCAGTCGGGCTGTTCGGGATAGCCGCGGCTAATCGCGGCATCCCAAACAGCTGACAGGACAGCGGGAGGGCCCCTACCTGCCTCCTCGCTGTCCGATCGCCGAATGACTGCTCAGTGCCTGAGATCCAGGCCTGAGCAGTCATGCGGCAGAATCGTTGATCACTGGTTTCTTATGAGAAACCAGTGATCAATGATGAAGATCAGTGTGTGCAGTGTTATAGGTCCCTATGGGACCTATAACACTGCAAAAAAAAAGTGGAAAAAAAAAAGTGAATAAAGATCATTTAACTCCTCCCCTATTAAAAGTTTGAATCAGCCCCTTTTCCAATAAAAAAAAAACCACAGTGTAAATAAAAAATAAACATATATGGTATCGCCGCGTGCGGAAATGTCCGAATTATAAAAATATATCTTTAATTAAACAGCTCGGTCAATGGCGTGCGCGCAAAAAAATTCCAAAGTTCAAAATAGTGCATTTTTGGTCACTTTTTATATCATTTAAAAATGAATAAAAAGCGATCAATAAGTCCTATCAATGCAAATGGTACCGTTAAAAACTTCAGATCACGGCGCAAAAAATGAGCCCTCATACCGCCCCATACACGGAAAAATAAAAAAGTTATAGGGGTCAGAAGATGACAATTTTAAACGTATAAATTTTCCTGCATGTAGTTATGATTTTTTCCAGAAGTCCGACAAAATCAAACCTATATAAGTAGGGTATCATTTTAATCGTATGGACCTACAGAATAAAGATAAGGTGTCATTTTTACCGAAAAATGTACTACATAGAAACGGAAGCCCCCAAAATTTACAAAACGGCGTCTTTTTTTCAATTTTGTCGCACAATGATTTTTTTTTCCGTTTCACCGTAGATTTTTGGGCAAAATGACTGACGTCATTACAAAGTAGAATTGGTGGCACAAAAAATAAGCCCTCATATGGATTTTTAGGTGCAAAATTGAAAGAGTTACGATTTTTTTTTAAAGGCAAGGAGCAAAAAACGAAAATGGAAAAACCCCTTAAGGGGTTAAAGGGGTAGTCCAGTGGTGAAAAACTTATCCCCTGTCCTAAGGATAGGGGATAAGTTTCAGATAGCAGGGGGGTCCGACCACTGGGGCGGTCGCACCCACCGCGATCTGAAACTTATCCCCTATCCTTAGGATAGGGGATACGTTTTTCACCACTGGACTACCCCTTTAAATGGGCATTGTCACCAACTTTTTTTTTTTTGATATGTTGTAGTACTTATGTACTACAACATATCTCCAATATAGTTTAGTTTCAGGCGGGAGCGAGCGCTGAGAACAGAGGATGCGCGCATTGGCTCGCACGCCGGCTCCGCCTCCCTGCATACATGCGCCGCTGCTGACTAAGTCCTGCACTCCACTCCTGAACTCGTGGATGTCTTTTTTGGGGTGGGGGGGAGCGGGTTGCGTGGTTCGGGGGAGCGGGTTGCGCAGCCGTAACAAAGATATTGTCTTCAACACAGGGTGCCTCCAGTTGTTTCACCACTACAACTCCCAGCATGCCCTGACAGCCAATAGATGTCAGGGCAAGCTGGGAGTTGTAGTGGTGAAAGAGCTGGAGACACCCTGTATAGGTGAACTAAGGGCGGAAGTCAGCCCCCCCCCAGCAGGCATCAGTGACGTCGTGCCTGCTGGGCAAGTCTGCCTGGTAAGTGAGCACAATACCAGGCAGACAAAAAGGCATTTCTAAGATTATTAAAAAAAATTTAAGGCAGAAAAGGTGTTAGTGATAGATGGGCAATAGGCAGGGACAGAAAAAAAAAAGGATGGTGGGAGCTACTCTTTAATAATTATATACAATGTTATATAATAAGACAACATATTGAAAACCTTTGGCACATGTATTACAAGAACTGTTCAACAACAATCAAGAACAGGTGGGGAGATTTATCAAACCTTATGCAAAGAAACTGTGAAGCATGAAAACTGGAATATGATTGGTTGCTGTGGGCAACTGCTCCACATTTCCCTTGGTTTGATAAATCTCCCCCAGACTTTGTTTAGATCAATGACTGACAGAGTGTAACTTCTCCTTATTGCTGGGGCAGGGCAGGCTTCCTGGCCACCTGTCTGTTGTTAACTGGACACAGCCCAAGAATTAATTCCTGGGAAGCCAACAAAGCTCTTTTCTAGGATAATAACTTTCCTTCTGTAATGCCCTGATCCCGTATTAGAATTAGCAGCTTACAGACTGAAATGTATCCATGCCATTGAGATAATCTTGGAGTTAGGAGATTGGGAGACCGTTCTGAGTGTAGATAGACTGGGCTGAAAATGATAGAACCTCATCAATAGAAATGAGCTTTTTTTTGCCCTGCTAGTCCTTTTCTTATTAATACGATTTTTCAGAAATTCTGCTCTGGAGGAGAGACCCTTTTAATGATTGTCTATGGACTGTTAAACCCTATTTACCGGTGGAGCCCACCTCTTCACAGCCATTGTCCTGAGTTCATTCTTGAAGTGGTTATTGAGTTCATTTTTGAAGTGGTGGGTCTAGTTCTTGTCTTAACCATGTTGACTGTACACTTGTGAAACACTTGAAGTACTGAACATTCTGTTTTCTGACTATATTGTCCTTTTAATATTCTGATTTGCTCGTACTAAGTTTAGTCTTGGTTTAATATGTTCACACAGCACTGTTTGGTACAGTTTTTCATACATTTTTTAATCCAAACCACTAGTCCATTCTCAAGTTGTTCAGTATAACAACATGCTATCGCTAGCTCCAGCGGTCACATGACGTGCTTACCTTCATCACTGCTGCCATACAAACCAAGTCTGATAAGGGACTGCCAAAGCATCGGGGCTGGTGATTAGGCGGCTATAACAGAGTAAGGGTTCTAATGATTTTATTATATTTTCTGTTGCCATTCTTTTTAATTATCATTATAATTATTATTATTTATACTCTTGGACAATTTCTTTTATCTGCATGTACAAAATATAAAGCAAATTTAATGTAAAAAAAACTCTTTTATGTAAAAGAACAAAGACCTGTACTGGTTGTTACGCCGAGCGCTCCGGATCCCTGCTCCTCCCCGGAGCGCTCGCGGCGTTCTCCTCTCTGCAGCGCCCCGGTCAGACCCGCTGACCGGGAGCGCTGCACTGACATTCGCGATGGGGATGCGATTCTCTCTAAGATTTAAAGGGCCAGTGCACCAGTGATTGGTGCCTCGCCCAATCAGTCTAAATTAGCTTCCACCTGCTCCCTGTCCATATAACCTCACTTTCCCTTCCCTTCCTTGCCGAATCTTGTTGCCTTGTGCCAGAGAAAGCGTTTAGTGTTGTCCAAAGCCTGTGTTCCAGATCTCCTGCTATCGTCATTGACTACGAACCTTGCCGCCTGCCCCGACCTTCTGCTACGTCTGACCTTGCCTCTGTCTAGTCCTTCTGTCCCACGCCTTCTCAGCAGTCAGCGAGGTTGAGCCGTTGCCGGTGGATACGACCTGGTTGCTACCGCCGCAGCAAGACCATCCCGCTTTGCGGCGGGCTCTGGTGAAAACCAGTAGCAACTCTAGAACCGGTCCACCGGCACTGTCCACGCCAATCCCTCGCTGACACAGAGGATCCACATCCAGCTAGCCGAATCATAACACTGGTCCTAAATTGAAGCTGTGCTATGTATCTATTAAATTAGGGAATTGCCTTGTCAGCGAAATTGCTTCTTGTATGACTGTGAATGATTTAGTAATATAATAAAGCGCAACAGCAGTGGGAAGCTCATATTCCCGGAAGGCTCAGTCACACACACATTGCTTATTGGCACTTTATAAAAGAGAATACAGTTTAGGCCTTATGCACACAGCCATGATCGAGGTTAGGATCTATAGAAATTGGTCCATATTGTACTGCTGTGTGCCCAATTTCATTGACACTACAGTATTCTCTCTTACAAGCATTGCTTTTAGATAAATAAGGTTTCTTGTAGATAAACAAGATAGCGGGAAGATTTAACAAAACCTTTGCAGAGAAAAGTTGCCCATAGCAACCAATCAGATCGCTTCTTTCATTTTTAAAGAGACCTCTGAAATATGAAAGAGGCGATCCAATTGGTTGCTACGGGAAAGTGGGCAATTTTTCCTCTGCACCGTTTTTGATAAATCTCCCCCTAAGTGGTTGTGGATGCTACATTGATGTGTGTAGGAGCCCTTACAGAGTTCAGACCCTCATATATGGCCTATTCTGCTGATGGCATATGCAAGAGATACCTTGCCTTGCTGTATTGTCTAAAAAACTTCAGCTTGATCATTATCCCAGTAGTAACATATTAGGGGATTGCTCTTGTGTATAGGTTAATAGGGCTACAATTAAGAAGATCACTTTAGTGGCTTGGTTGGAGTGGTTTATTGTTACATAACCTATGGCTGCCCATATGAGGCTCTGCACCCAGGAACAGCTAGATTGGAGCAGGCATCAGGCAGACTACTTGGTTTAGTTGGCAGAAGAACACAGCTTGTACACATTTCTTAGGAGTTTAAGGTCTGTTCAGTATTAGTTATGTTTTCTATTCTTGTATTTGCAGAAACAATTGGCTTCTTTGATGATACATGTACTGATCTAATCGGTGTATTATGCTTTTGCAGTAAATATCATGTGGCTTTTGGAGATCAGCCCTGTTTTGCTATCTTGTTTAAAGAGGTCAGTCTTCATTACTAAGGACATAAAGTATAGAAAAGAGGAATGTCACATGTTTGTAAACTATGCAAGGCATGTTGGACTAAAAGCATAGAGAAATACTTTATTGTCCACATTTTTAATGGCATGTGTGCTTAGTGATAAAGGGGTACTCAGATGCCAAGGAAAAATATGCTGCAGAATCATATAGCATTGCTTACTTGTCTGCTCCAGTTCTAAAACCACACAAAATTGCATTGTGGGTATGTAATCCTCTTCCATACCATGTCACTACTTCCTGGTTGAGCAGTTGATCAGTACTACAATTCCCAGAATGCATTTCTTTCCCTTAGCCCTTATCACAGCCTTCTCGATTTCCCCCACACAGCAATCCTGGCAATTCCTTGCCCAGAGCTGCTGCAGAACACTTCCGCTGTCTGCTCCTGTAAACACACCTCATTCTTCCCTAAATGTCCTAACAAAGATTTAAGTGTATATGACAGGGAGATGTGACATAAATTGTAGGGGGTGGTCAGAGGTGATGACATCACACAAGTGGAGGAGCTTGACCTCAGAGAGAGAAGCCAAATCTGACACAGCAGAAGAAGACTTGTTGTAGGATATAAGTCATACCAGAGATCAGGATGTCATACCAGGATGATAATATTGTAAGGGTTCACTATAAAGGATGCTGATGTATACTGTGGCGGACAGCAGTGGTTACCATTTATTTCAGTGGCTCAAACTGAGCCACCTTGTGAGATCATTCAGGCTGCTTTGCACTGGTGTACGCTATTTGAATGGGACTCAACAGCGTTGTCTGCTGCGATTTTGAGACCCATTAAAATAGCAGTGGAAAGCAGCCTGATGGCTCAGTTTGGGCCACTGAAATAAACGGTAACCGCTGCTGTCCGCCACAGTATACATCAGCATCCTTTGCTTGTCAGGAGGCCAATGGATACCTTTGACTGACAAAATAAACGTGGTGTGAACCTAGCCTAACTGCATTACATTGCTTTGTCTTAAGGGTCTTGCAAGGCAGCTCATACCTGACTTGTAAGCAATGTGTCAACAGTGATTTGCAAGTAACTAGCTGCCATGTTGGCATATTGGTTCATTTCCCATAACAGGTTTTCACCCACGTCTAGCGTACTATGTTCAGTTGCTAAAGCTGAAATTGTGATGTAAATAAGCGTTGCCAGAAGTACAACAGTTATCTCCTATTTCAGTTTGGCGGCCCTGTAAACATCCATCTAAAACTATCCTAACATGGTGTTGGTTACAATCTTGGATTAAATCTGTGGAGGGAATTATTTAATTCTCTAACACAAGACAAATGTGAAGTGAAAAATCTCAGCATTTTTCTTATGGCAGCTTTTTAGTGCAAAATAGTCGTAATTGAAAACTTGTGGTATAGATTCTTGTTAAAGGGGTACTCTTTTTTTATCTCTCCATTCTGCCTGGGCTTCAAAAACTTACCTTCGCCCGCTCCTCTGGGGCACCATTATCGCTCTCCCGTCTTCTGCATTCTGAGGCCCAACATGTCAGACTATACTGAGCTTATCACCAATCGCAGCAATGTTTCGGGCACCAGGAAGAAAGCTGAGCCTGGGCCTGTTACATGACACTCATGAGAGTATCACAGGCCGAGGTGCAACATCGCTGCCACTGGTGATAAACTCAACACAGTCTGACATGTAGGGACCCATGAATGCGGAAGAATACCAAGGCCAAAGGACGGGAGACCCATATCAGCACACCTTAGGGGCTGCGGAAGGTAAGTTAAAGTTTTAGTTTTTTTTCATTTTGCAGTCCGGGCAGAATGGAGAGATTCTGGCATATCACCAAGAGAAAAATGTTGTTGCTGCTAGTGATGCCTATGGCTGCAGATTGCTTTGGTCAGTCAACCATTCTGTGTGAAATCTGTGGGCAGCTCGATTTAGTCTTTAAAGCACCTACAGATCAAAAATGAATTATTCTCATTTCAGGAAATCCAAATAGTAAGTATGTAAATTATTCTGTATGTAAATTTAGAGTTAATCTTTCCACTTTTCAATGTTGAGTCATTAAACAACTAAAAACAGCTGATAAGTCTGCAAATGACTACCCAAGAACATTCCTAAATGTTCTTGCAAAAAGTCAGAGACTGTTTAGTACCATCCCTGTCTTCCCAATAGCTGTATTCACAATTATAAGGGCAGCTATAAGGCTGTGAACAGATACAACATTGGCATTTTTTTGGGTCTCAGAAAAAACACCAAATAAACTGCCCCATTTTTCTACTCGATAATGCAGTTGTTGTGGCTTTTTTCTTCTTCTTCAAAACATGTGTGTAGGCTTTTTTATTTTGCATTTTAACCCTTGTATTTTTCTCATTACAAGACATGATTTTTTTTCATCATGGATTTATAGTTTTCGGAAGAGACACCAACATACACTGCTCAAGAAAATAAAGGGAACCCTAAGATAACACATCCTAGATCTGAATGAATGAACTAATCATATGAACTACTTTAGTCTTTACATAGTTGAATGTGCTGACCACAAAATCACATAAAAATTATCAATGGAAATCAAATTTATCAACCCATGGAGGTCTAGATATTGAGTCACACTCAAAATCAAAGTGGAAAACCACACTACAGGCTGATCCAACTTTGATGTAATGTACTTAAAACAAGTCAAAATGAGGCTCAGTAGTGTGTGTGGCCTCCACGTGCCTGTATGACCTCCCTACAACGCCTGGGCATGCTCCTGATGAGGTGGCGTCTGGACAGTCTGTGGTGCAATGGGGCATTGGTGGATGGAGCGAGACATCATGTCCCAGATGTGCTCAATCATATTCAGGTCTAGGGAACGGGTGGGCCAGTCCATAGCATCAATGCCTTCCTCTTGCAGGAACTGTTGAAACACTCCAGCCACATGAGGGGTCTAGCATTGTTTTGCATTAGGAGGAACCCAGGGCCAACCGCACCAGCATATGGTCTCACAAGGGGTCTGAAGATCTCATCTCAGTACCTAATGGCAGCCAGATGGCTACTGGCAAGCACATGGAGGGCTGTGAGGCCCTCCAAAGAAATGCCACCCCACACCATTACTGACCCATCGCCAAACCATGCTGGAGGATGTTGCAGACAGCAGAACGTTCTCCACGGCATCTCGAGACTCTTTCACGTCTGTCACGTGCTCAGTGTGAAGCTGCTTTCATCTGTGAAGAGAACAGGGCGGCAGTGGCGAATTTGCCAATTTTGGTGTTCTCTGGCAAATGCCAAACGTCATACACAGTGTTAGGCTGTAAGCACAACCCCAACTTGTGGATGTCGGGCCCTCATACCAGCCTCATGGAGTCTGTTTCCGACCACTTGAGAGGACACATGCACATTTGTGGCCTGCTAAAGGTCATTTTGCAGGGCTCTGGCAGTGCTCCTCCTTGCACAGAGGCGGAGATAGCGGTCCTGTTGCTGGGTTGTTGCCCTCCTACGGCCTCCCCCACGTCTCCTGATGTACTGGCCTGTCTCCTGGTAGTCCCTCCATGCTCTGGACACTATGCTGAGAGACACAGAAAACCTTCTTGCCACAGCTCGCATTGATCTGCCATCCTGGATGAGCTGCACTACCTGAGCCACTTGTGTGGGTTGTAGACTCTGTCTCATGCTACCACTAGAGTGAAAGCACCGCCAGCATTCAAAAGTGACCAAAACATCAGCCAGGAAGCATAGGATCTGAGAAGTGGTCTGTGGTCACCACCTGCAGAACCACTCCTTTATTGGGGGTGTCTTGCTAATTGCCTATAATTTCCACATGTTGTCTGTTCCATTTATACAACAGCATGTGAAATTGATTGTCAATCAGTGTTGCTTCCTGAGTGGACAGTGTGATTTTGTTGTGTTGTTTAACCCCTTAATGACCACAAGTGTATATTTACGCTCGTGGCTGGCTCCCGTTATGTGAAGCGCACTCAGGAGCTGAGTGCGCTACATACCAGGCAGGTCCCAGTTGCTATCAGCAGCCAGGACCCGCGGCTAATACCGGACATCGTCGGTCGGGCTTATGTCCGGTATTAACCATTTAGACGCCGCTATCAAAGTTGACCGGGGCATCCTAACATCTCGCTGCAAAAATATAGTATAGACAAGCATACAGGCAAGCATAAAAAATCTCCAGAATTACTACTCATTTGTGGTATGTTTAAGATCTGCCCCCTTTAAAGGGGTACACCGTTGCTCAGTGTTTGGAACAAACTGTTCCGAACGCTGGAGCTGATGCCGGGAGCTCGTGATGTCCCCCCCCCCCCCCCCCGCCCCCTCAATGCAAGTCTATGGGAGGGGGCGTGGCGGCTGTCACGTCCCCTCCCATAGACTTGCATTAAGGGGGTGGGGCATGACGTCATGAGGGGGCAGGGCTATGACATCACGAGCTCCCCACTCCAGCGTTTGGATCAGTTTGTTACCCTTTTAAGGGCATCGATTTCTGCAAGTACCATTTGAATGAATCAGAGTCAATTCTGAAAAAAATTAGCTGTGTGTGAATATGCCATAAAACTCCTTTTGTAAGACATTTGCCAAAAAGAGATGGTTGGTAGGCATGCTTTTATTATGTGTAACCTGTAACACTTTGTTTGTAATGACCGTGTATTGTGGGTCTTAGAGTTAAGTTCAAAGAAGTCCAATGATCCGGAGCCACCTTGGATGGGAATGCCAAATTCAACAACCTTGATCTGTTGCATCTGGTGTCCTGTTGGCTGGTGCATTTGGATAATTTGGCAGAGTCCCTCTGCTGAGGTTTTGTTGGATCATAGGACATATGTGACCTTTACTTATGTTTTTTAACCTTAGTAATGTGTCATCAACTTTCTGCTTATATTAGCAGACTTATTGTCATGTGATTCATCTGTTTATTAAGAACTTGGTGGCCTACAAATATAACATTAAGCCTTTGTAAAACACCTAAATGCAATCAACTTTCTTTCATAAAAACATCCTAAATACACAGGTTAATAGTGTGGGTGGACTGGATTACAATGAGGTATATGTTCCCAGATCCGCTCTCTGGTACAAGAGATACCTGTTGTATTAGCCTCCACTGCTAATAGCCGGCTATAAGCAAGTGGCTAATACATCAAGTATTGGGTTTAGTGAGGGTGAACCGATTGTCAGTTTCCCTACTAGTTGGCAGCTTCCAGTATGTTGTAACTCCATCACTTAGCTGGTTGTCTTGTTGCTTGTGTCGTAGATTTAACAGCACACTGCTTTTGACTGTGTCGGCTATCTTTGCTCTCCCTGCTCTCATTGATAGAGATAGCAGCAGGAGGAAAAGAGGACGTACACAGCAGATCAGAGTGTAGAGATTTTGGGAAACATCCAAGTTTTCAGGGAGGACACATCACACAAGCTGTAGCTAGGAAGTAAAGCATACACAAGGAAGTCTGCAGGGGAAGGAGTGTGGAGAGAAGGGACAGTATCCATGGCTGTATCTGCAGTAAATCCAAACACACCACAGTATCAGGGACAGGTGATCCTGCATGGGTACTGGAAGGGGAAATTAGTATAGAAAAGAAGCTGTGCAAGTACATGATGGTGATGAGAACAGCATGCTTGAAACAGATTCAAATACGGCATGCGTTACAGGGAGGGACATACCTACATGAGTCTAAAACAAGAAGCAGGTTTAAAACTGAATATGAGGGTGACTAAAAGGTAACCACTAACATGCAGAATTCACTTTTATCTATGTTAAAGGGAAGCAAGCATTAGATTGTAGTTGGCGTTATATGTGGGAAAACCTTTATCCTCACCACCCTTGGGGGACGTTTTTGTTCCCAGAGATGGTAAGTGTATGAAGTTTGTAAGTTACCCCCCTCCGCCCCGTAAGTAGTCCCTGGAGTGGGTAGATATACTTACCTAGTCTGGTTTCTCCGTCCATAGTGATGCCACCACGGCATGATTGACAGCTCGCATCATCGCTTTTCTCGGTCTGCTTAGGGAGCAGAGCGATGACGCTGGCTGTCAATCAGGCCGAGTGGGCGTCACTAAGGCTGGAGCGACGGGACTAGGTATATATAGCTCCCCACCTAGGGAACTACATACGGGTTAGCGGGGGTAACTTACAAACTTACCATCCCTGAGGGCAAAAACTTCCCCTGGGGGTGGTGAGAATAAAGATTTTACCATATGTAATGTGTTCCCAAGCTTTATATATGGTAAAATCTAATGCTTGGTTCCCTTTAAAGATGTCCATAGTCTATAAAGGGGTTGTGCGCTGCCCTGCAGTTCGGAGCTCCGCTCACAGCGTCAGGAAGTCCATTACTCCGAACGCTGTGTGCGGGCTTCCGTGTTCGCAGCCGCCGGGTGTGACGTCACGCTCGGCCCCTTCGTGACGTCTCGCCCGCCCCCTCATGACGTCATGCCCGCCCCCTCTACCAAAGTCTATGGGAAGGGGGCATGACAGCGGTCGCGCCCCCTTCCCATAGACTTTCGTTGAGGGGGGCGGGCGAGACGTCACGAAGGGGCTGGGCGTGATGTCACGCCCGGCGGCTGCGAACACGAAAGCCCGCACACAGCGTTCGGAGTAATGAACTTCCGGACGCTGTGAGCGGAACTCCGAACTGCAGGGCAGCTCACAACCCCTTTAAGTCCTTTGATTTAAAACTTTCCAACAACTGCTTTGCAAGCTGCTTTTTATCTTTATAATATCTTAATTAAAATAGAAAGTCTGATTAATATGATAGGAAAGAAGCATATCTGCTAATATCATTTTTCTGTTTCTTTTGTAGGAGAGTTGCTGACTCAGCCGAGACCAGAAGGGATAAAGGAAATAATCTGTCCTAAAAATGGCAGTGAGCGAGTGAACGTCGCCCTGGTTTATCCCCCTACACCCACAGTGATCAGCCCCTGCTCCAAGTGACTTCCCAATACCCTGCTTCTTTGCTGCAGTATTTGTGAGCTATGAAAGCAAAGATTTAAAGGAAGAAAAAGACAATCAAAGCACCCAAAGTATATATCAAAACTGGGATATTGCAACGTTTTGGAATGCAGCAAAGGCACACCTCTTATTAACTGACATTAACAGACCTGTTTCACTTCAAAGCTTTAAAGTAAGTGGATACTCTGAAAGTCATGCCTTAAAGTGTCACTGTGACTTTAAATAACTTTTGACAAATAAATAGTTTTGATAGGTCAGAGTCTGGGTGTTCAGCATTATATATGGTAAAATCTTCTTCCGCACCATTCCTGGAAGACAGAGGTGGCAGAGATGGTGAGGATATATCTGAAAATGTCCCCCGCTGGCCCCCTAAGTAGTCCCCTGGGCGGGGGAGCTATTTTCACTTAATTACGTTTTCTCCAGCTGGAATCGCGCCCCATCAGGGCAATTGACAGCCCACATCACCATTCTGCTTCGTAAGCAGTCAGAGCAAAGTAATGATGCAGGACTTGCCTAGGCTGTCAGTCACGATGAGGGGGTGTGATTTCAGTCAGAGCAGAGGGACTAGGTCAGTATATCTCCCCACCCAGAGGACTAATTACAGGGCCTATGGAGGAGACTTCATATCTAACTTCATATCCTCACCATTCCTGCAGGAAGAAACATCCCCCAAGTATGGCGAGATGTACGGTGTCCATTTTAGAACATTGTCAGTCGTCAGCTGTATCTCCATCAGTTGTCAGTAAAAACAGTGTCCCGCCTCCTCCCTCAGACAAATCGCCGTCAGTTTTCAGCCCGTACTTCCCTCATCCTTCAGCAAAAACAGCGTCCCGCTTCATCCCTCGGACCAATCTCCGTCAGGCGTCAGCCAAAACCTATGTCATCCTAAACTCTGTCATGCCTCAGACGAAAATGCAAGTGCTGAGTCAGCAGAGCTGCTAACACAGACACTGTGTGATTGGCTTCCAGCACAGACACTGTGATTGGTTGATGGGAGGGTGTGTGCAGTCCCGCTCCACTGTTTCGACACACTTCTTTACAAACCTTAATCTCTCATGTACCCAGCTTTTCTCGATTCCTGCAAAACAAACCTACGCTCTCATGTACCCGATTCCTGCAAAACCTAGTTATGTACTCAGCTTTTCCCGATTCCTGCGAAACCTACAGTTATGTACTCAGCTTTTCCCGATTCCTGAAAAACCTAAAGTTATGTACTCCGCTTTTCCAGATTCCTGCAAATCTTACACTCATGTACCCAGCTTTTCCAGATTCCTGCAAATCTTACTCATGTACCCAGCTTTTCCAGATTCCTGCAAATCTTACACTCATGTACCCAGCTTTTCCAGATTCCTGCAAATCTTACACTCATGTACCCAGCTTTTCCAGATTCCTGCAAATCAGGAAAAGCTGAGTACATGAGAGTGTAGGATTTGCAGGAATCTGGAAAAGCTGGGTAAATGAGTGTAAGATTTGCAGGAATCTGGAAAAGCTGAGTACATAAGTGTAGGTTTTGCATGAATCGGGAAAAGCTGATTACATGAGAGCGTAGGTTTGTTTTGCAGGAATCTGGAAAAGCTGGGTACATGAGAGCTTAGGCTTTGTGAAGAAGTGTGTCCAGGCCGTCCGGGGATTACCCTCCCATCAACTAATCACAATGTCTGTGCTAGCAGCTCTGCCGAAGCTCTGCTGTCTCAGCACTTTCTTTTTTGTCTGTGGCATGACAGAGTTTAGGATGACAAAGGTATTGGCTGATGCCTGATGGAGGAGGGATGAGGCGGGACGACGTTTTGGCTGAAGGAGGAGGGAGGTACAGATGACGACTGACGATGTCCTAAAATGGACACCGTAGAGGTGGAAGATTTTACCACATATAACGCATTACTACATGTTAGATATGGAAAAATCTAATGACAGTTTGACTTTAAAAAAAAGTTTGACTTTAAAAAAAAAATAATAAAAGCAATAAATGGTGGCCTTTATTTTGCTCAAGGCTTCTGCAGGTCAAAAACAAAGAATTCATCATAGCCCTGGTGAATGAGCGATTAAAAAAACGCTTTTGGGTAACCTCCATTAGTGTTTGCACATAGGAGACTTGTTGGTGTGTTAAAGCAGGATAGATGCAGTAGCCTGATCATGTTTAAATGGGTATTCCAGCTTTAGACATCTTATCCCCCATCCAAAGGATCAGATGTCTGATCGCGGGGGTCTCAGAAGCAGTGCCCGGCACAAAATGCTGCACGGAGATGGTGGGGGGTCCTAGCAGCGGGACCCCCACAATCAGACATCTTATCCCCTATCCTTTGGATGGGGGATAAGATGTCTAAGGCCGGAGTACCCATTTAAAGGGTAATAGTAGATTAAAGCAAGGAGAAAACTGTATTTAAAATAAACACCCAGACACCTCACTGTAAAAACCACATGAAATAGTATATGTGTTGATTATTCATACATCCTGGTAATATGATTCCTTGGAAAAGTACAGAACAAGTTTAGTTCTCAATGTGACAAAAAGGGTTTGTTTTAAATGTAAGGGGCATCTTTTAGCTCTGTACCAGGTAGAGAACTGCAGACAGTGGCAGATAGGTCACATGGAGATTAAACAAATACTACCTTTAGTCTGATGGATACCCATTTGCACACTTAGAAAATTGAATTGGGTGTTTATTTTGTTTATTAAAAACAATGGGGTGCGCATTAAATGCGTTTTTCAATGCGCTCCGAAAAATTGGTTGAACTTGGCTTTACTGATATTACTATTCGAAAAGTAGCCCAAAAATTTGTGTTGTAGTTTTATCTTCTTTCCTAATAGCAAATTTTTTTTTATTACAGGAAATATGAAGAACTTCTTAATTTATTGCAGCATATGGTTTATGGGCAGAAATGGATGCACTGCATCCATGGACACGACGTGAACTTTATTTTTCTTACTGAGGTTTTTTTTTATTTATATTTAAGAACGGACTTTTGTGGACAATACAGATTGTTGTTGGTATTGGGTAATGTTCTTACTCCACTGTATAGATATTTCATCTGTTATATATCACAGGAGAGAGTTGTGAGAAATAAATGATTATGTTAATGGCGTCTCAGGGATCTGCTTGCCAGGCACTTATAAGCCATAACATGTAACATTGTATTATTGTGATGGTTTGCTCTTTAAAGGGGTATTCCAGTAAAAAAAACACAAATTTTTTTCATATCATCTGGCTCCAGAAAGTTTAACAGATTTGCAAATTACTTCTTTAAAAAAAGTCTTAATCCTTCCAGTACTTATCAGCTGCTGAAGTTGAGTTGTTCTTTTCTGTCTGACCACAGTGCTGGCTGCTGACACCTCTGTCTGTCTCATTAACTGTCCAAAGTAGGAGCAAATCCCCATAGAAAACCTCTCCTTCTCTGGACAGTTCTTGAAACAGACAGAGGTGTCGGAAGAGAGCACTTTTGTGAGACAGAAAAGAACAACTCAGCAGCTGATAAGTTCTGGAAGGATTAAGACTTTTTTTTTTTAAAGAAATAATTTGCAAATCTGTTAAACTTTCTGGAATTGGAAGGATAAAGATGTTTTTAATAGAAGTAATTTGCATATCTCTTTAACTTTCTGGAGCCAGTTGAATACCCCTTTAAATGTAAAACATAATCCACTGAAGTTCACTGGTATTTGACTTTTTTGTTTTTGACAAAATATCATCGTTTTGTTTTTAAATATACAGAACAAAAAGCACATTAAATTTTATACATCTCACAATTCTGTTTTGGTGTGGTAATACTATGCAATTGTTGTGTCCTAATGAATTGTTTATAGGAACCCAGAGAATAATGACAGGTGAGGCAATTCTAGTATAAGAAAAAAACTACAGTGAAATCTCCCTTAGCGGACACCACCCAATAGGGGACACCTCCCAATAGGGGACACCTCCCAATAGGGGACACCTCCCAATAGGGGACACCTCCCAATAGGGGACACCTCCCAATAGGGGACACCTCCCAATAGGGGACACCTCCCAATAGCGGACAGTTTTTAATTTCCCGGCAAAGTTCCATAAGACTTAATGTATTTGCGCCCTCCGAATAGGGGACACTCCCAATAGCGAAGGCGGACACACCCGAAAGGGGACAATAGGGGACAAAAATCTCCTGTTAGGGGACAAAACACTCCCAGTAAGGGACAATAGGGAACAAAACACTTCCATTAGGGGACAAAACAATCCCAATAGGGGACAATCAGGCTCATGTGACGGCCCTACTTTGCACACAGGGACGCCATCAGGGGGTACAGCGAATACCCCAGTAAGGGGCCCAGGTCCCTGCTGTACCCCCCTGCAGAAGCCCCAGCACAGAAGCTGGAGACCAATGTTTAAACAGTAGTCTCCTGCTTCTGTATGTCCCCCCGACTACATCTTTCACCCCTGCCTTCCCTTATCCCCCCCCCCGTGCCACTTTATTCCCCTGTGCCAAACCATCCCTCCCCTTTATTATTATCCCCTGTGCCACATCATTTCCTCTTGATCCCAGCCCCCCCCCCCCCCCCCGTGCTATTTAATTCCCTCTTGATTGCCCTCTGTGCAGATTCATCACCCCCTTTTTACCACCCCCTGTGCCATTTTATTCCCCCTTTATCCCCCTGTGCCATTTCATAGAGAGGGGGGGGGGATTCATTTACACAGGGGAATGAAGGGGGAATGAAATGACACAGGGGGATCAAGGGGAAATTATGTGGCACAGGGGTAAGGGGGGCGGGATATTTTGGCACAATGCATGGGGGAAGAAGGTGGCACAGGGTATAAAGGGAGGATGAAATGATATGGGGGGGAGAGGGATAAGGGTAGATTAAACAGCACTGGGAGATTCTGCTGTAATATTGCTTTTTATTGTGTTTTATAGGTGATTACACTCTGGAGTGAGTACATTACAGTATTCCGTCATTTAGGAAGATTTTTGAGCCTTTTCTCAATAGTGGACACTTTTTTTTTTTCCTCATGAGTGTCCACTATTGGGAGATTTTACTGTACATTGAGAGCTGCCAATACATTTGATATAGATCTATAATGACCCCCTGGAAGAGAGATCAGACATGCTGAATATTGAATTTCTGATCATTTCTTTCCTCAGGAGAAAAGCCAGACCCCTCCTCTTCCTATTGAAATAAATGCAAAGGGTTACCTAAATTGTATGATCAGCTTAAAAGGGTTATCCAGGATTAGAAAAAAGTGTCATTTTTTACTCACCATAAATTTTCTTTTCTGCTGCTTTGGACCAGCACGAAAGAGAATTTACAGTAAGTAAAAAATGACACTTTCCTTTCTGTCCAAAAGCAGCAGCACCAATGGGGATTTAGCAAATACCGTATTTTTCGCCGTATAAGACGCACTTTTTCTTCCCCAAAACTGGGGGGAAAAAGTCGGTATGTCTTATACGGCGAATACACCCCTATCACGGCGGTCCCTGCGGCCATCAACAGCCGGGACCTGCGGCTAATGCAGGACATCACAGATCGCGGTGATGCCCTGTATCAACCCTTCAGACGCAGCGATCAAAGCTGACCGCCGCGTCTGAAGGAAAAGTGACACTAACCCGGCTGTTCAGTCGGGCTGTTCGGGACCGCCGCGATTTCACCGCGGCGGTCCCGAACAGCCCGACTGAATAGCCGGGTTAGTGCTTACAGGACACCGGGGGGGACCTTACCTGCCTCCTCGGTGTCTTCTCCGTTCAGGGATCCCCTGTATGGCCGGTGCTCTCCTTCCTCGTCATCACGTCGTCGCATACGTGCGTCGGCGTGCGTAACGACGTGATGGCGACGACAGAGAGCGAGGATACCCGGCCGGCAGCAGAGACGTTCCGGAGCGACGGGGACACGGCGACAGCGATGGAGCAACATCCAGGGCAGCGGTGACGGGTCCGGAGCGATGGGGACACGTGAGTATTACCTCCTATGCAGTGGTCTTCAGTCTGCGGACCTCCAGATGTTGCAAAACTACAACTCCCAGCATGCCCGGACAGCCAACGGCTGTCCGGGCAAGCTGGGAGTTGTAGTTTTGCAACATCTGGAGGTCCGCAGGTTGAAGACCACTATTTGGTTCAAAATCTTTAATTTTTTAGATTTTGCACCTAAAAATAGGGTGCGTCTTATACGCCGGTGCGTCCTATAGGACGAAAAGGCATTTTTTTGCACCGCAGACTGCAATACCATTCTACTGAAGGCTGGTTTTGGGATTTTCCAATATCCAGCGTGTAGTACTTGATAAAACTTGTAAGACAGAGACCGATGGGTGGTTCTACAAGTCTGGTCAGTAGGGATACAGTTCTTTCCCGCCCATGAGGTAGACATTTCGGTGGATGAGCTAGCCCTTATCAGTTGCAGGGCTTGTGTACAGCAAATGGAAATGTTCTCCCTTATCAATCTGAATAAGCAGCTTAGATACTTTAAGACTCTTGTTTATCCCACAGAATAAAAGTAAGGACATCTCTTTTATCTCTCTTCTGTGAACTCTGCACTTGTATTTATATAGCCCTTATCTCCCAGTAAGACTAAAAGTGGTTTTTTTTAGAGCAAACTGTCAGAATGAACTGAATCGGCTGCTGAATAATAAATCACCAAATTTAATGGTACCCATTTATTGACCTTGGAAGGATGAAGGGCTCAGTTGGCTCAGTTGTGACTCTGGGGGTTGTACCACTGACATCTGGACATCTCTAGTGGAAAGAGGTTATACCATAATGTATAAAGCTTTCATCCATAGCAGGGCAGTACGGTATCACAGAATCTGCATGGAATGCGTCTTTTCGCTCTATCCCCAGAGCCTTCAGATATCTGCAGATAGATATTCAGCAATTTATAATATAGCACACTCATCAAATATACACACACTTTTTTTTTGTTTGTTTTTTAATTATATGGCCTGTATACAAAGAAGTCTCCCATTTAGGGGCTAACTAGGCTTACAACTGCATAGCATTTAAAGGGGTACTCCACTAGAAAACATTACTTATCAGCTGCTGTATACTACAGAGGAAGTTCTTTTCCGTTTGAATTTCCTTTCTGTCTGACGACAGTGCTCTCTGCTGACACCTCTGTCCATGTCAGGAACTGTTCAGAGCAGGATAGGTTTGCTATGGGAATTTGCTCCTATTCTGGACAGTTCCTAAAATGGGCAGACCTGTCAGCTTCCTGTGGAGCATACAGAAGCTGATAAGTACTGGAAGGATTGAGATTTTTTTTATTTTATAGAAGTAATTTACAAATCAGTTTAACTTTCTGGCGCCATTTAATATTAAAAAAAAAAAATGTTTTCCAAGTGAGTACCCCTTTAAGTCTAACAGCAGACACAACAGAAGAAAAACAGTGAGGCTGTGAGTAGGAGGTGTTATATAGGCTCTGCACTTAAATTTATTATATTAGGACATAAAGGAAATAATTGCTTTCTTCCAAAACAGTACTACACCTGTCCTCAGGTTTTGTGTGGTATTACAACCATAGAAAAGTACAACTATTAAACTGAGCAGCAATTCCACACAAAACTGAGGATAAGAATGGCGCTGTTTCTTGAAGAACACAGCTATGATTTTCTCATTCTGGATAAGCACTTTAATTTTTACGCAATAGAATGTATTTTGTATACACACTCGTGTAGCATTAAACATGTACGGGTATATGTATATACCCATGCATCTTACCATAAAAAGTGCCTTATACTTAACCTTATTTTATAAGAATTGATTTTAGACAGCATTGCAGTAGGGGTCAGAGCTCAGGTTCCTTGCTACATAGTTCCAATTCCATAGCTCCCCTCCCTGCTCCTTTGCCTGTGGCATTGTTAAAGGGGTACTCCGCCCCTAGACATCGTATCCCCTATCCAAAGGATAGGGGACTAGATGTCTGATGGCAGGGGTTTGTGATGTCACACCACACCCTCTCCAATTATGTCTATAGACGTGAATGGAGAAGGCGTGGTGTGACGGCTTTCATGCCTCCCCCCCCATAGACATAAATGGAGGGGGCGTGATGTAACGTCACAACCACAGCCGTACGAACCCAGATCTGAACATAATGTTCAGAATGCCAGGTGTGTGCACGGTGATCGCAGGGGGTTCAAGTGGCCAGACCCCCACGATCAGACATCTTATCCCCTAACAGGCCGTTAGTGTACTTGATGATCATGAAGTGCAAGCCCGCTATCCAAGTCACGGTAAGTAGTGGGTCCCTAACATCCCTAGCATAAAATGGCGCTTCCCTGAGCGGCGACCACCACCCCCGCAACACCAGTCCACTCAGGGTGAACAACCCACTGACAGAAGAGCCTCATTGCCACCTGGCCAGACACTGGGCCGCACCTCCCCACAGACACAGTGCCGCGGCAGCAATGGCCACAGCACAGCACCAGTGTGAATTGGTGACAAAACACACTTACCATGTGCTCCCTGTCTACGACTAGTAGATTGTCAGAAAAAACTGCATCTTATGCAGTTTCCTGCCAATATAAATAGGCCTGGGCTGAGGGGGAGGGGCAGAGTGCTAACCAAGTAAAAACACAAAAAGAGGGGATAGAAATCACAATGTGAATTCAATGCAGAAAAAAACAGACATGGTCACACATTTACAACATGCACCTTGATCTAAGTCTTCTCAGCAAAATGTATTAAACTAACAGGTCATTAGTGTACTTGATCATGAAGTGAAAGCCCACTAGCCACGTCACGGCCACCTGTATGTAGTAGGTCCCTAACATCCCTAGCATAAAATGGCCCTGCACTCAGCAGCGACCACCACTGCCGCAACACTAGTGCCCACAGGGGGGGACGAACCACTGGCAGAGCAGCCCCAATACTGCCCAACCAGTCCCTGCGCCGCACGACCCCACTTAAAGTGTAGTAGTGCATTGTATTATATGAGTGTTCATGTGATTGCATGTCAAAGTTCCCTTATGAGGCTTTTAAAAAGTAAAGTTTTACTAAATAGTTTATTTTCATAAAAATGTTGTCACCTCACACAAAAAATAAAAAGACATAATTTAAATTAAAATATAATACAGTGGTCCCTCAAGTTACAATATTAATTGGTTCTGGGACGACCATTGTATGTTGAAACCATTGTATGTTGAGACCATAACTCTATGGAAACCTGGTAATTGGTTCTGAAGCCACCAAAATGTCATCCAAAAAATAGGAAAAAGTCAGGATTAAACAAAAATAAGTAGATAACTAATATAGATAAAGCAAATCCTTACATATAAAAGTAAGAAAGAGCTGCTGGGAGCTGTAAATCACTGTCTATGTCAGTGTTTCCCAACTAGAGTGCCTCCAGCTGTTGCAAAACTACAACTCCCAGCATGCCCGGACAGCCTTTGGCTGTCCGGGCATGCTGGGAGTTGTAGTTTTGCAACAGCTGGAGGCACCCTGGTTGGGAAACACTGGTCTATGTAGAGGACAGGAGCTTCTTCAGGGTCCTGTGCAGTACATGCAATGTCCTAAAAATGCCCTCACCTGGTGTCCAAAGGAGCAGCTAACCCTGGTACAGGTAAAGAGTACAGAACATATAATACCTCCCTGTACTGTAGAGGGCGCTACCAGACGCCAGTCAGTGCATGCACTTCAGTAGTACAGGGGTTTTGCCAGTGAATGTCTATTCTAATTGGTCGGTTCTTCCGGCCATTGACACGTTTCACAGATCTGGACTGTCCGTAGCATTGTATGTTGAGTCTGGTTTCAAGTTACAATGGTCCAGAAAAGACCATTGTATGTTGAAACTATTGCATGTTGAGGCCATTGTAAGTTGAGGGATCACTGTATATTAAGATAAATATTTGGCATTACCACACCTGTAGCGACCTGAACTATAAAATAATCTCAACTTTTATTCCACCTGATGAATGGTGTAAAAAAAATGATTCCAGAATTGCTGTATTTTGTGAATCTGCCACAAAAAGTCCACTAAAAGGCCACCATTAAAAAAGTCCAGCTTGTCCTGCTATGAACAAGCCCTCATATACATCAGATAAAAGGTTGGTTTCTCCAACTTTGCCATCAACATAAGGCTGTGTTTCTACTTTTTTTTTACGATGCTGCCTTTGCATTTTTGTGAGACAAAGCCAGAAGTGTATTTAAAAGGAAAAGGAATTATAAAGGGGAAATACTTCCCCTTCCTGCTGGATGCACTTCTGACTTTGGCTCAAAAACTGCAGTGGTAGTTTAAAAAAATAAAATAAAAAAACCTGCCAAGTGGGAACGCAGCCTAAGGCTGCAACAGATTAGTTTTTCTAGGAAGCTACAGCTTCTATGCGAACTATTTATGTTTGAAAGGCCTGGACTTGCCAATGGGTCCACCAGTTCAAGTGGCAGAAACTAGTGAAGATTGCTTGTTAGATAGTATTACCATGGCTGCACAAGTGAGTCAGGTAAATGGGATGGGGGTACAATTATTGCAACCCTTCAACTCTTAAAAAAAAGCTTCTTAAAATACTTATATGAATGTGAATACTGTACAGATCAGCTCTATTCCCATTGGCCAAGTAAATAATAATAAGCATGCACTTTGGTATGGTTAAAATGATGAAAAACCAACCTTGTATAAATATTATCAATTCTTATTGGATGGAAAAGAGAAGGTTGGTATTTTCACGAAGACAGACAGACACATCAGCATGCCCATACTAAACAAACATGTACTAGCCAGTCTGTTGGAATTTCTATAGTACAAAGGCAAAATTAAGTGTGGAATACAAATGCTACCCATGTGTACATGTTATTAAGAATTAATTTGTTTCAAAGGAAATATCAACCTTGAAGTGATGTTATTAAAGTACATACAGATTGAAAGAGAGTGCAACATTACTGTTTTTCATTGAAACATAATGATGGCAGTCTGGGTGACCACCAGGAGCAAAAGGTGACAGACTGTCCCTAAAACATGCTTAAAGAGTACCTATCATGATTTTATAATCCTCCCAGTTCACTTCCCCCATCATGATAAACCGCCCCCTGCCTTTATTTTTTATTATTTTTTGTGTTCTACCTTAATGTTACTCTGTATATTCTGCTCAGTCTCAGTCAGATTCACAGACTGGGAAGGGGCGTTCCCCAGCAGGTGTGACATCACCTGAATCCATACAGGGGAGAACTTCCTCCCTCACTCTGCTACACACAGCCCAGAGCAGTTCAGTGTGTGAGATGAGCTATGATTTGATAAGGCTGCACACACCCTCCTTCAGCACTCCAGACGGCATTACCTGACAAGTTGGGAGACACCTATTCGCAGCTTTTTTAAACACAAATAAAACATAGAAAACGAAAAAATTTGTTTTAATGAGAGTGCCCATTAAACCTCTTGGGGACGCAGGGTGTATGCATCCGCCCTGCATCCCCGATCCTTAAGGATCCTTAAAGGGGTAGTCCAGTGGTGAAAAACTTATCCCCTATCCTAAGGATAGGGGATAAGTTTGAGATCGCGGGGGGTCCGACCGCTGGGGCCCCCTGCGATCTCTCTGTACGGGGCCCCGACTCTCCGCCGAGATAGCGGGTGTCGACCCCCGCACGAGGCGGCGGCCGACACGCCCCCTCAATACATCTCTATGGCAGAGCCGGAGATTGCCGAAGGCAGCGCTTCGGCTCTGCCATAGAGTTGTATTGAGGGGGCGTGTCGGCCGCCGCCTCGTGCGGAGGTCGACACGCCCCCTTCCAGCGGGCTGTCGGGGCTCCGTACAGGAGATCGCGGGGGGCCCCAGGGGTCGGACCCCCCGCGATCTGCAACTTATCCCCTATCCTTAGGATAGGGGATAAGTTGCTCACCACTGAATCACCACTGGACTACTCCTTTAAGGTATCCTTAAAGCGTATCTATACGCCCTGGTCCAGTATAACGGGTTTAAACTGTTCTCACCGGCGAAGAACGGGTTAAACCCCTTGGGTCCCAGTTGCTACGGGCAGCCAGGACCCACAGATAATGCCATTAACCCTTTAGACACCGCTATCAAAGTTGATTGCGGCATCTAAAACGAAAGTAAAAGAATCCCAGCAGCTCAGCGGTGATGTCCCGATCAGCTTACCGGACTACGGGAGGGTCCTCACCTGCCTCTCCGTTGTCCGCTCGGCGATCTACTGCTCCATGCCTGCACAGTAGGCTAGAGCAGCAGATCGCTGGTTACACTGATCAGTGCTTTGCAAAGGCATAGCACTGATCAGTGTATGCAATTAGAAGATTGCATGTTTTAGCCCCCTATGGGAGCAAAAAAAAAAAGTGTAACTTTTTTTAAAATAAAAGTTCATTAACCTCTTCCCTATTAAAAGTTTAAATCACCCCCTTTTCCCATTTTTAAATAAAATAATGTAATAAAGAATAAAATAATCATATGTAACTATTAAAATATAAGGTTAGCTAAACCGCATGGTCGATGGCGTACACATTAAAAAATACCAAAGTCCAAAATTGTGCATTTTTGGTCATTTCATATACCAGAAAAATATCAACTAAAAAGTGATCAAATAGTCCCATCAAAACAAAAATGGTACCCATAAGAACTACAGATAACGGCGCAAAAAATTTGCCCTCATACTGCCCCATACACAGAAAAATAAAAAAGTTATAAGGGTAAAAAAATGCCAATTTTAAACTAACAAATTTTGGTGCATGTAGTTTATAATTTTTGTAAGTATTAAAATAAGAACTACATAAATTGGGTATCCTTGTAATCGTATGGACCTACAGAATTAAGGTAAGGTGTCATTTTTACCAAATATTGCACTGCGTAGAAATGGGAGCCCCCAAATTTACAAAATTATTATTTTTTTTTTTTATTTCATCCCACAAATAATCTTTTTTGGTTTCGCCGCAGGTTATATTATAAAATAAGTGATGTAATTGCAAAGTACAATTGGTGTCACAAAAAATAAGCCCTTATATGGGTCTGTAGGTGCAAAATTTAAAGCGTTATGATTTTTAGAAGGGAAGGAGGAAAAAGCAAAATTGCAAAAATAGGTGAAAATAGGGGTTAATCCTCCTTCCCCCACTCAAAACTTCTGCATCCTCAATGTTGTGCTGATGGGGTGGGAGACTAACGCTATCAGAGCATGTTCTGTGTAGTACTCAGAATGTTGGTGATGGAGCAGTATGAGACATCACCAGCATAGCTGCTCATTTATTGGCTGACTATGCTGGTAGTGGCTGCAGCTTCTCCAAACTTGTGGCTCTGTGTGCTAAAATTATACAGGACAACAAAAAACACAGGGGCACGACAGGCTCAAATAAGGCCGCTGCATTAGGAGAACGCCTGCTCCCTGACTATGGCAGGCAAGTTTCAGGTTACATTCTGTATTGATAATTGTTTGTGGTTTTGTAGTGTTGTGTGGTTTTAATGTACAGAAATCACAAAAAAAATCAAAGAAACAGCAAAACCACAAAAAGCCTCTGATTACATGTGGCTGTAAACATTTAGTTAAAAGAGGACTTTTAAAGGGTACTCTTACGAAAAAGTAAAAATATTCCAGAAGCATTGCTTTCCTGTCTGCCCAGCTACTGAAACTACCAAAAGCCATTTTTTTTGTTGTTGTTTTGTATTTTCTTTTCTTCACAGATAATCGCTGTACTTCTTGATTGAGCAGTTGCTCAGCACTACAATTCCCAGAATGCAATGGTTTCTCTCAGCTCTTCATCACAGCCCTCCCACCCTGCTCACTCCCCTCCAACAGCACTTCTGTCATTTCCCCGCTCAGATCTGCTGCAGAACATTGCTCTTCACAGCAGGCTCTCTCTCCAAACAGCAAGTCCACAAAAGCTGGTACATTCATTTCCTGTCTACTCACCCTGGGGCACTTATCAGGGCAAGGCATTATTATATAAACACCCCTTTTTCTTTCCTAAATGTCAGAAAATATTATATATATATATATATATATTTATATATATATATATATATATGTGGGTATATGACAATATGACAGGAATGTGATCATGTAGACTGTAGGGTCTGGCTGCACTCCGGGGGCTTTACCTGAGCTCAGAGACAAGAACCACACACACCTCCTGAGACAGCAGAGGATGATGTGTTATCTCGACAACACCAAAGTGAAATGTTTTTTTACTCAATTTTTAGGAGGAATAACAGGAACACATAATGCAGAATTGTATGAAAAGATGCTATTTTATGTGGAATGTACTAAAAACAGATTGGTCAGAAGAGTTGTCAGACCCTCTAGTTACTTGCATTGTGCAACCCCTGAAGAATGGTTTGCATGCTCCCAGCCTAAACCGGAGTCCTGTAAGAAGCCAAATATTTCTATGTGAGTATATGTATGCTTGACAGTGTAGTGAACATATATGTAGGTGGTTCCATGTGTATAGCGAGTATTTATGCTTATAGTGAGCATGCATGTGTGTCCATGTACAACCAAACTCATTACACCTATCTTCCCAATCTTCTCCAGTGTTGAATCATGCCTCAATAAAATAGAAAATAGTTCACAATCAATGAGCACTGAGTAGGGAAGTTTAATGTTGGGAGTCATGGTACTTCCTGGAATATATAGCAGACAGAAAAAAAAAAAAAAAAAAAAAAAATATATATATATATATATATATATATATATATATTGCACTATATACAAGTACATTTCCTTTTTGTGTCTTTTTTTTTTTTGTACTGTTACTTAACTATAGAGGTGTTGTCTTTGGTCTCATACACCCACTAATCCTAACACATTATGTGTCATAAAAAAAAAAGGTGGCCATAAAGCATGTGTTCCGCCTGAACAAAAAATGTAAAGGCAAGCATACTAAAAATGCATACTAGCCTCATCAATGTTGCTTTATTACCCTATTGGTCTTGTGCATCCCCTCCCATTCAGCTTGCTCGTTAACATGTCCATAATGACACAAATGCCTTGTATTAATAAAACAAGTGTATTCCAAAAGTATTAACCAATTTGAGTATGTTCTTTAACACCATGGCCAACTACACTCTTTACACTCATCTCTGAATACAACTGAATATGGTTCTATACAAGTGATGGCGAACCTTTTTGAGCCGGAGTGCCCAAACCGTAATGCATGCCAGCTTTTATTCCCTCAAAGTGCCATGACAGCAATTAAATCAGAATACTGAGGTTTAAGTTTAGGAAAAACAACTCCTACAGTTGCCATAACAAATTAAAATATTTTGTTTTAAAAGAAGAACACAAGAGTTCAATGATCTGAACTTGTTTTTTTTATTTTTATTTATAGTTCCCCCGCATTAGGTTGTTGTTCCCCCACATTAGATTGGCACCACAGTTCCCCCACATTAGGCTGGCATTATAAGTCCCCCCACATTAGGTTGTAGTTTCCCCCACATTAGGTTGTCAGCATAGTTCCCCCACATTAGGTTGGCAGTATAGTTCCCCTACATTAGGTGCAGTATGGTTCCCCCACATTAGGTGCAGTATAGCTCCCCCACAGACATACAGCCTTCAGCCATATAGAGTGTATGGCTGGAGGCTGTATGCCTGTGTACTGCCCCACTTCAGTGCTCCGTCCACCGCTGCTCTGGTCCGGGGTCACAATCTACTGCTATGGCCTACAGGCCATAGCAGTATGTCCCGGGACTGGAGGAGCGGTGGCGGAGCTCTAAAGATGATGTACAAGGTGGGCCATTTATATAGATACACCTTAATAAAATGGGAATGGTTGGTGATATTAACTTCCTGTTTGTAGCACATTAGTATATGTGAGGGGAGAAACTTTTCAAGATGGGTGGTGACCATGGTGGCCATTTTGAAGTCGGCCATTTTGAATCCAACTTTTGTTTTTTCAATAGGAAAAGGGTCATGTGACACATCAAACTTGTTGGGAATTTCACAAGAAAAACAATGATGTGCTTGGTTTTAACGTAACTTTATTCTTTCATGAGTTATTTACAAGTTTCTGACCACTTATAAAATGTGTTCAATGTGCTGCCCATTGTGTTGGATTGTCAATGCAACCCTCTTCTCCCACTCTTCACACACTAATAGCAACACCGCAGGAGAAATGCTAGCACAGGCTTCCGTCTATTAGACAGCTTCCATTACTAAGCCTGAATATTCAATAAAAAAAATTAAAAAAACACATTGGAAAAATTATTTTATTTAAAAAACACTCCCCCACAGCCCTCGTTAACCATTTTATTAAAATAAAAAAAAAATCCAGTTCATCCGTCGTAATCCATCGAATCCGCCGTAATCCTCTGCGTACACGGATCTGAAACGAGAAGAAAAAAACAAAAATGGGTTAGGACATTTTTTGCGCTCTCCGCAGGGGAGAGCGCCCATAATGCAATGTCTACCTAAACAGGGAGCCTCCAATTGGTGCAAAACTACAACTCACAGCATGCCCAGACAGCCTTTGGCTGTCTGGGCATGCTGTGAGTTGTAGTTTAGCAACAGCTGGAGTCTCCCTGTCTGGGTAGACACTGCCAGAAGGGTCTGTTCACATTATCCAAAACGGACAATGTTAACAAAGCCTTATACCCTTACCAGCCTGGATTCCGTCTGTAGCTCCGCCCCTAATTATGTCATCACTAAGGGGCGGAGCTACACAGACCCACGGGGACTGGAGGGAGGTAAAGTGACTTCTTCAGCTTCTGTATACACTATATGCAGCTATATATAGATAGCTGTATATAGTGTATACCGTCCAAAGGGTTAACCTACACTGCCAGCAGTGTAAGTTAACGCTTTCCTTGCCTGGCTGGCTTAGCGCGCACAGCTCAGCAAGGGGTTAAGTGAGCCAGCAATGTGTATATTGTATACACATTGCTGGCTCACTGTAAGTTCTTGCTGGGCAGTAGATATACAATGTATATTTACTGCTCAGCATCAGCTGTTCTCCCGGCTCTGTAGCCTTGAGAACAGCTGAGTCCCGACAATCACTTCAGGAGGATCGCAGCGGGTGTCAGGAGGAGTGACATCCGCTGTGATCTGTCCCTTACTGCAGTTACTACTAGACCCAACATGGAGCACACTCTGCTCCATGCTGGGAGCTGTAGTACCTGCATTAATAGACAGATCGCAGCGAGTGTAACTTCTGACACCCGCTGCGATCCTCCTGTATGATGTATAGATGCGGGCGGCCACTCTTCTATGGTCCCCTTCACTGACGTATATATACACATATTCATATTTATTCATAATCACAGAGTTGTGATTGGCTGGAACCATCTGGCCAATCACAGCTCTCTGCGGGAAATATGAATAGGTGTATATATATATGGCAGTACAGGGGACCATAGAAGAGCGGCCACATCTATACATTATACAGGAGGATCGCAAGGGACCCCGGAGATCTTTTAATTAATACAGTAAACTACTACTCCCATCATGGAACAGTGTGTTCCATGCTGGGAGTAGTAGTACTACCTAAAAAAAAAAAAAAAAAAGGTAAAAAACACGCACACACTACATTTTTATTATTGTTGGCTACATTTTTTGTGCCCTACCGCCCACATAAATTGATCCCTGTTTAAAAATTAATAAAATTTTTTTTATAAAAAAGATACATTTCGTTAAATACAATTTTTTCCATCACTACTGTATCTTTTTTTTAAATTATTTTTTAATGGTATCCTACTAAATGTTAATAAAAAAGGTATCTCCATCACTTTTTTGGATCACTAAGTCCAAAAAGAGAATAAAAAATGCCAAAGTTAAAACCCACATGGCGTTTTTCTTGGCGTTTTTTCACTCCCATAGACTTCTATGGGAGGAAAACGCCAAGATTTTCCGGAGAAAACGCCAAAGTCTCGACAAGAGGACATTTTTAAAAACTGCCAAAGGAACCCAAAAACGCATTTAATGCATTTTATGCAAGTTTCGAAGTGTTGCTTCTTTTCATGGAACACAATATTATTTTGGGAGGTCTGAATCCATTCACCTTGAGGCTTTTCACCATGCATTTTCCCTGGTTGCTTTAACTGTACTACTTAATCCAATATGTAATTGTATTTGTGGTTTCAGTTTGCAGTGATAATCTTGATGTGGTTTTGAACAGAATCTTAAAGTGTCCCTGTCATTTCAAAACCTTTTGACATGTCACAGAAACACAGTAAAAGATGTGATAGGTTAGGGACATAGGGGGAGATTTATCAAAACCTGTGCTGAGGAATTGCTTCCCATAGCAACCAATCAGATTGCTTCTTTCATTTTTAACAAGGCCTCTGCAAATTGAAAGAAATGAGCTGATTGGTTGCTATGGGCAACTTTTCCTCTGCACAGGTTTTGATAAATCTCCCCCATAGTGCTGAGATCTCCACGATCAGGAGAATAATTGGTTCTCTCAGCGATCTATGTCCTGTCTCTATGACTTGTCAAAACTTTTTTTTAAATGACAAGGACACTTTAACCCCTTGCCGCAAAACGCCGTTTATAAATGGAGGTGCGGCATGACAGGGTTATGAAGCGAGCTCAGGAGCTGAGCTCGCATCATACCCGCACAGTCCCGAGCCAGGACCTGTGGCTAATGCCGGACATCGCCGTTCTGGCAGATGTCCGACATTAACTCTTTAGACGCGGTGATCAAAGTTGATCGCTGCATCTAAAGTGAAAGCTTCCAGCAGCCCAGTCGGGCTGATTGTGACCACCGCGCTTCCAGCTAGGAAGTACGAGGAGGGTTCTTAGCATCCCATCACCGAATGACTGCTCCGTGCATGAGATTCAGGCAGAAGCAAGTGGCGATAACACTGATCAATGCTATGCAATGGCGTAGCATTGAACAGTAAGAGATCAGAATAATGCATGTTTTAGTCATCTATGGGGGCTATAACATTGCAAAAAAAAAAAGTTAATAAAGATGATTTAACCCCTCCCCTAATAAAAGTTTTAATCACCCCCTTTTCCCATTTAAAAGAAAACTGTAAATAAAAGTAAACATATGTGGTATCGCCGCGTGCGTAAATGTCCTAACTATAAATAAATATTGTTAATGAAACTGCACGGTCAATGGTGTATGCGCAAAAAAATACCAAAGTCCAAAATAGCGTATTTTTGGTCACTTTCTATACCATAACATTTTTTATAAAAAGCGATCAAAAAGTCCAATCAAAACAAAAAGGGTACCGATAAAATCTTCAGATCATGGCGCAAAAAATAAGCCCTCATACTGCCCCGTATTCGGAAAAATAAAAAAGTTATAGGGGTCAGAAGATGACAGTTTTAAACGTATACATTTTCCTGCATGTAGTTATAATTTTTTACAGAAGTACCACAAAATCAAACCTGCATAAGTGAGGTATCATTTTAACCGTATGGACCTACAGAATAAAGAGAAGGTGTAATTTTTACCGAACCATTTACTGCGTAGAAACGGAAGCCCCCAAAATTTACAAAATGGTGTTTTTTCTTCAATTTTGTCGCACAATTATTAGAATTTTTTTTTGTTTCGCCGTAGATTTTTGGGTAAAATGACTGTCCTTACAAAGTAGAATTGATGGTGCAAAAAATAAGCCCTCATATGGATTTTTATTTGTAAAATTGAAAGGGTTATGATATGATAAGGAGGAAAATACGAAAGTGCAAAAATGGAAAATTGCTCGGTCCTTAAGGGGTTAAACATTGTGCAAAAGAGGGAAAATCTGACTTCCTGAGATTTATCTTGAGACTTGTGTTTAATAATGCCATTGCTCCCTCTAGTGGAAATACAGCATAACACATGAAAAATGTCCAAACTTTGCATCAGTAACAAAAAAAAAAAAGGACCCCAACCTGCCAAAATTTGCAAACTTCTTTTTATGCTAGGCTACATGTAGAGCTAAAGTAAATAAACTTTTAAATTAACTGGATTTTTGCATTGATTACTAATAAACTGTGATCTGATTGCTTCCTAACTCACAATTGTAGACGATAGAAGACAAATGGAAAAATGGACAACAGAGGACGTGCTGCATTGGAAGTATCCTCAATAATATAATTTAAAAAAAATTGACATATAAAACAATAAAATGCTACATGCAATGATGCGTTTTAGGAGATATTACTCCCTTCCACAATTATAGATGGGCACAATCTAACTAAACTAATAACACATTTGTATCATTTATTAGACATTGAATAAACATCCACAGGATGAAAAAGTAAGTGAATCCTTATTTTTTATTCCTTTTTCAACAACTACCTACACCAAATGTTTCCTGCAGCTGCAAATAAAATTTGCACAATATTGTGCAATTGTGCTTCAGTTCATAAATATACCTTGGATTAACAATGGTGCTTTTGAGCTCGTGCTCCAGGCCCCGGCACCCAGTCGAACAAGAGGGCCCCCGGATGTCTGACATTTTTTTTTAAATAAAAAAGGAGGAGGGGGAGGTGAGAGAGCACAGAGCTGTGAGGAAAGGAGAGCATCGCAGAGGCTGTACAACATGGGGCCTGACTAAAGTAGGTGTCCCTACATGTATATATGTGTATAAGCATGTGTGTGTGGATATATATGTATGTGTACATATGTGTATGTCTATGTGATGTGCCTGTGTGTTACTACTGTGGATGACTATATAAAGTGCATGAGGGGAATTTATCATTGTATATAGAGCTTTTTTTGGTGTATTTTTTATGCAAAAATGTGTGCAAAAGGTTTTTTGCGCAAAATTTGATAGAATTTTTCATAGCCATGTCTACAGTTAAGTTTATCATAGAGCACTTTCTACTGTAGAATCAAATTATTAACTGTGTTTTTTTTATTTACGCAAAAAATGCGCAAAAGCACTTTTCTAGCGCAAATATACACCACCTCGGAGGACACGTACCAAAGTGTCTATTTTAGGATGGTAAGGACTGCTACTCCCATCATGGAAAGACTCTGCCCATGATGGGAGTTGTAGTCCAGGGGCTGGGGTTGCAATCCGCATTTATTAACTGTAAAAGCCGGCGGTACATGCGTCTACACTGCGCTGCCGCCGGCTCCTGTATACACTGTCATAATTCATAATTCCTGCTGCCGGGAGACGGGAACTCTGATTGGTGAAAAGCTATTAACCAATCAGAGCTCCTGTCTCCCAGCGGGGATTATGAATTATAAGAACTGTATATAGGAACCGGTGGGCAGCGCAGTGTAGCCGCATGTACCGCCGGCTTTTACAGTTAATAAATGCGGATCGCAGCGGATCTCCGGAGAATGATCTGCTACGATAAGCCCCTCTGCCCATGGACTACTACTCCTATCATGGGACAGAGTCTGTCCCATGATGGGAGTAGTTGTAGTACTGCGGCGCTGCTGAGGGATGGCACTTGCACATCCCCCGGCTGCAGGACTTTTAGAACTACTACTCCCATCATGGACAGACTCTGCCCATGATGGGAGTTGTCCAGGGGCTGAGGTGCAGATCGCATCGGGTCATTCTGCAGAGACGCACTGCAATCCGCATTTAAGTTAACAAGCCGGCGGTACATGGGGCTACATCGTGCTGCCGCCGGCTCCTGTATACACTGTTATAATTCATATAGAGGCCAGCGGGCAGTGCAGTGTAGACGCATGTACCGCCGGTTTGTATAGTTAATAAAGTGATTCTTCAGAGAATGATCTGCTACGATCTGACTTTAAGTTAACAAGCCGACGGTACATGTGGCTACATCTCGCTGCCGCCTGTTTCTATATACACTGTCATAATTCATAATCGTAGCCGCCGAAACACAGGAGCTCTGATTGGTGAATAGCTATTGACCAATCAGAGCTCCTCTCTCCCAGCGGCGGGGATTATGAATTATGACAGTGTATACAGGAGCCGGCGGCAGCGTGATGTAGCCGCATGTACCTCCGGCTTGCTAATTTGCGGATCGCAGTGGGTCTCTGCAGAATGACCCAGTGCGATCTGCACCTCAGCCACTGGACTACAACTCCCCACATGGGCAGAGTCTGTCCATGATGGGAGTAGTAATCCTAAAAGTCCCGCAGCTGGGGACGTGCAAGTGCTATCCCTCAGCAGTGCTGCGGTACTACAACTACTCCCATCATGGGACAGACTCTGTCCCATGATAGAAGTAGTAGTCCAAGGGCAGAGGGACAGATCTCTGTTCACATTATGCGTTTTACATAATGGATACAGAGCAGTGTGTTCCCAAGCAGGGAGACTCCAGCTGTTGGATGGGAGTTGTAGTTTAGCAGCAACTGGAGCAACAACTCCCATGATGGGAGTTGTAGTTTAGCAACAACTGGAGGCTCCCTCCCCTTCCCAAGGGAGAGAGCAAAAAATTTACTAACTCATATTTCTTGTTTTTCTTTTGTTCTCATTTCAGATACGTGAATGCGGAGGACTACGTCAGATTCGGTGGACTGCGATGATGACCAGCATTTTTTTTTTATTTCAATAAAATGGCTAACGAGGGCTGTGGGGGAGTGTTTTTTTTAAATACATTTTTTCTTCAATGTGTCGTGTTTTTTATAATTGAATTTTCAGGCTTAGTAGTGGAAGCCGTCTTATAGACAGAATCCATTACTAAGCCGGGGCTTAGCGTTAGCCCCAAAATCAGCTAGCGCTAACCTCCAATTATTACCCTGGTACCCACCGCCACAGGGGTGCCGGGAAGATCCGGTACCAACAGGCCTGGAGCGTCAAAAATGGCGCTCCTGGGCCAAGGCAGTAACAGGCTGGCATTATTTAGGCTGGGGAGGGCCAGTTACAATGGTCCTCTCCCACCCTTGTAACATCAGGCTGTTGCTGCTTGGTTGGTATCTGGCTGATACTGAAAATAGGGGGAACCCTATGCGTTTATTTAAATTTTATAAATACATTTTAAAAAAGTGTGTGGTTCCCTAATTTTTTCAGTATCAGCCAGATACCAACCAAGCAGCAACAGCCTGAAGTTACCAGGGTGGGCAAGGAACATTGTTACTGGCCCTCCCCAGCCAAAATAACGCCAGCCTGTTACCGCCTAGGCCCAGGAGCGCTCTTCCCGGCACCCCTGTGGTGGTGGGTACCGGGGTAATAATTGGGTATTAGTGCTAGCTGTTTTAGGGACTAATACTAAGCCCCAGCTTAGTAATGGATTCTGTCTACAAGATGCCTTCCACTACTAAGCCTGAAAATTCAATTATAAAAAACACAACACATTGAAAAAATTATTTAAAAAAAAAAAAACACTCCCCCACAGCCCTCCTTAACCCTTTCATTGACATTTAAAGAAAACGCTGTTCATCGTCACAATCCACCAAATCCTACATAGTCCTCCGCATTCACGTATCTAAATTTCGAAGAGAAAAAAAAACAACTAAAAGTTTAGTACATTTTTTTTGTTTCCACACACCAGCAAAAATGCAAGAAAAACTGACAAAACGCAGGAAAAAGCTGGGACAGTTTTTCTGGCGTTTTTGCTGATGTACAAAAAGCTTAAATGGAATCCTGGCCTCGAAGCAATAGAACAAAATCCCTGTGTCCACTTTTCCTGTGAGGTAGAGAAGGAGTGTACGGTAGAGCAAGGGGGGGGGGGGGGCGTTTCTATTTTTGCACAAGATTTATCAAAGGAGTGCACAGCCTTAGTAAATTCTGAGCAAGAGTGTAAGTTAGACAAGCAGTTTAATGGGGTAGAACTGTGTCTACAATAGACACCGTATGATAAATCTCCCCCCATGGGTGTATCTATACCAGTGTTTCCCAACCAGTGTGCCCCCAGTTGTTGCAAAACTACAACTCCCAGCATGCCTGGATAGCCAAAGAGGGTGAGAAGGACATCGTCCGCAAAGAGACAGATTTTATAGTCTCTATCATGGAGAGCTATACCATTGATGTCCACGTTCCCTCGAAACATGGCAGCTAAGGGTTCAATACATAAGGAAAAAATCAGGGGAGACAACGGACATCCCTGCCTAGTTCCATTGAAGAGAGGAAAAGGAGAAGAAGAGGCGTGAGGGAGTTTGATAGAAGCGGTAGGGGAGGAGTAGAGACCCCGCAGTGCAGTGAGGAAATTGCCCGTGATCCCAAACTTTTGAAGGGTGGCAAATAGGAATGGTCAGCCCAGCCTATCAAAGGCCTTCTCGGCATCCAGACTAAGGACCACAGCCTGCTCAGACCGTCGGTTAATCAGGTCATTCAGATCCACGACCCTCCTCCTTTTGTCTCCCCCCTGGCGGCAAGGAATAAAGCCCACCTGATCCTTATGGATGAGGGAGGGGGGGAGACAACCGAGACGAGCTGCTAGAAGTTTAGAAAACAGCTTCAGGTCAGTATTGAGCAGGGCAATGGGCCTATAACTGGTGCAATCATGGGGATCCTTACCCGGTTTGGGGATAAGGGTAAGCAAGGAGTGCAAAAAGGACTGCGGGATCCCCTCGCCCCCCCCTCCCCCCCACAATGAAGGAATTGAACAGAGAGACTAGGTGGAGAAGCGGAAAAAGTCTTATAGTTTAAGAAGGAAAAGCCGTCTGGCCCTGGGGAGCGGCCGGATGGCAAAAACTTAAGGACCTCGGTGAGTTCCTCAAGCGTGATCGGGGCATTTAAGGTAGCCCGGTCAGCCGCTGTGAGCGAGGGCAGGCGACACTCCGATGGAAAGGAGCTTAACCTCTTAAGGGCCTACGCCCGATCGTGGTGTTTAAAACGGGGTCACACCGTGACCCCGAATCACACCGGGTCGGTCAAGGCTGTTAGTCATAGCCGGGACCCTGGGCTAACAGCGCGTGGCATCGATCATTGTGCCGCGCGCTATTAACCCTTCAGACACGGCAATCAAAGTTGCCGCTTCCCGGCAGCTCAATCGGGCTGATCGGGACATCACGATAAAATCGCGATGTCCCGAGCAGCTAGGACGCAAGCGGAGGTCCCCTTACCTGTCTCTGTAGCATCCAATCGGGGTTTGATTGCTCCAAGCCTGAGCTAAAGGCTTGAGCAATCGAGCCCCTATCTCGCTGATCCATGCAAAGCTATGGCTTTGCAGGGATCAGCATAAGAGATCAGTGTGTGCAGTGCTATAGCTCCCTATGGGAGCTATAGCACTGCAAAAAAAAAGTGAAAAAAAAAAGTTAGCAAAGGTCATTTAACCCCTTCCCTAATAAAAGTTTGAATCACCCCCCTTTTCCCATATAAAAAAAACTGTGTAAATAAAAATAAACATATGTTGGAAATTTCCGAACTATAAAAATAGATCGTTAATTAAATTGCACGCTCAATGGTGTACACACAAAAAAATTCCAAAGTCCAAAATAGCGTATTTTTGGTCACTTTTTATATCATGAAAAAATGAATAAAAAGCGATCAAAAAGTCCGATCAATACAAAAATGGCACCGATAAAAACTTCAGAACACGGCGCAAAAAATTAGTCCTCATACTGACCCGTACGCGGAAAAATTAAAAAGTTATAGGGCTTAGAAGATGAGAATTTTTTACATATAAATTTTCCTGCATGTAGTTATGATTTTTTTCCGAAGTACGACAATATTCAACCGATATAAGTAGGGTATCATTTTAACCGCATGGACCTACAGAATAAAGATAAGGTGTTATTTTTAACTAAAAATGCACTGCGTAGAAATGGAAGCCCCCAAAAGTTACAATGACATTTTTTTCTTCAATTTTGTCGCACATTTAATTTTTTTTCCGTTTGGCCATGGATTTTTGGGTAAAATGACTAATGTCACTGCACAGTAGAATTGGTGGCGCAAAAAATAAGCCATCATATGGAATTTTATGTGCAAAATTGAAAGCGTTATGACTTTAGAAGGTGATGAGGAAAAAATCATTTTAACCGTATGGACCTACAGAAAAAAGATAAGGTATTATTTTTACCAAAAAATGCACTGCGTAGAAATGGAAGCCCCCAAAAGTTACAATGACATTTTTTCTTCAATTTTGTTGCACATTTAATTTTTTTTCCGTTTGGCCATGGATTTTTGGGTAAAATGACTAATGTCACTGCACAGTAGAATTGGTGGCGCAAAAAATAAGCCATCATATGGAATTTTATGTGCAAAATTGAAAGCGTTATGACTTTTAGAAGGTGATGAGGAAAAAATTAAAATGCAAAAACGGAAAAACCCTGCGTCCTAAAAGGGGTACTCCCACCCTAGACATCTTATCCCCTATACAAAGGACGGCCATCACGCCCCCTCCCATAGACTTGCATTGAGGGGACGGGGCGTGACGTCACACGGGGGGCGGAGTCCTGACGTCACGGACTTCCATTTCCGTAGTCGCGACCCAGACCCTCCAGCGCTTCCGGACAAGAAACAGGTGGGTGCCGCATGCAATATTGCGGGGGTCCCCAGCGGCGGGACCCCCGCGACCAGACATCTTATCCCCTATCCTTTGGATAAGGGATAAGATGTCTAGGGTGGGAGTACCCCTTTAAGGGGTTAATAGAGCCTCATAATCCCCAGGGTCAGAAGGCAGTTGGAAAGCAAGAGAATAAAGCTTAGAGTAGTAGTCGCGAAAGATAGCATCAGTGTGGTAGTGGAGAGTGCCAGAGGGGTCCTTTAGGGCTGAGGGCATCTGGGATGCGGCACGGTCTCTTAAACATCTAGCCAACATCGAGTGAGCCTTACTACCCTTCTCATAAAACCTTTGTTTAGCATAGAGAATATGCTGCTCCACCCTATGAAGTGCAAACTGGCCCAATTGGGCACGGTCCGCGACCAGACGCCTCAGCACAGAGAGAGAAGGAGCAGAAAGCAGTGCCGCCTCAAGGGTATGGATTTGTGATTGCAACTCCAGGGACCGAGTGGCGATCCATAGAGGGAGAAAAATTAAAATCACCGCCAAGCAGCTGAGCCGACGGGGGGTATTTACTAAACCAAGCGAGGACCCAGCGCAAAAAGGGGTTCTGAAACACATTGGGCGCATAGATATTGCAGAGAAGCAAAGGTTTACCTCCGAGGGAACCCTCCACTACCACATATCAGCCCTGGGGGTCAGTATAGGATGAGGAAACCTGGAAAGGGCAGGACTGGGATATCAGGATTGCCACCCCAGCCGTCTTCCCACCAGAAAAGGCCGAAAAGGCAAGCGGATAGACATGGTGTAGAAATTGGAAAGAGCCAGCGTGGTCACAGTGTGTTTCCTGAAGAAAAACTATATCAGCCCTCTGCGTTACCAACTCCCGTTGCAAGAGGCGCCGCTTAGGGGTAGAGTTGAGGCCATAAACGTTCAAGGAAACACACTTAGCCATGGTCAGGGATAAAGAGGGAGAAGGATGCTGAAATAGAAAATGCACTCACCCAGGTACCAGAGAAGGATTCCCGCAGCCAGAAGCCCCATCAAGGGATGGAAAAGTCAAGGGGAAATGCAGTCTCCTCCGAAGGCCTAGAAGAAAAAAGGGGAGGGGAGACGAGGGGGGGGGGGGGAGGGCACACAAGGAAAGGGAGAACAGAAACAGGGCAAGAAACATGAGACAGGACAAGAAAAACAAAGACACAAGAGCAAAAACAAGTCAATGAAGGAACCATCGACCACATGGTCAATGAGGAGGCACAAAACAGTAGTAAAAGTGAGGTGCAGGAACACCTCCACAGTATCAATTTGTTTGAGAATGCCTCAATGGGGATATGAGGAAACATCGTCAGGAAGGCTCACCCCACGAGGCCATGCCAATAGTAGCAGGTAAAAAATGACCGCCATAGAAAACACAGGGTACAATAAGAAGAACAATTCAATAAATGCAAAACCATAACAAGGGGAATGCGTCCCGAGAGTAGAAACTAAGTCCCACAGGTATTAGAAGAGGCACCGCATGGTACCCAGACCCCATCTCAAGGTGGTGCGGGAGGGGGATCATGGCGTCCCGCGGGGGTTGTTTTCTTGGACCCTCCGGACCACCGATTGCGGACCAGTTTCCACACAGGAGGGAGAGGCGGGGATGGGGGAGAGAGGCCCCAGTCCAGGACTTGAGGAGGGGGAATGTCCAGGGTGGAGCAGGCTGGGATGTCAGAGTGTGAACGCAAAACAGCAGAGCGTCCATCTTTACGGGCCTGCAGGGCAAAGGGAAAGCTCCAGCGGGAGGGAATTTGATGATCCCGAAGGACTGCCAGAAGGGGCTGAAGCAGGCGTCTCTTCCGGAGAGTGATCCAAGAGAGGTCCTGGTACAGCTGAAGAGGAGCACCGTCAAAGTTGAAGTTTCGTTGGGATCGGGCTTTGGCCATGATAGCCTCTTTGATTTGGAAGTCATGCACACAGCAGATGACATCTCTGGGGGGCCTTGGAGGTCTTGGAGTGAAGGGCCTGATGAGCCCTATCCAGTTTGATCTTGTGGGACGAGGGTTCATCCAAGAGAAGGTTGAAAATAGCCTCCAAAGTGGCGTGCAGGTCTTCATTCCGGGTATCTTCCGGAAGGCCCCGCACCCGGATACTGTTCCGGCGCACCCTGTTATCCAAATCCTCAACGTGGTTGTGCATATCGGTGAGGAACACTGATTGCGAGGCGACCGTAGATTGGAGCTGGGCGATGTATGCCCTGGTAGAATCGTGCACCTCTTCCAAGTTTTCAACCCTGTCCGAAACATGCTGCAGGTCTTGGCGAATGGAGGCGATTTCAGCACAACAGGCTTCCTTAACTTCAGCAATTAAGGAGCTAAAGTCTTCCTTGGAAGAAATTTGGGATAAAAGCTGGCTGAAGTCAAAGGGCGGTGGCGTGGGGGCTGGGAGCACTCCAGCTCAACATTGGGAGAGGTGTCCCAGGCGGATGACCCCCCCACCCGGACGGGGGGGGGGGGCGGGGGGGGTTCCCAGAGCCAGGTGCTGACAACATAGGTGCCTTCAACGGTGCAGGGCTAGGTGACCCCACAGGATGAGGGAGTCAAGGGCAACAGGAGAGACAGGCAGTCCCAATGTGTGGGGGGTGATGAGAGGGCCCCCCCCCCGTACAGCAGCAGCCCAGGAGGAGTGGAGAACGTCCGCAGACCCCCTATGGGGAAGACACAGAGGAGCCGGAGGCAGAATGGGAGGGCGAGGGGAAGCTCCAGCAAGTGCAGCAGTGGTAGGAGCAGAGGGCATGGTGTACCAGAGGGACTCCGTCCTGTACCTGAAGTGGGGTGCGGTGCTGTGCGGCCTCCAGGGTCCACGCCGGGCCCTCCTGGATCACCGTCCGTGGCGGCTGCTTCACATCCGGTATCTGCGGCGGACTGGAAGTCACTGGAGCTCAGGGAATACAGAGGCAGGGGGCTCCAGAGGTCACCGGAGGATCCATCAGTGGTGTGGCGGCAGCGAGGGACTCCTGATGTGCCGAAGCTGGTCCTGCACGGGAACGCAGCCCAGAAGCGGGACCCAAGATGGCGGGCTGGCTGGCGGGTCCGGGTGCTGTAGGAGGACTCAGGTACCTTTGGAAGCCGCCCGACACCGTTAACTGGTCCCATAGATAAGGTGGTGGTCAGTGCATAAAGAGTGTGGCAGAGGGCCTCATGGTGCAGGAGCTCTAGCACAGAGCGGCCATCATCCACTTTATATCCACACATGGGGTATTTCTATACTCAGAAGAAATGGGTTACACATTTTGGGGGGCATTTTCTCCTATTACCTCTTGTAAAAATTGTAAATTTGGGGAAAAAACTGCATTTCAATGAAAAAAATAATAATTTTCATTCACAGATCCGACTTTACCGAAAAGTCATCAAACACCTGTGGGGTGTTGAGGCTCACTGTACCCCTTGTTACGTGCCTTGAGGGGTGTATTTTTATTTTTTTTTTGCTTTTATGCTACCTTAGGGGCTTGCTAAATGCGACATGACCCCCAAAAACCATTTCATCAAAATTCACTCTCCAAAATTCCATTGCCGCTCCTTCCCTTCTGAGCCCTCTGATGCTCCTTCCTTGCCGCTCCTTCCCTTCTGAGCCCTTTCTTTTTTGTCTTATCCACAGTGCTCTCTGTTGACACCTCTGTCCGTGTCAGGAACTGTCCAGAGTAGCATAGGTTTGCTATGGGGATTTTCTCCTGCTCTGGACAGTTCCTGATATGGGCATCAGGAGTCAGCAGAGAGCACTGTGGACAAGACAAAAAGGAAAGCCAAAAAGAAAAGAATTTCCTCTGTAGCATACAGCTGCTAATAAGTACTGGAAGGGGGAAGATTTTGTAGAAGTAATTTTCTAATTTGTTTAACTTTCTGGCAACAGTTGTTTAAAAAAAATATTTCCACTGGAGTACCCCTTTAATGCTTAAGGTGACAGTGGTCAGATGTGCAAAAAATGCTCTGGTCCTTAAAGTCATAATGGGTTTTAAGGGGTTAAACGTGCACATTGCTGCAGATGCCATGATCTGTATTGATCATGGCATCTGAGGGGTTAATGGTAGACATTGGCGCGATCGCTGATAGCAGCCGGGACCAGCTGTGCATGACGTGAGCACCGCTCTGATGCTTACGTTCAAGTACAGGACGTAAATGTACGTCCGCACCAGGATGTACATTTATGTCTGTGGTCGTTAAGGGGTTAAGCTTACTGGTCTATAATTACTCGGTGAAGACCCCCTGCAATCTTTAGAACGGATTTCCAAATCTCCCAGTAGAATGAAGTGGTGGTCTTAACAGCGCACTGCCGCTCCTTTCATTCTCTATGAGCTGCTGGAGATAACCAAAAGCTGTACTTGGCTATCTCTGGCAACTTCCATGGACAATGAATGCAGCAGCAGTGCACAATGATGGGGATAAGTGTGAAAGGAGATATGTAATGCGGAAAAACTTTTCCCCTATCCGCAGGGTCTGACGCCTGGAACCCCGTGTGATCTCCTGTACGGGCCCCCCGCTCTCCCCGGTAACGCAGCATCTCGACCCCCACACAAAGCGGCAGCCGTTACGCCCTCTTCATATATCTCTATGGGAGAGCCATTCAGCTATCTTCGTCTATTCTAAAGAGATATATGGAGGGGGCGTGTCGGCCGCCGCTTCGTGCATGGGTCGTGACTAGGGATGTAAGAAAAAATCGATTCTCGCGATAATCGCGATTTTTTCATTTGCCGATACAGAATCGATTCAAAATATTTTTGAATCGATTCTTTTAGGGATGTGGAATTTTTATCTGCGGACGCCCGGAACAGCATGTCATGTCCCGGGCATCAGGAGATAAAAGTTCCACATTTGTGGAGCCGGGCAGGCCGGATCTGACACGGCTATGGAGCGGGCTCCGACTCGTGCCCACTCCGTACTCTGCGACCCCCGGCTGATTTCAGTAGCCGGGGGCCGCCGCTAATAGCCAGCATGCGGCAATTGCCGCGGCTGGCTATTAAAGGAGTATCCGGTGCGCACTTTTCTCATTTTATCCTATCCAGGCTGCAAAATAAAACACACTTTATCTTACCTGCCAACGAGCCCCCGGAGCTCCGGTACAGGTGTTCGGTCCCCGGGCTGTATTCTTCTTACTTCCTGTTAGTCCGGCACGTCACATGGAGCTTCAGCCTATCACCAGCCGCAGCGATGTCCCGCCTCCGCTGGTGATAGGCTGAAGCTCCATGTGACGTGCCGGACTAACAGGAAGTAAGAAGAATACAGCCCGGGGACCGAACACCTGTACCGGACTGTACCGGAGCTCCGCGGGCTCGTTGGCAGGTAAGATAAAGTGCGTTTTATTTTATTTTGCAGCCCGGACGGGATAACATGAGAAAAGTGAGCACTGGAGTACTAGATCGCCGCTGTCAAAGCTGACAGCGGCGTCTATTGGGATCTATGAATGCTCCCAGGTGGGCGATATATCGGGATATATCGCGATGTATCGTCACCTAGACGGTATCGCGATATATCGGGATATATCGAATCGCCACACTGGTATCGCGATTCGAATCGAATCGCCAAATTCTTGGCGATTCACACCCCTAGTCGTGACGCTGCGTTCATGGGGTGAGTTGGGGCTCCTACAGATAGGGGATAAGTTTTTCGCCATGAGATTCTACTTTACTTGTTGGACACCTTTAGCAGGATGCCCACTGCTAGGGAGAGGGTGCTGTTTTTTTCTTTTCTTTTGTAGACAGTTTGTCTAAATGTGGACTGATGTACACTCAGGTCTTTAGGAACACCTCTAGCTTTTTCAAGCATCACAAATCTCTATAACATGTATTGTGAGATGTTCTGAAAGTTGTTTGCTTCTCAGAATGATACGTACTATCCGATTTTCTTGAGAAGAACAGATTTGTCAGTAACCAGGTTTACGTGCATTTATACTTAATTGAATAATCATTGACACAAGGGTTCATTTTCTTTTTCCTGTACTATAGATCTTTAGTTCTTCATAAAAGACATAAACGGTACAACTATTATGTATTATTTTCTGTATTAAATTGTGTTTGTCTATATTGTGACTTTAATAACAATTAGAGCACTATTGGCATTATTGCCAAACAAGACAGAAATCCATTTGACTCCAAAGGGTTCACCTACATTTTCTTGCAATTTTATGTTTCTTATTCTGGTAGCATGATACAGAAATGCTGTAAAAAGTAAGTATTTTGATGGAGTGTAATCTTATATAAAACATAGTACTATTTTATGCATAGGAGCTTGGTTTCACATATAGCTATTGGTAAACTTAAAGGGTTTATCCAGCAGTGTTTTATTTTATTTTTTATTTTTTATTTTTTTAGAACTTTGCCCATTGTACATATGGCTGCTCAGCCAATTGTTGGCCGAGTCAGGACATCACCATGGCCAGTGCTTGACAGCATGACACTCTGGGCCCTGACCTCACTCTGGGTCTTATTTGTTTTTCTTCTCTATTTCTCCTTTTTTCTTTTCTTCTTTCCTTTTCCCTCTCTTTCCCTTTCCTGTTTAAATTATTTGTTGACAACATGTCTGAGTTCTCGTGGAAAGTTGGTTCCCTTAACTTGAGGGGCTTTAACCCCTTCATGACCCAGCCCATTTTCACCTTCATGACCTGGGCATTTTTTGAAAATCTGACCACTGTCACTTTAAACATTAATAACTCTGGGATGCTTTTACCTTTCATTCTGATTCCGAGATTGTTTTTTCGTGACATATTCTACTTTATGTTATCGGTAAAATTTCACTGATATTTGCATCCTTTCTTGGTAAAAAATCTAAAAATTTCATGAAAATTTTGAAAATTTAGCATTTTTCTAACTTTGAAAGTCTCTGCTTGAAAGGAAAATGGATATTCCAAATAAATTACATATTGATTCACATATACAATATGTCTACTTTGTGTTTGCATAAAAAAATTGACAAGTTTTTACTTTTGGAAGACACCAGAGGGCTTCAAAGTTCCGCAGCAATTTTCCAATTTTTCTCAAGATTTTCTAAATCGTAATTTTTCAGGGCCCAGTTCAGGTTGGAAGTGGATTTTAAGGATCTTCATATAAGAAATACCCCATAAATGACCCCATTATAAAAACTGCACCCCCCAAAGTATTCAAAATGACATTCAGTAAGTGTTTTAACCCTTTAGGTGTTTCACAGGAATAGCAGCAAAGTGAAGGAGAAAATTCTAAATCTTCATTTTTTACACTCGCATTTTCTTGTAGACCCAATTTTTGAATTTTTACAAGGGGTAAAAGGAGAGAAATCACCCTAAAATTGGTAACCCAATTTCTCTTGAGTAAGGAAATACCTCATATGTCTATGTAAAGTGTTCGGCGGGCGCAGTAGAGGGCTCAGAAGGGAAGGAGCGACAATGGGATTTTGGAGAGTGAGTTTTTCTGAAAGGGTTTTTGGGGGGCATGTCCCATTTAGGAAGCCCCTATGGTGCCAGAACAGTGGACCCCCCCCCACATGTGACCCCATTTTGGAAACTATACCCCTCATGGAATTTAATAAGGGGTGCAGTGAGCCTTTACACCCCACTGGCGTTTGACAGATATTTGAAACAGTGGACTGTGCAAATCAAAAATTTTATTTTTCATTTTCACAGACCACTGTTCCAAAAATCTGTCATACACCAGTGGGGTGTAAATGCTCACTGCACCCCTTATTACATTCTGTGAGGGGTATAGTTTCCAAAATGGGGTCACATGGGGATATTTATTGTTTTGCGTTTGTCAGAACTGCTGTAACAATCAGCACCCCTGTGCAAATCGCCTCAAATGTACATGGTGCACTCTCCCTTCTGGGCCTTGATGTGCGCCCCAGAGCACTTTGCGCCCACATATGGGGTATATCTGTACTCAGGAGAAATTGCGTTACAAATTCAGAGGGTCTTTTTTCCCTTTTACCTCTTGTGAAAATGAAAAGTATAGGGCAACACCAGCATGTCAGTGTAAAAAATTTATTTTTTTACACTAACATGCTGGTGTAGACCCCAACTTCACCTTTTCATAAGGGGTTAAAGAAGAAAAAGCCCCCCAAAATTTGTAAGGCAATTTCTCCCGAGTACGGCGATACCCCATATGTGTCCCAAAACTGTTGCCCTGAAATACGACAGGGCTCCAAAGTGAGAGAGTGCCATGCGCATTTGAGGCCTGAATTAGGGATTTGCATAGGGGTGGACATAGGGGTATTCTACGCCAGTGATTCCCAAACAGGGTGCCTCCAGCTGTTGCAAAACTCCCAGCATGCCTGGACAGTCAATGGCTGTCCGGCAATACTGGGAGTTATTATTTTGCAACAGCTGGAGGCTCCGTTTTGGAAACAGTAGCGTACCAGACGTTTTTCATTTTTTTGGGGAGGGGGGCTGTGTAGGGGTATGTGTATATGTAGTGTTTTTTACTTTTTATTTTAGGTTAGTGTTAGTGTAGTGTAGTGTTTTTAGGGTACAGTCACATGGGCAGAGGTTCACAGCAAGTTTGCTGCTGGAAGTTTGAGCTCCAGCGCAAAATTTGCGCCATCTCAAACTTGCAGCACTCACTGTAAACCTCCGCCCATGTGAGTGTACCCTGTACATTCACATTGGGGGGAGGTGGCAAACATCCAGCTGTTGCAAACTCCGAGCATGCCCTTTGGCTGTCCGTGCATGCTGGGAGTTGTAGTTTTGCAACAGCTGGAGGAACACTGGTTTGGAAACACTAAGTTAAGAAATAAACTTTCAAGTGTTTTGCAACCAAACTTAGTGTTTCCAAGCCAGTGTGCCTCCAGCTGTTGCAAAACTACAACTCCGAGCATGCATGGTCTGTCAGTGCATGCTGGGAGTTATAGTTTTGCAACAATTGCAACAGCTGGAGGCACTGAGGTAGGAAACGGACAATGTTTCCCAACTTGTGTGCCTCCAGTTGTTGCAAAACTACAACTCCCAGCATGCCCAGACTGCCAAGGCATGCTGGAAGTTGTAGTTCGGCAATATCTGAAGGATCAGATGTTGCCGAACTACAACTTCCAGCATGCTTGGGCAGTCTGGGCATGCTGGGAGTTGTAGTTTTGCAACATCTGGAGGTCCACAGTTTGGAGACCACTGTATAATGGTCTCCAATCTGTGGTCTTCCAGATGTTAGAGAACTACAACTCCCAGCATGCCTGGACAGACTGAGCATGCTGAGATTTGTAGTTTTGCAACATCTGGAAGAGCACAGTTTGGAGACCATTATACAGTGGTCTCCAAACTGTGGACCTCCAGATGTTGCAAAACTACAACTCCCAGCATGCCCAGAAAGCCAAAGGCTGTCTGGGCATGCTGGGAGTTGTAGTTTTGAAACTCTCAGAGGCAGCAGTGAGATCGCTTTACGGCGATCTCACTGCTGCCAATGAAGATGCCGCACTGCTGCCGGAAACTCACCTCCGGGACGCAGCGCAGCCGGGACCGCACGGAGGACGCCGGGACCGCACGGAGGACGCCGGGACCGCTCGGGACACCGCTTTGACGGGTAAGTGACGCCGGGGGACGGGTCAGGGACACTTAGCAGAGCGGTGTGTGTCCCGATCCCCGTGATCGGAACTCACACACCGCGCTGCTAAGTATTTTCATAGCGAAACGCTGCTATCAGCTAGTCAGATTTGGCCAGCTGATAGCAGCGATCGCTGGGGGGGGTGGGGGACGAAACCCCCCGTGGTCGCACGGTAAGATGGCTGGCTATCAGTGATAGCCACCATCTTTCCGGGCGCTGCGGGATGCCGCGAGTAGCGGCAGTAATGTCCATGACGTACCTGTATGTCATGGGTCGGGAACACCTTGCCACCCATGACGTACAGGTATGTCATAGGTCGGGAAGGGGTTAATGTACCTGAGAAACTATCTCAAGTTAGCTATGCTATGCATAGTCCATAATTACTGGGTGCATAGTACCATGCCATACTGAAAATCAAGGGGTGTCACAATTGCATTGCATTGCTCTTTCATATACGATGCTAGATACCTTAGTTAGCTCGGTATGCAGATATACCTTTGCAATATTCTAAGGGTTTGATAAGGTGTGTACTGTTGATAATGTTTATTTGCCTAATACCGCTCAGTGTCAGACTGTTACGCCGAGCGCTCCGGGTCCCCGCTCCTCCCCGGAGCGCTCACAACATCCTCGCAATCGCAGCGCCCCGGTCAGACCTGCTGACCGGGTGCGCTGCGATACCTCTTCCAGCCGGGATGCGATTCGCGATGCGGGTGGCGCCCGCTCGCGATGCGCACCCCGGCTCCCGTACCTGACTCGCTCTCCGTCGGTCCTGTCCCGGCGCGCGCGGCCCCGCTCCTTAGGGCGCGCGCGCGCCGGGTCTCTACGATTTAAAGGGCCACTGCGCCGCTGATTGGCGCAGTTGGTTTAATTAGTGTATTCACCTGTGCACTTCCCTATATAACCTCACTTCCCCTTCCCTTCCTTGCCGGATCTTGTTGCCATCGTGCCAGTGAAAGCGTTTCCCAGTGTGTTCCTAGCCTGTGTTCCAGACCTCCTGCCGTTGCCCCTGACTACGATCCTTGCTGCCTGCCCCGACCTTCTGCTACGTCCGACCTTGCTCTTGTCTACTCCCTTGTACCGCGCCTATCTTCAGCAGTCAGAGAGGTTGAGCCGTTGCTAGTGGATACGACCTGGTTGCTACCGCCGCTGCAAGACCATCCCGCTTTGCGGCGGGCTCTGGTGAAAACCAGTAGCAGCTTAGAACCGGTCCACTAGCACGGTCCACGCCAATCCCTCTCTGGCACAGAGGATCCACCTCCTGCCAGCCGAATCGTGACACAGACTCTTTGTGATATTTTTCTTTAGGTAGATTCTTTCTTGAAAGACACATTAAATCTAGGGGGCGATTCTAATTTGGTCTGGGATTCTTCTTGGGGTACGTCCTTGGTCCCATGCTCGTAGGTCTCATTGGCTCCCTTCTGCTCTGGGGTCCTGTAGGCTGTTGGATGCTTGGCGTATATTGTATCCTTTTAGCAAAGATTTTCCCAATTACTCCCTAGCACACGGCTCCTATGGCATATTTGATATGTTGTTTACCACACACCATGCTTAAATGTTTCAGCCCTTTGCTTCCATTGAAATGGTAGTTTGGTCCAGGGAAAATATCTAGAGGCTCAACAAAATACTCCTTACAGATATAGTATGCAGATGTATGATAGAACAGTCTATCCACAATTTTTAACTGATCATGAATCAGATCAGACTGTGCTTCCTACGCAATGGAAAGCCCGGAAATGAATTGTTCAAGGGGTTTGTCACGATTCGGCTTACAGGTTGTGGATCCACTGTGTCAACGAGGGATTCGCGTGGACCGTGCTGGTGGACCGGTTCTAAGAGGCTACTGGTGTTCACCAGAGCCCGCCGCAAAGCGGGATGGTCTTGCTGCGGCAGTAGCAACCAGGTCGTATCCACTAGCAACGGCTCAACCTCGCTGACTGCTGAGAAGGCGTGGGACAGAAGGACTAGGCAGAGGCAAGGTCAGACGTAGCAGAAGGTCGGGGCAGGCGGCAAGGTTCGTAGTCAATATGGATAGCAGGAGATCAGGTAACACAGGCTTGGACAACACTAAACGCTTTCACTGGCACAAGGCAACAAGATCCGGCAAGGGAGTGCAGGGGAAGTGAGTAGATATAGCCAGGGAGCAGGTGGAAGCTAATTAAGCTAATTGGGCCAGGCACCAATCATTGGTGCACTGGCCCTTTAAGTCTCAGAGAGCTGGCGCGCGCGCGCCCTAGAGAGCGGAGCCGCGCGCGCCAGCACATGACAGCCGGGGACCGGGACGGGTAAGTGACTTGGGATGCGATTCGCGAGCGGGCGCGTCCCGCTATGCGAATCGCATCCCCGCCGGCAATGTCAGTGCAGCGCTCCCGGTCAGCGGGTCTGACCGGGGCGCTGCAGGGAGAGAGACGCCGTGAGCGCTCCGGGGAGGAGCAGGGACCCGGAGCGCTCGGCGTAACAGTACCCCCCCCCCCCTTAGGTCTCCCCCTTTTTTTGTCCGGCAGCTGCTTCACATGGGACGAGGACACCGGGAGTGACTGTAGGGTTTCCTCAAAGGCAGGCAGTACAGCAGGAGTGGGAATGGGGAGGGAGTGCAGAGGGTGAAGCTTTGCACGGGGCAGTGTGTCACCAGGACGGGGGCCATGAGGGGGCAAGGTACAGTCCTGATAAGCCTTGGGGAGACCAGGTGTAGGAGGAGGCACTGAGGCTTGCCTGACGGGACTGGGAGGGGGGGAGAGGCATTTCTTATGGCAAGCAGAGTCCCAGTTCTTGATCTCCCCGGTGGTCCAGTCAAGGGTGGGAGAATGAAGCTGGAGCCATGGTGTCACGATGCCGGCTGGCAGGTAGTGGATCCTCTGTGCCAGAGAGGGATTGGCGTGGACCGTGCTAGTGGACCGGTTCTAAGCCACTACTGGTTTTCACCAGAGCCCGCCGCAAAGCGGGATGGTCTTGCTGCGGCGGTAGTGACCAGGTCGTATCCACTAGCAACGGCTCACCTCTCTGGCTGCTGAAGATAGGCGCGGTACAAGGGAGTAGGCAGAAGCAAGGTCGGACGTAGCAGAAGGTCGGGGCAGGCAGCAAGGATCGTAGTCAGGGGCAACGGCAGAAGGTCTGGAACACAGGCTAGGAACACACAAGGAACGCTTTCACTGGCACAATGGCAACAAGATCCGGCAAGGGAGTGCAGGGGAAGTGAGGTGATATAGGGAAGTGCACAGGTGAACACACTAATTGGAACCACTGCGCCAATCAGCGGCGCAGTGGCCCTTTAAATCGCAGAGACCCGGCGCGCGCGCGCCCTAGGGAGCGGGGCCGCGCGCGCCGGGACAGAACAGACGGAGAGCGAGTCAGGTACGGGAGCCGGGGTGCGCATCGCGAGCGGGCGCTACCCGCATCGCGAATCGCATCCCGGCTGGCAGCGGAATCGCAGCGCCCCGGGTCAGAGGATGTGACCGGAGCGCTGCAGCGGGGAGAGTGAAGCGAGCGCTCCGGGGAGGAGCGGGGACCCGGAGCGCTCGGCGTAACAGTACCCCCCCCCCTTGGGTCTCCCCCTCTTCTTAGAGCCTGAGAACCTGAGGAGCAGACTTTTGTCTAGGATGTTGTCCTCAGGTTCCCAGGATCTCTCTTCAGGACCACAACCCTCCCAGTCCACTAAAAAAAAAGTTTTCCCTCTGACCTTTTTGGAAGCTAAGATCTCTTTGACAGAGAAGATGTCCGAAGAGCCGGAAACAGGAGTGGGAGGAACAGATTTGGGAGAAAAACGGTTGAGGATGAGTGGTTTGAGAAGAGAGACGTGAAAGGCATTAGGGATACGAAGAGAAGGAGGAAGAAGAAGTTTATAAGAGACAGGATTAATTTGAGACAAAATTTTGAAAGGACCAAGATAGCGTGGTCCCAACTTGTAGCTAGGGACACGGAAGCGGACATATTTAGCGGAGAGCCATACCTTGTCTCCAGGGGAAAAAACGGGAGGAGCTCTTCTTTTCTTATCCGCGAACTTCTTCATGCGTGATGAAGCCTGTAAGAGAGAATTTTGGGTCTCTCTCCATATGATGGAAAGGTCACGAGAAATTTCATCCACAGCGGGCAGACCAGAGGGCAAGGGAGTAGGGAGGGGGGGAAGAGGGTGACGGCCGTACACCACGAAAAATGGGGATTTGGAGGAAGATTCAGAGACCCTGAAGTTATACGAGAATTCGGCCCATGGGAGGAGATCTGCCCAGTCATCCTGGCGGGAGGAAACAAAATGTCGCAAATAATCACCCAAGATCTGGTTAATTCTTTCTACTTGTCCATTGGACTGGGGATGATATGCAGAAGAAAAATTTAATTTAATCTTGAGTTGTTTACAGAGAGCCCTCCAGAATTTAGACACGAATTGGACGCCTCTATCCGAGACAATCTGCGTAGGCAACCCGTGAAGACGAAAAATGTGTACAAAAAATTGTTTAGCCAACTGAGGCGCAGAAGGAAGACCAGGAAGAGGGATGAAATGTGCCATTTTGGAGAATCGATCAACGACCACCCAAATAACAGTGTTGCCACGGGAAGGGGGTAAATCAGTAATAAAATCCATACCAATCAGAGACCAAGGCTGTTCGGGGACAGGCAGAGGATGAAGAAAACCAGCGGGCTTCTGGCGAGGAGTCTTATCCCGGGCACAGATAGTGCAGGCTCGCACAAAGTCCACAACATCCGTCTCCAGAGTCGGCCACCAATAGAAGCGGGAGATGAGTTGCACAGATTTCTTGATGCCCGCATGACCTGCGAGATGGGAGGAGTGACCCCATTTGAGGATTCCGAGGCGTTGGCGTGGAGAAACAAAGGTCTTTCCTGGAGGAGTCTGCCTGATGGAGGCAGGAGAAGTGGAGATCAGGCAGTCAGGTGGAATGATGTGTTGCGGAGAGAGTTCAACTTCTGAGGCATCCGAGGAACGAGAGAGAGCATCGACCCTAATGTTCTTATCGGCAGGACGAAAGTGAATCTCAAAATTAAATCGGGCAAAGAACAGAGACCACCGGGCCTGGCGAGGATTCAGCCGTTGGGCAGACTGGAGGTAGGAGAGGTTCTTGTGGTCGGTGTAGATAATAACAGGAAAACTTGATCCCTCCAGCAGATGCCTCCATTCCTCAAGTGCTAATTTAATGGCTAGAAGCTCTCGATCCCCGATGGAGTAGTTCCTCTCCGCTGGAGAGAAGGTCCTAGAGAAAAAACCACAAGTGACAGCATGCCCGGAAGAATTTTTTTGTAGAAGAACAGCTCCAGCTCCCACTGAGGAGGCATCAACCTCCAATAGGAAGGGTTTGGAAGGGTCAGGTCTGGAGAGGACGGGAGCCGAAGAAAAGGCAGACTTGAGTCGTTTAAAGGCGTCTTCTGCTTGAGGAGGCCAGGACTTGGGATCAGCATTTTTTTTGGTTAAAGCCACGATAGGAGCCACAATGGTAGAAAAATGTGGAATAAATTGCCTGTAATAATTGGCGAACCCCAAAAAGCGTTGGATAGCACGGAGTCCGGAGGGGCGTGGCCAATCTAAGACGGCAGAGAGTTTGTCTGGATCCATCCGTAGTCCCTGGCCAGAGACCAAATATCCTAGAAAAGGAAGAGATTGGCATTCAAACAGACATTTCTCAATTTTGGCATAGAGTTGATTGTCACGAAGTCTCTGAAGAACCATACGGACATGCTGGCGGTGTTCTTCTAGATTGGCAGAAAAAATTAGGATATCGTCCAGATATACAACAACACAGGAGTATAACAGATCACGAAAAATTTCATTGACAAAGTCTTGGAAGACGGCAGGGGCGTTGCACAGGCCAAAGGGCATGACCAGATACTCAAAGTGTCCATCTCTGGTGTTAAATGCCGTTTTCCACTCATCCCCCTCTCTGATGCGGATGAGGTTATAGGCGCCTCTTAAGTCCAATTTAGTAAAGATGTGGGCACCTTGGAGGCGATCAAAGAGTTCAGAGATGAGGGGTAAGGGATAGCGGTTCTTAACCGTGATTTTATTAAGACCGCGGTAGTCAATGCAAGGACGTAGGGAGCCATCTTTTTTGGACACAAAGAAAAATCCGGCTCCGGCAGGAGAGGAGGATTTACGGATAAAGCCCTTTTTTAGATTCTCCTGGACGTATTCAGACATGGCAAGAGTCTCTGGGGCAGAGAGAGGATAAATTCTGCCCCGGGGTGGAGTAGTGCCCGGGAGGAGGTCAATAGGACAATCATAAGGCCTGTGAGGAGGTAGAGTCTCAGCTTGTTTTTTGCAGAAAACATCCGCGAAGTCCATATAGGCCTTAGGGAGACCGGTTACTGGAGGAACCACAGAGTTACGGCAAGGGTTACTGGGAACCGGTTTTAGACAGTTCTTGGAACAAGAGGACCCCCAACTCTTGATCTCCCCAGTGGACCAATCCAGGGTTGGGGAATGAAGTTGAAGCCAGGGAAGTCCAAGGAGAATTTCCGAGGTGCAATTGGGAAGGACCAAAAGTTCAATCCTCTCGTGATGAGATCCGATGCTCATAAGAAGGGGCTCCGTGCGGAAACGTATGGTACAGTCCAATCTTTCATTATTTACACAATTGATGTAGAGGGGTCTGGCGAGACTGGTCACCGGGATGTTGAACCTGTTGACGAGAGAGGCCAAAATAAAATTTCCTGCAGATCCAGAGTCCAAGAAGGCCACAGTAGAGAAGGAGAAGGCAGAGGCAGACATCCGCACAGGCACAGTAAGACGTGGAGAAGCAGAGTAGACATCAAGGACTGTCTCACCTTTGTGCGGAGTCAGCGTACGTCTTTCCAGGCGGGGAGGACGGATAGGACAATCCCTCAGGAAGTGTTCGGTACTAGCACAGTACAGGCAGAGGTTCTCCATACGGCGTCGTGTCCTCTCTTGAGGTGTCAGGCGAGACCGGTCGACCTGCATAGCCTCCACGGCGGGAGGCACAGGAACAGATTGCAGGGGACCAGAGGAGAGAGGAGCCGAGGAGAAGAAACGCCTCGTGCGAACAGAGTCCATATCTTGGCGGAGTTCCTGACGCCTTTCGGAAAAACGCATGTCAATGCGAGTGGCTAGGTGAATAAGTTCATGTAGATTAGCAGGAATTTCTCGTGCGGCCAGAACATCTTTAATGTTGCTGGATAGGCCTTTTTTGAAGGTCGCGCAGAGGGCCTCATTATTCCAGGACAATTCTGAAGCAAGAGTACGGAATTGTACGGCATACTCGCCAACGGAAGAATTACCCTGGACCAGGTTCAACAGGGCAGTCTCAGCAGAAGAGGCTCGGGCAGGTTCCTCAAAGACACTTCGGATTTCCGAGAAGAAGGAGTGTACAGAGGCAGTGACGGGGTCATTGCGGTCCCAGAGCGGTGTGGCCCATGACAGGGCTTTTCCGGACAGAAGGCTGACTACGAAAGCCACCTTAGACCTTTCAGTGGGAAACAGGTCCGACATCATCTCCAGATGCAGGGAACATTGGGAAAGAAAGCCACGGCAAAACTTAGAGTCCCCATCAAATTTATCCGGCAAGGATAGGCGTAGCCCAGGAGCGGCCACTCGCTGCGGAGGAGGTGCAGGAGCTGGCGGAGGAGATGACTGCTGAAGCTGTGGTAGTAACTGTTGTAGCATAACGGTCAGTTGAGACAGCTGTTGGCCTTGTTGCGCTATCTGTTGTGACTGCTGGGCGACCACCGTGGTGAGGTCAGCGACAACTGGCAGAGGAACTTCAGCGGGATCCATGGCCGGATCTACTGTCACGATGCCGGCTGGCAGGTAGTGGATCCTCTGTGCCAGAGAGGGATTGGCGTGGACCGTGCTAGTGGACCGGTTCTAAGCCACTACTGGTTTTCACCAGAGCCCGCCGCAAAGCGGGATGGTCTTGCTGCGGCGGTAGTGACCAGGTCGTATCCACTAGCAACGGCTCACCTCTCTGGCTGCTGAAGATAGGCGCGGTACAAGGGAGTAGGCAGAAGCAAGGTCGGACGTAGCAGAAGGTCGGGGCAGGCAGCAAGGATCGTAGTCAGGGGCAACGGCAGAAGGTCTGGAACACAGGCTAGGAACACACAAGGAACGCTTTCACTGGCACAATGGCAACAAGATCCGGCAAGGGAGTGCAGGGGAAGTGAGGTGATATAGGGAAGTGCACAGGTGAACACACTAATTGGAACCACTGCGCCAATCAGCGGCGCAGTGGCCCTTTAAATCGCAGAGACCCGGCGCGCGCGCGCCCTAGGGAGCGGGGCCGCGCGCGCCGGGACAGAACAGACGGAGAGCGAGTCAGGTACGGGAGCCGGGGTGCGCATCGCGAGCGGGCGCTACCCGCATCGCGAATCGCAATCCCGGCTGGCAGCGGAATCGCAGCGCCCCGGGTCAGAGGATGTGACCGGAGCGCTGCAGCGGGGAGAGTGAAGCGAGCGCTCCGGGGAGGAGCGGGGACCCGGAGCGCTCGGCGTAACACATGGCAGACCGAGGAGGACCTCAGAGGTGCAGTTGGGAAGAACGAAAAATTCAATAATTTCATGATGGGGTCCAATGCACATTAAGAGGGGTTTTGTGCGGTAACGCACGGTGCAATCCAATCTAACTCCGTTGACCGCGGAAATGTAGAGCGGCTTGACGAGACGGGTCACCAGGATGCAGAATTTATTCACCAAAGACTCCAAAATAAAATTCCCCGAGGCACCAGAGTCCAAGCAGGCCACGGCTGAGAGGGAGGAGTTGGCAGAAGGAGAAATCCGCACGGGCACCGTGAGACGTGGAGAAGCAGACTTTGAACCAAGAGACGCCACACCCACGTGAGCTGGGTGCGTGCGTTTCCTAGACGTGGAGGACGAATAGGGCAATCCACCAAGAAATGCTCGGTACTGGCACAGTACAGACAAAGATTTTCTTCCCTACGGTGATTCCTCTCTTCCTGGGTCAGGCGAGACCGATCCACTTGCATGGCCTCCTCGGCGGGAGGCCCAGGCGTAGATTGCAAAGGATACTGTGGGAGAGGTGCCCAGAGATCTAAGTCTTTTTCCTGGCGGAGCTCCTGATGTCTCTCAGAAAAACGCATGTCAATGCGGATGGCCAAATGGATAAGTTCTTGCAGGTTGGCAGGAATCTCTCGTGCGGCCAGCACATCCTTGATGTTACTGGATAGGCCTTTTTTAAAGGTCGTGCAGAGAGCCTCGTTATTCCAAGATAATTCGGAAGCAAGAGTACGAAATTGGATGGCGTACTCGCCTACTGAAGAATTACCCTGGACCAGGTTCAGCAGGGCAGTCTCGGCAGAAGAAGCTCGGGCTGGTTCCTCAAAGACACTACGGACTTCAGCGAAGAAGGACTGGACTGTGGCTGTGGCAGGATCATTGCGGTCCCAGAGCGGTGTGGCCCAAGACAAGGCCTTTCCTGAAAGAAGGCTCACTACGAACGCCACCTTAGACCGTTCTGTAGGAAACAAGTCCGACAACATCTCCATATGCAGGGAACATTGAGACAAAAATCCACGGCAGAGTCTAGAGTCCCCATCAAATTTGTCCGGCAGGGACAAGCGGAGGCTAGGAGCGGCCACTCGCTGCGGAGGAGGTGCAGGAGCTGGCGGAGGAGATGGTTGCTGCTGTAGCAGAGGCAGAAGTTGCTGTAACGTGGCGGTCAATTGCGACAGCTGCTGTCCTTGTTGAGCAATTTGCTGCGATTGCTGAGCGACCACCGTGGTAAGGTCAGCGAGACTTGGCAGCGGCACCTCAGCGGGATCCATAGCCGGATCTACTGTCACGATTCGGCTTACAGGTTGTGAATCCACTGTGTCAGCGAGGGATTGGCGTGGACCGTGCTGGTGGACCGGTTCTAAGAGGCTACTGGTGTTCACCAGCGGGATGGTCTTGCTGCGGCAGTAGCAACCAGGTCGTTTCCACTAGCAACGGCTCAACCTCGCTGACTGCTGAGAAGGCGTGGGACAGAAGGACTAGGCAGAGGCAAGGTCAGACGTAGCAGAAGGTCGGGGCAGGCGGCAAGGTTCGTAGTCAATATGGATAGCAGGAGATCAGGTAACACAGGCTTGGACAACACTAAACGCTTTCACTGGCACAAGGCAACAAGATCCGGCAAGGGAGTGCAGGGGAAGTGAGTAGATATAGCCAGGGAGCAGGTGGAAGCTAATTAAGCTAATTGGGCCAGGCACCAATCATTGGTGCACTGGCCCTTTAAGTCTCAGAGAGCTGGCGCGCGCGCGCCCTAGAGAGCGGAGCCGCGCGCGCCAGCACATGACAGCCGGGGACCGGGACGGGTAAGTGACTTGGGATGCGATTCGCGAGCTATGCGAATCGCATCCCCGCCGGAAATGTCAGTGCAGTGCTCCCGGTCAGCGGGTCTGACCGGGGCGCTGCAGGGAGAGAGACGCCGTGAGCGCTCGGCATAACAGGGTTCTTATTCAACAGGGCTCTAGATTGAAGAGAGAATGGACTTACAAGGTGAAGGAGTTGTTGTACTGACTGGAGGATCTCACTAGATCTTATTTGAGCTCACGGTGGTGAGGAAACAGCTGAAGGATCTTCTTGCTCAGAGGCAAATAGCCAGTGGAGGACTTGATGCCAAAATTATGTCACTGAATCTGCTCTTCCTACCCTTGATCTGGAAATCTCTGTATCTATAGATTCCTCTTTTTAGTTTTTAGAGGTTGAAACTGTGTTCTCCTCCCTCAGCATTGGTAATAGCCTTGAGCCCAATAGCTTTACAGGTTGTTTTTACAAGACCTTTAAATCTTTGCTGTCTCCCTTTCATACTAAGTGTATCAATAGCATTTCCCATTCCGGCTCAATTCTTCAAAATGCACTGGAGACACATGTGGTGGTCCTACCAAAGGCTAATAAAGACAGCGCATTGATATATTGATTGTCCGATTTCACTTATTATTGGAGATATGAAGATGTTCTCTAGATTACTTGCCATTTGCCTGGGTGCTGCCATTTCTGTGGATATCCAAGACGATCAGCCGGCATTTGTCCCAGGGTGGGAGGAATGGGAAAATACCGTCAATATGATCTCATTAATTTCTCATACTCACCACAATGTTCTCCTAGTGTGCCTCCTCTCTGTTGATGATGAGAAAGCCTTGGAATAGGTACACTAGCGGTTCCTGTTGGTTTTCTTGAAACAAATTGGCCTTGGCCCCAGTGGGTTATGGCATTGTACTCTGCACCATCCACTAGAATTAGGGCACCTGGCAGGGTGACAGAAGCTGTATATTTCAGGTGTTTGGGTTGGGCAGGACCACCACAAGCTAGTCTTGTATGCCAATCATTTACTTCACTACGTTTACTTCTCTACGTTTCCTCATATAAATTATCTCTGCCTTGTATTTTGTCATATTTGAGCTATTTTGGGGATATTAGTAATTTAAAGTAAATTTATGCAAGTTGGGAAGCTTATATGTTTCTCTTTTTGCATCTAGCCTTGATGTAGTCAAAACAAACATTCCTCTTCATTGGCGAGAGCAAAGTATCTTATATGTCGCGGTACAGTTCCCTGCTGACCCCCTCCATCTCTTCTCCCTGAATTATCTCTCATTTCAAGCTCACACTTTGAGGGATCTTGACTCAATCTGAGGACTCTTTCGTGGTTTCGCTGCATGAATGTGGTAAAGTTAAACATTTTACCCATTTCCCCTCCCTATATTCTCCAGCATGCCATCATAAAATTTGTTTGGCATACCAGTAGGCCTCGGATTCACAGAACTACTCTTACTAAATGTAAATCTCTAGGGAGGGCTGGTCTTTTATGATCTAAAATTGTGTATCACAACGCAGCTGTGTTGGTGAGAGTTCTGAACTAGTACTTTCCTGATTTTCCAAGATTCATGAGAATTCTTGCTCTCCTTGTCCTTAAAAGGGTACTCCTCTGGAAAACATTTTTTTTAAATCAACTGATGCCAGAAAGGTAAATAACTTCTATTTAAAAATCTTAATCCTTCCAGTACTTATCAGCTGCTGTGCACTACAGCTCTAAGTTATTTTCTTTTTGAATTTCTTTTCTGTCTGACCACAGTGCTCTCTGCTGACACCTTAGGAACTGTCCAGAGCTGGATCCTAAAATTGACAGAGGTGTCAGCAGAGAGCACTGTGGTTAGACAGAAAGGAAATTCCAAAAGAAAAGAACTTCATGTGGAGCATACAGCAGCTGATAAGTACTAAAGGATTAAGACTTTTAAATAGAAGTAATTTACAAATCTGTTTAACTTTCTGGAACCAGTTGATCCAGTTTTCCAGTAAAGTACCCCTTTAAGTAATTGAACTCTTTGTCCCCCTTCTTTACTTTCCTCAGTTTTCTTTCCCTCTTACCCTTCGCCTACCGTATCTTCTCTTTTTTTTATATTGCTCTTTTCCTGTCTTGTTTTTCTTCTACTTTTTTTTGCTTCTTATTCAGGGTAGTGTCACATGTAGTGCATTCGCAGCATATTTCACGTTGTGGGAAATACACTGCAAAATCTGCCACAAGTAGACATGCAGGCATAACTGGCGGCAGCCCTGTGTGCAGTAAGGTTTGGAGGCCGCCCCACACATCACACTCACGTCAGCGCACTGGACCAGCCTCCAAACCTTACTGCAGATACAGGGCTCCAGCAGGGTAGCTACTGAAATCTGCAGTAGATTTCCCGCAGCATATTTCACATATTTCCTACCCTTAATTCTAAAATTGTTTAAGTTACGAATTTTACATATGGCATAACAGCTGAATATCTTGGCTTCTTCTCTGTTTAATAGGGTATATGTTACGCCGAGCGCTCCGGGTCCCTGCTCCTCCCCGGAGCGCTCACGGCGTCTCTCTCCCTGCAGCGCCCCGGTCAGTCCCGCTGACCGGGAGCGCTGCACTGACATGGCCGTCGGGGATGCGATTCGCACAGCGGGACGCGCCCGCTCGCGAATCGCATCCCAAGTCACTTACCCGTCCCGGTCCCCTGCTGTCATGTGCTGGCGCGCGCGGCTCCGCTCTCTAGGGCGCACGCGCCAGCTCTCTGAGACTTAAAGGGCCAGTGCACCAATGATTGGTGCCTGGCCCAATTAGCTTAATTGGCTTCCACCTGCTCCCTGGCTATATCACATCACTTCCCCTGCACTCCCTTGCCGGATCTTGTTGCCTTGTGCCAGTGAAAGCGTTTAGTGTTGTCCAAGCCTGTGTTACCTGAACTCCTGCTATCCATCTTGACTACGAACCTTGCCGCCTGCCCCGACCTTCTGCTACGTCTGACCTTGCCTCTGCCTAGTCCTTCTGTCCCACGCCTTCTCAGCAGTCAGCGAGGTTGAGCCGTTGCTAGTGGATACCACCTGGTTGCTACCGCCGCAGCAAGACCATCCCGCTTTGCGGCGGGCTCTGGTGAACACCAGTAGCCACTTAGAACCGGTCCACCGGCACGGTCCACGCCAATCCCTCGCTGACACAGTGGATCCACAACCTGTAAGCCGAATCGTGACAGTATACATATATTCATATTAGGCTATTTGCTTCTGTTTATGCTTTCTTTTTGTTATTAACAAAATTAAGGTTATATCCTTACCTGTTGCTCTTTTATATATCTTATTTGTTCTATCTTTGGAATAAGTATTGAAGACATGTAATTTGTTATGCTTAATAAACACTAACACATTTCAAATAAGCCAGAAAGTCAGAAATGTATTGATAAGCATTTGACCCCTTTGCAAAGCATGACTTTTGTTTTGGTGGCAAAACCCTCTTTGGCAATTATAGGGGTCAGACAATTCATGTAGTTTGCTACCAGGTTTGCACACAACTCAGGAGGCATTTTGTCCCAATCCTCCTTGCAGATTCTCCCCAAATCATTAAAGGAGATCTGCGATACACATTTTTAATAATCCCCTGTTCCCGGGCTGCAAAAAGTAACAAAACAAACTTTAACTCACCTTCTGTTTCCCCTTTGTGCCGTTATCGGTGTCTTGGTCCTCCGGTGATGGACTGCTTCCTGGGGATGGTGACTCATACTGTGCTCAGCGTATCGCCAGCCACAGCAATGTCCCGCCTCGGCCTGTGTTAGGCTGAGTGCACTGTCATGTAAGGACCAAGACAAGACACAGTGCAATGGGGGATGGTCAGAAGGTGAGTTAAAGTTTGTTTTGTTACTTTTTAAAGCCTGGGCACAGGGGATTATAAAAAAAAATGTGTACTGCAGATCTCCTTTAAAGTTGCGAGGCTGACATTTAGCAACTCAAACTTTCAGCTCTCTCCTTAGATGTTCTATGGGATTAAGTTCTGGAGACTGGCAAGGCCACTCCAGGACCTTAATGTGCTTCTTCTTGAGTCATTCCTTTCTTGCCTTGAATACCCATACACAACTCATTTTCAATACCCTGGCTGAGGGGAGGAGGTTCCCATCCAAGATTTACGGTACATGGCCCCATCTATCTTAGAGAAACAGAACATGGGCGCACATCCACACCTTGATGTAATGTACCATTATCTAACTGCTTCTTAGCATAATTTAAAAAAATACCACGGGTTGTTATTGTACCCTTTTGATCAAAATGTGCAAGCCCCCTCGCCATGTCAAGGCCACCTCATAACAGTGGGTCCCTAAACTAACACTGGTGTAAAGCAGGGCACCGCTACTGCGACACCAAGCCCGCAAGGGGAACGACCCAGTGGCCAGGCAGCCCCACAGCTGCCCGACCAAGCCCCCGCACCACCCTACAGACAAAGCGGGGAAGAAAACAAATGTAGAAACAAACAGAGGAACAGAACATGGCCCCACATCCACATCTTGTACTATGATCTAATTGCTTCTTCACAACTATCGTCCCCAGTAAATCAAGCAGGGAGGGAGGGGCCCGAAAACGATGGAACCCCTAGTTTTAACTGCAGCCCCAACTTAAATGGCTCATGTTTTGGATCCAGGGTTATGCAAAAGCAGCAAACCTGGAAGGGTAGCAAACCCTCAGCAGAACTGAGTAGTTTTCACATACTCCCGTCCCCTGAACTTCCCCTGGCATGTCTCCTATTCTCAATTTAGTCATCGTCTCTTTCCTCCCCTGAACCACCTCCACCTTTCCCACAACCTCCCCGGACACGCCTCCCGCTATAATGCCTAGATATATGAGGCTTTCTAACCTGGCACGTAAATGGAGGAGAGAAGGTGTGCTGGGGAAGGTTCAGGGGAGCTTTCTTCCTAAACTTTCAGGAGGAAGAGTCAGCGCAGCAAGACTTTGGACACTAGAGGCAGCCTGTCTCTCTAGTGCCCAACACTTGGCTCTTCTAACTTCCGAAGTGTACGTCACTGAGGTAGCTGGTGCCAACATCCTTACTCCCTTCTAACTGAAAATGGGGACAGAGGAGATAAGGGGACTGGGGAAACAGAGGATAGAGGGGTCTGGTGAAGAAAAAGGGTCAAGAGGACAGAGGATTCTGGAGAGAACAAGGGGTCTGGGGGACAGAGAACAGAGGGGTCTGGAAAAGACAAGTGGTTTTGAGTACAGGGGTCTGCAGAAGACAAGGGGGTCTGGAGAAAGCAAGGGATCTGGGGGTGTGGCAAAAAATCTGACAAGCAGCGTGAAATACGCTGCATATGTGCTAGGAGCAGACACATGGCTTTTCCTGCTACAGCCCTGTGTCTGCATTAAAGTTCAGATGCTGGCCGCGTGCACTGGCATTATTGTGACGCGTGGCCAGCATCTGAACCTTATCGCAGACAAGGGCTGTAGCGTGGAAAGCCCTGTGTCTGCTCTGCAGATTTCTTGCAGCGTCAAATATGCTGCGTAATCGCCCATAGTGACCCTACCCGAAGGGGTCTTAGGGACAATTGGTCTGGAGAAGACGAAAGAGATTGGGGGACTCTGGATCTGCCTCAGATCTGGTGGAGCCGCATCTGTCTGTATTCCTGGTGCATTGTGATGATGTCTCCCTGTATAGACAGTAATGGGAGAAGATCTCAGAAGCCTAACACTGTATGTGGAGCAGAAGCCGTGACTGAGCTTCTGCCTCATGGTCCCGCCCTGACCTCACACACACAGGGCCATCTTTAATTATTATTAACTGGATAACTCTTAGGGTATAAAAGCAAACTGTACCTTTCCTGAAGCTGATGATTTGCAAACTTGAAATAACCTTTATGTGTAACAAGAAGTGGTCTGTCCTGGGTGACATGACTTTTATGAACTACAGGATTACATGAGCATCTAGCAGGTACTTCCTTGCAGCTCAGACCATTCCCAGTGCAGCTCTATCTGTATGCTACTGCTATCTCTATGGCATCAGGATACATTGTTGTTGCATAAGCGACGGTCCAGTCCCACTCTATGTGCTCTCATGAGTCTGCACCAAAGCCTAGATTCTCAGGAAGCTTAGGTGGTTTGACATCCTTAGAAAGGCCAAAAATGTGCAGATTACTGCACCTGGAATGGTTTTTCAGGTCATCTAATTTGGCCCATAGCCAAGCATTGTCTTATAAATCTGTGAATGTGGTATGCATCTCCATTCTTTCCTGTTCTCCTGCTGACACCTGGTGGTCAAGAGCTGTAACACCAGCAGCTATTGAGATAACAGATTATTAAAAGTTGCGTGCAGCATGTTCTTCAGTTTGGATTGGATGTCTGGGATAATCCTGGATGTAACCTCTGCTGCTAGGATACAGAAATGCCCTGCATTGCATGTCATGTGCACTGAATACATGCAGGGCCGGTTTTAGGCTTATCGTGGCCCTGGGCAAAATTGGGGCCCCAAAAGTCGTAATAGTGCACTAACCAGATTTGCACATTTTTGGTCACTTCAAATACCATTAAAAAAATCTAAAAAGCAATTGAAAAGTCCCATAAAAACAAAAATGGTACCGATAAAAACTACAAATCCCAGCACAAAAAATGACCATCATACATCCCCATATACAGAAAAATAAAAGAGTTATAGGGATCAGAATAGTACAATTTTAAATTTTTGTATAGTTACCCCACATTAGGTTTGCAGTATAGTCCCCCACATTAGGTTGGCAGCATAGTTCCCCCACATTAGGTTGGCAGCATAGTTCCCCCACATTTGGTTGGTAGCATACTTCCCCCACATTAGGTTGGCAGCATAGTTCCCCCACATTAGGTTGGCAGTATAGTTCCCCCACATTAGGTTGGCAGTATAGTTCCCCCACATTAGGTTGGCAGTATGTTCCCCCACATTAGGTTGTAGTTCCCCCGCATTAGGTAGGCAGTATAGTTCCCCCACATTAGGTTGGCAGTATGTTCCCCCACATTAGGTTGTAAATCCCCCACATTAGGTTGGCAGTATAGTTCCCCCACATTAGGTTGTAGTTCCTCCACATTAGGTAGGCTGTATAGTTTACTCCACATTAGGTTGGCAGTATGTTCCCCCACAATAGGTTGTAGTTCCCCCACAGTAGGCTGGCAGCATAGTTCCCCCACATTAGGTGGGCAGTATAGTTCCCCCACATTAGGCTGGCAGTATAGTTCCCCCAGATTAGGTTGGCAGTATAGTTCCCCCACATTAGGTTGTAGTTCCCCCCACATTAGGTCGGCAGTATAGTTCCCCCCCCCCACACATTAGGTTGGCAGTATAGTTCCCCCCCACATTAGGTTGGCAATATGTTCCCCCACATTAGGTTGTAGTTCCCCCACATTTGGTTAGCAGTATAGTTCCCCCACATTAGATTGTAGTTCCTCCACATTAGGTAGGCAGTATAGTTCCCCCACATTAGGTTCGCAGTATGTTCCCCCACATTAGGTTGTAGTTCCCCCACATTAGGTTCGCAGTATGTTCCCCCACATTAGGTTGTAGTTCCCACACATTAGGTTGTAGTTCCCCCACAGTAGGCTGGCAGTATAGTTCCCCCACATTAGGTTGGCAGTATAGTTCCCCCACATTAGGCTGGCAGTATAGGTCCCCCGCCATTAGGTTGGCAGTATAGTTCCCCAGATTAGGTTGGCAGTATAGTTCCCCCACATTAGGTTGGCAGTATAGTTCCCCCACATTAGGTTGGCAGTATAGGTCCCCCACATTAGGTTGGCAGTATAGTTCCCCCCACATTAGGTTGGCAGTATAGTTCCCCCCACATTAGGTTGGCAGTATAGTTCCCCCCCACATTAGGTTGGCAGTATAGTTCCCCCACATTAGGTTATAGTTCCCCCACTTTAGGTTGGCAGTATAGTTCCCCCACATTCGGTTGGCAGTATAGTTCCCCCACATTAGGTTGTAGTTCCCCCACATTAGGTTGGCAGTATAGTTCCCTCCACATTAAGTTGGCAGTATAGTTCCCCCCACATTAGGTTGGCAGTATAGTTCCCCCCACATTAGGTTGGCAGTATAGTTCCCCCATATTAGGTTGGCAGTATAGTTCCTCCACATTAGGTTGTAGTTCCCCCACATTAGGTTGGCAGTATAGTTCCCCCACATTAGGTTGGCAGTATAGTTCCCCCCACATAAGGTTGGCAGTATAGTTCCCCCCACATTAGGTTGGTAGTATTGTTCCCCCATATTAGGTTGGTAGTATAGTTCCCCCACATTAGGTTGTAGTTCCCCCACATTAGGTTGGCAGTATAGTTCCCCCCACATTAGGTTGTAGTTCCCCCACATTAGGTCGGCAGTATAGTTCCCTCCACACTAAGTTGGCAGTATAGTTCCCCTCACATTAGGTTGGCAGTATAGTTCCCTCCACATTAAGTTGGCAGTATAGTTCCCCCCACATTAGGTTGGCAGTATAGTTCCCCCCACATTAGGTTGGTAGTATAGTTCCCCCATATTAGGTTGGCAGTATAGTTCCTCCACATTAGGTTGTAGTTCCCCCACATTAGGTTGGCAGTATAGTTCCCCCCACATTAGGTTGGCAGTATAGTTCCCCACATAAGGTTGGCAGTATAGTTCCCCCCACATTAGGTTGGTAGTATTGTTCCCCCATATTAGGTTGGCAGTATAGTTCCCCCCACATTAGGTTGTAGTTCCCCCACAGTAGGCTGGCAGTATAGTTCCCCCACATTAGGTTGGCAGTATAGTTCCCCCACATTAGGCTGGCAGTATAGGTCCCCCGCCATTAGGTTGGCAGTATAGTTCCCCAGATTAGGTTGGCAGTATAGTTCCCCCACATTAGGTTGGCAGTATAGTTCCCCCACATTAGGTTGGCAGTATAGGTCCCCCACATTAGGTTGGCAGTATAGTTCCCCCCACATTAGGTTGGCAGTATAGTTCCCCCCACATTAGGTTGGCAGTATAGTTCCCCCCCACATTAGGTTGGCAGTATAGTTCCCCCACATTAGGTTATAGTTCCCCCACTTTAGGTTGGCAGTATAGTTCCCCCACATTCGGTTGGCAGTATAGTTCCCCCACATTAGGTTGTAGTTCCCCCACATTAGGTTGGCAGTATAGTTCCCTCCACATTAAGTTGGCAGTATAGTTCCCCCCACATTAGGTTGGCAGTATAGTTCCCCCCACATTAGGTTGGCAGTATAGTTCCCCCATATTAGGTTGGCAGTATAGTTCCTCCACATTAGGTTGTAGTTCCCCCACATTAGGTTGGCAGTATAGTTCCCCCACATTAGGTTGGCAGTATAGTTCCCCCCACATAAGGTTGGCAGTATAGTTCCCCCCACATTAGGTTGGTAGTATTGTTCCCCCATATTAGGTTGGTAGTATAGTTCCCCCACATTAGGTTGTAGTTCCCCCACATTAGGTTGGCAGTATAGTTCCCCCCACATTAGGTTGTAGTTCCCCCACATTAGGTCGGCAGTATAGTTCCCTCCACACTAAGTTGGCAGTATAGTTCCCCTCACATTAGGTTGGCAGTATAGTTCCCTCCACATTAAGTTGGCAGTATAGTTCCCCCCACATTAGGTTGGCAGTATAGTTCCCCCCACATTAGGTTGGTAGTATAGTTCCCCCATATTAGGTTGGCAGTATAGTTCCTCCACATTAGGTTGTAGTTCCCCCACATTAGGTTGGCAGTATAGTTCCCCCCACATTAGGTTGGCAGTATAGTTCCCCACATAAGGTTGGCAGTATAGTTCCCCCCACATTAGGTTGGTAGTATTGTTCCCCCATATTAGGTTGGCAGTATAGTTCCCCCCACATTAGGTTGAAGTTCCCCCACATTAGGTCGGCAGTATAGTTCCCTCCACACTAAGTTGGCAGTATAGTTCCCCCCACATTAGGTTGGCAGTATTGTTCCCCCCACATTAGATTGGCAGTATAGTTCCCCCCACATTAGGTAGGCAGTATAGTTCCCTCCACATTAAGTTGGCAGTATAGTTTCCCCCACATTAGGTTGGCAGTATAGTTCCCCCCACATTAGGTTGGCAGTATTGTTCCCCCCACATTAGGTTGGTAGTATAGTTCCCGCATATTAGGTTGTAGTTCCCCCACATTAGGTTGGTAGTATAGTTCCCCCACATTAGGTTGGCAGTATAGTTCCCCCACATTAGGTCGGCAGTATAGTTCCCTCCACACTAAGTTGGCAGTATAGTTCCCCCCACATTAGGTTGGCAGTATTGTTCCCCCCACATTAGGTAGGCAGTATAGTTCCCTCCACATTAAGTTGGCAGTATAGTTCCCCCCACATTAGGTTGGCAGTATAGTTCCCCCCACATTAGGTTGGCAGTATTGTTCCCCCCACATTAGGTTGGTAGTATAGTTCCCGCATATTAGGTTGTAGTTCCCCCACATTAGGTTGGTAGTATAGTTCCCCCACATTAGGTTGGCAGTATAGTTCCCCCACATTAGGTTGGCAGTATAGTTCCCCCATATTAGGTTGGCAGTATAGTTCCTCCACATTAGGTTGTAGTTCCCCCACATTAGGTTGGCAGTATAGTTCCCCCACATTAGGTTGGCAGTATAGTTCCCCCCACATAAGGTTGGCAGTATAGTTCCCCCCACATTAGGTTGGTAGTATTGTTCCCCCATATTAGGTTGGTAGTATAGTTCCCCCACATTAGGTTGTAGTTCCCCCACATTAGGTTGGCAGTATAGTTCCCCCCACATTAGGTTGTAGTTCCCCCACATTAGGTCGGCAGTATAGTTCCCTCCACACTAAGTTGGCAGTATAGTTCCCCCCACATTAGGTTGGCAGTATAGTTCCCTCCACATTAAGTTGGCAGTATAGTTCCCCCCACATTAGGTTGGCAGTATAGTTCCCCCCACATTAGGTTGGTAGTATAGTTCCCCCATATTAGGTTGGCAGTATAGTTCCTCCACATTAGGTTGTAGTTCCCCCACATTAGGTTGGCAGTATAGTTCCCCCCACATTAGGTTGGCAGTATAGTTCCCCCCACATTAGGTTGGTAGTATAGTTCCCCCATATTAGGTTGGCAGTATAGTTCCTCCACATTAGGTTGTAGTTCCCCCACATTAGGTTGGCAGTATAGTTCCCCCCACATTAGGTTGGTAGTATTGTTCCCCCATATTAGGTTGGCAGTATAGTTCCCCCCACATTAGGTTGAAGTTCCCCCACATTAGGTCGGCAGTATAGTTCCCTCCACACTAAGTTGGCAGTATAGTTCCCCCCACATTAGGTTGGCAGTATTGTTCCCCCCACATTAGATTGGCAGTATAGTTCCCCCCACATTAGGTAGGCAGTATAGTTCTCTCCACATTAAGTTGGCAGTATAGTTCCCCCCACATTAGGTTGGCAGTATAGTTCCCCCCACATTAGGTTGGCAGTATTGTTCCCCCCACATTAGGTTGGTAGTATAGTTCCCGCATATTAGGTTGTAGTTCCCCCACATTAGGTTGGTAGTATAGTTCCCCCACATTAGGTGGCAGTATAGTTCCCCCACATTAGGTTGGCAGTATAGTTCCCCCCACATTAGGTTGGCAGTATAGTTCCCCCCTGTAGGAAGTGGCCCTCACAGACATACAGCCTTCAGCCATATACAGTGTATGGCTTGAGGCTGTATGTCTGTGTACTGCCCCACTTCAGTGCTCTGTCCACCGCTCCTCCGAGGAGCAGTGGTCAGAGCACCGAAGATGATGTGCCGTTGGTAACTTACCATGTGGCGCGCGCGTCCTCCTCCCCAATGTTCTGCTCCTCCATTCCTATGGGCGCACGGACGGGACGCCAGTGACGTCTCTACGTGCGCTAACTCCTGGCGGCCCCTGCATTTTAAAAATTAACGCGGGGCCACAGAAAGATAACCGGGACATCCTTGTGTCCCGAAAACATCTTTTGGGACACAGGGATGTCCTGAATGCCACGTTGCCCCCCCCTGGATCCGCCACTGAGCAGCCCGCAGGGGGCTCCCAGGGGGGTGAGGGCCCTGGGCAATTGCCCAGTTTGCCCCGCCTTAACACCGGTCCTGAGTACATGAGTGTCCCAGACAGGGGGAGCACAATGTCCATGCCCTTAGATGGCAGCTGTGAAGAGGGCAGGAGCACCTCCATTACAAGGAGCGGGTCTAATGTGGCTGGATGGCTGGCTAGGACTGTTTTTGGAAACCATGAACTAGGAAGTGCTCCATAAGCCACAGGGAGACGGTAATTGCCGCTAAAAGTATGCGGGTCAGGGGGTAGGTAGGCGCGGGAGCTCTGTTCAGCTGTGACCACTCATGATGGTGCTAGAACCAGAAGTTCCCTGGATCAGAATATAGCACTGCACTCACTGAGCTCTTATGCTGATCCCTGCAAAGCCATAGCTTTGCATGGATCAGTGAGATAGGGGCTCGATTGCTCAAGCCTGTAACTCAGGCTTGGAGCAATCAAACCTTGATCGGACGCAGCGGAGACAGGTAAGGGGACCTCCGCTCGCATCCTATCTGATCGGGACATCGCGATTTTATGGGGATGTCTCGATCAGCCCGACTGAGCTACCGGGAAGTGTTTACTTTCACTTTCAGACGTGGCAGTCAACTTTGATTGCCGCATCTGAAGGGTTAATAGCGCGCAGCACAACGGTCTGTGCCGTGCGCTGATAGCCCAGTGTCCCGGCTATGATTAGCAGCCGGAACCGACCAGGTGTGATGCCGTTTTAAACACCGGGACCGGGCGTAGGGCGTACAGGTACGCCCTATCTCCTTAAGGGGTTAAAGGTGTACTCCGGTGGAAAACTTTTTTTTTTTTATGAACTGGTGCCAGAAAGTTAAGCAGATTTCTAAATTACTTCTATTAAAAAATCTTAATCCTTTTATTACTTTTTAACAGCTGTATGCTACAGAGGAAAATCTTTACTTTTTGAATTTCTTTTTCGGTTGTCCACAGTGCTCTCTGCTGACACCTCTGTCCGTGTTAGGAACTGTCCAGAGTAGCATAGGTTTTCTATGGGGATTTTCTCCTGCTCTGGACAGTTCCTGATACAGGCATCAGGTGTCAGAGGTCAGCACTGTGGACAACACAAAAAAAAAATATATATATACATAGATTTTCCTCTGTAGCAAACAGCTGCTAAAAAGTACTGAAAGGATTAAGATTTTTTAATATAAGAAATTTACAAATCTGTTTAACTTTCTGGCACCAGTTCATTTAAAAAAAAAAGAAAAGTTTTCCACCGGAGTACCCCTTTAAGGACCAGAGCATTTTTTTGAACATCTGACCACTGTCACTTTAAGCATGTCTATGGGAGGGGGCCGTCACGCCCCCTCCCATAAACATGAATGGAGGGGGCGTGGCTTGAGGTCATGTCCCCAGGCCCGGAAACCCGGAGGTTTCCGAAACTGGAGATTCAGCACCCGCATAGAAAGTGGGTGCTGCAGGGAGATCACGGGGGGTCTCAGCAGCTGGCCCCCCGCGATCAGACATCTTATCCCCTATCCCCTATCCTTTGGAAGTCAGGGGCTGTGTGCGTTTACAAAGCCCCCGGTGGTGCTAGAACAGTGGACCCCCCACATGTGACCCCATTTCGGAAACTACATCCCTCATTGAATGTAATAAGGGGTGCAGTGAGCATTTACACCCCACTGGCGTTTGACAGACTTTTGGAACAGTGGGCTGTACAAATGAAAAATTAAATTTTTCATTTTCATGGACCACTGTTCAAAAAATCTGTCAGACACCAGTGGGGTGTAAATGCTCATTACATTGTAAATGCTTATTATATTCCACGAGGGGTGTAGTTTCCAAAATGGGGTCACATGTGGGGGGGGGGGGGGTCCACTGTTCTGGCACCATGGGGGCTTTGTAAACGCACATGGTCCCCAACTTCCATTCAATTCCGGACACATTCTCTCTCCAAAAGCCCATTGGCGCTCCTTCTCTTCTGAGCCCTGTAGTGTGCCAGCAGAGCATTTTACATCCACATATGGGGTATTTATATACTCAGAACAGATGGGATTACAAATTATGGGGGCTTTTTTCCTATTACCCCTTGTGAAAATGAAATATTTGGGTAACACCAGCATTTTAGTGAAAAAATACATATTTTTCTTTTTAACCTCCAAATTTAACGAAAATTCTTCAGACACCTGTGGGGTATTTAGGCTCACTATACCCCTTATTACGTTCCGTGAGGAGTGTAGTTTCCAAAATGAGGTCACATGTGGGTGTTTCTTTGTTGTTGTTTTTTTTGCGTTTATGTCAGAACCACTGTAATAATCAGCAACCCCTGTGCAAATCACTTCAAATGTACATGGCGCTCTCACTCCTGAGCCTTGTTGTGTGCCCAGAGAGCATTTTACGTCCACATATGAGGTATTTCAGGAGAAATAGCATTACAAATTTTGGGGGTCTTTTTTTCCTTTTATCTCTTGTGAAAATGAAAAGTATGGGGCAACACCAGCATCTTAGTGTAGAATTTTTTTCATTTTTTATAATAATATGCTGGAGTAGAGCCCAACTTTACCTTTTCATTAGAGGTAAAAGGACAAACTGTCCCCCAAAATTTGTAAGGCAATTTCTCTCGAGTACGGAAATACCCCATATTTGGCCCTAAACTGTTGCCTTGAAATACAACAGGGCTCCGGAGTGGAGAGCACCATGCGCATTTGAGGCCTAAATTAGGGATTTGCATAGGGGAAGACCCAGATGCATGGCGTTTGACTCCGATACCAAAATTACCCTACGGCAGTGTTCCCCAAACAGGGTGCCTCCAGCTGTTGCAAAACTCCCAGCATGCCTTGACAGTCAATGGCTGTCCGACAATACTGGGAGTTGTTGTTTTGCAACAGCTGGAGGCTCCATTTTGGAAACAGTGCCGTACTAGATGTTTTTCATTTTGATTGGGGTTGAGGGTGTAGGGGTATATGTATATGTAGTGTTTTACCCTTTATTATGTGTTAGTGTAGTGTTTTTAGGGTACATTCACACGGCGGGGGTTTACAGCGAATTTCCTACTGGGAGGTTGAGCTGCAGTGGAAAATTTGCTGCATCTCAAACTTGCAGCAAGAAATATAGTAGTTATGCAATTGCTGGAGGAACACAAAAAAATGTGCCTCCAGCTGTTGCATAACTACAAACCCGGCAGGCACAAACTACCAAAGGGCATGCTGGGAGTTGTAGTTGTGCCTTCTGCTGTTGCATAAAGACAACTCCCAGCATGCCCTTTTGTTGGCAGGATAAGCTGCAGTCCTAGGTGGATGTCCAGGCGGAGTTTCCATCCCAACCTTCCGAAAGGATTACGTGCCAGCTAGAGTGTTGTGCCTCTATAGCACAACACTATCTGGTGAGTCTCTCCATTGATAGGGGCTCACCTCCTTTTACTTATTGTCCTTTACAGTGGAGCGCTTTTCCATCCTTTTTATTTCAGCATAAAACTATAGAACCCAGATAAGTTTGTTGGAAAACAGTAGGTACATGATGACAGCACCTCCCAATGTTACAATTAGCTAGTGACCAGGTCTAATATCCTCAGCTTAAAGGTAAAATATAAGAGTGCCATTCAAGATAGCAAATAATTGGTCCTACAAGGATAATGTGGACATACAAAGTGCAATACCACAACATATTAAACAAAAAATCCCTGTCACTAGTATACAAAGTTGTTAAATAGGTATTAACGGGAGGAAGACAGCAGAACATTAACAACCTATGACAGAAAATAGAATTATAATATACCCTTAACACCAAATATATACTACATGTTTATGTAAAATATATACAATGACCGTGTACATGTAAAGTGTTTGACAAAGTTAGCTCAAAAGACAGTTAACAAAAGCAGAATATGTCAGAAAATTATTAAATAGTTGTATGATTCATCTTTTTAAAATTGTTAGGTAACATAACTGCAGTAGGGTCAGACGTATATGAATGACCCACTGAGATAGTTTCTACCTAACCACAGCCATTTCTGTTCATACAGAGAATGAAGGGGTAGATTCAGGGGCGTAACTATAGAGGGTACAGATGTAGCAATCGCACTGGTGCCTAAGGGGGCCCGAAAGCTCATCTGTCCCATAAAATACCAGTATTATATTTGGCACATGGGGCATGTTGCATATTTTGCATTAGAGTCCAGAAGCTACAAGGATAGATAAAATAAAATCTGTGTAGAGATAGATAGAGTGGTGCAGTTGCACATAGCAACCAATCAGATCGCTTCTTTTATTTTTGACAGGCCTCTTTAAAAATGAAAGAATCAATCTAATTAGGTTCCTATGGGCAACTGCACCACTCTACCTCTACACAGATTTTGATAAATCTCCCCCAAAGAGTACAAATCTACATATGAGAAAAAGACTAGTGAGATGTAACTTTAAAAAGATCACTAATATAAAAATAATGAAGACCACCAAATGCATGACAATACCTTTGGGTGGCTTCTCTATATATTGTGGTTTCCACCCTACTGAATGAATCCTCTTAGTATGCACTCTAGTAGGGTGCACATGATGATGATTTATTTTCTAAAGACACCCGGGCACTATCAGCTATTGTATAACTATTGACTAGGTTGTGGGGGAAAAGCCTCCAGCTAACTTGTGCATTACAAAATCAAAAACTTGCTATGAATTAAATGTCTGTAGTGTGCACTGTAATTGGACTTACTCTAAAGTACTACAGGATATGCATTAGTAATACCTGCTTGACACTCTTAATCTTACTAATCCATTGTAATGATGGCTTACTATGTTTATGTAAATTACGACTGAGCTTCTTTAGGTTAGAACAGGTGAAGAGATTCCCCGAAAGACACTTCTAACACACTCAATGATACGGGCCATTAAAATGTAACCTTTATTGCACTATCCCTTAAAAGGTCAATAGACACAATAAATACAAAACCACCTCAAAAAAATAGCAAACATCATGGTCTGCAGGACAGGGAGCGTCAGGTCAGTGACAAAAATAATAGATAATATGATAGAATGACACACAAGCAGTAGGTGCAATGGCAGGTAGCCGATAGATGTTGCATACAACCACTGGTGGGGATGTATTGATGTTATAAGAATGAAAATACCTCCCCACCTTTTGTCCCTACTTTTTGAGGGACTCACCTCCTTAACAGGATGGCCTCAACCAGGGTGACGTTCCCTTCCTGCAAATAAGTGAGGGGAAAAACAAGATACAAATAAGAAAATAAAGTATGAGGCCTTAACTGAGGACTGACTCCCAACACTTCAAATCCTGCATCCTCACATTCACCAACCAAATACAAATAATATGTACAAAGAAGTCTTAAAACTTATACAGCAGGTCCTTATAAATACAATGATATCTCAACATGGATTGGAATACAAAGAGGCATAGTAGATATAATGTCTTCAATGCAGACACCTAGAAATGAAATAGTAGTATACAGTTCCAATAAAATAGTTCCTTCCAATAAAATATTTCCAATGCGCTTCCCCTGTATAATGTAAACGGGTTCATCTGGGAAAAAACAAATCATTCAGAGGTCAACAATAAGTAACCATACATAGAGTTCCAACATGGATCCGGCTTGATAACCGCCATAACAGCTCACAAAACAATAGGTAAAAAGCAAGAATAGAATAATGGCTTCAAAGGCCAATCAGCCGAAATAGGCACAAAGTAAATAGTACTATATTAACAGATATCTGAGTTGAAAAATATATCACCTGAACCAAATGGGCACAAAATAGATGGTTCTATATATGACCTCAATATATGACCCTGAGCCCACAGGATAGGACAGGTCAGAACACAGCATACCAGCAGGTAATAAGGGAGCATATACGAAAACAGTCCCAGTATCAAATAGAGCCCACAAGTGTAATGGCACAAAAGAGTAATATTTATCCGTTCAGGTGATATAGAATGCACCGGTCAGAATGCGGTATGATGGTGATGATAGTGACCTTGCTGGTGCTTACCTAGTTATATGGTGTATTATAAATACATGCCTTAATAAGAGAGGTCTGTCCCACATGTGTGCTGGCATGCGTGTCAGCCTCCGCGCTCCTAAACCGGAAATGGCGCAGTATCATAGCTGATAGACGCTGCGTTCCACACACCAGAAATGACGCAACCTTAAAGATTGGCATAATAAACAAAGCAGGGACATGGACTGTGCAGGCGCAAACTCCCAGGCCAGAATGCAATGTCTCTAGATGGGTTTTTAGTCCGCACATGCGCCATCCAGCGATCACTAATAGAGGACTGTATTTTTAGATGCCGCCCCAGCGACACCCCCTCTCCCATTACTGAATTAGCCAGAGAAAAGAGAGCTTGTAGCTACAGCTAGAAAAAACTAGTTAGGGAAGTCCCGGTCTACATAACAGAGATAAAGCCAGACCATAGTGAATGTTAAATCATGAGTAATGTTGGAAAAATATAGTAATGTATCTGTCACGATGCCGGCTGGCAGGAGGTGGATCCTCTGTGCCAGAGAGGGATTGGCGTGGACCGTGCTAGTGGACCGGTTCTAAGTCACTACTGGTTTTCACCAGAGCCCGCCGCAAAGCGGGATGGTCTTGCTGCGGCAGTAGTGATCAGGTCGTATCCACTAGCAACGGCTCAACCTCTCTGACTGCTGAAGATAGGCGCGGTACAAGGGAGTAGACAGAAGCAAGGTCGGACGTAGCAGAAGGTCGGGGCAGGCAGCAAGGATCGTAGTCAGGGGCAACGGCAGGAGGTCTGGAACACGGGCTAGGAACAAACAAGGGAACGCTTTCACTAGGCACAAGGGCAACAAGATCCGGCCAGGGAGTGCAGGGGAAGTGAGGTATAAGTAGGGAGTGCACAGGTGGAAACTAATCAAGGTAATTGGAAGATTGGACCAGGCACCATCATTGGTGCACTGGCCCTTTAAATCGCAGAGACCCGGCGCGCGCGCGCCCTAGGGAGCGGGGGCCGCGCACGCCGGGACAGGACCGACGGAGAGCGAGTCAGGTACGGGAGCCGGGGTGCGCATCGCAAGCGGGCGCCACCCGCATCGCGAATCGCATCCCAGCTGGAGGCGGTACCGCAGCGCACCCGGTCAGGAGATCTGACCGGGGCGCTGCAGCAACGAGGATGAGGCGAGCGCTCCGGGGAGGAACGGGGACCCGGAGCGCTCGGCGTAACAGTACCCCCCCCCTTGGGTCTCCCCCTCTTCTTGGGTCCAAAGAACCTGAGGAACAAAAACTCAATTCTTTCGTGATGAGGTCCGATGCACATTAGGAGGGGTTCCGTGCGGTAACGCACGGCACAGTCCAAACTTTCATTGTTAACACAATTGATGTAGAGGGGTCTGGCGAGACTGGTCACAGGGATGTTGAACCTGTTGATAAGAGAGGCCAAAAAAAAATTTCCTGCAGATCCGGAATCCAAGAAGGCCATAGTAGAGAAGGAGAAGGTAGAGGCAGATATCCGCACAGGCACAGTAAGGCGTGGAGAAGCAGAGTTGACATCAAGAACTGTGTCACCTTTGTGCGGAGTCAGCGTACGTCTTTCCAGGCGGGGAGGACGGATAGGACAATCCTTCAGGAAGTGTTCGGTACCGGCATAGTACAGGCAAAGATTCTCCATGCGGCGTCGTGTCCTCTCTTGAGGTGTCAAGCGAGACCGGTCAACTTGCATAGCCTCCACGGCGGGAGGCACAGGAACGGATTGCAGAGGACCAGAGGAGAGAGGAGCCGGGGAGAAAAAACGCCTCGTGCGAACAAAGTCCATATCCAGGCGGAGCTCCAGATGCCATCCGGAAAAACGCATGTCAATGCGAGTGGCAAGATGAATGAGTTCATGTAGGTTAGCAGGAGTCTCTCGTGCGGCCAGAACATCTTTAATGTTGCTGGATAGGCCTTTTTTAAAGGTCGCGCAGAGAGCCTCACTATTCCAGGACAACTCGGAAGCAAGAGCACGGAACTGAATGGCGTACTCGCCAACGGAAGAAACACCCTGGGCCAGGTTCAGCAGGGCAGTCTCGGCAGAAGAAGCTCGGGCAGGCTCCTCGAAGACACCACGGACCTCAGCGAAGAAGGACTGGACTGTGGCTGTGGCAGGATCATTGCGGTCCCAGAGCGGTATGGCCCCAGACAAGGCCTTTCCAGAAAGGAGACCACGGCAGAGTCTAGAGTCCTCATCAAATTTGTCCGGCAGGGACAAGCAGGGGTTAGGAGCGGCCGGTTGCTGCGGAGGAGTGGCAGGAGCCGGCGGAGGAGATGGTTGTTGCAGCTGCTGTGTCTGTGACTGAAGTTGCTGTAACTGCGGCAGCAGCTGCTGTATCTGTGACTGAAGTTGCAGTGTCACGGAGGTCAAGTATGCCAGCTGGTGATTTCGTTGGGCGATCTTTAGGGCTTGCTGGGCGACCAGTGTGGGGAGGTCGGCGACAGCTGGCAGAGGAACTTCAGCGGGATCCATGGCCGGATCTACTGTCACGATGCCGGCTGGCAGGAGGTGGATCCTCTGTGCCAGAGAGGGATTGGCGTGGACCGTGCTAGTGGACCGGTTCTAAGTCACTACTGGTTTTCACCAGAGCCCGCCGCAAAGCGGGATGGTCTTGCTGCGGCAGTAGTGACCAGGTCGTATCCACTAGCAACGGCTCAACCTCTCTGACTGCTGAAGATAGGCGCGGTACAAGGGAGTAGACAGAAGCAAGGTCGGACGTAGCAGAAGGTCGGGGCAGGCAGCAAGGATCGTAGTCAGGGGCAACGGCAGGAGGTCTGGAACACGGGCTAGGAACAAACAAGGGAACGCTTTCACTAGGCACAAGGGCAACAAGATCCGGCCAGGGAGTGCAGGGGAAGTGAGGTATAAGTAGGGAGTGCACAGGTGGAAACTAATCAAGGTAATTGGAAGATTGGACCAGGCACCATCATTGGTGCACTGGCCCTTTAAATCGCAGAGACCCGGCGCGCGCGCGCCCTAGGGAGCGGGGCCGCGCACGCCGGGACAGGACCGACGGAGAGCGAGTCAGGTACGGGAGCCGGGGTGCGCATCGCAAGCGGGCGCCACCCGCATCGCGAATCGCATCCCGGCTGGAGGCGGTACCGCAGCGCACCCGGTCAGGAGATCTGACCGGGGCGCTGCAGCAACGAGGATGAGGCGAGCGCTCCGGGGAGGAACGGGGACCCGGAGCGCTCGGCGTAACAGTATCCTGGATAAACATTTAAATGAATTCAAATAAAAGACAATCATTAAGCCCTCTTGGTGCCAGTGTACCTAATCTGTAAATCCATTGTGCTTCTTTCTGATAAAGATGGCGAACAACATCCCCCCCCCCCCCCCCCGCCGATATTAATAGTACATCCTCAATCATTTGAAACTGTATTGCCAAGGGTGTAGTGGGGTGATGTAGCCGCATATGGTTTGCCAAGGGTTTATCTTGTTGGTAATTAATATCATCTACATCAGTGTTTCCCAAACGCGGTCCTCAAGCACCCCCAACAGGTCATGTTTTCTGGATTTCCTTAGTCTTTCACAGGTGATATAATACTGGTCAGTGAATCAGGCATCAACACAATTATATCACCTGTAAAAGACTAAGGAAATTTAGAAAACATGACCTGTTGGGGGGGGGGGGGCTTGAGGACCGTGTTTGGGAAACACTGATCTACATGTTCCAGTATACGGCCCTGCCACTCTCTTTTTGTTTTGCCCACATATAACAGTGGGCACGGATAAGTGCATAGATAAACCACATAGCATGCTTTACAGTTTGCAAAAAAGCGACTCACGTACCGTTTACCATCAATGACATTATCAAAGGACTTAGCAACTCGGATGTACTTACAAGCTTTACATGTGCCACTGCCACATATGTGCCCAGGACTTTTTGATGAAGCCAGGTGCCCTGTACAGGTTGTGGTGTGTAGTGACTATGTACTAACCAATCTCCAAAGTTCCTTCCACGTCTATAGGTGATAGCGGGCCGGTCGCCCACTAGGCCAGCAGTGACGGATGAGAAGAGGAATGAATTCCAATAACCTTATCATGCTAAAAAGTCTATTATCTTATGCCTCCATATTGATTCTGCACTCCACCAATCTATCCATGGCTGTTTTTATATAGAGCAGGGATAGAGGGGCATCCTGGGCAGTGGTCTGTTTCATGTAATTAGCATTACATTGGGCCGTCTTGTAATCATGTCTGGGGGTGTGATTACAAAACAATGATCTACAAAAACAAACATTCTAAACAAGACTAAAGGATTATAGGCATACACTCATTTCATTCCGGTAATTTATCCCGAGAGGTCCCATTGTGTCTATATGCATAATCCATCTAGCTTCTTTTGACTCCAGTTACCGATGATGATCACCTCCTCTACACGGGATCTCCTCTTAAGAGAGGTGAATTTAAATGCGCTAGGATTCTGACTTTGCACTTCATTTATGTGAACTATGAACTAGCCGCTCCTACACCCGTTCTCAGGAACAGAGATGTTCACAGACATAGTGAAATAAGGGCCTCTTCGTCTTGCCAGTGTAAAAAAAACAAAAAAAAAACCACATTTGCAGACAGAGCTATATTCTATGAATCTGCATGTAATACATTGTTTTATCCATTTTCTATGGCCACCTTACAAAATCTAGCGTAAGATTGGTATTCAATGTGCAGAATTAACAAGTGCCACAGGAAAAATTCCCTATTGGTCTACTATGTGTCAGCCAATGTGACTTACGTTCTACTTTGTTTTTCTGCTTTTGTATGAAATCTCTTATACAATTACGCTTAGGTAATAATGGGTTTTTGTGCAGTTAGAGCTTTCAGATCTTTATCTCTCTGCAACATAATTTATTCAACAATGCATTTTTAATGATGGTGTTTATTGGATTATTTCTAAAGGCAATCTCTGCTCTATTTTAATTTTTTAAATTTTTTTTATCAGGTTTTACTTTTAGTAATTTCAGCCTTGAAATCCTATCCAATCAAAATCATTGGATTTGTCAGTACAACTGAGTAATTTCTGAACAGCCTGTACACCCGCATCATATGGGATGTGGTTTTGCAGACTCACAAGCTAGTTGGTAACCGTCTTGCAAAACAAAACCTTAGAGGGTCATAATCAAATCCCCTGTATCTCGTAAATAGGAGGGGATATGCTTAAAGGGGTACTCTGGAGAACTAAACCCACAGCCCATCCTTTCCCTCTCATCAACCTATTTAATTGTCTAAATATCATTCATTAGCTATATACAGCAGTTTCTCCTCTTTATTTGTCACTTACATGCATGAAGTGAGGGAATGACATCATCCAGCCATCCACTCTGTCTCTGTCCAAACCCCTCTCTAAAAGCAGCCCCTCCCTCCTGAGAGACACAGACCATGTGATTTTTTGCCCTGCACTAAAAAATGTTACATTTTTACACTAACATACTAGTGTTGCCCCATACATTTTATTTTCACAAGAGGTAAAATTAAAAAATTTGCAATGCATATTTACGTAAATACCCCATATGTGGGCGTAAAATGCTCTGCGGACGCACAACAAGGTTCAGGAGTGAGAGCGCGCTATGTACATTTGAGGCCTAAATTGGTGATTTGCACAGGGGTGGCTGATTTTACAGCGGTTCTGACATTAACGCAAAAAAATAAATACCCACATGTGACCCCACTTTGGAAACTGCACCCCTCACGGAACGTAACAAGTGGTATAGTGAGCCTTAACACCCCACAGGTGTTTGACAAATTTTCGTTACATTTGGATGAGAAAATGAAAAAAAAATAAATAAATTCACTAAAATGATGGTGTTACCCTACATTTTTCATTTTCACAAGGGAAAATAGGAAAACAGACCCCCAAAATTTGTAACCCCATTTCTTCTGAGTAAGAACATATCCCATATGTGGATGTAAAGTGATCTGCGGGTGAACTACAATGCTCAAAAGAGAAGGAGCGCCATTGGGCTTTTGAAGAGAAATTTGGCCAGAATTGAAGGCCACGTGTGTTTACAAAGCCCTCATAGTGTCATAACAATGGACCCCCCCCCCCATTTTGGAAACTACACCCCTCATGTAATGTATTAAGGGATGCAGTGAGTATTTACGCCCCACAGGTGTCTGACAGATTTTTGGAACAGTGGTCCGTGAAAATTTTTTATTTTTAATTAGCTCAGGCCACTGTTCCAAAGATCTGTCAAACGCCAGTGGGGTGTAAATGCTCACTGCACCCCTTATTAAATTATGTGAGGGATGTAGTTTCCAAAATGGGGTCACATGTGTGTGGGGGGTCCACTTTTCTGGCACCACGGGGGGCTTTGTAAACGCACATGGCTCGTGACTTCCATTCCAAACAAATTCTCTTTCCAAAAGCTCAATGGCGCTCCTTCTCTTCTGAGCATTGTAGTTCGCCCGCAGAGCACTTGACGTCCACACATGGAGTATTTCCATACTCAGAAGAAATGGGGTTACAAATTTTGGGGGTAATTTTCTCTTATTACCCCTTGTAAAAAAAAAAATAATTTGGGGAAAAAAACAGCATTTTAGAGAACATTTTTTTTTTTCATTTACACATCCAACTTTAACAAAAAGTCGTCAAACAACTGTGAGGTGTTAAGGCTCACTGTACCCCTTGTTACGTTCCTTGAGGGTTGTAGTTTCCAAAATAGTATGCCATGTGTTTTTTTTTTGCTGTTCTGCTACCATAGGGGCTTCCTGAATGCGACATGTCCCCCAAAAACCATTTCAGCAAAATTTGCTTTCCAAAAGCCAAATGCGACTCCTTCTCTTCTGAGCATTGTAGTTTACCCGCAGAGCATTTTACGTTCTAATATGGGGTATTTCCATACTCAGAAGATATGGGGGTTACATATTTTGGGGGGCATTTTCTCGATTACCCTTTGTAAAAATTGAAAATTTGGGAAAAAAACTGCACTTTAATGGAAATTTTTTTTTCTTCATTTGCACATCCGACTTTAACGAAAAGTCGTCAAACACCTGTGGGGTGTTAAGGCTCACTGCACCCCTTGTTACGAGCCTTTAGGGGTGTAGTTTCCAAAATGGTATGCCATGTGGGGGGTTTTCTGCTGTTCTGGCACCATAGGGGCTTCCAAAATGTGACATGCCCCCCAAAAACCATTTCAGAAAAACTCATTCTCCAAAATCCCATTGTTGCTCCTTCCCTTCTGAGCCCTCTACTGTGCCCGCCGAACACTTGACATACAAATTGGGTTACAAATTTTGAGAGGATTTTTCTCCTTTTACCCCTTGTAAAAATTCTAAAATTGGGTCTACAAGAACATTCGAGTGTAAAAATTGAAGATTTTGAATTTTCTCCTTCACTTTGTTGCTATTCCTCTGAAACACCTAAAGGGTTAACACACTTACTGAATGTCATTTTGAATACTTTGAAGGGTGCAGTTTTTATAATGGGGTAATTTGTGGGGTATTTCTAATAAGAAAGCCTTTCAAATCCACTTCAAACCTGAACTGGTCCATGAAAAATTCCGATTTTGAAAATTTTGTGAAAAATGGGAAAATTGCTGCTGAACTTTGAAGCCCACTGATGTCTTCCAAAAGTAAAAACATGGCAACTTTATGATGCAAACATAAAGAAGACATATTGTATTTGTGAATCGAAATATAATTTATTTGGAATGTCTATTTTCCTTACAAGCAGAGAGCTTCAAAGTTAGAAAAATGCTAAATTTTTAATTTTTTCATCAAATTTTGGAATTTGTCACGAAGAAATGATGCAAGTATCGACAAAATTTTACCACTAACATAAAGTAGAATATGTCACGAAAAAACTATCTTGGAATCAGAATGAAAGGTAAAAGCATCCCAGAGTTATTAATGCTTAAAGTGGCAGTGGTCAGATGTGCAAAAAATGCTCTGGTCCTACAGTGAAAATTGGCCTGGTCCTTAAGGGGTTAAGCAGAGGCGAGATCAGCAAATCAATGTCACGGGATAGCACTTCTATCGATGAGCCAATCCCAGCCAATATAGGGTGGCCTGGGAGATGGCTCACCGACTTGTGGATCTTAGGTAGAATATATCAGAAGGTGTTTTTTTGTTTTTTTTAAGGAAAAAGAGTTAGCAATCTTTTGGCCATTTTTTTTTAATGGCAAAATATTATTCTCAGTAAATTTGCAAAGAAGAGACCTTAGCTTTTTCATTATTTTTCATAGACCATCACCTAAATGATTAGCTACTTAGTTTTTTTCCCCTAAATCATTCTTTATTGATTTTACAATATAATTCCATACATTATTGTCACGTTTCGGCTGGCTGGAGGTGGATCCTCTGTGCCAGAGAGGGATTGGCGTGGACCGTGCTGGTGGACCGGTTCTAAGTTGCTACTGGTATTCACCAGAGCCCGCCGCAAAGCGGGATGGTCTTGCAGCGGCGGTAGCAACCAGGTCGTATCCACCAGCAACGGCTCAACCTCTCTGACTGCTGAAGATAGGCGCGGTACAAGGGAGTAGACAAGAGCAAGGTCGGACGTAGCAGAAGGTCAGGGCAGGCAGCAAGGATCGTAGTCAGGGGCAATGGCAGGAGGTCTGGAACACAGGGTAGGAACACACAAGGAAACGCTTTCACTGGCACAATGGCAACAAGATCCGGAGAGGGAGTGCAGGGGAAGTGAGGTATAAATAGGGAGTGCACAGGTGAACACACTAATTAAGCCAGCTGCGCCAATCAGTGGCGCAGTGGCCCTTTAAATTGCAGAGACCCGGCGCGCGCGCGTCCTAAGGAGCGGGGCCGCGCGCGCCGGGACAAGACCGACGGAGAGCGAGTCAGGTACGGGAGCCGGGATGCGCATCGCGAGCGGGCGCCTCCCGCATCGCGAATCGCATCCCGGCTGAGAGAGGTATTGCAGCGCACCCGGTCAGCAGGTCTGACCGGGGCGCTGCAAATGTGAGGATGTTGCGAGCGCTCCGGGGAGGAGCGGGGACCCGGAGCGCTCGGCGTAACAGTACCCCCCCCCCCTTGGGTCTCCCCCTCTTCTTGGAGCCTGAGAACCTGAGGATAAGACTTTTGTCTAGGATGTTGTCCTCAGGTTCCCAGGATCTCTCTTCTGGACCACAGCCTTCCCAATCCACCAAGAAATTTTTTTTCCCTCTGACCGTCTTGGAGGCCAGAATCTCCTTCACGGAGAAGACGTCAGAAGAACCGGAAACAGGAGTGGGAGAAACAAGTTTGGGAGAGAAGCGGTTAATGATGAGTGGTTTAAGGAGAGAGACATGGAAGGCATTGGGAATACGAAGAGAAGGAGGAAGAAGGAGTTTGTAAGAGACAGGGTTAATCTGGCACAAGACTTTGAAAGGACCAAGATAGCGTGGTCCCAGTTTGTAACTGGGGACACGAAAGCGGACATATTTAGCGGAGAGCCATACCTTGTCTCCGGGAGCAAAAATGGGGGGAGTTCTTCTTTTCTTATTGGCAAACCTTTTCATGCGGGATGAAGCCTGTAAAAGAGAATTTTGGGTCTCTTTCCATATGGTGGAAAGATCACGAGTCACTTCATCCACAGCGGGCAAACCAGAGAGCAAGGGAGTAGGGAGGGGGGGAAGAGGGTGACGGCCGTACACCACGAAAAATGGGGACTTAGCAGAAGATTCGGAGACTCTGAAGTTGTATGAGAATTCGGCCCATGGTAGAAGATCTGCCCAGTCATCCTGGCGGGAGGAAACAAAATGCCGTAAATAGTCACCCAGGACCTGGTTAATTCTTTCTACTTGCCCATTGGATTGGGGATGATAAGAAGAAGAGAAGTTTAATTTAATCTTGAGCTGTTTACAGAGGGCCCTCCAGAATTTAGACATGAATTGGACGCCTCTATCCGAGACGATCTGCGTGGGCAAACCGTGAAGGCGAAAAATGTGTACAAAAAATTGTTTTGCCAACTGAGGCGCTGAAGGAAGACCAGGAAGAGGAATAAAATGTGCCATCTTGGAAAATCGATCAACGACCACCCAAACAACTGTGTTGCCACGGGATGGGGGTAAGTCTGTAATAAAGTCCATACCAATCAGTGACCAAGGCTGTTCGGGGACAGGCAGAGGATGAAGGAGACCAGCAGGCTTCTGGCGAGGAGTCTTATCCCGGGCACAGACAGTACAGGCCCGCACAAAATCAACAACATCCGTCTCCAGAGTCGGCCACCAATAGAAACGAGAGATGAGTTGCAAGGATTTTTTGATGCCCGCATGGCCTGCGAGGTGGGAGGAGTGTCCCCATTTGAGAATCCCGAGATGCTGGCGTGGAGAAACGAAGGTCTTCCCTGGAGGAGTTTGCCTGATGGAGGCTGGAGAAGTGGAGATCAGACAGTCAGGAGGAATGATGTGTTGCGGAGAGAGCTCTACTTCCGAGGCATCCGAGGAACGAGAGAGGGCATCGGCCCTAATGTTCTTGTCGGCAGGGCGAAAATGAATTTCAAAGTTAAAATGGGCAAAGAACAACGACCACCTGGCCTGGCGAGGGTTCAGCCGTTGGGCAGACTGGAGATAGGAGAGATTCTTGTGATCAGTGTATATGATAACTGGAAATTTTGATCCCTCCAGCAGATGCCTCCATTCTTCAAGCGCCAATTTAATGGCCAGTAGTTCTCGATCCCCGATGGAGTAGTTTCTCTCCGCCGGAGAGAAGGTCCTAGAAAAAAACCCACAAGTAACTGTTACGCCTAGCGCTCCGGGTCCCCGCTCCTCCCCGGAGCGCTCACGGCGTCTCTCTCCCCGCAGCGCCCCGGTCAGTCCCGCTGACCGGGAGCGCTGCACTGTCATGGCCGTCGGGGATGCGATTCGCACAGCGGGACGCGCCCGCTCGCGAATCGCATCCCAGGTCACTTACCCGTCCCGGTCCCCTGCTGTCATGTGCTGGCGCGCGCGGCTCCGCTCTCTAGGGCGCGCGCGCGCCAGCTCTCTGAGACTTAAAGGGCCAGTGCACCAATGATTGGTGCCTGGCCCAATTAGCTTAATTGGCTTCCACCTGCTCCCAGACTATATCTGATCTCTGCCCCTGCACTCCCCTGCCGGATCTTGTTGCCTTAGTGCCTAGAGAAAGCGTTTACTGTGTTTGTCCATATTGTGTACTTGACCTCCTGCTATTGCCATATTGACTACGATTCTTGCTGCCTGCCTCGACCTTCTGCTACGTCCGACCTTGCTCTTGTCTACTCCCTTGTACCGCGCCTATCTTCAGCAGTCAGAGAGGTTGAGCCGTTGCTAGTGGATACGACCTGGTTGCTACCGCCGCTGCAAGACCATCCCGCTTTGCGGCGGGCTCTGGTGAAAACCAGTAGCAGCTTAGAACCGGTCCACTAGCACGGTCCACGCCTATCCCTCTCTGGCACAGAGGATCCACCTCCAGCCTGCCGAATCGTGACAGTAACAGCATGCCCGGAAGAATTTTTTTGTAGAAGGACAGCTCCAGCTCCCACTGAGGAGGCATCTACCTCCAATAGGAAGGGTTTAGATGGGTCAGGTCTGGAGAGCACGGGAGCAGAAGAAAAGGCAGACTTGAGATGTTTAAATGCGTCTTCCGCTTGGGGAGACCAGGACTTGGGATTGGCATTTTTCTTGGTTAAAGCCACGATAGGAGCCACAATAGTGGAAAAGTGTGGAATAAATTGTCTGTAATAATTGGCGAACCCCAAAAAACGTTGGATAGCACGGAGTCCGGAGGGGCGTGGCCAATCTAAGTCGGCAGAGAGTTTATCTGGGTCCATTTGTAGTCCCTGGCCAGAGACCAAGTATCCTAGGAAAGGAAGAGATTGACATTCAAACAGACATTTCTCCATTTTGGCATAAAGTTGATTGTCTCGAAGTCTCTGAAGAACCATGCGGACATGCTGGCGGTGTTCTTCTAAGTTGGCAGAAAAAATCAGACTATCGTCCAGATAAACAACAACACAGGAATATAAGAGATCACGAAAAATGTCATTAACAAAGTCTTGGAAGACGGCAGGGGCGTTGCACAGGCCAAAGGGCATGACCAGATACTCAAAGTGTCCATCTCTGGTGTTAAATGCAGTCTTCCATTCGTCCCCCTCCCTGATGCGGATGAGATTATAAGCACCTCTTAAGTCCAGTTTGGTAAAGATGTGGGCACCTTGTAGGCGATCAAAGAGTTCCGAGATAAGAGGTAGGGGGTAGCGGTTCTTTACCGTGATTTTATTAAGTCCGCGGTAATCAATGCAAGGACGTAGGGAGCCATCTTTTTTGGACACAAAAAAAAATCCAGCTCCGGCAGGAGAGGAGGATTTGCGGATAAACCCCTTTTTTAAATTTTTCTGGATGTACTCTGACATGGCAAGAGTCTCTGGAGCAGACAGAGGATAAACTCTGCCCCAGGGTGGAGTAGTACCCGGGAGGAGGTCAATAGGACAGTCATAAGGCCTGTGAGGAGGTAAAGTCTCAGCTTGCTTTTTGCAAAACACGTCAGCATAGTCCATATAAGCCTTAGGAAGACCGGTTACAGGGGGAACCACAGGGTCACGGCAGGGAGTACTGGGAACCGGTTTAAGACAGTCCTTGAAACAAGAAGTACCCCAGTTCTTGATTTCTCCTGTGGACCAATCAAGGGTTGGGGAATGGCGTTGAAGCCACGGTAATCCAAGAAGAATTTCGGAAGTGCAGTTGGAGAGGACCAAAAATTCAATTTTTTCGTGATGAGGTCTGATGCACATTAGGAGAGGTTCCGTGCGGTAACGCACGGTACAGTCCAATCTTTCATTGTTAACAGAATTGATGTAGAGGGGTCTGGCGAGACTGGTCACCGGGATGTTGAACCTGTTGATGAGAGAGGCCAAAATAAAATTTCCTGCAGATCCGGAATCCAAGAAGGCCATAGTAGAGAAGGAGCAGGTAGAGGAAGATATCCGCACAGGCACAGTAAGGCGTGGAGAAGCCGAGTAGACATCAAGAACTGTCTCATCTTTGTGCGGAGTCAGCGTACGTCTTTCCAGGCGGGGAGGACGGATAGGACAATCCTTCAAGAAGTGTTCGGTACCGGCACAGTACAGGCACAGATTCTCCATGCGGCGTCGTGTCCTCTCTTGAGATGTCAAGCGAGACCGGTCAACTTGCATAGCCTCCACGGCGGGAGGCACAGGAACGGATTGCAGAGGACCAGAGGAGAGAGGAGCCGGGGAGAAAAAACGCCTCGTGCGAACAAAGTCCATATCCTGGCGGAGCTCCCGACGCCTTTCGGAAAAACGCATGTCAATGCGGGTGGCCAGATGAATAAGTTCATGCAGGTTAGCAGGAATTTCTCGTGCGGCCAGCACATCTTTAATGTTGCTGGATAGGCCTTTTTTAAAGGTCGCGCAGAGGGCCTCATTATTCCAGGATAATTCGGAGGCAAGAGTACGGAATTGGATGGCGTACTCGCCAACAGAAGAATTACCCTGGACCAGGTTCAGCAGGGCAGTCTCAGCAGAAGAGGCTCGGGCAGGTTCCTCAAAGACACTTCGAATCTCCGTGAAGAAGGAGTGTACAGAGGCAGTGACGGGGTCATTGCGGTCCCAGAGCGGTGTGGCCCATGACAGAGCTTTCCCAGACAGAAGGCTGACTACGAAAGCCACCTTAGACCTTTCAGTAGGGAACTGGTCCGACATCATCTCCAAGTGCAGGGAACATTGCGAAAGAAAGTCACGGCAAAACTTAGAGTCCCCATCAAATTTATCCGGCAAGGATAATCGTAGGCCGGAAGCGGCCACTCGCTGCGGAGGAGGTGCAGGAGCTGGCGGAGGAGATGATTGCTGAAGCTGTGGTAGTAGCTGCTGTAGCATCACGGTCAGTTGAGACAGCTGGTGGCCTTGTTGCTCTATCTGTTGCGACTGCTGGGCGACCACCGTGGTGAGGTCGGCGACAACTGGCAGTGGGACTTCAGCGGGATCCATGGCCGGATCTACTGTCACGTTTCGGCTGGCTGGAGGTGGATCCTCTGTGCCAGAGAGGGATTGGCGTGGACCGTGCTGGTGGACCGGTTCTAAGTTTAAACTGGTATTCACCAGAGCCCGCCGCAAAGCGGGATGGTCTTGCAGCGGCGGTAGCAACCAGGTCGTATCCACCAGCAACGGCTCAACCTCTCTGACTGCTGAAGATAGGCGCGGTACAAGGGAGTAGACAAGAGCAAGGTCGGACGTAGCAGAAGGTCAGGGCAGGCAGCAAGGATCGTAGTCAGGGGCAACGGCAGGAGGTCTGGAACACAGGCTAGGAACACACAAGGAAACGCTTTCACTGGCACAATGGCAACAAGATCCGGCGAGGGAGTGCAGGGGAAGTGAGGTATAAATAGGGAGTGCACAGGTGAACACACTAATTAAGCCAGCTGCGCCAATCAGTGGCGCAGTGGCCCTTTAAATTGCAGAGACCCGGCGCACGCGCGCCCTAAGGAGCGGGGCCGCGCGCGCCGGGACAAGACCGACGGAGAGCGAGTCAGGTACGGGAGCCGGGATGCGCATCGCGAGCGGGCGTCTCCCGCATCGCGAATCGCATCCCGGCTGAGAGAGGTATTGCAGCGCACCCGGTCAGCAGGTCTGACCGGGGCGCTGCAAATGCGAGGATGTTGCGAGCGCTCCGGGGAGGAGCGGGGACCCGGAGCGCTCGGCGTAACAATTATGATGTAATACATTCAGTATCTCAATCCCAACCCTCTCCTCCCTTCCCTATGCCACCAAGCAAAAAAGAAAAGAAAAAAAAAACTAATAAATAAATTACTTAATAGTTACATAAGGTGAACAAGTAGAAATAAAATCAATTGATATCCCACACACCCCAAGTTTTCACAAATAGGGTCTGTTTCTTTAAGTTATTCTGAGCAGAAAGTTTTTCATATTGTTTAATTTTGTTTTCCAACTCCTTCCATTCTTGAATAATAGGTGTCTTACTGGACATCCAAATTTGCAAGATTATCAACCTGGCACAAAACAAGACTTTCAGAATGAGACGGGCATTTAATCCTGTGCTAGCTTGTGGGTGTAGGGTGTAGGTGGTGTAGCTGTGCAGTGATGAAGGGGTGTTGGATTAACCCTTAACTGTCGTGAGGCCAGGGTGCGGGTTCTTCCTCAGTATGTATATATCCTACCGCCACCCCCCCAGGAATGATAGGGAGGAATAAAGTATTGTCCACAACCGGAGGTTTAGTAAACTGTAGATAACTTTACTGCAGCTTTTATGCAGGTTGATAACGGCAAATAGTCTATACAGAAGGGTAGTCTGTAAGTTCCTCACAGTTGGTTGGGACCTTGTAGTATATAAGCTCTGAGTCTGGAATTACGCTTTTCCGCTGGATTTAGGGGAATTATTTAGGTCCAGCAGTCACGCAGGATTTAGAGTTGGTGGACTCACGTTTAGTAAGCTGCTGAATTGGTAGGCTTCAGGCCTAGTTTTTTTTGTAGGTTTGCAAGGATCTACTCTCTCTCTGCTAGTCCGGAACCCAAGAGAGCGAGGATTGGTTAACCGCCCCTTTATATGGAGAGGGGCAGGCTTAGAGCTTAATGGTTCCCACCAGCTGTCAGTCCTTTCACAAAGCATTATGGTACATCATGTGACCACATCACGTGACCTGGAAGGTCCTTAAGCTTAACCTAACATTAGACTTATTAGTCATGTGACCTAAGGTCCTGGAAGTACTATACACATAATGAAATATATACAATTTATATACATCAAACAACATAAAATTAAAGAAGGAAGAGGTGACAAGGGGTTATCCCACTAGGAGGATCCTACCGGTATGCAGGAACTCTGACTTTGGGGACTTAGCACACAAGCGGTACAAGGTACGGTACCGGGACACCACAATCCCATCTTCCCTGTAGAGCCAAGAATGGCTTGTTCAATTCCAAAAGCTATATTATAAACATCCTGTTTATAAACTGAAATACCCCTTCCCAGTAACTCCTCAAACATCCACACTCCCAAATCATATGAAGGAAGTATGCCTCGGGGTTATGACATCTATTACATCCGAACTCTCCTTCACGTCCGAACTTGGCCTATTTCCTAGGTGTACAATATGCATTATACAATATTTTAAGATCAATAATTCTATAGTTGTAATTGATTGAAATTTTGTTAACATTCTTAAGTATTTCTAACCAATGGGAGTCCTCCAGGGGTCCAATCTTTCGCTCCCAGCCCATTCTGTATTTTGAGTTTATAAACTGAAATCTTAATGGTCTCATAGTTTTATACATTATCACCTTTCCCTTCTTCAATTGTGCTGTGTGCTGCAATAGATCTTCTATTGGAAAGTTAACTATCTTAAATCATTTGCAATTCTTTGTGGCTGTATATACAGTACGTAATTGCCTATATCTTAGAAAATCTATGTGAGAGAGGTGAAAGTCCCCTTTAAACTGTTCGAAGGTCTTTAGCCTGTCACTATCTATTATATCAGCTAACATGTTAACCCACCCTAGGAATCCAGAAAAGTGAGTCAGGTACAGTAAGAAATTCCTCCAACCAAACATTATTCCATATAGGTGTGTAATCTAAACGCCCCTCTATTTTTGCTTTTTTCTTCGTCAAATACCACCCATTAGTGAGCATTTTAGCATATGTGAACTCCTGATCTAGTAGCCTAGCTTCCAATTGCTCAACCAGATTTAAGTTATTAACTCCAGTGCTCATAATTAAATATTTTCCCAAAAAGTGCATATCTCCCAATTTAATTATATTAAGAATCCTAGAAAGGTAATAATGTCGAAAACAAGATAATGCCATTTCCTCTTCACCCACAGGGGCACAAAGTACACCATATTTCAATCTAGCCCTGTTCCGGCCTCAAAGAAACCTATTGAGTAGTGTCTCGAGGCTTTCAAACCAAGATTGGGGAATCCAAATTGGTGGATATAGTATATTAAGCACCTGAGGCAGCAAAACCATCTTAATCAATGCTGCTCTATCTGCCATAGATAGATCTCCATAATTCCACCTTCTTCTCCAACCTAACCATCAGAGGGTTTAAATGTATGTTTATTATAGTCTGCAGGATCTGCTGATATATTAATACCTAAATACATTATAGCTTCACCCTTCTGTACAATCTCGGAATCTCATTAGGGTCAAGGTTGAAGTCAATGGGCAATATGCTGGACTTCCCCCAATTGATATCCAAGCCTGAGAGCCCTCCAAACTTCTGGAAAACTGACAGTAGTGTTGGGAAGTCCCCAGGAGAGTTGTTAATAAACACGAAGAGATGATCAGCGTGTAAGCTGATGCAGGAGTCCTGTCCTTCTATACCGAACACCAAGATATCGGGGTTAGAGTGAATCAAGGTGGCTAGGGGTTCTATATAAATTGCAAAAGGCAATGGAGACATAAGACAACCCTGACGGGTGCATCGCAATAGCTTAACCGTGAGCGGAATTCGGCGAGTAGAATTCTGCGCTGTGAACATTATAATCAGTGTTAATGGATCTTCCATGAGACCCACTGCGGAATAACTCCCAGCGGCAGGGGCCGCCGGGAGGTAGCGCACGCAGGGAGGTCACTGACGTCCCGTGTGTGCGCCCATGCAACGGATGAGTGGAGCATCTGGGCATCGACGAGGAGGATGCGCGCGCAGGTCTGTTTATGTATGTGTCCATGCAAGCAAGAGTGTATTTGTGTGTGTGTGTATATGTGTGTGTGTGTATATATATATATATATGTATATATATATGCGCACACGCGGCGTGAGTTTGTGCTTTAGGGTGCACACCCTAATGCAATAGGCTGCGCACACCTATGATTGTAGCAGACTGTTATTTCTTCATAAAGAGATATAATTGTAACGTACCGGCAGAACTGGTAGTGGATCCTCTGGACCAGAGAGGCGATGACGCGGGTTGTACTAGAGGACCGGTTCTAAGGGGTTACGGGTTTTCACCAGAGCCCGCCGCAAAGCGGGATGGACTTGCTGCGGCGGTAACCACCAGGTCGTATCCTCCAGTAGTAACTCGACCTCACTGGTAGCTGATATGGCGTGGTACACAGGGAGCAGGCAGGAGCATAGTCGACGTAGCAGAGGTCAGGGCAGGCGGCAAGGGTTCAAAGGCGAGTAGACGGTAGCAAGGGTACGGCAACAGGCAGGGCAGTATACACAGTATGGAACGCTTTCTCAAAGGCACTAGGGCACAAAGATCCGGCAAGGGCAGTAAGGGGCAGGAGACTTTTATTAGGGAAGGAGGCAGCGATAATTAGCCATAACACCAATCAATGGTGCGCTGGCCCTTTAAATTTACAGAAGGGGGCCGCGCGCGCCAGAAGGCAGAGCCAGTCTGCGCCAGGAATGAGGAGCCAGGTAAGTCAGACAGGGACGCGGCGCCTGAGCGGGGACCAGCCGCCACGGCAGCCGCGTCCCCGACACAAGGGATCCCGTGCTCTCGGTCAATGTGACTGTGCGGGAGGCACCGGGATCCCAGGAAGGGGGAGCGGGGAAGCGAGTGCTCCGCTCCGGAGGCGGGGACCGGAGCGCTGGCTGTGACAATAATAAAATACTTACAAAAATGTGAGGAGTGGACTTCCTATGTGAGATACTATATATGAATGGACAGTACAGAGATCTTTCTAGTGATCTTTTTTACCTAGGCAGGTAACCATGACAATGGGGCATCCTCTATGTCTAGAGGAAAGATTGTTTCACCATAATCATAAAGGGTTCTTTACTGCTAGAGCAGTGAGATTAGGGAACTCTCTGCCACATGCTGTTGTGATGGCTGCCTCAATAAACAAGTTCAAGGGGGCCTAGATGTTTTTCTATAAAAATATAATATTACAGGTTATGGATACTAGATTTATGGGGATAGCACGTTGATCCTGGATTATTTGTTATTGTCATATTTGAATCGGGAAGGAATTTTTCCCCTGTTATGCCTTTTTTTTTGCCTTCCTCTGGATCAATACAATAGGGTTTCAGGCTGAATTTGATTGTTCTCATGTCAGAATTGGTTTTCTTTCAGCTACAGCAAAACAATAGTAATATACATAATACCTAATGTCTAAATAAGTGGAAAAAGTCCTTTCCCATTGGCATCGTGTTACACTATGTCAGTGTTCCAGTGTAGTTGATCACAAGTATATGTAGCACTCTGCTTTACATCTAAAACTAGGAGGCCTAAATGAAAACCTGATGGACACCATGATAGATTGATGGGATTGGGTGTGCTTGTTTGTTTGTTTGTTTATTTAAAAAAAGGAAGAAACATAAGAAATATTTATGGCAGATACGAGGTAACAATGTGTCTGATTTTTGTCTGAGACAGATAACATCCAATTTCAGTTCTTTGTTCATTTCTCAAATTGCTCTGGGGATAATAAAATATGAGCTTTGATTGAGACAGATTGATCTGGTCCAATGTATCATGTATCTCTGTGTTTGTTTGTTTGTTTTTGTCTTTTATTTTGCCAACCCACCGCACTTACATATAATCTTATAGAGAGGGAAGGAGTGGCAAAAAAGAAGAAATAAAGTGAACAGAGCACGCTTAGTGGACCAACATAACCAAATCTTTTCATAACATTTCTCCTGTTTTGGGTTCCCTCTTGCCAAGAAATATTCATATCTCTTTAGGGTTTTTACTGATGGATTGTATGTATGCACACTCTATAGAGCTGGTAATATTACTTGGACATATATGTTTCTAACTCTGAAATTAGAGAACAAAGTATTGATCAGGTCCAGACATTTTTCTGGATTTCTTCAGTATTTCCCCGAGAGAACACAATAAAGCAGGATTCTTGAATTTATTTTATAAAGAGCTGTCACATCCTGCAGTCTATCCCATTGCTGCTCCCCTTTAGTTGTTTAAGAAGTGTTGTCAAGTTGTCAAGAAGTGAAATAATAATTCTATTTATTTATATAGTGCCAACAGATTCCACAGCACTTTACAGTTTTAAGGGTACAGATGATGTCAAATATCAGACATTACAATATACCGTATATACTCGAGTATAAGCCGAGTTTTTCGGCAGGATTTTTCCCTCGGCTTATACTCGAGTGAACTCTTCGCCTGTCAATCCCTTCTCAGTGGTCTTCAACCTGCGGACCTCCAGATGTCCGGGCATGCTGGGAGTTGTAGTTTTGCAACATCTGGAGGTCCGCAGGTTGATGACCACTGATGAAGGGATTGACAGGCGGTGATGATGAAGGGAGGGGGATGGTAAAGAAGGCCGTAGTGGTCTTCAACCTGCGGACCTCCAGAGGTTTCAAAACTACAACTCCCAGCATGCCCGGACAGCCAATGGCTGTCTGGGCATGCTGGGAGTTGTAGTTTTGCAAGATCTGGAGGTCCGCAGGTTGAAGACCACTGATGAAGGGATTGACAGGTGGTGATGATGAGGGGGGGGGGGAGATGATGACGGGGGTCTGGATGATGACAAGTGGGGATCATGTATTTCCCACCCTAGGCTTATAGTCGAGTCAATAACTTTTCCTGGGTTTTTGCGGTGAAATTAGGGGCCTCGGCTTATATTTGGGTCGGCTTATACTCGAGTATATACGGTAACACACTACATATTCAAACAAGGAATGAGGACCCTGCTCAAGACAGCTTACAACCTATAAGGGAATAGATTCCATAGTGGCTTAGTTTTCCTTTCAGAGGCTTAAAAATTAAAGCTTAGCCAGTGCAGCGTCTTAACTTCTGTCATTTGTGAACAGCAGGTCTTTCTGACTGGTAATGTACTTGGTGTGGTAACTAAAACCTTTTGAAGCTACTGTAGTCAAAGCAACACTAACAAACAGACTGCGTCCAATGCAATTCCTACAAGACGTCTTATAGACTGTAGGCACACACTTTCCTGTCACTACACATCATTCACACTGGGTGTGTGGAAGGGTGACAGGTCACAAAGCAGACAAAACTTCATCTGTATACCTGTAGCCTAAGGAGATCTTATTTTTATTTACATTTCAGTGAGACTATTAAGATTTTATTTACTTTTGAGTACAGCGACTTTAATGTATTTGCTCCTGGATTTTCCTGCTTTTCTATATTGACACCTTAGAAGAAAGTGAGCAGTTGAGCAGTTTTACATACAACTCTGGGGAAATTATTTTTTTTAAGCCTCATCTTTTAATTTAATGAGATTAACAGATTTGTGCTGGGTAGCATATTACTGCTATTCTTAAAAGAATGCCCATATCTTCAGGTGCAGAAGGACATGTCGCAGTTGGCGTGGATACATCCATAAAATGGATTCCAGATGGAGGAGAAGATTATCAAGCAGTACGGATAAACAATTCATATCTTCAGAGGTAAGAAGGCCTTAGAATTCTAAACATAATTAGAAAATATATGCATACATTCTTAAAGCAGTCCTTACAGATCAAATGTGACAATAGTTAGAAGGTCTGAAATAATCCAATAAGGTAAACCTGTGTGTTAGTTATTGTGTATTTTCATACACATAGGTATGTAGACAACTGAGATAATTTCAAATATAGCAAATAGCCTAGAAATTATTAACACCAAACTTTTCCAATTAATCTATACAGTGACAGTTACTAGAGGGATAAGATCTGAAAGAAAATGATACTCTGCGTATATAGGCGAGACAGCAGGACATTTGCACTCAGCCAGATGTAGAATATACATATATATATATATATATATATATATATATATATATATATATATATAATTAAAACCCAGCACTGCAAGGGAACAGTGCTAATCCTTGAGCCACCATGCTGCCCTACAGACATGTACTTATTTTTCTGTCTAGGGGTAGGCGGAGCTACATTCGGAGAGGAGGATGAGGAGCAAAAGTCTTTTAAAGCTGATTGTGATGTCAGCACTGACGACTCTGGCAATCAGGATATGATATCAACAGGAAGTTCTTAATGTAAATAAACAAGCACAAAAACAGCAGCAACGGGTGTGAATTACAGATGATGGTCTATTCCAATAAGAAAAAAGGGTCGTCGACCCTTTTAAGGATTAAATATGTGATATTAGGGGCTCTACATTTCATGTGTGTGATACAATATAGGAATTTAGGTGCACTACTGTGGTAGATGTATACAGTGACATTGGCTATCCCTCAACACTGATGTTAAAATTGAGACATTCGCCAATATATCCTTATATGAAGGACATACCAGGGCCCGCACACCAACGCCAAGGTTTCTCAAATGGCATGGGACCTAGCGCTAAACCTACCTGTGCGTGATAAGCAAAACAGGGGCCAGTGGGCAATTACGGTAGCATTAGGTCGGCTCACAGAGTCCTCCCAGGTACCCTCCAGCGTGGCCAAGCACACACACAATGGGAGGAGAGAGGCAAGCTGCAAGCCCCTCCCTGAGTTGGCTAATATAGGTGCATGGCCTCACAGGTGCTACCTTGATGCTGCCTGGAAATTGTTCAAGGCGCATTACATATGGAGTTTACACACCTCCAAGTATAAAAAACGTGGTCTCAAATGGCTGGAGGTGCTGTTCATGTGTGTGGCGCTATGTCAGGTTTCTGTTTTTTTTTTTTAGATCACAATAATAATGATATAGCTCTCTATTTTTGCCATTAAAACCAATTAAACCTGATGTGTGAAAAAAATATCTATTTTATATCTCAAAATATTTATACAGTTTCCTTATCAACTCGTAAGAGCTCCAATGGGTAAGGCTTTAACAGGGTACTCCAGGATACAGTAAAAAAAAAAAAGTCTGCCCAGAATGCTGGCATTTAAAAAACAACAAAAATAACCAGCCAAGGCTGGACATCACTGCTGCCAACAACCACAAAAAGCAGGAAAAGGATTGCTGAGAAGGTTAAAAGAAGGTGACTGGAGGCATTGAGGAAGAGTAGTAGTCTAGGTTTCTTTTTTTTAAATTGAAACAAAAGAAAGACAGCGGTCCTTAGTGTATTACCGTTGTTACACGAAATATATCGGGCAGAGGTGGTGCTTACCACATGAAGTTACACTCCGCCAAGTGTAACAATGGAAAAGAGTAGTAGAGCTAGATGTCCGCAGCCATTCCACGTAGAAGTAATTTGTTGTGCCTATAGAGTAAAGTAGGATCTTCTAAAATAAGGAGGGACACCTCCCCTCACACAAAGGGACCACTCACAAAAATAAATAATGTATATAATAATATCAATTTGATATTTGCAAATAGATAGCAGATTAACTGTCACAATCATGGTATTCTTTTATTTCATGTTTCTTGTTATTATTTGCATAGTTCGAAAAAAAAGACCTTGGAAATGGTGCCGATCATTGGGCAACACAAACATCTTTTGAGATTACAGGGATAGGTGCCTGTCATGCTGTTGGTAGAAGTTATAGATATGGGTTTGTCTGCATTGGGCAGTGACTTTAACTTGCATGGAGCTATCAAGTTTCGTAAATTACTAGACCTACGGAATGTTAAATTAGGCTGAGAGGGTAGCACCTTTTTTAAAACTGGGTCATCCATAAGGATGCTCCAGTGTTTACCCAGGGTTTTCCTAATGCTATTGATAGCACAATTATAATCTGTAATAAAATTATATTTAAATGTAGTGTGATTATTCTTAGTATTTTCTATATTTGGATTTTCTGTATTTAAACTAATGAGCATAGGGTTAGATGATTTCGGTTGTACTAGAGAAGCTTGCTGTTTTTCTTTCCCCCTGTTGAAAGCATCAGATAGGATGGTTTTAGGATAACCTTTATTAATAAAACGATGTTTTAATACTAGTGCTTGTTTGTTAAAGTCACCATCAAGGGTACAATTTTTTTCTAACCCGCAGATATTAACTGTACGGTACATTACAAATCCATTTAGGAAAAATGGGGACTACTAAAAGTAAGAAGGCTATTACATGGACTGACTTAAAAAAAGTCTTGGTTACAATATTGCCTGTATCATCCTTCTTAATGCACAGATCTAAAAATGCACCGAATGTTGCATTGTAAATTTCAAGCCCCAATTATTGGAATTAATATCCTCTACAAATTCTTCGCTTGTTTTGCCGTGCCAGACCATATGAAAAAAAGTCTATAAATCACCTGAAAAAAAGAACATAATCAACATATCGCACAGTCCCCCTTTTTTCGTTATGTTCTTTTTTTTTAGGCGATTTATAGACGATCTTTTTTTCAAATGGTCTGGTACAGCAAAACAAGCCAAAGAATTTGTAGAGGAAATTAATTCCAACAATTGGGGCTTGAAATTTATACTGCACCATTCGGTGGTTTGCATTGCATTTTTAGATCTGTGCATAAAGAAGGATGATACATGCCATATTGTAACCGAGACTTTTTTAAAGTCAGTCCATGTAAATAGCCTTCTTACTTTTAGTAGTTCCCATTTTCCTAAATGGATTCGTAATGTACCGTACGGTCAATATCTGCGGGTTAGAAATAAATTGTACCCTTGATAGTGACTTTAACAAATAAGTATGTAATGGAATCATGGTCCCTTTAAGGCTTTACCTTGAAGGGTTAAAGGGGTTATCCAGGAAAAAACTTTTTTGTTATATATATCAACTGGCTCCAGAAAGTTAAACAGATTTATAAATTACTTCTATTAAAAAAATCTTAATCCTTTCAGTACTTATGAGCTGCTGAAATTGAGTTGTTATTTTCTATCTAAGTGCTCTCTGATGACACGTGTCTCAGGAACTGCCCAGTTTAGAAGCAAATCCCCATAGCAACCTCTTCTACTCTGTGCAGTTCCCGAAACAAGCAGAGATGTCAGCAGAGAGCACTGTTGCCAGACAGAAAACATCAACTCATCTTCAGCAGTAATTTACAAATCTGTTTAACTTTCTGGAGCCAGTTGGTGTAAGAAAAAAAGTTTTTTCCTGGAATACCCCTTTAATCCATGAGCCCTATATATTGTGTGTTTGCACTCACCTGAGTATGCCTGATGAAGCAGTCCTACTGTGAAATGCGTTGCATCATGGGTGAATAAACCTTAGTTCCCCACCCGTGTGTGTCCTTGAATCCCGTCGAAACATTGGAGGTCCCTTCTTTTATATCTTTTTTTAAATGACAGCATTCTGGGCAGACTTAACTCATCTCGGAGTACTCCTTTAAGATTTTCCCATAGAGAACACACAAATGTGCTAGTTATTACTTTAGTAAATCTGATCCTGTCACCTCTTCTTGCCTGTCTGCCTTGTATTTCCCGTTAAGGGTAGGGTCACAAATGCCTTATTTTGTTGCATATTTTCTTGAGCTGATTTTGCTACCCCTTGACTTCATATGCTTAGGAAAATACACAGTAGCAAATACGCAGCAAAATATGGCATGTGTGATCCTGCCCTAAATAGCAATTTTGGAGCAACTATTCTTAGGCACCTTTTCTTTATGCTATTTCATAGTGCAATTTCACTATGAATAAATTGGCAACTGGGTGTTCCCACTTATCCTGTCTATAGGGTATAGCGCTAGACAATTTTCACAGTGACAGAGTGTGTAGGGGTGCTCTGTATTGGCAAGAGGAATGGATACATCCAGTTATCAATTTATTCATATATTTTCTATGTACATAAAAAAAATCTTACAACATTTTTGGTGGTTATAAAGAAAGAGGGCAACAATAAGTTTTGAGAAATTGTGAATATAAATATTTACTAAACAGAAATTAGGGACTTGGGCTTGCAATGGACTTGATTAGGGAACACGGCAATAGTAGTCGTATAAGTGTATAAGACAGTGGTCTCCAAACAATGGACCTCCAGATGTTGCAAAACTGGAACTTTCAGCATGCCCAGGCAACTAATGTCTAATGTCTGGGCATGCTGAAAGTTGTAGTTTCTCAACATCTAGGGGCCTACAGTTTGGAAACCACTGGTATAAAGGTATAGTCTTATGGGTATATTCACACATAGCAGATTTGCAACAGACACTTCTGTAACAGAAAACCAGTTGGCATTGTTTTTGTAGCATAAGCATGGTGTATGGGATTATTTGGAAAATTTGTCTCAACTGTAATTTTCTTCCACTGAGTAGGAAGGCATTACAGAATAGGATATTTTGTACAGCATTGTACTTCAGCTTATGGTTTTTAAGTTCTCCAGTTAATCTTTTCAAGACAAGCAACAAATCTCAAGAGAGAAGAGTAGTCTCACTTTTAGTCTAATCTTACTGTATATCCTGGAGAGGTTTGCTCCTACTCCGGACAGTTCCTGACATGGACAGAGGTGTCAACAGAGAGCACTTGTGGTCAGACAGAAAAGAACAACTCAACTTCCTCTGCAGTATAGAGCAGCTAATAAGTACTGGAAGGATTAATATTTTAATAGAAGTAATTTACAAATCTGTTATACTTTCTGGAGCCAAATGATATGAATTTTTTTTTCACCGGAGTACCCCTTTAAAGGGGTTGTCCAGCAAAAGTGTATGGTATGGTGTATGGTGTCAAAAAGTATAATAAAGCAACTAACTAATAGATCTTACACTATAATTGAGCAGTCTGACTTGTAGCTGTGACATCACTTCACACTCTTTAAAAGCAGAGCTCTCCTCCCTCCTCTCCCCTTCCCTCTTGTCTGCTCAGGACAATATCAGTGATGTGATGAGTGGAGCTTATATTACTCTTCATTAGACCTTAAAGGGGTCCTATGGTGGAAAACAATTTCTATAAAATCAAGTGATGTCAGAAAATTAATTGCTGTATGCTCCACAGGAAGTTCTTTTCTTTTTAAATTTATTTTCTGTCTAACCACAGTGCTCTAGGCTGACACCTCTGTCTGTGTCAGGAACTGTCCAGAACAGGAGCAAATCCCCATAGAAAACCTATCCTACTCTGGACAGTTCCTGACCCAGACAGAGGTGTCAGCAGAGAGCACTGTGGTCAGACAGAAAATAAATTTAAAAAGAAAAGAACTTCCAGTGGAGCATACAGCAATTAATTTTCTGACATCACTTGATTTTATAGAAAATAACTTTCTCTGCAGCATACAACAGCTGATAATGTGCACCTACAGACCCATATAAGGGCTTGTTTTGTGCGTCACTAATTATACGTTGTAGTGACATCCCTTATTTTATAACCAAATCTGCGGCGAAACAAAGAAAATCTTATTTATGGGGTGAAATTAAAAAAACAAAACGGAATTTTGTAACTTTTGAGGGCTTTTGTTTCTACGCAGTACACTTTTTAGTAAAAAGGACACCTTATCTTTATTCTGTAAGTCTATATGGTTACAAGGATACCCAATTTATGTATGTTTTATTTTATTTGATTACTTTAAAAAAATTATAACTACATGCACCAAAAAGTATGTTTAATATTGTTATCTTCTGACACCTATAACTTTATATTTTTCTGTATATTGGACTATATGAGGGCAAATTTTTTGCGCCGTTGTCTGTAGTTTTTATCAGTACCATTTTTGTTTTGATGGGACTTTTTGATCACTTTTTATAATTTTTTTTAATGTTATATAAAGTGACCAAAAATGCACAATTTTGTACTTTGGTATTTTTTTACGTGTTCGCCATCAACCTTGTGGTTTCGCTAACCTTATATTTTAATAGTTTGGATATTTATGCATGTGGCAGTACCACATATGATTATTTTTTATTTCATTTTTTATTTAAAAAGATGAGAGAAGGGTGGGGATTCAAACTTTTATTAGAAAGGCGTTACTTCACTTTTATTAACTTTTTTTTTTTAACACTTTATAACCGTTGGGGGCTAATTATAACATGCAATCTTTTGATTACATATACTGATTAATGCTATGCTCTGCTGCTCTAACCTGCAGAAGACCGATCAGACTGCGAGGAGGTAGGAATATCGCGGTTTCACCGCGATGGTCCCGATCAGCTCCGCAGAGCTGCAAGGACACTTTTACTTTCGGTTTATACACTGCAATCAACTTTGATCGCGGTTTCTAAAGGGTTAATGCCGGGTATCGGCCCGATCGGTGGTGTCCGGCAGTAACCCTGGGCCCAGGCTGCTGATAGTAGTCGGGACCCACAGGGTTTGAAGCATGCTGAGCTTGTGAGCACGCTTCAAACCCTGATAACGTGACCAGGGTGTACAGGTTTGCCCTTGGTCCTCAAGTACAGGGATGCAAGGGCATACCTGTACACCCTTGGTCACCAACAGGACTGGGACAATTTTATGTTTGTGTTTTGTTTTTTTCCTCCTCGCTTCTAAAATCCATGACTATTTTATATTTCTATTCACAGACCCATATAAGGGCTTGATTTTTGCACGACCAATTGCACTTTGTAATGACATCACTCATTTTACCCTAAAATGTATGGTAAACCCCAAAAATAATTTTTCGTGTAAGGAAAAGCTCAAGGATCACTGGACAAAAGAATGTATAAATCCTATAAATTTATTTAAAACATATATACCTGCCTAGGCAATGTGATCTATGATATTGTGGGACATTGTTATCATCAATAGCGTTTTTAATAATGGCTAATAAGTTTATATTTTATTGCTTATGCAGTTTATATTTTTATAGTGTTATTATTATATAGCGAGGGTTGCACCCACACGGGCCCTGTCGGTGATAGCCCCAAACGATATGCTGACTGGTTCATAAGTATATATGTTTTAAATACATTTATAGGATTCATACTTCTTTAAAAAAATCTCAAAGCTTTTTTGGGGGGGAGGGGCTTTTTCACTTTTTAAAGCACTTTTTAAAGCACTGATCAGTATTATTGGCAATCTTCTTCTCTGGTCTGCTCAATGTGAGACCAGAGGAGAAGATTCTGTGAGGACGAATGTAGGCAGGTGAGGGGGACCTCCATCACCCATCTTGGCCAATCTTATCCCCGTGGCGGTGACGAGGGCGATCAGATTAGCCATTTGAAGTGCCACACTGCTGCAGATGCCTTGATCTGTATTGATCACGGCATCTGAGGGGTTAATGGTGGACATCAGTGGAATCGCTGGTGTCCACCATTACCGGCAGGTCCGTGGCTGCTGACAGCCACCGGGATCCGCTGTGTACGTAAGTGTAAGCGAGTGCTTCATAGCTGCGCCACAAATGTACAACGCTGTGCACAAAGTTACTTGCTGCAGTGCCGTACATTTACGCATGTCCTTAAAGGAGTACTCCATGATTGGAAAACTTATCCCCTATCCTAAGAATAGGGGATAAGTTTCAGATCGCGGGGGGTCCAACCACTGGGACCCCCCTGCGATCTCCAATACAGGGGGCCCCCGCAGTTCGTGGGAAGCGGGTGTGTCGACCGTGTAGTGCTGCCTTTGGAAATCTCCGGCTCTGCCATAGCTCTGTACTGAGGGGTGCGGTGGTTGCACTATCTGGCCAGAGAGCCAGGGCCCCGCACGAGAGGTCCCAGGGGTTGGATTCCCCGCGATCTGAAACTTATCCCCTATCCTTAGGATAAGGGATAAGTTTTCCAACACTGGACTACTCCTTTAAAGGGTTAAGCCTATCACTATTAACTACTCTTTCTGTTCCTCCCCTAGGTACATTAATAAGTCCCAGTTATTGACTCTCCCCCCCTTCCCAGTCCATAGTTTAAACATTCCTCCACCCTATTCGCCATCTTTTCCCCAAACACCTCTGCACCCTCCCCATTTAGGTGCAGCCCATCCCTATTGTAGAGCCTGTAGTCAACAGAGAAGTCAGCCCAGTTCTCCATAAAACTAAATTCCTCTTTCCTACATCAGTTCTTTAGTCACTTGTTTACCTCCCTTATCTCTAATCCCTAATCTGCCTCTTTGGTGTGGCCTTTTGGCTAAAATCAAGTGTAATGTCTGTTCTTATCAGGCAGTCCACTGGTAGGAATGGATAGCTACATGGAGGAGCAGGTGTACTGAAGCATTTCGGGGCTGGGGCCACGAAACCAGCTCAACGGCTGCCCTGATGTGACCTGTTTCCTCCGGGTCTCGCCATGAGGCTGGGAGGGTCTAGAGCCAAGGTACTTTTGTGCCTCGGGGAGTGGGGACCCTGAGGTGCTGAAACTCACTGGGTGTTTTAACTCACTGAGTGAATGCACTAAACAACATAGTCTTCACCTTTGGCACTCACCCATGGTATCCTGGCCTTCTGGCTAGAATCAGGGAAATTTTTATAGATCCGGCCGGATAACCGGGCAGTATATCTGCACTCATCCACTTATTTATCTCTTTTGTATGTCACTGTGCCACTTTTACGTGTTTGTTTTGTACACAGTATTTGTCAGGATATGGTAGCCCTCCGGGGTGTCCCTCCTGGCGGTCTAAGGGAGGGGTGTGTGGCCATCAGGTTCCTCACCTCCCTGCAACCCCTGGGCATCTTGGCTTCGGCCGAGTTGCCATCAGTATACGGTTCCCTGTCTGATACCTTGGTTAATGCCTAGGTTGAAGCCAGGTGCATTTGTGGCCCCTTAGTAGCTTCGGCAAAAAGGGGCACTGAACCTGAATCCTTGCAGGTGCCTTTTGGCCCGAAGGTGAAGGGTAGGTTTGTTGGGGGGGGGGGGGGGGGGGCTCTCTCCTGTTGGAGAAGGGCTTAGCGACAGACCTCATCCTTTAAGCACTTTTTTTTAGTGTGCACTTTTTCCTGCACTTTGGGTGATAGAAAGCTCGGCTCTTAAAAAAAAAAAAAAAAAAAAAAAAAAACATGGTACAAGTAGTATTTTGGAAAATATTGCCTTGTAGTTCCTTGCTTTAAGCGTCCTCCACCTACCTCTAACTTGAATGTGCACTATGACTGCTGGGTCTTCACCAGCCCCTCCCAGTAATCTGTCAACCCAATCCACGATGTGACGAACTCGGACACCAAGAAGACAACACACTGTTCAACAATCCCAGTCTTTGTGGCAAATTGCCCTGTCTGTCCTCCTGATAAATAAATCCCCCACTACAGTTCCCTGAACTCATACACCCCTTCTTACTGGAGCTGACAGCCCCCTGACTGTCAGAGGCAGTGCAGCAATACTAGCCCTGGACTAACATCCCCTCTTTTGAAAACTTGGGGTGTGCTAGATCAGGACAACCCTCCTTGACATTCTTCCCTCTACATTTCCTTCTGTCAGCTAACTGCCTTACTGTCCTGTGCCTCCATACCACTATCCTCCCACACATCTGCCCCAGCCAGTGCTCTGTAAGCAGCAGACTCCTCTCTAAATTGTCAATGTATCTCAATGTTGCCAGTTGCCCCTTTAGATGCAGGATCTAGGCTTCAAAATGAGTAAGTAGCACACATCTCTCACAGCAATATGTACCCTAAAATGGCTTTTCAAGGATTGCATAGGTGGAGTAAGATATACATTGGACAGCATTGTCAATAATGAAACACGTTACTATGGGAATATCACAGATACCTATTGCTGTAATAGCTAACACAACATAGAAGACAGAATTGAAAGGGTACTCTTCTGCTAGGCATCTTACCCCCTATCCAAAGGGGGTCCCAGCAGTGGGACCCCCGCGATCTCCGCGCAGCACCCAGTGTTCTGAACGAATGCTGGGTTCCGGCGGCAGTGATCATCATGTCATGCCATACCCCCTTGTGACGTCACATCATGCCCCCTCCCATGGACATGAATGGAGGGGGCGTGGTATGATGTCACGACCACTGCTGCCGGACCCCGGAGTTCATTCAGATAGGGGATAAGATGTCTAACAGTGGAGTACCTCTTTAAATTGGTTTTCCTCTAAACTCCCTGACTTGTAGTCCCTGAATCTCAAGTCACACACTTAAAGAATATCTGTCATAATCTTGTTAAATTTTATAATCCTCCCAGATCCCTGCCCCATCATGATAAACCACCCCCTGCCTTTATTTTTTTAGTTCTCTACCTTGACATTGCTCTGTATTTTCTGCTCAGTCTCACTCAGATTTACAGACTGGGAAGGGGCGTTCCCCAGCAGGCGTGACATCATACAGGGGAGAACTTCCTCCTTCACTCTGCAACACATAGCCCAGAGCAGTTCAGTGTGAGATATGCTATGATTGGCTAAGGCTGCCTCCCCTCAGCACTCCAGACTGCACTTCCAGATTCTGGACTTCTGCAGGCAAGTGCAAAGTCTGTGCAAGAGATGGGGGAAAATGTGCTCTGGATAAGTAGGGCAGCTTTTTTAAACAAAGTACATAAGAAAAAAGGTGTGCAATAGCAAAAATTCGGTTTAATAACAGTGCCCATTTAAGACAAACACACTTCAGATCACAGCACACTCAGCTCCCTCACTTTGTCTCAGTTGCTTTTATGGCAGTATAACCCCACCTTACCAAAAGAAACCGATGTCCAGCACGAGGTGATCCGATAAAATCTTGCCTTTATTGGAGATTCACAAATTCATGGGATAAGACACAGGTACAGGAAAACTTCTGACGTGTTTCACGCAGTATTGTGCTTAGTCATAGAACCCCACCTAGGTACAGTGGCTGCTGCAAGTCAATGCTTCTCCTTGCAAAGGATAAATCATCCATACATACATTTATACTAGTACAGTGGTCCCTCAAGTTACAATATTAATTGGTTCCGGGATGACCATTGTATGTTGAAACCATTGTATGGTGAGACCATAACTCTATGGAAACCTGATAATTGGTTCTGAAGCCCCAAAATGTAATCCAAAAATAGGAAAAATTGAGGATTAAACAAAAATAAGTGGATAACTAGTACAGATAAAGCAAATCCTTACATATAAAAGTAAGAAGCAGCTGCTGGAAGCTGTAAATCACTGTCTATGTAGAGGACAGGAGCTTCTTCAGGGTCCTGTACAGTACACGCAATGTCCTAAAAAAGTAAAATGGAGCTGCCCTTACCTGATGTCCAAAGGAGCAGCTAACCGTGGCATAGGTTTAGAGTAGTACAGAACATGTAATACCTCCCTGTACTGTAGGGAGGCGCTACCAGACAGCCAGTCAGTGCATACACTTCAGTAACACAGGGGTTTTACCAGTAAAATGCCCATTCTGATTGGTCGGTTCTTCCAGCCATTGATACGTTTCACAGATCTTGACTGTCCGTAGCATTGTATGTTGATTCTTTTTTCAAGTTACAATGGTCCATAAAAGACCATTGTATGTTGAAACTATTGTATGTTGAGGCCATTGTAAGTTGAGGGATCACTGTACTAAAGTAATCATTTTTAGGTTTAGCTCTTACTTTAACATGTATCCTTAGACAAAGCAATTATATGAATGAAAAGTATCTTTTGTGCATGAAGACACACAGCTCCAATGCATTTCTGTATTTTAGATTCTATATAATTGTATATATGTTCCAAGTATATATTTTTTGTATTTTGTCTAGTGTAGTCATAAAATGAATTCTTACTGTATGACTGCAGTATATATATATATATTTATTTATTTATATATATTTTATATATGTACATATGATATGCACTATGTGGTCATAAACATATTCTATTCTTTTTTTATTTTAAACAGATATCTTAATCAATACACGGGTGAAAAAAAAATAAGACAAGAAGAACTGGTAAAAGTGAGTTTGAAACAGGAATGTGAAACATATAGTTGTGTTACTACATTTTGAAATGCTATATATATATATATATATATATATATATATATATTTAAATAATATATGATATATATAAAGTCATGGCCGTAAATGTTGGCACCCCTGAACTTTTTAAAGAAAATTAAGTATTACTCACAGAAAAGGATTGCAGTAACACATATTTTGCTGTATTCCCTTTGTGTGTATTGAAACTAAACCAAAAAAAGTGAGGGAAAAAAAGCTAATTGGACATAATGTCACACCAAACTCCAAAAATGGGCTGGACAAAATTATTGGCACCTTTCAAAATTGTGATAAATAATATTGTTTCAAGCATGTGATGCTCCTTTAAACTCACCTGGGGCAAGTAACAGGTCTGGGCAATATAAAAATCACACCTGAAAGCAGATAAAAAGGGTGTGTGCCACACTAGGCATGGACAACAGAAAGAAAAGAGAACTGTCTGAGGACTTGAGAACCAAAATTGTGGAAAATATCAACATATCATCATCTCAAGGTTACAAGTCCATCTCCAGAGACCTAGATTTACCTTTGTCCACAGTGCAAAACATTATCAAGAAGTTTGCAATCCATGGCACTGTAGCTAATCTCCCTGGGCGTGGACGTAAGAGAAAAATTGATGAAAGGTGTCAACACAGGATAGTCCAGATGGTGGATAAGCAGCCCCAAACAAGTTCCAAAGATATTCAAGCTGCCCTGCAGGCTCAGGGAGCATCAGTGTCAGCCTGACCTATCCATCGACATTTAAATGAAATGAAACGCTATGGCAGGAGACCGCACGTCTTGTGGACAGATGAGACCAAGATAGAGCTTTTTGGTAAAGCACATCATTCTACTGTGTACCGAAAACGGAATGAGGCCTACAAAGTAAAGAACACAGTACCTACAGTGAAATATGGTGGAGGTTCAATTATGTTTTGGGGTTGTTTTGCTGCCTCTGGGTGCCTTGAATGTGTGCAAGGCAACATGAAATCTGAGAATTACCAATGGATTTTCGGTCGCACTGTACAGCCCAGTGTCAGATAGCTGGGTTTGCGTCAGAGATCTTGGGTCCTCCAGCAGGACAATGACCCCAAACATACGTCAAAAAGCACTTAAAAATGGATGGCAACAAAGCAATGGAGGGTTCTGAAGTGGCCAGCAGTGAGTCCAGATCTAAATCCCATTGAACACCTGTGGAGAGATCTTAAAATTGCTGTTGGGAAAAGACGCCCTCAATAAGGGAGACCTGGAGCAGTTTGTAAAGGAAGAGTGGTCCAACATTCCGGCTGAGAGGTGTAAGAAGCTTATTGATGGTTATAGGAAGCGATTGATTTCAGTTATTTTTTCCAAAGGGTGTGCAACCAAATATTAAGTTAAGGGTGCCAATAATTTTGCCCAGCCCATTTTTGGAGTTTGGTGTGACATTATGTCCAATTTGCTTTTTTTCCTCTCTGTTTTGGTTCAGTTCCAATAAACACAGAGGGAATAAACATGTGTATAGCAAAACATGTGTTACTGCAATCCTTTTCTGTGATAAATACTTCATTTTCTAGAAAAATTTCAGGGGTGCCAACATTTACGGCCATGACTGTATGTCACCACCATATAAGTTATAAATACATAACAAACCCTTACTCCTGATTTCTACACTTTGAACAAGCTATTTAACCCCTTAAGGACCAGGGGTTTTTCCGTTTTTGCATTTTCGTTTTTTGCTCCTTGCCTTTATAAAATCGTAACTCTTTCAATTTTGCACCTAAAAATCCATATGATGGCTTATTTTTTGCACCACCAATTCTACTTTGTAATGACATCAGTCATTTTGCCCAAAAATCTATGGTGAAACGGAAAAAAAAATAATTGTGAGACAAAATTGAGAAAAAAAACGCAGTTTTGTAAATTTTGGGGGCTTCCGTTTCTACGTAGTACATTTTTCGGTAAAAATGACACCTGATATTTATTCTGTAGGTTCATACGATTAAAATGATACAATACTTATATAGGTTTGATTTTGTCGGACTTCTGGAAAAAATCATAACTACGTGCAGGAAAATTAATACGTTTAAAATTGTCATCTTCTGACCCCTATAACTTTTTTATTTTTCAGCGTATGGGGCGGTTTGAGGGCTCATTTTTTGCGCCGTGATCTGAAGTTTTTAACGGTACCATTTTTGCATTGATAGGACTTATTGATTTGGAATTTTTTTGCGCGTACGCCATTGACCGTGCGGTTAAATTAACGATATATTTTTATAATTCGGACATTTCCGCATGCGGTGATACCACATATGTTTATTTTTATTTACACTGTGATTTTTTTTTATGGGAAAAGGGGGGTGATTCAAACTTTTAATAGGGGAGGTGTTAAATGATCTTTATTCACTTTTTTTTCCCACTTTTTTTTTGCAGTGTTATAGCTCCCATGGGAAACCAGTGTTCGATGATTCTGCCACTTGACTGCTCATGCCTGGATCTCAGGCACTGAGCAGTCATTCGCCGATCAGACAGCGAGGAGGCAGGTAGGGACCCTCCAGCTGTCCTGTAAGCTGTTCGGGATGCCGCAATTTCACCGCGGCTATCCTGAACAGCTTCCTGAGCTAACCGGCATGGTTTCACTTTCACTTTAGACGCGGTGTTAAACTTTGAATGCCGCGTCTAAAGGGTTAATAGCACGCGGCACTGCGATCAATGCCGCGCGCTATTAGCCACGGGCTGGGCAACAACGGCCGGGCCCAACCCGCCGTGGCCCCGCGTTATAGATCGGGAGCGGACAAATGACGTTCCAGTACATCATGTGTCCTTATGGGGTTAAAGAACATAAAGAATTTCTAGAGTTTTCGAGAAACATAATATGGGAGAACCTGAATGTATGGACAGAAAACTTCTTAAACTTCTGATGTTTTTAAGTATACTTTAATGTAAAGCTATATCCATCTTTAGATACGGTATACTGTTATCCTAAAATTTGAAATTAATTCCTCATATAAGAATGGAAACTTTGGTTCTTTGGGATAAAATGTCACGTGTATTCAACTATTGCTATATATTTGATTGTAAATGAAATAGTTTTATGTTTTTACTGAGAATGCACTGGTCTTAACATTACCTCTTTTATATTTTATGAAGATGTCTGTAGGCTCTCAAAAAACACAGACAACACAGAACAGAGGGAACGCAAAAGAAAACTCAGATAAGTGTAAGTATTTTTTACAAGATATAACAAGGAGCATTTTTAAGTTCTTAAGTATGCTACAGTATTAAAGTAGCAATGTTATAGAGGACCTGTGGAAAACCCAAAACAAATGAGACTCTACTGTCATTAAAGAGGTACTCCGATGGAAAAAAAATTCAAATCAACTGGTGCCAGAAAGTTAAACAGATTTGTAAATCACTTCTATTAAAAAATCTTAATCTTTCCAGTATTTATCAGCTGCTGTATGCTACAGAGGAAGTTGAGTTGTTATTTTCTGATTGATCACAGTTCTCTCTGCTGACACCTCTGTCCGTGTCAGGAACTGTTCAGAGCAGGAGAGGTTTGCTATGGGGATTTTCTCCTACTCTGGATAGTTCCTGACATGGACAGAGCTGTCAGCAGAGAGCAATGTGGTCAGACAGAAAAGAACAACTCAACTTCCTCTGTAGTATACAGCAGCTAATAAGTACTGAAAGGATTAAGATTTTATATAGAAGTAATTTACAAATCTGTTTAACTTTCTGGAGCCAGTTGATTTGAAATACATTGTTTTCCACTGGAGTACCCCTTTAATGGAGCACTCCATGATGTGAAAACTTATACCCTATCCTAAGGATAGGGGATAAGTGTCAGATGGTGGGGGGTCCGACCACTGGGTCCCCTCGCGATCTCCCATACAGGGCCCCAGCAGTCCGCACAAAAGGCATTTGTCCACCACCGTACGAAGCGGCAGCTGACACCCCCATCAATACAACGCTATGAGAGAGCCGGATCACTGCATTCTGCAATCTCCAGCTCTGCCATAACGCTGCATTGAGGGGGTGGGTTGACCACTGCTTCGGGCGGTGTTCAACACGCTCTCTCTCTGCAGACTGCTAGGGCCCCATTTGGGAGATCGCGGGGGGTCCCAGCGGTCGGACCTGTCGCGATCTGACACTTAGGATAGGGTAAACTTAGGATAAGTTTTGGAGTACTCCTTTAAATATCTTAGGGCAAATTATTTGTGGGGCAAAATTGGAAAAAAAAACCTTGACATTTTGTAATTTTTGGGGGCTTTCAATTTTTTGCACTTTTTGATAAAAACGACACTTTATTCTGGAGGTGTATACAATTAAAATGATACCCAACTTATAAAGGTTTGATTTTGTTTAACTTCTTTTAACCCCTTAACGACGCAGGACGTATATTTACGTCCTGCGCCGGCTCCCGCGATATGAAGCAAGATCGCGCTGCGATCCCGCACCATATCGCGGCGGTCCCGGTGCTCATCAACGGCCGGGACCCGCGGCTAATACCACACATCGCCGATCGCGGCGATGTGCGGTATTAACCCTTCAGAAGCGGCGGTCAAAGCTGACCGCCGCTTCTAAAGTGAAAGTGACCCGGCTGCTAAGTCGGGCTGTTCGAGACCGCCGCGGTGAAATCGCGGCATCCCGAACAGCTTACAGGACACCGGGAGGGCCCTTACCTGCCTCCTCGGTGAGATCCAGGCAGGAGCAGTCAAGCGCCGATAACACTGATCACAGACGTGTTAATACACGCCTGTGATCTGTGTAAAAGATCAGTGTGTGCAGTGTTATAGGTCCCTATGGGACCTATAACACTGCAAAAAAAAGTAAAAAAAAGTGTTAATAAAGGTCATTTAACCCCTTCCCTAATAAAAGTTTGAATCACCCCCCCTTTTCCCATAAAAAAAATAAAACAGTGTAAAAAAAATAAAAATAAACATATGTGGTATCGCCGCGTGCGTAAATGTCCGAACTGTAAAAATATATCATTGGGGGGGGGGGGGCGTGTCCTGCAATGCTGCACTGAGAACGTCTTTCTGTGGAGCTCCGTCCCTGACTGCCGCTGCACCGGGATTTACTACCTGCAAATGACCAACAAGAGGAACAAAAAGCCTCCTAAGGCTAGGGGAACTCCAGCTGCCCCGGGGGTTCCTATCTCCAACTTCTTTACCCCTCTACAAGAGCCGCTGCAAACCGTGGACCGCGGCGATCCCCGCCAGGCGCCATCTTCCTCCTCTCCCGCCCGTGGGCCGCGACCTCACCGCAGTCAGCACACCGGAACACTGCTCTCCACACTGCCACCTCGGGAGGGTGAGTCCTCGAACCCGGTTTGTGCCCCCGTCATTTCCCTGCTGGATCTGGCCTCCCCGGACTGCTCTGCCCCGGTCCTGGCTTGTCAACAGGCGCCATCTCCCTGCTGGCTGAGAGCGGAACCCTTGGCCCCGCCCCCTTTCATCTCGGCCGAGCAACCGCCATTGCAGAAGCCCTGCACACCCACGGCGGCTGCCGGAGGCCCCAGCCCAGGCCACCCTACATCTGATCACCCTGAGGGGCCGCTCCTATCCTACAGTGACCCCCACTTTTCACCAGCTCTGGACACTGAGGACGCTGCAGAGTCAGCTGCTGTTGCTCCGGACTCCCCTGCTGCCCTGGACCCCATAAGTCTGGCTGACTCCTTGAGGGGGTCCCCCTTATTGTTTGGCTCTATGGAGCCTCAAGTATCTCCTCCTGCACCCTTGGACATCCCGCCTGAGCCACGGGTGACCCGTCTGCCTCCTCCACCAACTGGATCCCCTCAAAGACTTCCTGGCCCTTTGTGCCCTCCGGGATCACCAGCACTGGGTTGCCCGCTATCTCCAACCCCCTCCTGGGGCTCATCAAGTCTCTCCTCCTGGCCTGCAGTGGAGAAGAAGGGTGCTCCAACCTCCCTGCATCCAGACCACCTGCCCACCATGCAGACTGTGGAGCCCCCAGGGGTCCCACGACCTGCTCCTCTGCCTCGCTCAGCCTGTGACACGTTACCAGCGTCCCTGCCACCTGCCGCAGCCCACCACATACTGAAGGACCACCCAGAACTACAGGCCCTGCTATCTTTGCTGCCATCTAAGCAGGATCTCTCATCTCTCGCATCTGAATTAAAGGCGTCTTGGAGGCAGGACCTCCAGGTGGTTCAGTCAGAAGTGGATTCTCTACGCTCTTCTGTGCAGGAACTCCAAGCATTCAAAACTTCCATACAAAACGAGATGATCTCCCTCCGCTCTGACATATCCACCCAAGGGCATCACCATCACCTTCTACACTCACAGTTGGATGACCTAGAAAATCGCAATCGCCGGAACAATATCCGGATCAGGGGTCTCCCTGAATCGATCCGACATCAGGACCTATTTCCTGCGCTCACTGAACTTTTTAATTCAATCCTGGACCGACCGGCACGCACGCCCATTGATATGGACAGGGCACACCGGGCGTTGCGCCCCCCGAATCCTGACCACCTTAAGCCAAGGGATGTTATCTGCCGACTGCACTACTATACTGCTAAGGAGGACATTATGCAGAGAGCCAGACAAATACGTGATCTAGAGTTCCACGGCGCCCGTTTACAACTATTCCCTGATCTCTCCCGCCACACTCTCAGACAGCGAGCTGCCTTGAAACCGTTACTGACTGTCCTCCAGAACCGCAGTATCCCCTACCGCTGGGGCTTCCCCTTCGCCCTCACGATCCGGATGGAACATAAGGTTGTGACCCTACGTCGCCCCTCTGAACTACCTCTATTTCTCCAAACCTTGGGTCTACCCACATTGGGCTTACCCCAATGGACTGAACTCCTTCAAAACCCGTATATGCAATCCCCCACCGACGTGGTACCGGGGATTGTCACTATGCTGAATCCGGCTACTCCCCGCCCTCAAAGGTCCCGCAGACGACCCCGAAGTACCTCACGCTCCCTGCGAGGATCCCAACGGTCGCAGTGATCCATCTCACCTACAATTGTTGGTCGGCCTGGTGCATATTGCTTCGCACTGGCCTTACCTGTAGGCTGCTAGCCTCTTGGACGTTGCATCTCCGTCTACCGGACCTAATCCTGCAGCCGACAAGACTGATGAGTATTATGGTGTTTCTGTGATCCTCCTGTTTTATTATTGTATTACCCTGTCATCATTTTTCCCACTTGTTACTGTTATATACTCCTGTTATTATCGGGCAGTCATACGGATTTTGAAAGTCTGTGTTACTTCACTACCTCCTTGCATTGCCCTCTTTTTAGTGTGGCTCTCACAATCCATATTACCTTGCACTCTATAATCGCCCCCAGTAGGTTGCTGGTAGATTTCATCTTCTACCGTGTTTTTTTTTTTTCTTTGCCTTTGGCCTCAGGCTACTTTGTTAGATATATTGCGCACCCATACATAGTGTGCTTTACGCCCCTGTTCCTTCTCCCCCGCTCTTCTCTTCCTCCCTCTCTCTCCCCTTTCCTCCTAGCTCCCTCATCCTACTCCTTCCCTATTCCCCGGTCCACCCACCTCCTCTCCTAGCTGGCCTGGCGCCCCCACGGCCACCATGTCCTCGCTTAAAATTACATCCTTGAATGCTCAGGGCTTAAATACCCCAGGGAAACGAGCGAAACTACTCTATCACCTACACAAACAGAGGTCCCAAATAATATGTTTGCAAGAGACGCACTTCCGCAGCGACCAGCTATCGGGGTTCCGTAATCGGTACTTCCCGACGTGGTATCATAGCAGCTCCCCCTCCCAGAAAGTCAAGGGTGTGGTGATATTTTTCCATAAATCACTGGCAGTACAGATTTTGGATACCCGCACTGACCAAGATGCTCGCTATGTGTTTGTCAAATGTTCCATTCAGGGCCGGGAATATACGGTGGCGAACATTTACGCACCGAATCATGGCCAACGGTCGTTCCTGGAGACAACATTAGAGGACCTAAATGAGTTCTCTCAAGGTACGTTGATAGTGTGTGGGGACTTCAACGTTGCCCTTGACTTCAACGTTGCCCTTGTGTGGGGACTTCAACGTTGCCGCTGGACACCTTATCGGGCTATAGTACACTCTCCTTTGCAGCTCTGGGGGGCATCAAGAGAACGCTCCACAGACACCAACTATGTGATGCCTGGCGTCTCCTCCACCCCACTGACCGTGATTATTCCTTCTTTTCACATGCCAGGGGAGTGTACTCTAGACTCGACTATATAATGGTCTCCCATCACCTCCTTCCCGCTCTGACCTCAGGTACAATTGACCCGATGATCCTTTCAGATCATGCCCCAATCTCTTGCTCTCTGTCACTGCCCGCCCTACCCAGGAGGGAATTCACGTGGCGTCTTAATGAGACGCTTTTGCTGGACCCCCTATGTACGTCAGACCTGAAATCTACAATGGCCTCTTTTGCTCTGGACCATGCGGCTGACACCACGCCTCCACAAACCCAATGGGAAGCACTGAAATGTGTCCTTAGAGGAGTGTTGATTCAGCATGGGGCCAGACGCAAAAGGGAAGCCTCCGATCAATTAAAAACCCTCCTTTCCCAACTCCATACTCTGGAGACCCGCCATAAGCGGACTCTCGCTGAGAACGACCTACGGGATCTCCTTCGAGTGCGCAAGGAGATCCAAGTCCTTCTTGATAAGAAGCATAATAGGTTTCGGCAACAGTGTTCGGCCACCCACTACGAATGGGGTAACAAAGAGGGCCGCCTTGTGGCAAGGGCTTTGAGAGATAATAGGGCAGCCCTTTTTGTCCCCTCGATCAAAAACCCCCAAGGTAGCTTAGAACACCTTACTTCTGAATTACTCAATTGTTTCCACTCCTATTACTCTGACCTGTATGACCTGTCTGGCATGGGCGGGACTCCTCCTCCCCCTCCACACGCGATATCCTCATATCTTCGCCGCACGGCTCTGCCGTCCCTATCACCTGAGGTTGTAGCTAGTCTGGAGGATCCCTTCACTGCTGAGGAACTGGACCTTGCCATTTCCTCCTCCCACTCAGGTAAATCCCCGGGACCTGACGGCTACACCGCCCGGTTCTACAAAGCACTTAAAACTGAGATCTCCCCCCTCCTTCTAGCAGCCTTTAATGCCATTACCCCCTCCTCAGGTTTCCCCGACTCATTCTTAGCCGCGTACATCACGGTACTCCCGAAGGAGGGCAAAGACCCCAATCTTTGCCAGAGCTATCGTCCCATCTCCCTACTAAACTTAGACGCCAAGCTATATGCTAAAATGTTGGCTCTCCGCCTCACCCCCCTCTTGGAGTCCCTAGTACACCTGGATCAAGTGGGGTTTATCCCTTCTCGGGAGGCCCGCGACAACACTCTCAAAACCTTTACCCTGCTTCACCATGCCCAATCTTCCAATCTCCCCTGTATGGTGTTGTCCCTGGATGCTGAAAAAGCCTTTGACCAAGTGGGATGGGACTTCATGAGGGGTGTGCTGCATCAACTGGGTCTGGGGCCCACGGCCCTAGGTCGCATATTAGCCCTATACCGTAACCCCACAGCTAGGATTAGAATCAATGGGTCCCTCTCCCCCCCAGTTTTGATCCGTAATGGTACCCGACAGGGATGTCCCCTCTCCCCCCTGCTCTATGTATTGGTTATGGAGCACTTGCTCCAAGCCATTAGACTTGATGATAACATTCGTGGCATTCAGGTTGGAGATTTGAATTTTAAATGCTCTGCATTTGCAGATGATCTTCTCCTTTATGTCTCCTATCCTGAAACGTCGCTCCCCGCTCTTATGTCGGCGTTGGAGGACTTCAGTGCTCTTAGCAATTATAAAATCAATATCTCCAAGTGTATAGCCATAAACGTATCCCTCGACCCCTCCCTGGCCCTCAGGTTGCAGGGACTATACCCCTTCTCCTGGCACCCATCCTCGTTTCGCTATCTTGGGGTTCTGATCCCCAAAGACCTCTCTCGGATAGTGGAACTGAACCTAACCCCCCTGATATCCAGATTTAAAGGTGACCTTGCGAAGTGGGACCGAAAGGATTTCTCGTGGATAGGGCGTATCAATATCTTAAAAATGAATCTACTGCCGCGTTTGCTCTATCTGTTCCAGACTCTGCCAGTGACGCTCTCACATGCTTATTTTAAGCCCCTAACCTCTCTCTTCTCTAATTTTGTCTGGTCCAATGGACGGCACCGTCTTTCCCAGACTGTCCTGGCTCAGCCTAAAACAGATGGGGGCCTGGCTTTCCCCGATCCATACACGTACTATATAGCTACGCTAGCGACCCGTATACTCGACGGATTCCACGCCTCCCCAGCCAAATTATGGGTCCAACTAGAAAATAGACTTTCCCCTTTCCCCCTCACTTCCCTCCCATGGATTCGCCCTGCATACTGGATGATGGCCACCAAAGGCCCTCTTCCGTTTGTTTCAAGGGTTATCCTCAACTCCTGCCTAACACATCTCTCCAGACTCAACCTCCTCAGACCCCTAGGCCCCTTAACCCCCCTGGTTGGCAATCCGGACTTTTCCCCGGGTTCCTTTCCGGGTGGCTTCTTGACTCTACGCGACATCAGCCCGATTATTAGGGTCCTTCAGGCTTCCTCTTTGAAGACGCTACCTGACATCCTAGGGGATTCCGTACTGTCACGGTTCCACTCTTTCCAATACTTTCAACTCTGGCATTTTTACAACACATGGCGAGCCTCGGGTGAGCTGCATAGGGATCCTACCTCTTTCGAGAAACTTTGCTTAGCACAGTCTGGATCCACCCATACGGTATCCTTAGTATACTCCATGCTTCGCACCCGTGACTCTCGTTCCCTACTGTCTTACCAACGGAACTGGGCGAAAGAATTGGACTAGACCCCCAGCACTGCCGAATGAGACACCTCATATCTGTTGTGCCATAAAGCCTCTAGAGCAGTTGCCCTTCAGGAGACTAATTATAAATTGCTCTCTCGGTGGTATAGGGTTCCGGCCTTACTTCACCGTTTTTATCCCTCGGTCCCGGAGGTATGGACAAACCAAGGGAACCCTCACGCACATTTGGCACTCATGCCCGCTTTTAGCCTCCTACTGGTCCTCGGTCCGCGCTCTTATATCGGAAATTACGGGTATGCAGTTAGATGATACTCCTCAGATGCTCCTCCTCTCGATGCTGCCCGGGTCACCAGATTCCCGGTGGAAAATTCTCACAGGTGTTTTACTAGCAGCGGCCAGACGAGTCATCCCTAGACAATGGAAAACCACCGCTCCCCCCACGACTACTGATTGGCTTCGTCAAGTCCTACACATTCAGGGGCTGGAGGAATGTCTAGCAGATTTGAATGCCTCCACCGACCGATATGTCCTGCGCTGGCGCCACTGGCTGGATTTTGCGGCCTCACCCCGCTTCCTCCAATATGGCCTCACCTGAACCCTCTCCTTTTCCTCTCGCTCACCTGTCCTGCCCTGCTCCCCCCCCTCTGACCTCACCTCCCTCCCTACCCCCCCCTGCACCCCACCCACTACCGATTGCACTGGTTACCCCACTACTTGCCTAATATGTTCGGACTTACTAGACTAATGTTGTTACTCGGATGAGTATTGGTTCTCCCTATAAGGTACAACTTTGCCCCTGCTGTACCTTGCTTGCTAGGTTTATTTTACATGTACATGTCATGAATCTGGTATGTGCTATTGTTCCTTTTTCTTTTTGCTTAATAAAGTTTATCGTTGAAATACAAAAAAAAAAAAAAAATATATATATCATTAATTAAACCGCACGGTCAATGGCGTACGCGCAAAAAAATTCCAAAGTAAAAAAAAGCACATTTTTGGTCACTTTTTATACCATTAAAAAATGAATAAAAAGTGATCAAAAAATGCGATCAAAACAAAAATCATACCGATAAAAACTTCAGATCACGGCGCAAAAAATTAGTCCTCATACCGCCCTGTACATGGAAAAATAAAAAAGTTATAGGGGTCGGAAGATGACATTTTTAAACGTATAAATTTTCCTGCATGTAGTTATGATTTTTTCCAGAAGTGCGACAAAATCAAACCTATATAAGTAGGGTATCATTTTAACCGTATGGACCTACAGAATAATGATAAGGTGTAATTTTTACCAAAATATGCACTGCGTAAAAACGGGAGCGTTTTTTCTTCCATTTTGTCGCACAATGATTTTTTTTTCGTTTCGCCGTGCATTTTTTGGTAAAATGACTAATGTCACTGCAAAGTAGAATTGGCGACGCAAAAAATAAGCCATAATATGGATTTTTAGGTGGAAAATTGTAAGGGTTATGATTTTTAAAAGGTAAGGAGGAAAAAACGAAAGTGCAAAAACTGAAAAACCCTGAGTCCTTAAGGGGTTAATCCATTAGAGATGAAGCCCAGTTTGACCTTAAGGACCAGACCAGTTTTCCTTTTTGCACTTTCGTTTTTTCCTCCTCCCCTTCTAAAAATCATAACGCTTTCAATTTTGCACCTACAGACCCGTATGGGGCTTGTTTTTTGCGTCACCAATTGTACATTGTAATCACATTGATCATTTAATAACAAAATCTACTGCAAAACAATATAGGTTGAAGAGCAGCACTCCCAGGCCGATTGTGAATGGGTGCAGTCAGTCTCAGGGACCCCAGTCCTAGGTCCAAAGGGCTGTACAGGCAGTGAAGGCGACCGCAGCACTCCAAATCAATGTGCAAAAAGGTTTATTCCAAAGTTAATACAGGCAACGTTTCTGTGGCCTCACACCACCATTTTCAAGCTTGAAAATGGTGGTGTAAGGCCACAGAAACGTTGCCTGTATTAACTTTGGAATAAACCTTTTTACACATTGATTTGGAGTTCTGCGGTCGCCTTCATTGCCTATATATATATATATATATATATATATATATATATATATATATATATATATATTTGTGGGGTAAAATTGAAAAAAAAAAAAAAAAACACAATTTTGGGGGCTTCCGTTTCTACACAATGCAATTTTCTGTAAAAATGATACCTTATCTTTATTCTGTAGGTCCACTACTTTGAAAAAATCCTAACTACAAGCACCAAAATTAGTATGTTTAAAATGTCATCTTCTGACCCCTATCATTTTTTTTATTTTTCAGCATACGGGGCTATATGGGACTCAATTTTTTGTGCCACGATCTGCCGTTTTTATCAGTACCATTTTTATTTTGATGGGACTTTTTGATCGCTTTATATTAGTTTTTTTTTATGGTATATTAAGTGATCAAAAATGCGCAGTTTTGGACTTTGGTGTTTTTTTATGTGTACGCCATCAACCGTTTGGTTCAACTAACCTTATATTGTAATAGTTTGGACATTTACGCACGGGGCGGTACCACATAACATTAAGTTGCATTTTGATTACATTATTTTATTTAAAAATGGGTAAAGGATTCAAACTTTTATTAGGGAATGGTTTAATTCACTCTACCATGCAATCTTTTGATTGCATACACTGATAAATACTATGCCAATAGCATAGCATTGATCAGTGTTATGCCTGCCATGTTTGACTGGAGCATCAGATTATTGATCGGATGGTGAGGAGGCAGGTTAACGCCCTTCCGCCATCCTTTCAGCTGATCGGAACACTGCAGTTTCACCGCGGTGGTCCCGATTAGCACGGCTGAGAAGCCGGGACATGCAATCAACTTTGATGAAGGCATCTAAGGGGTTTAGTGATCAGTGATGTCCGGCATTAGCCACGGGTCAACTCCTGAGCGCGCGTCATAGAATGGGAGCGGGATAACCTGTTAGTTAATACCAGGTGATGGGTGGGATTATATACTCAGAGAGTGTGAATCTTGTACATTGAGGGGCTTGTTTGTTTAATCCATACCACCAGATAGTAAAATCCCGCCCATCACCTGATATTCAATCTCATTATTAAAATGAAGTTCACACCCGTCTTACTGATTCCCTGAATTGTCAGATAAACTCTATAAACCCTCTTAAGAACAGAAGAATAAACTGTAAAAAGGTGTGTGATAAGGGCACCCTAAGCCAATTAATGATACTGCAATCTCTGATACTGCAATGTGTTGGCCACAGGTCCTCTTCAAAGGGGTACTCCGGTGGAAAACATTTTTTTTTAAATCAACTGGTGCCAGAAAGTTAAACAGATTTGTAAATGACTTCTATTAACAAATCTTTACCCTTCCAGTACTTTTTAGCAGCTGTATGATACAGAGGAAATTCTTTTCTTTTTGTATTTCTTTTTTGTCTTGCCCACAGTAGTCTCTGCTGACACCTGTTGCCCATATCATGAACTATCCAGAGCAGGAGAAAATCCGCATTGCAAACCTATGCTGCTCTGGACAGTTCCTGAGACGGACAGAGGTGTCAGCAGAGAGTACTGTGGACAAGACAAAAAAGAAAATAAAAAAGAAAAGAATTTACTCTGTAGTATACAGCCGCTAAAAAGTCCTGGAAGGGTAAAGATTTTAACTTTCTGGCACCAGTTGATAAAAAAAAAAAAAAAACGGAGTTCCGGAGTACCCCTTTAAGGCTTTGCCCCAAGTGGCAGCCACTTAGTAGCATGCCACTGTAAAATGTAATATGGCTGTAGGCCACATACATATGACCCTATCATTATACAGCATTGTATGTCATATCATATATTATCTATGGGGCTTGTCTTAGGAACTTTCGACCTGTGTGGTTGCACAGAGCAAAATAACCCTGATTAGTTATATAATAATGTGACTGGCTGCAACAATGATCAATAAAAATGCTTAACTTCTATGTGTCAATGAATTAACCAAGTCCTTCTTCACCATTAGATTGTAATGCACTGCACAGCAGTAACTTCAGGTGGGATGATTGGCACATTATTGGCCAAATAAAGAAGTTGTAGGAACATTCGTTCCTGATAACTGGCCCAATGAACCAGAAAACATTAATTTGTGGGCTAATTGGATTGTTTGTGCAGACGTTGAAATTATCACCACACATCACCCCTTGTAAACGGCACTTGTTATACTGGCTTAGTGGTACATACTGTGCTCAAAGGCTTGTCCAAGAGATTTTTTCCCCCACAACCAGTGACATTCTTGTCCATGGGCTGCAACTCAACCCTGTTCTCTTGAAAAGAGAAGAAGTATAATATTATGGACAAAAAAAAAAAACCTTCAACATCCTAATTAAAGGGGTGCTTTCCACTTAAAGTTATTCATGGGACTCCCTACCTAACTAGAAAATGGGGGGGGGGGGGGGGGGCTGGGGGGAACGACTCCCCTGAATGAGCAGAAAGCTGCTGGTGGAGGATACCTTTGCAAGTTGGGAAAACCACTTTAAGTATCACCAAGCAGACTTTATGTATAATGAATAACATTTGTTCTTCGGGTGATATCGAGCTCCGATTGCACAAACGATCTAGAACATAAGAAGGGCTAATAATTTTCTATATATCATTCATTTGATTTACTTTAAGATGCAAAACCTTTAAAAGCAGATCACCCAGAGCAAAGAAGAAATAAACCAAGCACAGTCCAAGACAGTCTGATCAAGGAAACATACTCCACAATGTATACTTCGGGGAACTCACAAAAGACAGGCAAAGAAGATTCACAAACAGACGGCAACAACAAACACATAACTTCCACACATCAAACAGGAAGCAAAGTCATGGCCTCCACTAACGGTCCAGCGAAGAAGTCAAAAGTATGTGTTATCTTGTAACACATAGATTTTCACATTAGCTAACGCACAAATGTGTAGGCTATGTTATAAATAATAAACTCATCTATTCTCATATTTTTTAACTATTTCAGAAATACTTTGTGAGGAATAAAATGAACTATAAAATGCTAATATAATACTACTATGTAACATTCAGATTGTGTATGCATTACCATATTATGTATTACTGTATTGAGCTCTGAATGTCAATTTTTGTATACATTTGTTATAGGAAGAAGCCTATCATTATGCAAAATGATTTTTTTTTTATATACTAATTCTAAAACAGGCCTCTAGTACTACACTGGAAACTACTTCACTTTAAAGCTAAGTTTTCACTTTTTTTTTTTTGGGCAAAAAGGCCAAATCTGCCACATGGTGTTTTTTTCAGTGAAAAAATGCTGCAGCCAGATGTTAGCTGCAAGTAAATAGGAAAATGCAAAATGCCTTTTCCACTTTGTGTTTTTCAGTTTGGCGCATGTTTAATCCTTTTGGCGCTTTTTCACTCCTGTTTGGCGTTTTCCTGCTCCTTGGCAATTTTTCAAAATCGCAGCATGTTGAGACTATGGTGTTTTTTCCCCTGAAATAGGATGGAGAAAAGGGATGAAGATACCTTTTTTTTTATTAAATAAAATGTTGCACCATCTCTGGACTTAGTCACTCAGATACTGTAGGGATGGAAAAAATGGTATTTAACGAAATTTATATTTTTTAGAACAAAATAACTTTTTATTAGTAATGTATTTTAATTATGTGTTTAATAAAGTATGTGTGGTTTTTTTTTTTTTACTTTTTTATCTTAATTTTTTTAAATTTTTTAGGTACTACTACTACTCCCAGCATGGAACAGAGTGTTCCATGCTGGGAGCTGTAGTACCTGCATTAATAGACAGATCGCAGCGGGTGTTACTTCTGATACCTGTTACGATCCTCCTGAATAAGCTATAGAAGCAGGCGGCACGGTCGCACTTCTCTGGTCTCCTACCCGCACTGTATCCTTCTGTGATGTGAAGTTATCTTTACATCACAGATTCGTATATGCTGCTGAGAGCGGTGATTGGCCAACACCATCTGGCCAAACACAACTCTGAGCGGCAAATATGAATCTGTGATGTGAAGAGAACTTCCCATCATAGAGTTCAGTGCAGGGGAGCAAAGAAGTGCGGCCGTGCCGCCCGCTTGTATAGATTATATAGTAGGATCGCAACGGGTGTCAAAAGTGACACGCGGGGGGATCTGTCTATTAGTACAGGTACTACTACTAGTACAGGTAGTACAGTACTACTAACTGACTGTTCCATGCTGGGAGGAGGAGTAGTATCTAAAAAAGTAAAAAAAAAAAAAAAAGTAGACACACTTTATTAAACACATAATTAAAATACATTACTAATAAAAAGTTTCACAAAATTAATTATAAAAAATATATTTTTTACAATTATATGGCCCCTTTATACATTTTTAATACGGTCAGCAACATTTTTAGGTCCCTGACTACCCACATAAATTGGTCCCTGTTTAAAAATATATAAAAATTTAGTTCTAAAAATATAAAAATATAAAATTTCATTAAATTAATTTTTTTCCATCCCTACTTTTTTTTTTTTATTGGTGTCCCACAAAATTCTTACAAAAAACGCCAAGGAGGCCAAAAATGCAATTTCCACACAAAAGCAAAAACACATTTTTTCTGGGGTTTTTCTTTTTTAAGTGGAAACTTAGCCTTACTCTGCAAAAAGCTTGGTAAATCTTCCACAGTATGTACAAAATTAAAAGCACAAATAGGCATTAAGTAAGGATCTATTGAAATGTTGAAATGTTTTTCAAATAAAAGTGAAGCATTGTATAATAAAAAAAAGTAATGCAACTTTCTATTAAATGTTCTATAATCAATGCATCATGATTTTCCAAATGCCTGTGAATTAAAACATTCTCAGTTATATTCAGAGGCTTGATACCTGAACTGACCTGAGGCTGGAATTCCACTGAGATTTTTTTTGCAAAAACGCCGCCAAAAACACCAATTTTCCCGTACGGCGTTTTTTCAGCGAAAAAACTTCGTATCCATGTGTTAGCTGCAAGTCAATAGTAAACTGCAAAATGCCAGATTCACTTGGCGTTTTTCAGTTTGGCGTTTTTTTTAATCCTTTTGGCGTTTTTCAGCAATTTCTGGCTCAGAGGCTGGATTTTCAAAACGCCCGACAAAACCTAGTTTGGCGTTTTTTTGCCCTGAAATCGTGTTCTTTTTCTCCCATAGAAGTCTATGGGAGAGCAAAAACGCCAAGAAAAACGCCATGTTGCTTTTAAATTTTGTGTTTTTGCTGGCAATTTTTATTCTTTTGTGGACTTTAGCGATCTAAAAAAGTGATGGAGATACCTTTTTTTATAAAAATTTCGTAGAGTACCATTAAAAAAAACATAATAAAAAAGATACAGTAGTGATGGAAAAAATTGTACCTAACAAAATTTCTCTTTTTTATTACGAAATGTTTATACATTTTTAAACAGGGATCAATTTATGTGGGCAGGTAAAGCACTAAAAATGTAGCCGACAATAATAAAAATGTAGTGTGTGTGTGTTTTTCACTTTTTTTGATTTTTTTTTTAGGTAGTACTACTACTCCCAGCATAGAACACACTGTTCCATGATGGGAGTAGTAGTACCTGTACTAATTTACAGATTGCCCATTGCGATCTTCCTGTATAATGTATAGATGCGGCTGGCCGCTCTTCTATGGTCCCCTGACGTGTCTATATATATATATATATAGGGTGGGCCATTTATATGGATACACCTTAATAAAATGGGAATGGTTGGTGATATTAACTTCCTGTTTGTGGCACATTAGTATATGTGATCGGGGAAAGTTTTCAAGATGGGTAGTGACCATGGCGGCCATTTTGAAGTCGACCATTTTGAATTCAACTTTTGTTTTTTCAATAGGAAGAGGGTCATGTGACACATCAAACTCATTGGGAATTTCACAAGAAAAACAATGATGTGCTTGGTTTTAACGTAACTTTATTCTTTCATGAGTTATTTACAAGTTTCTGACCACTTATAAAATGTGTTCAATGTGCTGCCTATTGTGTTGGATTGTCAATGCAACCCTCTTCTCCCACTCTTCACACACTGATAGCAACACCGCAGGAGAAATGCTAGCACAGGCTTCCAGTATCCGTATTAGTATCATTAGAAACAGCAGAAATCACTATTATTATACGGCTGCAAGAGTAAAAAACAGTTATCAGTTGCTTGTCTCCTCCACCCCCCCCCCTTCATCTTCATTTCCTAGGGAGTACAATTACTGTCATTTCAATTCCTTTTCTTTGGGCCGGAGCGGGAGAGGCACCCCCCCCCCCCCCCCTTTCATTCAACCCTAACAGAGTCAAATTTAGTCCAAGCAGGAGAGGGGAAGAAATGCAGAGATGGCGCAATAAATTGCAGTTAATCCTTTTTGTAATAGGATGGACAGTTGTCCGAAATAAGAACATTGCTCACCTATGGGTGTTGTGCAGGCAGGCACAACACTGTCGATCGCATGTATCAAGTAGTGGGAAGTGGTGTGCAGTATCGGAAGGCAGCCGGCTGTCGGTCCCGCTAGGCAAGCGGTGTGGATACAGGAGAAAACAGCTGGATCTGGGAAAACCTAGCGAGGCTATCGCAGAACTCGGGCAGAAAATTCTGATTTCGGCTATGAGGTGCACACCCGAGTATTGTGAACAAAAGCAGGCTTTATTAGTTCATAAAACATGCAGGGTGAGTGGGACAACGCGTTTCAAAGGTTCTCCTTCTTCAGGACCTTTCCTGAAGAAATTTAGTCCATAGACATACTTCATTGTCCCACCATGTCCTTTCCTTATTCATCCTGTATATTGTTCCATCCAGACATGCATTATTCCCCCTCTGGTATACTCTTGTAGCCGACCCACCTCATGCACAATGTCCCATCGGATGTCCGCTCCTCCGCTTGCGGGCTCCGTACACTCACAGCCTGTGCCAGTGATAGGGATGACCCTTATGTTTCTAATGACTGATCAATATATTAATATTAAAATGCCATTGCTGCTGGAAAAATATCTGTTCCCTTACCCTTTAACCCAGATACATCAGAATGCTAAATGCAAAACATTTCATCTTATCGCTTTGCCTGTAACTAAGACTAGAGCCTTGAGATGGAGACTATGGATACAAGACGTCTAAACATTGGATTTTGTGGAAAGATGCTGAAATCTTAAACTAAGAGGACTTGCAAGATAATGACTTATGCTACGCCACGCTCAAATGACCAATCAGCATATAGAACGATGCATAATTTTACCTTTCACCCTCCCCTTTTTCTCAGTTTGCAAAAACCAAATTTACTTCCTGTAATAAACAGAACTCCCTGGGGTACCGAGGAGGGAACCCATACCAACCTGGCCTGGTGTGAATTCTCTTACGTCGGAAATTAGAATAGTGGTAGTCACTCACAGATTAAGGCCGCACATTAACTAATCCTTAACACCGGCACCTGATGCACTTCCCTCGCCTCTTCCGGGAACGCTGGCCACTGCTCACATGACTCCGCTCCTCCAAACATGCTCTCGCGCAAGGGCCCCCCTCATCGTCACAGGGGGGCTGTCCTCAGCGCGCCGGAGCTAGCCCATCAGCCCAGCTTCACTTACCAGCCACCCATGAAAATCTACCACCCCAGGACAGCAGTAGCAGCAGTGTCGTCCAGACAATTTCTCCTCTTTATCTGTAGGTAGGTTGAAGGAGAGAGGGCACAGCACCTAAGCAGGATCCATCAGGCAGCCACAGAGGTGGTCAGTTGCAGGAGCTGACGACATCACGTCATGTCCTCATGTGACCTTCCGATGTACAGTACCTTACCAGTGATTGGCTGGTTGTTGTATACAAAGCCTGCTTTGATTGGTCAGCTCTCACTGCCTGCCCAGCCCTCCCTGTTTCCAAGACTATCAGAGCGGTACATGCCTCTTTCACCCATCTGGCCTGCCCTTGTACAGTGGGAATCAAAAGTTTGAGCACCCCAGGTAAAAATTTGTATTAATGTGCATAAAGAAGCCAAGGAAAGATGGAAAAATCTCCAAAAGGCATCAAATTACAGACTAGACATTCTTATAATATGTCAACAAAAGTTAGATTTTATTTCCATACACATTCAAAATAACAGAAAACAAAAAATTTTGAAAAGTTTGGTCACCCTGCAGAGTTAATATCTTCTACTGCCCCCTTTGGCAAGTATCACAGCTTGTAAACGCTTTTTGTAGCCAGCCAAGAGTCTTTCAATTCTTGTTTGAGGAATCTTTGCCCATTCTTCCTTACAAAAGTCTTCCAGTTCTTTGAGATTTCTGGGCTGTCTGTCATGCATTGCTCTTTTAAGGTCTATCCATAGATTTTCAATTATGTTGAGGTCAGGAGATTGTGAAGGCCAAGGCAAAACCTTCAGTTTACGCCTCTTGATGTAATCCCTTGTGGATTTCGAGGTGTGTTTAGGATCATTATCCATTTGTAGAAGCCATCATCTCTTTAACTTCAGCTTTTTCATCAGGGATGTCCCAAATGTGACACAGGGATGTCCCAAATTAATCTCTTAATCCATACCCCGGGTGCCCCGGCCGACTGCAGAACCCGGCCTATAAGACGATCCCTGACGTTTGAGACCATGTTCCTGGGTTAAAAAGTCATCTCATACGCCGGAAAATATGGTATATCCCCATTCCAGAAATGTCTGGATTCTTAAATCAACCCATAAATGCTGATACCCTTCAAACTGAATTATCACATGTATTTTTTTTTTTATATCAAATTTACCTTTACATCAGGTTGATATCCAACAGGTATTCCGCACTTTAAAAAAAACATATAAACAGTACGTTTGGTACAGATCGTGGTGGGAAGTCATGAGCTTGGATATATATTGCCAGCAGAAAATGGTATATAGGGGCCTCCGCTATACCTAACTAATACCTAACTCACATGGGGAAGACAAACACTTTATTAGAGGCTGGGAAAATCTCCAACCTAAAACTCCCTTAGACTTATAAATTACCTCTTAGAGTACAAGAGGAAATTCCTCCAAAGAACACGTGAACAATTGGAAACGGAAATCAAACAAATACAAAATTTTGCCTCCAGTCCAGATTTTCCATCTCTGGAATCAAGGTTACAACACAATTTGGAGACGTATAAAATTGAATTGAAAGAAAGGAAGCACAGCGGTTTATACTTATAAAGAAAAATACACCAAACCTAGAAAACTAACTAATCAGACAGAGTCGGAAAACTCAGGAACTGAAGACGGGTACTCGGATTCAAGCACAACCATATTATAACTCAACTACTAATCCTACAAATATAGGGAAAGGGAAAAATAGGGGAGGAATATGGAGAGAAAGGAATTATCAAACCAAAACAGGAGCTGGACCCTCCTCACATTTACCATCCTCCTCTCGTTTCTCCACACCAATGTTGGGACAAGGTCAAGGAATGTGATTACAAAATCTATCTCAAGCCTTACCCAATGTAAATACTATTCAAAGTGCACAGAATATGGTTACTTCACTGATACAGGCACCTTAATCTATCACTACTTTTTGAGGGGGAACCTTCAGAATTCACTACAATTACCAATGCCACAGGTACAATTGAATACACAGTGTCTCACATTCCCAACTTACCTCGAATTATGTGATATATACAGATGGTGCAACCTGTTGATCGAATGAAGAGAGATCAGTTAATATATACACAATGCAAATTTTCAACCTTTCTACATATGAATTAAATGAAGCAGAGAAATCTCTCTTATTAAAAGGAATGACTTTTACACCTACTCCAAAATTCGATCAATTTGAATGGGTTAAAGACATTAATCTTTTTGGACGGAAATTAGCTCTTCACAAATGGCATCTAGATAGAGATAGAAATGGAGGGGACTCTAGAGATAGAGAAAGTCTAGCTTTGGAAACATTAAGAGAATTAGAGATGGAAAATGCGGGAATACCAGTAACAGTGAGAGCCTTATTTACACAGCTTAAACCCAAATCAAGAATGACACCCCCATTCCCACAATATAGCAACATAGAAGCCTTTGTGAATTTAGTGACTAAGGATCTCCAGAGTATTAAACCGAGAGGATACAAGATACATGTCACGATGCCGGCTGGCAGGAGGTGGATCCTCTGTGCCAGAGAGGGATTGGCGTGGACCGTGCTAGTGGACCGGTTCTAAGCTACTACTGGTGTTCACCAGAGCCCGCCGCAAAGCGGGATGGTCTTGCTGCGGCGGTAGTAACCAGGTCGTATCCACTAGCAACGGCTCAACCTCTCTGACTGCTGAAGATAGGCGCGGTACAAGGGAGTAGACAAAAGCAAGGTCGGACGTAGCAGAAGGTCGGGGCAGGCCGCAAGGATCGTAGTCAGGGGCAACGGCAGGAGGTCTGGAACACAGGCTAGGAACACACAAGGGAACGCTTTCACTAGGCACGATGGCAACAAGATCCGGCAAGGGAGTGCAAGGGAGGAGATCAGATATAGCCAGGGAGCAGATGGAAGCCAATTAAGCTAATTGGGCCAGGCACCAATCATTGGTGCACTGGCCCTTTAAGTCTCAGAGAGCTGGCGCGCGCGCGCCCTAGAGAGCGGAGCCGCGCGCGCCAGCACAAGACAGCAGGGGACCGGGACGGGTAAGTGACCTGGGATGCGATTCGCGAGCGGGCGCGTCCCGCTGTGCGAATCGCATCCCCGACGGCCATGACAGTGCAGCGCTCCCGGTCAGCGGGACTGACCGGGGCGCTGCAGGGAGAAAGACGCCGTGAGCGCTCCGGGGAGGAGCGGGGACCCGGAGCGCTAGGCGTAACAGTACCCCCCCCATTAGGTCTCCCCTTTTTTTTGTCCGGTAACTGCCTCCCCTGGGATGAGGACACCGGGAAAGAATGGAGGGTTTCCTCAACAGCAGGCAGTGCAGCAGGAGTTGGAATGGGGAGGGAGGGCAGAGGGTGAAGCTTGGCACGGGGCAGGGTGACACAAGGACGGGAGCCATGAGGAGGCACAGAGGCTTGCCTGACGGGACTGGGAGGGAGGGAGAGGCACTTCCTAAGGCAGGCAGAGTCCCAGTTCTTGATCTCCCCGGTGGTCCAATCAAGGGTGGGAGAATGAAGGCGGAGCCACGGAAGACCGAGGAGGACCTCAGAGGTACAGTTGGGGAGAACGAAGAGCTCAATCCTTTCGTGGTGGGGTCCAATACACATCAGGAGGGGTTCTGTGCGGTAACGCACGGTACAATCCAGTCTGACTCCATTGACCGCGGAAATGTAGAGCGGTTTGACGAGACGGGTCACCGGGATGCGGAATTTATTAACAAACGACTCCAAAATAAAATTTCCAGAGGCACCAGAGTCCAAGCAGGCCATGGCTGAGAGGGAGGAGTTGGCTGAAGGAGAAATCCGCACGGGCACCGTGAGACGTGGAGAAGCAGACTTGGAACCAAGAGACGCCACACCCACGTGAGCTGGGTGCGTGCGTGCGTTTCCCAGACGTGGAGGACGGATAGGGCAATCCACCAAGAAATGCTCGGTACTGGCACAGTAAAGACAGAGATTTTCTTCCCTACGGCGATTCCTCTCTTCCTGGGTCAGGCGAGACCGATCCACTTGCATGGCCTCCTCGGCGGGAGGCCCAGGCGTAGACTGCAAAGGATGCTGTGGGAGAGGTGCCCAGAGATCTAAGTCTTTTTCCTGGCGGAGCTCTTGGTGTCGCTCAGAAAAACGCATGTCAATGCGGGTAGCCAAATGGATGAGTTCTTGGAGGTTGGCAGGAATCTCTCGTGCGGCCAGCACATCCTTGATGCGACTGGATAGGCCTTTTTTAAAGGTCGCGCAGAGAGCCTCGTTATTCCATGATAACTCGGAAGCAAGAGTACGAAATTGGATGGCGTACTCGCCCACTGAAGAATTACCCTGGACCAGGTTCAACAGGGCAGTCTCGGCAGAAGAAGCTTGGGCTGGCTCCTCGAAGACACTCCGGATTTCAGCGAAGAAGGCCTGGACTGAGGCTGTGGCAGGATCATTGCGGTCCCAGAGCGGTGTGGCCCAAGACAAGGCCTTTCCTGAAAGAAGGCTTACTACAAACGCCACCTTAGACCGTTCTGTAGGAAACAAGTCCGACAACATCTCCATATGCAGGGAACACTGAGACAAAAATCCACGGCAGAGTTTAGAGTCCCCATCAAATTTGTCCGGCAGGGACAAGCGGAGGCTAGGAGCGGCCACTCGCTGCGGAGGAGGTGCAGGAGCTGGCGGAGGAGATGGTTGCTGCTGTAGCAGAGGCAGAAGTTGCTGTAACATGGCGGTCAACTGCGACAACTGCTGTCCTTGTTGGGCAATCTGCTGCGATTGCTGAGCGACCACCGTGGGAAGATCAGCGAGACTTGGCAGCGGCACCTCAGCGGGATCCATGGCCGGATCTACTGTCACGATGCCGGCTGGCAGGAGGTGGATCCTCTGTGCCAGAGAGGGATTGGCGTGGACCGTGCTAGTGGACCGGTTCTAAGCTACTACTGGTGTTCACCAGAGCCCGCCGCAAAGCGGGATGGTCTTGCTGCGGCGGTAGTAACCAGGTCGTATCCACTAGCAACGGCTCAACCTCTCTGACTGCTGAAGATTGGCGCGGTACAAGGGAGTAGACAAAAGCAAGGTCGGACGTAGCAGAAGGTCGGGGCAGGCAGCAAGGATCTTAGTCAGGGGCAACGGCAGGAGGTCTGGAACACAGGCTAGGAACACACAAGGGAACGCTTTCACTAGGCACGATGGCAACAAGATCCGGCAAGGGAGTGCAAGGGAGGAGATCAGATATAGCCAGGGAGCAGATGGAAGCCAATTAAGCTAATTGGGCCAGGCACCAATCATTGGTGCACTGGCCCTTTAAGTCTCAGAGAGCTGGCGCGCGCGCGCCCTAGAGAGCGGAGCCGCGCGCGCCAGCACAAGACAGCAGGGGACCGGGACGGGTAAGTGACCTGGGATGCGATTCGCGAGCGGGCGCGTCCCGCTGTGCGAATCGCATCCCCGACGGCCATGACAGTGCAGCGCTCCCGGTCAGCGGGACTGACCGGGGCGCTGCAGGGAGAAAGACGCCGTGAGCGCTCCGGGGAGGAGCGGGGACCCGGAGCGCTAGGCGTAACAATACATTCCAACCTGTCCAAGGGAGAACAAACAGCCCTTAAAAGATTACAACAAAATGAGGAAGTAATAATTAAACCCTCATATAAGTGCGGAAATATTGTCCCTATGGAAGAATACCTGGCAGAATTAAAGGGGAAAAGAACATAATCTCGGATGATGAATTAAAATTTTTACTAATTTCCCATCCAAGGGTAGCAAAAAATTACACAAAAAATATCCGCCAATAAAAGGAAGACAAATTGTTTCAGGAAATAACACCATTACACAAAACATCAGTATCTATGTAGACAAGATCTTAGCACCCTTTGTCCCTACCTTACCTTCACATTTGAAAGATACCAAAGACAAAGTAGAAAAAATCAATGACCTTACAGTCACAGCAGTCACTACACTGACGATGTGGAGGGACTATATAGTAATATTAAACACCACTTGGGTTTACATGCCACTAGCACATATCTTAACACAACACATCACATTTGTCCTAAAACAACTATTTTCTTTTTCAGGGTACTTTTTATTGTCAGATAAAAGGTACCATTATGGGAACCACTTGCACACCAACCTTTGCTAATCGTTTTTTTGGGGTGGTGGAGCACAATTTTGTTTTTGGTGAGGATGATTAAATAAGATACATGGAGCACATATTATTTTGGGGAAGATACTTGGATGATGTTTTGATTTTTTGGGAAGGAATTGAATCACTATTGTTGGAATTTGTAAACAAACTAAATAATAATAACATTGGGTTGAAGTTTACTCAGGAAGTAGGAGGAAGAGCCATGAACTTCCTTGACCTCACTATCTTTATAGATGAAAGAAATGGAATACAAACAACAATTTATAGGAAGCCAACGGTTACAAACAGCCTACTACATTGGGACAGTTGGCATCCCAGTTCACTTCGGAAAAGTATCCCAATTGGACAGTATGAACGGGAAAGGAGAAACTGTTCACAAGGACAACATTTTGAAGAGGAGAGTAAACCACTAATGAACAGTTTTATGGATAGAGGATGTAATGTCCGTTTATTTGTTTTTGGATTTTTCTGTCTAGGTGTGTATTCACAGACTAGTTTGTTCAGAGCAGTTTGCTATTCTACCTACATAGTGAATAGTTAATGCTCTGAACGAATGAGAACTCGGGTGGAGTTATTTAACCAGAGTTCTCCTGCATTATGGTGCTGGTTATTGAGTGCAATACTACTATGTCTGTTTGTGCTATATTCTGACTATGTCTGCTTGAGCATTTTCCTTGTATTTATCTTGTCATTTTATCTGGATTTTTAGCATGGTTATATAGCATGCTCCTTGTATTTTAGTATGTGTTACATTAGTCGGTTTTAGGATTGTTTGTTTGTTCTGCTCTGTCTGTGTTCACACTGTGTCAGAGTCTTGCTTGTACCCTGTGCTCTGTATGTTATATTCTTGTTCGGTATTCTGGAGTCTATTCAGGCTCAACTGGATTTAGTCTAGTGTTTCATGTATTATATTTCCGTTTCCTACTGGGTCAGCATTTTGTCCACACGGTGGAGTGTGTCCGCTGGCCAGTAGCCTATTTGGCTTTATTATTAATGGCTACTCCTATAGTGGAGTGGGGAGTCCAGTTTGTAGGTTCTGCGTCCCAGTGTGAACAGTGTCCTATATTTATATCCGGTTTGGTTGATCTGATCTTTGTTCTTTGTACCTGTTTGTGAACAGTGTTCTATGTTACCTGTTCAGTTTAGTGTTTTGGCTCTAAGTTCTTTTGTTTATCCCCTTCATCTCCTGGATTCTGCTGTATACTCATATCATGCCTAGTCTTTTTCATTTTATCATGTCTGCATTTATCTGATATGCGGTTTATGAACTGTTTGCTAATTCACTATATTCTGCTCTGTTTGTGAGTTTATATTCTGCCCTGTTAGTATTTGTATTCTGTCTGGTATATCTGGTTGTCTAGTGTTTGTCTGTTTCTGTTCTGGTCTGTGACTGACTTTAGTGCAGGAAGGGACCGGCGCCCAGTTGTCGATCCATCGTTTAGGGTGGATGGGCAAGTAGACAGGGAGAGATGTTTTAGGGTCAGTTTAGGGCTCACTCTCCCTGTCCCACCAGTCGGTCCTGACAGATGATATCCTAAGAAATTCATGAGGAAGGCACATAATAAAGCAGATAGAAGAGCTAGGACCTCATTACTGGAAGATAAGAACAAACCAATGGGTAATACGTATAAAATCATTCGTTGTGCTGGAATGTATAATTGTTACTCCACACAAGTTATGAAGATTTTTAGAATATACTGGCTGGTATTACAGGCAGATGGTGATCTAAAAGAAGTAATCGGACAGGGACCAAGTATTACATATAAAAGATCTACTAGTTCATAGCCACCAAAAGGAAGAAAAAGAAGAGACATCGGATCATTCCCATGTGGCCACTGTACGGTATGTTAATATATGCCAAAATGTTTGTTTGTTCTGCTCTGTCTGTGTTCACTCTGTGTCTGAGTCTTGCTTGTACCCTGTGCTCTGTATGTTATACTCTTGTTCGGTATTCTGGAGTCTATTCAGGCTCAACTGGTTTTAGTCTAGTGTTTCATGTATTCTATTTCCGTTTCCTACTGGGTCAGCATTTTGTCCACACAGTGAAGTGTGTCCGCTGGCCAGTAGCCTATTTGGCTTTATTATTAATGGTTACTCCTATAGTGGAGTGGGGAGTCCAGTTTGTAGGTTCTGTGTCCCAGTGTGAACAGTGTCTTATATTTATATCCTGTTTGGTTGATCTGATCTTTGTCCTTTGTCCTTGTAACTGTTTGTGAACAGTGTTCTATGTTACCTGTTCAGTTTAGTATTTTGGCTCTAAGTTCTTCTGTTTATCCCCTTCATCTCCTGGATTCTGCTGTATACCCATATCATGCCTAGTCTTGTTCATTTTATCATGTCTGCCTTTATCTGATATCCGGTTTATGAACTGTTTGTTAATTCACTATACAGTATTCTGCTCTGTTTGTGAGTTTATATTCTGCCCTGTTAGTATTTGTATTCTGTCTGGTATATCTGGTTGTCTAGTGGTTGTCTGTTTCTGCTCTGGTCTGTGACTGACTTTAGCGCAGGAAGGGACCGGGCCCCCCATCGTTTAGGGCAAGTAGACAGGGAGAGATTTTTTAAGGGTCAGTTTAGGGCTCATTCTCCCTGTCCCCCCAGTCGGTCCTGACAGAGGATATCCTAAGAAATTCATGAGGAAGGCATATAATAAAGCAGATAGAAGATCTAGGACCTCATTACTGGAAGATAAGAACGAACCAATGGGTAATACGGATAAAATCATTCGTTGTGAATGTATGATTGTTACTCCACACAAGTTATGAAGATTTTGAGAAGATACTGGCTGGTATTACAGGCAGATGGTGATCTAAAAGAAGTAATCGGACAGGGGCGAAGTATTACATATAAAAGATCTACTAGTTCATAGCCACCAAAAGGAAGAAAAAGAAGAGACATCGGATCATTCCCATGTGGCCACTGTACGGTATGTTAATATATGCCAAGGACCAAAACCTTCACCAACCCTCAAGATAAGAGGATATATGAAATAAGAGAATTCATCAACTGTAGCATTTCTAATGTAATATATGCAGCGAAATGCGAATGCCACCTAATTTATGTGGGGAAGACAAGTCAACATTTAAAGGGGTACTCCGCCCCTAGACATCTTATCCCCTATCCAAAGGATAGGGTATAAGATGTCAGATCGCCGCGGTCCCACTGCTGGGGACCCCGGGATCCCCGCTGCGGCACCACGCTATCATTACAGCACAGAGCGAGTTTGCTCTGTGCATAATGACGGGCGATACGGGGGACGGAGCAGCGTGACGTCATGGCTCTGCCCCTCATGACATCACGGCCCGTCCCCTTAATGCAAGTCTATGGGAGGGGGCGTGATGACCGCCACGCCCCCTCCCATAGACTTGTATTGAAAGGGGCGGGCCGGTACATCACGAGGGGCGGAGCCGTGACGTAACGATGCTCCGGCCCCTGTACCGCCCATCATTACGTGCAGAGCGAACTCGCTCTGCGCAGTAATGATGGCGGGGTGCCACAGCGGAGATCCCGGGGGTCCCCAGCAGCAGGACCCCGGTGATCTGACATCTTATCCCTTATCCTTTGGATAGGGGATAAGATGTCTAGGGGCGGAATACCCCTTTAAAGAAGAGAATAGGAAAACACTTAAGTACTATAAGAACACAGCTTTTTTGTAGGGTTGAATAAAGCGATAAAAATAAGGAAAGAACCATATATACGTGATATACAGACATACTCAACCTGAATGAACTGTCAGTTCACTAATGGTTAATATGCTTGGTAAGTAACCTGCTTACCTACCTGTCAGCATTGGTACAAATAAAATTGTGATATCCGGCATGGAAGTGTAAGAAAAATTAAAGCCTATTTCTTACCTGACATATGTAGAGAATAGATACAATAACCATAAAATAAAATAAACTGAGAATTTACCATCAGGCTTTTTGAAGACCCTGGGGTAGATAGCGTGTTTATAGTATAGTTTAAGGCAGGGGTGTCAAACTCAAATTCATCAGGGGCCGCATCAGCAGTTTGGTCACCCTCAAAGGGCCGGTTGTATCTGTAGGACCCCCCCCCCCCCCCCCCACACACACACACACACATATCGTATATGCCGGCGTGTAAGACGACTGGGTGTATAAGACGACTCCCAACTTTTACAGTTAAAATGTAGAGTTTGGGATATACTCGCCATATATGACTACCCCTCCTACCGCAATGTACAGTACCTTGTAGTTCCCCCCACATTAGGTAGGCAGCATGTTCCCCCACATTAGTAGGCAGCATGTTCCCCCACATTAGGTTGGCAGTATAGTTCCCCCCACATTAGGTAGGCAGTATAGTTCCCCCCACATTAGGTAGGCAGCATGTTCCCCCACACTAGTTGGCAGCATGTTCCCCCACATTAGGTTGGCAGTATAGTTCACCCCACATTAGGTTGGCAGTATAGTTACCCCCACATTAGGTAGGCAGCATGTTCCCCCACATTAGTTGGCAGCATGTTCCCCCACATTAGGTTGGCAGTATAGTTCCCACCACAATAGGTTGACAGTATAGTTCCCCCCACATTAGGTTGGCAGTATAGTTCCCCCCACATTAGGTAGGCAGCATGTCCCCCACATTAGTAGGCAGCATGTTCCCCCACATTAGGTTGGCAGTATAGTTCCCCCACATTAGGTAGGCAGTATAATTCCCCCCACATTAGGTAGGCAGCATGTTCCCCCACATTAGTTGGCAGCATGTTCCCCCACATTAGTTGGCAGCATGTTCCCCCACATTAGGTAGCCAGTATAGTTCCCCACACATTAGGTAGACAGTATAGTTCCCCCACATTAGGTAGGCAGCATGTTCCCCCACATTAGTTGGCAGCATGTTCCCCCACATTAGGTTGGCAGTATAGTTCCCCCCACATTAGGTAGGCAGCATGTTCCCCCACATTAGGTAGGCAGCATGTTGCCGCACATTAGTTGGCAGCATGTTCCCCCACATTAGTTGGCAGCATGTTCCCCCCACATTAGGTTGGCAGCACCCCCCCCCCCCCTCCCTCCCTCCCCACAGACATACAGCCTCCAGCCATATACAGTGTATGGCTGGAGGCTGTATGTCTGTGTGGTGCCCCAACTGTGATCCGGTCACCGCTCCTCCGGCCCGGGGTCACAATCTACTGCTATGGCCTATGGACCATAGCAGTAGGTGCCAGGACCGGTGGAGCGGTGACCGGAACGCTGAAGAAGATAACACGCCGCCGGTAACTTACCAGGCCCAGGCCGGCGTGCATCCTGCGATGATCCTCCCATCCTCCTGGTCCTCCCGCGTCTCAATTGGTTGTACGCACCGGATGTCACTGACGTCCCGTGTGTACAACCATAGAGGCGGAGGACCAGGAGGACCGAAGGAGGATCGCTAGAGGGCAGACGTTCTCTGGCTTGTAGGCTGCCGCGCATGCGCTGAAGAGGCGGCTTTCTTGTGTCAAAAAAAAAGCGTCCAAAAAAAAAAGCGATAATAAAAGGTGAAGGCTGGCGGCCGGCGGCGGCTACGCGGGCCACATGACGAGGTCTGGCGGGCCGGATTCAGCCCGCGGGCCTTGTGTTTCACACCCGTGGTTTAAGGTTACACTTGTGGTCGTGGCTCGAAGAGCCGTGAATGAATAACCTAAGGAGAAAACATGATTAGGATGACTTACCGACCTAACCTTGAATTCCTATGAAACCTGAAACATAAGAAGAAGTAAGGAAACAGCGGTTGAAGTGTGCCCAAAGTACCGCGACCGTGGGTACGCCTATAGAGGGCAAAAAGTCAGAAATAGGGTGCAACTTGATTTTATTTAGTTTACAGAGCCAGTATCTTAAATACATTTGCCATTTCCATTGAAGGGTCGGGCACATAACGGTCAAAGCAAGCAGAACTCCAACGACCCAGCTTCTTGATCATGTGAGCTGGAACGTTGTGTCTAGAAGCAGCTGAGGCCGCGGCAATTCTGAATGAGTGCCCTGTGATGCCTGCAGAGTCTTTACCCAACATGGTGATGAGTGACCGGACGTGTTTGATGAACTGTGATGACGTTAAAGCCTGGCCACCAAGAGGTAGAAGAGAAGAAAGTGAAGAAAGTGACACACCTCTGAGAGCAGCCTTGATGGGACGTGTGGAAAGCAGTGACGGTGCATTAGGGTGCAACAAGGACCTGTGGTGCTGAAGACCCGTGAGGTGCAGCTTGATGGTATTGTGGGACAAGTGTAAGGAGGAGTGGCAAAAATCAATGAACGCTAGGGAAGAATGCAACGAGATTGTGGCAGGCAGACCTAAGTTGTTCATGAAGGTAGTGAAAGACGCCAGAGCAGAATCATAAGCCCTAATCGTGCTGGGTGCTAAGGAACCTCGGATTAGAGCGATAGCCACTGCTGAGTAGGTGGCTAGGCCGTCAGTTGCTGGAGCGGGGGGACCGTGATTCCGGTTTGATCTGCTCCTGGTAGTACCTGAAAGAACAGCCTCAGGTTAGCTCGGGACAATGCGTCCGCTGCAACATTTAACCTGCCCTCAATATGTTCGACTGAGAAGTGGAAGTTGTGCTCGAGTGCTAGAAACACGAACTTCCTGACGAAGCGCATGATGTGGGGGGACTTAGAGCACCCTTTGCTTAGTATATCGACCGTGGCCGTGTTGTCGCATATGAAGCGAACAGTCGTGTTACTCCAAGACCGTCCCCACACTGCAGCGGCCGCTACAATGGGATATATCTCGAACAGTGCAGAGGTTTCTTTGAAACCGGGAATGTTGCCGATCTCTGGAGGCCAAGGACCTGCCAGCCACTGATTCTTGTGTATAGCTGCGAACCCGAGTGCAGAAGCATTGGACCGCACAATGGGGGACAGTTCTGATGCTCCAGGAGTAAAGAAAGACACCCCATTCCATTTGTCTAAAAACTGGTCCCACATAAGTAGATCTGCCATGGCTTCATTGTCAATGTGAATAGTCTGCCTCTGGCCAGAGACTGAGGGGAGAAGGTCCAGGAGCCTGGAAATGAATGCTCTCCCCTGAGGGATAATCCTCATGGCGAAAGCTATCATTCCCAGGAGGCTTTGAAGCTCGACCCTGGAGACCGTACGACACCTGGAGAGGCTGTGTAGTCGCTCGCGGATTCTGGCCAGTTTGTCCTGTGGTAGTCTCGCTTGCATGTTCCCGGTATCCAGGATGATACCCAAGAAGACAAGCTGGGTGGAGGGACCCTCTGTTTTGTGTGAAGCGACAGGGACGCCAATCTCTTTGAACAAAGCCAGCAGTGAGGAAAGGTTACTTGGAGTATGTTTGGGGTGTTCAAGCAACAAGAAACCGTCCAAGTAATGTATGGTGTGTTGGCAGTGTGTGACGTTTTGGAGTGCCCAGTGAAGGGCTGTGGCCAACTGATCGAAAAGCCACGTGCTACTCTTCACGCCAAAAGTGAGTTTGGTGGTGAGACCAAGCCTGTGTGGAATCCGTCACAGAACCCAGCCACCAACCAATTGACTCAGTTGGGATCAGGGTGACAGGCGAGGACCCCGGCCAGGACCTGCACCTGGACCACGCCTAGTTCGCCTGAGAGCCCCTATGGGAGCAGATTGAGCTGGGGTGAGCTCTGTAACAGGTGAGACATATGTGCAGGAGTCTGCAGTTGCTGTATTGACAGGAGGAGAGATTGAAGTTGTTGCAGATCGGGGATTTGCCCAGTAACCTCACCTGCTGGAGCTAGGCTCCCCTGGGTCGCTGCTCCTAGGACACCAGTTGGCTGAGTGGGAGGTGAGTCCGCATACAGCGCAGGAGGGAGCTTTCATGCCTGCGAAGTGATCGCAATAGAGCTCCGTATCAACAACCCCCCAGTTAGTTATATAGTTGAATTCGGCGTAAGCTGCCGCTGCTTTGGCCTAGAAGGATTTGTGGTAATCATAAAACGTAGTGCCCCCGTATTTATGAGCCATCTGGATAACTCTGTGCAGAAACAGGTCTAACTCGCCCCTGCGGCTAGGGCTGACCGAGCAGATGACGTCCCTTAAGAGGCGGAATGCAAGGACGAATTCGGTGACGTTCAAGGACCTGTTGAGCCTGGCGTCCTTGCTTTTGAATGTCACCGCCAGCTCACCACAGGCGACAGTCTTGGTGTCCTTGATGTCTGTCGTAGCGATTAGGAGGGACACAAGGTTGACATCCTTGCCCTCTAGGATCTCTTTTTTAATGGGCGTCGGGATGAGATGCGCTGGGGTGATGTTGGGTGGGAATGGTGGCGTACCTGTAGGTGTAGCCTGTGAGGTAGAAGCCGTGGGAGCTGCCGTAGTGGGAGCAGATTCGCTACTCTTGGAGGAGTCCATAAAGTCCAGTCTGGCATTATAGTATGAAGCTGGGACAGCGAGGCGCTTGACGCCTGAGCCTGGACAGCTTCCTGACTGCCCCCGGGGGCTTGGTCGGCAGTGAGCAGGTTATACAGTTTGCCCTTCCTGGCAGAGGCTGGGAAGGGGATCTCCCTTCGCCTTAACTCCTCCATCAACCTGGGAATGGTCCATACTCGGTATGACAGCATTCTGCCTCGGTCCGAAGCCCTGGCGGGGGTCTCCGGAACAGAGAGGGCATCCTCAATGTCCGAGCGATGGGACATACCTCTAGCCGAACCTATCTGGGCCAGTGAAGGGTGCCGGTGGGGAAAAGAAAAATGACTGATGAATTTGCAACTAACTCAACTTCACCTAGCTACTAGACACGGGAACTGACCTGCTGCTGTCCTGAGCTGTAGGGACAACGCGACAGCCTTGGCAGCACGACCTGATACAGCTGTGAATATTATATGAGACAATTAGCGTGGTGTAACAACTAGAGGGTGTGGGTGGCGAAGAGAGTAATTACTGTAGTGACTATGTGTATGCCGTTTGCGCTGAAGAAGAGTCAGAAACGGCACATGCAGAGGACCCCGCTGAAGACGTGTCAGACAAAAGGTGATCCTCCGCTGTTGCGCTGAATGAGTCAGGTACAACATGAGTGCCATGCCCCGACTGAAGCAGAGTCAGATCGAGAGCCGAGTGGCAGGTGTGTGTGAGGATGCGCGTGGCTGTGACGGAATGTCAGTAGCAGCGTCATGCGTGACATCGGGGAGTATACCCGTGGATGTCAGAACTGTGGATCACGGGACGTGAGTTTGTGGGTTTGCACGTGTGTATGTGTATATAATATGTATTTCCCCCGCCCCCCCCCCCCTTTTTTTTTTTTTTTGTACCTCAAGCTGCAAGCTGAGAGGAAAACGTTTAGAAGGGAACCTAATCACCGACCACCAACTAGACAAACCTGAGGGGGGGGGGAAGAAATCACAGAAATGACATTTTGGAAGCATAGTAGATCCAGTAGCGACCGTGAAAATGGAAATTAGGAGTGGTACAGTGTGAGTACGCAATTCTCTCCCTGCCTTGAGCTGAAGGGAGCCACTGGTGAGGTCTGGTAGCCATGGGAACTGAGCAACAACGTGGAGCATGCATGAGTCGTGGGCCCGTTGCTATGGAGACCATGGAGACCGGTGTTTTGAGTGGGCGTGAAGCCCTGCGCTCACTGAACTCACTGTGCAGGTGTCCCAGGCGAGAAGTGGCACCCTGGATTTTTTATGTGCTGCCCCAGGAGAGTGCATGCATGCCTTTTCCCTCTTGTTTTATAGTCTCTTACATGCCCTGTCTCCCAGGGGAGACCCCCATATGCAGCAATACCCCAAAACAAAACAAAAACTCCTCCCCTTTATGTACATTATACATGTATATATCTATTTTTCTCTGGGCCCGGGGTGCATGCCCCGCCCACCGTGACCCCGGAGCCCCGCCCCTCCCATCTCCCCGCCTTGTCTAGGACACGCCGGGAGACTAGAGAGGGGAAGGAGCGCGAGGCCCGGCGGGACGGATACACCGATCGGCACCCGTGTCGGCCTCCCCTCGGTGAGTGACGCGAGGCGGCACCGGGGGAGTGACGCCATCCGCTGGCGCCGCGAAACCCCGCCTCCCCCAGCCATGCCGCCGACAAGCAAGCGAGAGGCGTGAGGGAACGGAGCAGGGGGACCAGCACGAGGACATCTCCCCGCCCCGGGCCAGCGGCGCCACCAGGCCGAAGGAGAACCAGGTAGGGGCGGAGCCCTGTTGTTGACCGGGGAAACCCGGACTCCCGGGAGCGGCAGCAAAGCCGGCGGGAGGGCCCGGGAATGTGGGGGGAGGGCGGCCCTGGCGAGGAGAGCAGTACCCTATCCCAGAACAACGTAGACAGGGAGCAGTGGGGTTGCATAAACAGGACACATAGAAGCCGGGAACCGGCGCTTACCTGAAAAACCTCGTAGAGGACGGGGGATAGGACCGACACAGAAACCACCAACTAACTCTCCAGGAACGTGAGACCTAATACAGTAGCCTACAAGAGAACTACTGCCAATGATACACATGCCCCTACCTGTGGGAGAGGTGTGGTTTTATACCCCACGCCACTCCCACAAATGCAGCCAATTAGGCTTTCAACGTGTGTGAAATTTTTATAAGCACAGAAATTTTTATGGCACAGATCCTAATAGGGAGATACAGCGGCATACCAATCTGAATATGAACATAAATCAGGGTTATACCCAAAATAACTGCGTTGACAGTTGGGATAGGAAATTCTCAGAATGATGGTTATGCTGCAATAAATCCCCAATATAAAGAAGTGGACTAATACAGTCACTCAGAAAAGGATCTTTTCTCCCCTTTGTATTTTTACATTTCTATATCACTGAAAAAATTTATTTTTTAAGTGAGAAATACATTTCTATATCACTTAAAAAATAATTTTTTTAAGTGAAAAATAATAAAATAGAAATTTTAGGTGGGTTCCCTAGAAATAGGGATTCAGTCCCTGCTGGGCTTAGGCCCAAAAGGGAATGGCTATACATCTCTGGACTCAGGGCTCTTTTTTACCTTCTCATTCGGATTGTCTACTATGGGTCCCTTATTGAGGATACGGTCTACATCCTAAAGGTTTGCAGCCCATGATCCTAACAATTACCCCATGGATTGAGGTATATGCGATGAACCAAGCTCTCATTAATGGGGTATTACAGGAGAAAACTTTTTTTTATATTTAAACTGGCTCCAGAAAGTTAAACAGATTTATAAATTACTTTATAGAAGTAATTTATAAATCTGTTTAACTTTCTTAAAGGGGTAGTCCAGTGGTGAAAAACGTATCCCTATCCTAAGGATAGGGGATAAGTTTGAGATCGCGGGGGGTCCGACCGCTGGGGCCCCCTGTGATCTCTCTGTACAGGGGCCAGGCTCTCCGGCCAGATAGCGGGTGTCGACCTCCGCACGAAGCGGCGGCCGACACGCCCCCTCAATACATCTCTATAGCAGAGCCGGAGATTGCCGAAGGCAGTGCTTCGGCTCTGCCATAGAGTTGTATTGAGGGGGCGTGTGGGCCGCCGCTTCGTGCGGAGGTCGACACGCCCCCTTCCCGCGGGCTGTCGGGGCTCCGTACAGGAGATCGCAGGGGGCCCTAGCGGTCGGACCCCCCGCGATCTGCAACTTATCCCCTATCCTTAGGATAGGGGATAAGTTGTTCACCACTGGGTCACCACTGGACTACTGCTTTAAACCTTCCAATAATTATCAGCTGCTGAAGTTGAGTTGTTCTTTTCTGTCTGGCAACAGTGCTCTCTGCTGACATCTCTGCTTGTCTCGGGAACTGCACAGAGTAGAAGAGGTTTGCTATATGGATTTGCTTCTACTCTGAACAGTTCCCGATACAGATATAATTGGAGAGCACTTAGACAGAAAAGAACAACTCAACTTCAGCAGCTCATAAGTACCGAAAGGATTAAGATTTTTTAATAGAAGTAACTTACAAATCTGTTTAAATTCCTGGAGCCAGGTGATATATACATTTTTTTTCCTAGATAACCCCTTTAAAGTGAGAGTCTAAGATATCTGTTACGGCATGTAAGGTAGATGCCCCTAGTAGGAAGTTAATTTTGCTCCTGTTTACCACCAGACTTTTTTTATATTGAAAATAAACATCATAAACACACAAACAATGTCCTGTAACACATTGCAGGCTAGGAAGAAGCACACAATAACTGCATACAATTATCTACATAGCACAAAAGTACAACATAACAGCAAAGGTGTCCCTACACTATACATCATACTACATGCTACACTAACAATCCTGCACACAACATGAAACAAAGTAAAAAGTTGTTGTTGAGTGCTTACCGTGGTGGCGCTACAAGATACTGACAATGAGGTGACTCCTGTTGGGCTGCATCCATTCAAGAGACTTCGCATGGCATGAAAAGAGGAGCCTGGAATCATTGCAGATATAGCATAGGGGACTGCCAATGGGTGACTCTGCCAGAAAGCCACAGCCAAGAGGAAGATAATAAGGACAGGCAAAGTTTGATGGTTGGAATAGTGAAAGGAGGTGCAGCCTCAACCACCAGCCTATTAAACTGTTTGTGTGCATTAAGAACTGTGCCTCCATATGAGAACAACCAAGCTTAAAGGGGTATTCCGCCCCTAGACATCTTATCCCCTATCCAAAGGATAGGGGATAAGATGTCAGATCGCCGCGGTCCCGCTGCTGGGGACCCCCGGGATCACCCCGCTATCATTACAGCACAGAGCGAGTTCGCTCTGCACGTAATGATGGGCGGTACAGGGGCCGGAGCATCGTTACGTCACGGCTCCGCCCCTCGTGATGTACCGGCCCGCCCCTTTCAATACAAGTCTATGGGAGGGGGCGTGGCGGTCGTCAGGCCCCCTCCCATAGACTTGTATTAAGGGGACGGGCCGTGATGTCACGAGGGGCGGCGCCATGATGTCACGCTGCTCCGGCCCCTGTACCGCCCATCATTACGCACAGAGCGAACTCGCTCTGTGCAGTAATGATAGCGCGGTGCCGGAGCGGGGATCCTGGGGGTCCCAGTAGCGGGACCGCGGCGATCTGACATCTTATCCCCTATCCTTTGGATAGGGGATAAAATGTCTAGTGGCGGAATACCCCTTTAAAGGAAATGTGTCATCACTTTCATGCCATTTGAACCAAGATTTATTGGGGCAGTCCTCAGCAACTTCTCTCTACTCCATAGGCCTTGACTGACATCTTCCTGAATATGTATAGCGATCGCTCTATCAATCAAGGTTGATGGAATGGTGAATGCTGAGGCCTCCCCAATGACTCACGGTACAAGCAGCATGGAAATGATGACAGGTTCCCTTTAGGGTAGGGTCACACATGCCGTATTTTGATGCGTATTTTCTGCTGCTGATTTTACTACCTATTGACTTCAATGGGTAAAAAAATATACAGCAGCACAATAAGGCGCATGTGACCCTACCCTTAAAATGCCTAATTGTAACTTCTTAGCCAGTTGTCTTCTCATGAGTAAAGTAGAGGTGAACCCCATGATACCAAAAATTATGGGTTTGGAGTTAGTTTCCAACACCTCAGGTAAAAATTAAAGGGGTATTCCGGGCAAAAACATCTTATCCCCTATCGAAAGGATAGGGGATAAGATGTCTGATCCCGGGATCTCCCTGCAGCAGCCTGTATTCTATCCGTAGCAGCGTCTGCAGTTTCGGAAACCGCCGGGCTTCCGAGACGGGGACGTGACACGCCAAGCCCCCTCCATTCATTTCTATGGGAGGGGGCGTAACGGCCGCAACGCCCCCTCCCATAGACATGAATGGAGGGGGCGTGGCGTGGCGTGACGTCACATCCAGTCTCGGAAGCCCGGCGGTTTCCGAAACTGCAGACGCAGCTACACATGTACCTTGTCATGTACCTTTAATATCACATTTGACTAGTGCAAATGAAAGCAAACATACTGCAGAGTTTTGCCATTTACACATAAGTAAGAAACATCATTGTATGCAGGTGGATGCTCTAAATATCTGTGATCTCATTGCACAATGTAGTGTGTATATAAACATAATTATATTGCCTCACAACCAAGTAGTTGTGTGGACAACGCCCTATACCAGTTGTATAGTCAGCATGAAAGGAATGTAGGATTTCATGTGTGCTGCTTGCTCTGTCATAGACAGATTGTAGGTAAAGTTACTGACAAAGAAACTGTCCTTCCTATATGGAGGCTCCAGTAAAATCAATAATTGCAAAATTATAAGTTAGGGGTTCACAAAAACCAACACTTAAAGGGGTGCTCTCTGCTCTACTTAAAGGGGTGCTTTCTGCTGACATCTCTGTCCATTTAGGAACTGTCAAGAAAAGCATATGTTTTCTATGGGGATTTTCTCCTACTCTGGACAGTTCTTAAAATGGACAGAGGTGTCAGCAGAGAGCACTGTGGTCATGATGTCGGCAGAGAGCTCTGTGTTCCAAAAGGAAAAGAATTTCCTATGTAGTATTCAGCAGCTAATAAGTACTGGACGGATTAAGATGTTTTAATAGAAGTAATTTACATATCTGTTTAACTTTCTGGCAACAGTTGATTAAAAAAAAAAAAATAATTCCACCGGAGTACCCTTTTAATCCCTTAACGACGCAGGACGTATATTTACGTCCTGCGCCGGCTCCCGCGATATGAAGCGGGGTCGCACTGCGACCCCGCATCACATCGCGTCGGTCCCGGTGCTCATCAACGGCCGGGACCCGCGGCTAATACCACACATCGCCGATCGCGGCAATGTGCGGTATTAACCCTTTAGAAGCGGCGGTCAAAGCTGACCGCCGCTTCTAAAGTGAAAGTGAAACTATCCCAACTAGTCAGTCGGGCTGTTCGGGACCGCCGCGGTGAAATCGTGGCATCCCGAACAGCTTACAGGACACCGGGAGGGCCCTTACCTGCCTCCTCGGTGTCCGATCGACGAATGACTGCTCTGTGCTTGAGATCCAGGCAGGAGCAGTCTAGCGCAGATAACACTGATCACAGGCGTGTTAATACACGCCAGTGATCAGCATGAGAGATCAGTGTGTGCAGTGTTATAGGTCCCTATGGGACCTATAACACTGCAAAAAAAAAGTTTAAAAAAAGTGTTAATAAAGGTCATTTAACCCCTTCCCTAATAAAAGTTTGAATCACCCCCCTTTTACCATAAATTTTTTTTTAACAGTGTAAATAACATAAACATATGTGGTATCGCCACGTGCGTAAATGTCCGAACTATAAAAATATATCATTAATTAAATCGCACGGTCAATGGCGTATACGTAAAAAAAATTCCAAAGTCCAAAAAAGCGTATTTTGGTCACTTTTTATACCATTAAAAAATTTATAAAAAGTGATCAAAAAGTCCGATCAAAACAAAAATCATATCGATAAAAACTTCAGATCACGGCGCAAAAACTTAGTCCTCACACCGCCCTGTACGTGGAAAAATAAAAAAGTTATAGGGGTCAGAAGATGACATTTTTAAACATATAAATTTTGCTGCATGTAGTTATGATTTTTTTAAGGAGTACGACAAAGTCAATCCTATATAAGTAGGGTATCATTTTAACCATATGGACCTACAGAATAATGAAAAGGTGTCATTTTTACCGAAATATGCACTGTGTAGAAATGTAAGCCCCCAAAAGTTACAAAATGGCGTTTTTTCGCCGATTTTGTCGCACAATGATTTTTTTTTCTGTTTCGCCGTGAATTTTTGGGTAAAATGACTAATGTCACTGCAAAGTAGAATTGGTGAAGCAAAAAATAAGCCATAATAAGGATTTTTAGGTGGAAAATTTAAAGGGTTATGATTTTTAAAAGGTAAGGAGGAAAAAATGAAAGTGCAAAAACTGAAAAACCCTGAGTCCTTAAGGGGTTAAGTATAGAACCTATAGGTGTGTGGAACACACCAGTATGTTAAATCCCCAAGAAGTAAAACCGAATATGGTGTATGGTTAAAAATATTTTATTAAATAATTAATAGGGTATGGCTACAAAATCGATCTATACATATAAATAATATTTTATTAAAAATACGTAAATATATAAATTAAAGGAATAGGGGGTACTGGGGTGGAGAATCCTGTCAGGGAGAACAGGTAAATAAATAATAATAATTTAATAATAATTTATTTATATAGCGCCTACAGATTCCGCAGCGCTTACAATTATGGGGTGCAAACAAAGACAAGTATCAGACATAATATTACACAATAACTATTCAAACAAGAGGTATGGGGATATATTGAGGATATGTTGGGGATATGTTGGGGATATATTGAGGATATGTTGGGGATATGTTGGGGCCAATTAGAGAATGTTATAGGCCTGTCTGAAGAGGTGTGTTTTCAGGCCACGTTTGAAACTATGGATGTTGTTGTTGAGTCTGAGGGATTGAGGTATAGCATTCCAGAGAATCGGTGCAGCACGAGTGACGTCTTGGAGATGGGAGTGAGATGTTCGGATTATAGAAGATGTTAGTGTGAGGTCATTAGCAGATCGGAGAGAACGTGTAGGATGGTAGACAGAGATGAGAGAGGAGATGTAGGGAGGTGCAGCATTGTGGAGGGCTTTGTGTGTGAGAATGAGGATTTTGTACTGTATTCTGGACTGAATTGGTAACCAGTGTAGTGACTGGCATAGGGAGGAGGCATCGGTGTAGCGGCTGGAGAGGAAGATGAGTCTGGCTGCGGCATTAAGGATGGACTGGAGAGGAGAGAGTTTGGAGAAAGGAAGGCCTTTTAGTAAAGATATAGTATAAAAATTATGGTATAGAGACCTGGCTATACTGTAAAAAGTGATGGTGCTGTGGGAGTGCAAACACTGTGCAGTTAAACTGAGTGCAAGAGAAGGGTGCTAAATCAATTCATAAATAAATAAAATACACTCGTGATACATCCATATAATGAAAGGAACACGTGACAGTGCAAATAGCATCAGGTAGCAGCAAAAAATAGCAGCAATTACCATGAAAGTAGCAGCAAAAAAAAAAAAACAGGAATAGGTAGTTGTGCAAATAGCAACAGTGCTAGTGAAGGTAGCAGCCAGTATACAGATAGACAACTCGTGCAAAGAAGACAGGACTCACCCCAGCCTGGGATGTGGACCTGGATGACCTTAGTATTTATATGATATGTGTGCCAATAGAAAAACAGGTAAACACCTGATTTGTGAGGGAGCAGAGTCCGGAGGCCGGACATGACCTCAGACGCCACTGATTGTGTGAGCGCGTCACTCCCGATTCATCAGACGGGATATCGCGAGACCAGCAGCGTGTTACATATAGGCTATTCTGCTCTATATTAAGACGCAGGGAAAATGGCCACCATATGTTCAACTGCGCACGCGCGCGTCACTGAACACAAAAAGCCATAATGATTGAGGCTACAAAAAAATGCCCGGCGATCATGCTAGATATATATGTGGTGAAACAGACAGGAGGGATAACGGACAATGTATTGAGCAAATAGATGTGACATGGCATTATGTAAAGGGAGGAGGACATAAATAATGATGGGGAATTGGAGAAATGGATGAAAAAAGTATTGGAAGGAAGGAAAGAACAATGGATAGATGCAGTTACCACGAAAGGTTAATAGTGGTGAAATTGGAAAAAATAAAAGACCATGGAATAATTATAATACTATTGAATAGCATGCAAGATAACATAATTAGTGCAAAATAGTGTATTATAGCGTGATAGTACATACACATAGGTAATTGCATAAAACAATAAAAGAATTGATGAAGAATGAGATGATAGATTAGGACAAATGCACAAGATGGGGTAAACACATAATAATTGAGTCCACATGTGTATTTAGTGATATAATTACGAAAACATGTCGACAAAGAAGTGGTATAGCATGCATAAAGATGGGGGGCCCCCCAAAAATGGTAGTGATTGTGATGTATGTATACCACAATCAACAAAAGGTATGCACGCATATGTATATTTAATATACATACACATGCAGACCAAAGAATATTCAAGAGGACATAAAAGAATAAAATATATTGAAAAGTGATGGTGAATATAGGAAAAACTAAAAAAAAAAGGAAAAATATGAATGAAAAAATAAATGAAAAAAATCATAGTTGGCATTGTGTGAAGAGGAAAAAAGGGGGAGGAAAACAGAACAACATGATATGGAGTAAGGGTATTCATGACGTTTAGTCCAAATGCCCAAAGAATCTATAAAACATGGATAAAAAATATGAATAAAAAATATAAAAAGACACGAATGACTACACTGACACACACCAATACTACGGACAGAACATAAAATAAATAAATATGAAGTTTATACACCTCCAAGTATAAGATTTAAAAAACACTTGGAGGTGTATATTTAATGCACCTTGATCACTATTAGGGCAGCATTAAGGTCCACCTGTGAGGCCGGCAACATACTAGCCAACTCGGGTGGGGCTTATAGTCTGCCTCCCTCCTCCCCTTGTATGTGTGCCCAGCCATACTGAAGGTTACTGGGAGCAGGCTGTAAGTCGGGCCTAATGCTACTGTAATTGCCCACTGGCCCCTGGTTTTGATTATCACGCACAGGTAGGTTAGTGTTAGGTCCCGTGCCACTTGAGAAACCTTGGTGTTGGTGTGCGGGCTCTGGTATGTCCTTCATCTAAGGATATTCTGGCGAATGTCTCAATTTTAACATCAGTGTTGAGGGATAGCCGATGTTATTGCATAAATCTACCACAGTAGTGCACCTAAATTCCTGTAATGTCCTCAGAGACCTCCACCTCCCGCAAACCTTTGCCTGTACCCCAATCCAGATACACACAGGCCATGGGCACAGCAGGTCGCACACCTCCAATTCCTTTTAAAGCCATGGTTCTTCCAGGGATGATGTCCTCTGAATCCACCACTTCAGGCCACACCAAGGTAAATGAGGCTCCAGAATCTCGTAAACCCACTGTCACCCGGTCACCCAGTTATACTCTGTAGGTTATCCCCTCTTTTCTCCGGACAACAGAAGAATGGCTGTGTGTCCTCCAGCTGCCGGTGGAGAATTCTTTTTGTTGGGGCAAGTGGCACTCAGGTGCCCAATTTTATTGCATCTGTAACATCGGCGGGTGTCCCCCTGACCCAATGTGGCTCCTGTTGCTTTTGGTGATGATGGCAAGAATTTCCCCGCTGGCCGGGTGGTGCTTTGTGATTGTGTGGCTCTCCTCCAGGTACTTGCTCCAGCTTGTGCAGATCCATGCTTTGCTGCTGACACCCAGTTATTGGCAAAGTCATCTCCAAGTTCTGCTGCTTCCGCTGCTGTTTTGGCTTTGCGGTCCAAAATCCACTCTCTGGCTTCAAAGCTCCGTGTTTGGAGAAACTGATCCAGGACCATCAAGTCCTCCAGGACCTAATAAGTAGTGACTTGTAGGCCCCCAGTCCATTGCCTGAATGCAGTCCTTAGCTGTCCTGCATGTTCAGTGCAGCTTTCTGTGGCACTGTTTTGCAAAGTCCGAAATCTTTTCCGATAAGCCTCTGGAGTCAGATTAAAACTTTTTAGCAGGGAAGATTTTATTGCCTCATAGTCCTGGTCACTTTCAGAGGGAAGAAAAGCAAACACATCCAAAGCTTTCCCTCGCAACCGAGGGGTTAGATATCGCTCCCACTGTTCCTTAGGTAGATGGAACTGCCGGCAAACCTTTTCAAATCCCCTCAGGAACACATCCAGGTCACCATCTTTCTTCAACATGGGGAAATGTTCCAAGCGAGGTTTGTGGTCTCCTTGATCCTGCACATCACTGCATGCAGATAAAGCATGCCCTCTCAGCCTCAGAACCTCCAGTTCATGCCTCCACTGGGCCTCTCTTTCTGCTGCCTCTCTCTCTCTCTCTCTCTGCGGCCCGTGCTTGTGCCTCTCTCTCTCTCTCTGCAGTCTGGTACTGGAGAAGCATTTGGAGTTTCATATTAGCATATGTTCGGATTATAGAAGATGTTAGTGTGGGGTCATTAGCAGATCGGAGAGAACGTGTAGGATGGTAGACAGAGATAAGAGAGAAGATGTGGGGAGGTGCAGCATTGTGAAGGGCTTTGTGTGTGAGACTGAGGATTTTGTACTGTATTCTGGACTGAATTGGTAACCAGTGTAGTGACTGGCACAGGGCTGGAGAGGAAGATGAGTCTGGCTGCGGCATTAAGGATGGACTGGAGAGGAGAGAGTTTGGAGAAAGGAAGGCCTATTAGTAAAGATATAGTATAAAAATTATGGTATAGAGACCTGGCTATACTGTATAAAGTGCTGGTGCTGTGGGAGTGCAAACACTGTGCAGTTAAACTGAGTGCAAGAGAAGGGTGCTAAATCAATTCATAAATAAATAAAATACACTCGTGATACATCCATATAATGAAAGGAACACGTGACAGTGCAAATAGCATCAGGTAGCAGCAAAAAATAGCAGCCATTACCATGAAAGTAGCAGCAAAAAAAAAAAAAAAACAGGAATAGGTAGTTGTGCAAATAGCAACAGTGCTAGTGAAGGTAGCAGCCAGTATACAGATAGACAACTCGTGCAAAGAAGACAGGACTCACCCCAGCCTGGGATGTGGACTTGGATGACCTTAGTATTTATATGATATGTGTGCCAATGTGAGGGAGCAGAGACCGGAGGCCGGACATGACCTCAGACGCCACTGATTGTGTGAGCGCATCACTCCCGATTCATCAGACGGGATATCGCGAGACTAGCTGCTAAGCAGCGTGTTACATATAGGCCATTCTGCTCTATATTAAGACGCAGGGAAAATGGCCACCATATGTTTAACTGCGCATGCGCGCGTCACTGAACACAAGAAGCCATAATGATTGAGGCTACAAAAAAATGGCCGCCGATCATGCTAGATATATATGTGGTGAAACAGACAGGAGGGATAATGGACAATGTATTGAGAAAATAGATGTGACATGGCATTATGTAAAGGGGGAGGACATAAATAATGATGGGGAATTGGAGAAATGGATGAAAAAGGTATTGAAAGGAAGGAAAGAACAATGGATAGATGCAGTTACCACGAAAGGTTAATAGTGGTGAAATTGGAAAAAATAAAAGACCATGGAATAATTATAATACTATTGAATAGCATGCAAGATAACATAATTAGTGCAAAATAGTGTATTATAGCGTGATAGTACATACACATAGGTAATAGCATAAAACAATAAAAGAATTGATGAAGAATGAGATGATAGATTAGGACAAATGCACAAGATGGGGTAAACACATATAATAATTGAGTCCACATATGTATTTAGTGATATAATAACAAGTCGACAAAGAAGTGGTATAGCATGCATAAAGATGGGGGGCCCCCCAAAAATGGTAGTGATTGTGATGTATGTATACCACAATCAACAAAAGGTATGCACGCATAAGTATATTTAATATACATACACATGCAGACCAAAGAATATTCAAGAGGACATAAAAGAATAAAATATATTGAAAAGTGATGGTGAATATAGGAAAAACTAAAAAAAAAAGGAAAACTGGAGAAGCAATTGGAGTTTCATATTAGCATCCACATTCCCGAGGTGTTGTAAGGCAGTCTGCATATAAGAGTCCAAGGCCTCATGGGGAGTACTGTCCTGATAGGGAGTAATGTTGCTGCGTTCCCCAGGAGATATCGGTCCTTGGATAGCAGTTCCAGCTGTAGGACTTTGTCTCATGTCACTCAGCTCTGCTCCATGGGCATCATACTCCACAAGATCAACAATAAGTTGTTCCTTGTTCTTTCCTGCTGTAGAGATCTCCTTTTCTTGGCACATTAGCTCCAGTGCAGGCTTGGACTGCTTGCGATATGCCTCCATATTGCCGAGATGAGACAGAGGAGGTAAAACAGGAGATGGGGAGGGCAGAACTGTCTTGCACTCTTTTTGTATGTCTTTTAAACCAGCACTGAGCTCTGTCTTTGGAATTTACACACAAGAATATGTATGCAATTTCTTTTAGTGCTAAGATTTCCTTACATGTAAAATCCAGCAAGCACTAAAAATCTCTAAATATATCCTGACGCTGCCACCAGTTGTCACGATCACACCCTATCGGTCCAGCCAAGTCGCTAGAGAGAGTGTGATGGTGCAAGAGTTAAAGCCACCAGACCTCTGGGTATCCACTACTAGTCCCAGCAAGTCACCAAATTAACCCTTTGAAAAACGTGTCTTACCAGAGCTTCCTTCAGAAAGGTGAGCTCCTATATTCAGAGATCAAAGACCAGAGCTGATTAATAAAAAATGTAATCTGAAAAAAGGTATCACAGTTCTATAAAATAAACAAATGACATACAGGTACAAAAATGTATAAAAGAGTTCAGCAAGACAAGTTCAGAAAACCAAAATGAAGTGTCCTTACAGTATAATGGTATAGCAGTCCTTGTGAGGTAGAGTCCAGCATTTCTTAGGATGGTTTTTCAGCTTTTTTAACAAAAAATGTAACCAAAGGTTTGTCCAGCATCTCAGTCTTATAGTGTTTTTTCTGGAGGGAAAGCACCCCCCCCCCCCCCCCCTCCCCTCGGATCCCACCAGGTGGGGGGAATTTCAGTTCCTTGTCCCTTATCTCAAACTTGTTTTTATGATGGGACCAGAGACATCTCATAGCCTGCTGCTACAAAGGCTTTTGACTTCAAAAGAAGTATAACAAAGGCAGACAGACCCAAGTCTGAATGAACCCTCACTCATGTCTCAGATTATACATTATATACAAATACAATTATAATACACATGTATGATTCCATAATCAGGCCTTGGGCCTGACAGTATGATATCAAATAAACTACATGTTAATACGGATAATACCGGAAATATTATTGGGTGGAAGTGGTAACTGAAATATGTGAAAATGGGATTAGAAAATGTATATATGTATAAGCAAACATACATTCATATAAAAATAAATAAATAGATAAAGGCCCCTGAGGCACACCAATCTATAACTATTTAATGGTGATGGAAGATGGTGATATGCCTTGGTTTATAGGTGTAATGAATGGCAAGAGCCCGGGAGATGGAGAGCAAACAAAACAAAACAACCCAAGGAGAGACAAAAGGTTAATAGATATATGTACATAAATATGTACATACACATATGTAGCCACACCCATGAAGAAAAGAAAAGTGTACATAATCATAGGAAAGAGACAAAGCTGTTGATCTCATTTAGACCAATGAAGCACAGAAATAGAAAAAAGTCAGCACTACCTTGTGGCTCCTCGAGAGACATGCTGTACAGTCCTGGCAACAGCAGTAGGTCCTCCGATGGTGCTCAGCTTCTAGTGCAGGTAAATCCAATGAACGAACAGCAGAAAGATAGGAAATGTGGCAGCTCACCGGAAAGGTGCAAATCAGACTTCTTTATTCTATAAAACATGTTGTAGATACAAACATGCCAAATCAGGAGAGAAAAGATGCTTATCCACTTCTACAGACTTCTGTAGAAGCACACGTGTTGTGTGAAACGGCGATACCTGTTGTTTGCTGCTAGAAGTGGATAAGCATCCTTTCTCGCCTGATTCGTCATGTTTGTATCTGCAACATGTTTTAAAGAATAAAGAAGTCTGATTTGCACTTTGCCGGTGAGCTGCTGCATTTCCTATCTTTCTGCTGCTTGATCTCATTTAGACCAGCAGGGGTTTTGATACCCAATGGGAGACATTTACTAATCTAGTCTATTCTGGGTATGCTTATAGACCAGCGTATGTGGTAGTCTCCTGTCTATTGTGCTCCTAATTTATCAAAGGACTCACAGCCCTTGATAAATTCTGTGCTCAGACTTCAGGGTCTACAGCTTAAACTGCATTTAGACCTGCTCCAACATGGTCTGACATTTCAGCGTATTTTGGCCAGATGCGACTTGTCGCACAAAAGTCGCGCTTGATAAATTCAGCACCAATGCATTTTCCAATGCATTTCCGTCTAAAATAGACTTGCATGCATCATGTTCTAAAAATCCTCTACAGCAAAAGTCGCAGAAAAGTCGCACATATTTAGACTGCGACTTTCTGTGCAACAAATTTAGACAGGAAAAACCAGTCTAAATCCTTTGATAAATCTCCCCCAATGTTTCTATTCATTTACATTCTTTTTGTTGTAGGAGATTTTTCCAATTTCCACCTCACGCACCAGCATAAACTCTGTCGATGCCTCGGACCTGCAACAAGGAAGGGTCACTATTGTGGTACTCTTTGAAGTGCCCAGCCAAAGTTTTCTGACTGAAAGGGTCAGGACCATTTTTGGCTGCTATAATATCTAGAATGTGCTCTCTCACCCGCCTGCGAAACTCCTGGGTGGTGAGACCTACATAGATCTTGTTGCATGGGCACTTAGCATAGTATACATCAATATGATGTGTAATTTTATACGTTTTTGTTTTGCTAGCATTCTCAAAACATGGTACTTTTCTCTATATTGGCGCATGCAACACATTGTCCACAAGTGAGGGTCTCCCACTTTGGTCCTTTTGATCCAAAAATTTGGGCCTGATTGGGCCCTCTGTGACCAAAGTGTCCTTGATATTCTTGGACCTTCTAAAAGTCATGGAAGGTTTTTTTGGGGAGGCATTTCAAAAGTACTTGATCAGCGGTTAGGAGTGGCCATTATTTCTCCATTGCTTCGGTCATATCCTGCGTGCGTGAATGGTAAGTGGTAATAAATCGGACAGTATCAGTGTTGTTCTTGTTCTTTTTCTTCTCCTGTAAGAGATGAACACGATTACTTCGCTTGGCTCTCTCATATGCCATGCCTAGGCATCTCTCTCCATAACCTCTCTCTTGAAATTGAACCTTCAAATCTTGTGCTTGTCTTTCAAAGTCTAAGTTGTTTGAGCATATGCGTCGTGCTCTTAAGTATTGACCTGTCGGAATATTGTTAACTAGGTGGCGTGGATGTCCGGATCTTGCATGGAGTATCGTGTTCGCAGAGATACTTTTGCGGAAGAGATCTGTGGATTGAAAACCCTTGTTATCCCTAGAGATTTTAACATCCAGGAATTCAGTATGTAGGGTATATATTCAACATCTACAACTACCATGCACAATACTGTCTCAGAAATCCAGGCAGGACTACATTGGCCAGGCAGGACCACATTGAGAACTATGGAATGATTGAAGAACGTTTTGTAATGGAGCATAAGGTGACTGTAGGAGTGATAAAAAGATGCTTCTTCCTTTGATGCAATATACTATAATAGGCTGGCTACAATAATGGTTAGTACAGTGGTCCCTCAACATACGATGGTAATCCCTTCCAAATGAACCATCGTTTGTTGAAACCATTGTATGTTGAGGGATCCGTGCAGTGTAAAGTATAGGAAGCTGTAATCACCTGTCCCCGCCGCTCCGGACCCGTCACCGCTACCCTGGATGTCGCCCTCCATTGCTGTCGCTGCGTCCCCGTGGTGTCCCCGGCACTCTGGATGTCTCTGCTTCCCCGGGATCCTCGCTCTCTGCTCTCCGTCATCACGTCACTATGCATGCATGCCGCTCCTATTGGATGACGGGACGGCGTACGCGCGACGTGATGACGACGAAGGAAAGCGCTGGCGATGGAGGGGATCGTGAAGAGGATGCTCCGGAGCCCCGAGGACAGGTAGGAGACTATCACCAGAGCACACAGAGCACCATAAACGGCTATTCGGCGGCAGTCAGCGCTGCCGGATAGCAGTTTATGCAATGGCCCGACATACAAAAGAATCGTATGTTGATGCTGCCTTCAACATGGCACTGGGTCACTGTATTTTTAACCAAAACCAGCATGGGACAATTCGCAAGCAGATTATGTTGCTACCCATCGACATCAAAGTGCGTGCACTAAATCTGCTTGCAGAAAATCTGCAGCATATTATGTAAGTCTAAATGTACCCTAAGGCCCACGAGACTGCACAGGATCTTTCCCACTTCCTCACCACTGTGCTTCCGAGGCTGCTCCCACCTAGGTACTATGCATCATATCTGGTGTTCCTGTCCATTCATTCGGAGGTTTTGGTCGTCCGTGATCTCTCTTCCCAGGGAAGTCACTGGATTTGCTTGTCCGCTGCATCCCACCTTCTGCCCCCTTAGTAGGAAGCCCCACCGTATGCCCCATAAATTGCTCCGCTTAGCTCATTTTATTCTTATGTCAGAGGAGTTGGAAATCTCCTTCCCTGTCCCTTTACAGGGTATTTGAACGTGTCAACTCCATTATGTTGTCTGAGAAGTTCAACGCAGTGAGAGACGATGTGGTTGCTCAGTTTGATCGTTTGTGGTCCCCCTGGATGTCCCCTTCTTATTGTCCTGATATTAGGTATACCTTGACTCTGTAGTAGTTCTCTACGTGCTGCCGAACTCGTTTTCTTGCTTGTATGCTGCTGTATGTGTGAGCTGACATTGCATGCCCACTGTTTATTGCTAACCGGAAACAAGCATTTTACATAGTTACATAGTTACATAGTTAGTACGGTCGAAAAAAGACATATGTCCATCAAGTTCAACCAGGGAATTAAGGGGTAGGGGTGTGGCGCGATATTGGGGAAGGGATGGGATTTTATATTTCTTCATAAGCATTAATGTTATTTTGTTCCAGGAATGTATCTAATCCTGTTTTAAAGCTGTTAATTTTTCCTGCTGTGACCAGTACCTGAGGTAGACTGTTCCATAAGTTCACAGTTCTCATGGTAAAGAAGGCGTGTCGCCCCTTGAGACTAAACTTTTTCTTCTCCAGACGGAGGGAGTGCCCCCTCGTCCTTTGGGGGGGGTTTAACCTGGAACAGTTTTTCTCCATATTATTTGTATGGGCCATTAATATACTTATATACGTTTATCATATCCCCCCTTAAACGTCTCTTCTCAAGACTAAACAATTGTAACTCCTTTAATCGCTCCTCATAGCTAAGATGTTCCATGCCCCATATTAGTTTAGTCGCGCGTCTCTGCACCCTTTCCAGCTCTGCAGTGTCCCTTTTATGTACAGGCGACCAAAACTGAACAGCATATTCCAGGTGAGGCCGTACCAATGCTTTATAAAGGGGGAGTATTATGTCCCTGTCCCTTGAGTCCATGCCTCTCTTGATACATGACAATATCCTGCTGGCTTTGGAAGCAGCAGCCTGACATTGCATTCTATTCTGTAGTCTGTGATCTACAAGTACACCCAGATCCTTCTCTACCAGTGACTCTGACAGTTTAATCCCCCCTAAGACATACGACGCATGCAGGTTATTAGTAACCAGATGCATAACTTTACATTTATCCACATTGAACCTCATTTGCCAAGTGGATGCCCAGACACTTAGTCTATCCAAGTCATCTTGTAACTTATGCACATCCTCTATAGACTGTACCGTGCTACAAAGCTTGGTGTCATCTGCAAAGATAGAAACAGAGCTGTTAATACCATCCTCTATATCATTGATAAATAAATTAAGCAACAGCTGGCCCAGTACTGAACCTTGGGGTACACCACTAATTACCGGGGACCAATCAGAGTACGAATCATTGACCACCACTCTCTGGGTACGATCCATGAGCCAGTGTTCAATCCAGTTACAAACTAAAATTTCCAGACCCAAAGACCTTAACTTACCTGTCAGACGTCTATGAGGGACAGTATCAAACGCTTTGGCAAAATCCAGAAACACTATATCCACAGCCATTCCTCTGTCAAGGCTTCTACTCACCTCTTCATAAAAGCAAATTAGATTGGTTTGACAACTTCTATCCTTAGTAAACCCATGCTGGCTATCACTTATAATACTATTATCCCCTATGTATTCCTGTATGTAATCCCTTATAAGTCCTTCAAACAATTTACCCACAATGCACGTTAAACTTACCGGTCTATAGTTTCCTGGGGAAGACCTAGAGCCCTTTTTGAAGATTGGCACCACATTTGCCTTGCGCCAGTCCCTTGGCACAATACCAGACACCAGAGAATCTCTAAATATCATGAACAGGGGTACAGATATTACTGAACTTACCTCTCTAAGAACTCTTGGGTGTAGTCCATCTGGCCCTGGAGATTTGCTTACATTTATATTAATTAACTTACCTTGTGCCATCTCTACATTAAGCCAGTTCAGTACATTACCTGATGTGTTACCAGCACTGACCTGGCCAATGTCAGCTCCTTTTTCCATAGTGTATACAGAACTAAAGAACCCATTCAGTAGCTCCGCCTTCTCTTGATCGCCCGTGACAACCTCCCCATTATCATTATTAAGGGGTCCTACATGCTCTGTCCTTGGTTTTTTTGCATTTATATATCTAAAAAAATATTTAGGATTAGTTTTGCTTTCTTTGGCCATCTGTCTCTCGTTTTGAATTTTTGCTGTTTTTATTACATTTTTACAGATTTTATTAAGCTCTTTGTACTGTTTAAATGTTATAGCTGACCCATCAGATTTCAATTTTTTGAAGGCTATTTTTTTGTTGTTTATTGCTCTTTTAACCTCTTTTGTCAGCCATGTAAGATTTAGTTTTAATCGTTTATATTTGTTCCCCTTTGGTATATATTTAGCTGTATAGTTATTTAGAGTTGATTTAAAGATGACCCATTTACCTTCTGTATCAGTATTTGAGAACACCTCCCCCCAGTCTATGTCCTGTAGTACAGCCCTCAGCCCAGGGAAGTTTGCCTTTTTAAAGTTATATGTTTTTGCCTTCCCCGCCTGTCTTTGTTTTCTACATTTTAAGTCAAAAGTAACTATATTGTGGTCGCTATTACCAAGGTTTTCCCGCACAGTTACATTACCAACCAGCTTTGCGTTGTTGGAAATGATCAGATCCAACAAGGCATCACTTCTTGTTGGGTCCTCCACAAACTGGCCCATAAAATTATCCTGCAATAAATTTAGGAATTTTCGCCCCTTTGTAGTTTTAGCCAACCCCGGACCCCAATCTATATCTGGATAGTTAAAATCTCCCATTATTACCACTGTACCTGCCTGGGCGGCCCTCTCTATTTGTTTATGCAGCCGACCTTCTATCTCTTCAGTGATATTAGGGGGTCTGTAGATTACACCAAGTATTATTTTTTCATTATTTCCCTCCTTTTGTAATTCTACCCACAGGGATTCCACCTCCTCAGAATCATCACACACTATGGCATCGTTCACACTGACTTTCATACCACGTCTTACATACAGACAGACTCCACCACCTTTTCTGTTTATTCTATCCTTGCGAAACAATGTAAACCCCTGCAGATTGACAGCCCAGTCATGCGAGGAGTCCAGCCATGTCTCAGTGACCCCAACTATATCAATATGTTCCTCCAGTATCAAGGCCTCAAGCTCCCCAATTTTATTTGCTAGGCTTCTGGCATTTGTGAACATACACTTTACATTTCCATCCTTTATGTTATTGGGGTTAATGGGATTCAAGGGTGTAAGTTTTATTTTCCTATGAAGCCTATTCCTATTAACTATTCTAACCCCTCCCTCCGCTCCTCCCCCAGGTACATTTATAATTCCCACCTCTCTATCTACACTATCTTCCCCCTCTTTGCTGTAGGTTCCCTCCCCCCAAGTCCCTAGTTTAAACACTCCTCCACCCTTCTAGCCATCTTCTCCCCAAGCAAAGCTGCACCCTCCCCATTGAGGTGCAGCTCGTCCCTACGGTAGAGCCGGTAACCGACAGCGAAGTAAGCCCAGTTCTCCATGAACCCAAACCCTTCCTTCCTACACCAGCTTCTGAGCCACTTGTTTACCTCCCTGATCTCCCGCTGCCTCTCTGGTGCGGCTCGTGGTACTGGTAGTATTTCAGAAAATACTACCTTTTAGGTCCTTGCCTTAAAGGGTACCTCTCATCAAATAAACTTTTGATATATTTTAGATTAATGAATGTTGAATAACTTTCCAATAGCATGTTAATGAAAAATACGCTTTTTTCTATTGTATTTTTCCCGATCAGTACTGTCAGCAAGCATTTCTGACTCATGCTGGAGTCCTAAACACTCAGAGCTGACAGCCTGCTTTGTTCACAGCCAAACAGGCTGTGAACAAAGCAGGCTGGCAGCTCTGAGTGTTCTCCTTTGTGAACAAAGCAGACTGGCAGCTCGTAGTGTTTAGGACTCCAGCATGAGTCTGAAATGCTTGCTGCCAGGACTGGTAGGGAGACCCCTATTGGTCATTTCTTCAAAGTGGAAAATTAAATAGAAAGAAGCATATTTTTTAATAACATGCAATTGTAAAGTTATTCTGCATACATTAATCTATAATATATCAAAAGTTTTTTTTGATGAGAGGTACCCTTTAAGCTTGCGGCCTAAGTCCCTGAAATCCTTTTTAAGGACACTCCACCTACCTCTTAGTGAAATTTTTTTTTAATTTACACATCCAAATTTAACGAAAAGTTGTCAAACACCTGTTGGGTGTTAAGGCTCAGCGGACCCCTTGTTACATTCCTTGAGGGTGTAGTTTCCAAAATGGTATGCCATGTTGTTTTTTTTGTTGTTGTTTTTTTTGCTGTTCTGGCACCGTAGGGGCTTCCTAAATGTGACATGCCCCCCAAAAAGCCATTTCAGAAAAACTCACTCTCCAAAATCCCATTGTCGCTCCTTCCCTTCTGAGGCCTCTAGTGCACCCACAGAACACTTTACATACACATATGAGGTATTTCCTTACTCGAGAGAAATTGGGTGACAAATTTTGGAGGCTTTTTCTCCTTTTATCACTTGTAAAATTTAAAAAACTGGGTCTACAAGAACATGCAAGTGTAAAGAATGAAGATTTTGAATTTCCTCCTTCACCTTGCTGCTATTCCTGTGAAACACCTAAAGGTTTAACACACTTTATGAATGTCATTTTGAATACTTGGGGGGGGGGGGTGCAGTTTTTACAATGGGGTCATTTATGGGGTATTTCTAATATGAAGACCCCTCAAATCCACTTCAAAACTGAACTGGTCTCTTAAAAATTCCGATTTTGAAAATTTTGTGAAAAATTGGAAAATTGCTGCTGAACTTTGAAGCCCTCTGATGTTTTCCAAAAGTAAAAACATGTCAACTTTATGATGCAAATATAAAGTAGACATATTATATATGTGAATCAATATATAATTAATTTGGAATATCCATTTTCCTTACAAGCAGAGAGTTTCTAAGTTAGAAAAATGCAAAATTTTAAAAATTTTCATGAAATTTGGGGATTTTTCACCAAGAAAGGATGCAAGTAACGACGAAAATTTACCACTGTGTTAAAGTAGAATATGTTATGAAAAAACTATAATCAGAATAATTGGTAAAAGCATCCCAGATTTATTAATGCATAAAGTGACAGTGGTCAGAATTGCAAAAAAGGGCTCAGTCCTTAAGGTGAAAAAGGGCTCAGTCCTTAACCCCTTAACGACCAAGGACGTAAATGTACGTCCTGGTTTGGCAGGACTTCCCGCACCAGGACATTTACATTTACATCCTGTGTATGACCGCGAGCATCGGAACGGTGCTCCCGTCATACACGGCAGGTTCCGGCTGCTGGTAGCAGCCTGGGACCCGCCAGTAATGGCCGACATCCGCGATCGCACGGATGTCCGCCATTAACCCCTCAGATGCCGTTATTAATACAGATCCGATCATCCAGCATAGCGGCCGGAGGTCCCCTCACCTGGCTCCGGCCGTCTCCTGGGGTCTTCTGCTCTGGTCTGCGATCGAGCAGACCAGAGCAGGAGATAGCCGATAATGCTGATCAGTGCTATGTCCTATACATAGCACTGAACAGCATTAGCAATTGTCACGATGCCGGCTGGCAGGTAGTGGATCCTCTGTGCCAGAGAGGGATGGCGAGGGCCGCGCTAGTGGACCGGTTCTAAGCCACTACTGGTTTTCACCAGAGCCCGCCGCAAGGCGGGATGGTCTTGCTGCGGCGGTAGTGACCAGGTCGTATCCACTAGCAACGGCTCACCTCTCTGACTGCTGAAGATAGGCGAGGTACAAGGGAGTAGGCAGAAGCAAAGTCGGACGTAGCAGAAGGTCGGGGGCAGGCGGCAAGGTTCGTAGTCAGGGGAGATAGCAGAAGTTCTGGTACACAGGCTTTAAACACACAAAACGCTTTCACTAGGCACAAGGGCAACAAGATCCGGCAAGGAAGTGCATGGGAGGAGGATAGATATAGTCAGGGACCAGGTGGAAGCCAATTAAGCTAATTGGGCCAGGCACCAATCATTGGTGCACTGGCCCTTTAAGTCTCAGGGAGCTGGCACGCGCGCGCCCTAGAGAGCGGAGCCGCGCGCGCCAGCACATGACAGCAGGGGACGGGAACGGGTAAGTGACCTGGGATGCGATTCGCGAGCGGGCGCGTCCCGCTGTGCGAATCGCATCCCCAACGGCCATGACAGAGCAGCGCTCCCGGTCAGCGGGACTGACCGGGGAGCTGCAGGGAGAAAGACGCCGTGAGCGCTCCGGGGAGGAGCGGGGGCCCGGAGCGCTAGGCGTAACAGTACCCCCCCCCTTAGGTCTCCCCTTCTCTTTATCCGGTAACTGCCTCCCCTGGGATGAGGACACCGGGAAAGGATGGAGGGATTCCTCAACGGCAGGCAGAACAGCAGGAGTAGGAATGGGGAGAGAGGGCAGAGGGCGAGACCTGGCACGGGGCAGTGTGACACCAGGACGAGGGCCATGAGGGGACACAGGGGCTTGCCTGATGGGACTGGGAGGGGGGAAGAGGCATTTCCTGTGGCAGGCAGAGTCCTTAATGACCTTAGGGGGACCGGATACAGGAGGAACCACAGGGTCACGGCAGGGAGTACTGGGAACCGGTTGAAGGCAGTCCTTGGAACAAGAGGGACCCCAACTCTTGATCTCCCCAGTGGACCAATCCAGGGTTGGGGAATGGTGTTGAAGCCAGGGTAGTCCAAGGAGAACTTCAGAAGTGCAATTAGGAAGGACAAAAAATACAATTTCCTCGTGATGAGGTCCGATGCACATTAGGAGGGGCTCCGTGCGGAAACGCACGGTGCAATCCAACCTGGCTCCGTTGACCGCGGAAATGTGGAGTGGCTTGACAAGACGGGTCACCGGAATGCGGAATTTATTCACTAAGGACTCCCGAATAAAATTCCCAGAAGCTCCAGAGTCCAGGCAGGCCACGGCTGAGAGGGAAGAGCTGGCTGAAGTAGAAATCCGAACAGGCACCGTGAGACGTGGAGAAGCCGACTTAGCATCAAGAGACGCCACACCCACGAGAGCTGGGTGCGAGCGTGCGTTTCCCAGACGTGGAGGACGGATTGGGCAATCCACCAAAAAATGTTCAGTACTGGCACAGTACAGACAAAGATTCTCTTCCTTACGGCGATTCCTCTCTTCCAGGGTCAGGCGAGACCGATCCACTTGCATGGCCTCCTCGGCGGGAGGCCTAGGCGCAGATTGCAGTGGAGACTGTGGGAGAGGTGTCCAGAGATCTAAGTCTTTTTCCTGGCGGAGCTCTTGATGCCTCTCAGAAAAACGCATGTCAATGCGAGTGGCTAGATGAATGAGTTCATGCAGGTTAGCAGGAGTCTCTCGTGCGGCCAGAACATCTTTAATGTTGCTGGATAGGCCTTTTTTAAAGGTCGCGCAGAGAGCCTCATTATTCCAGGATAGTTCAGAAGCAAGAGTACGGAATTGTATGGCGTACTCGCCAACGGAGGAATTACCCTGGACCAGGTTCAGCAGGGCAGTCTCAGCAGAAGAGGCTCGGGCAGGTTCCTCAAAGACACTTCGAATTTCCGAGAAGAAGGAGTGTACAGAGGCAGTGACGGGGTCATTGCGGTCCCAGAGCGGTGTGGCCCATGACAGAGCTTTTCCAGACAGAAGGCTGACTACGAAAGCCACCTTAGACCTTTCAGTAGGAAACTGGTCCGACATCATCTCCAAGTGCAGGGAACATTGCGAAAGAAAGCCACGGCAAAACTTAGAGTCCCCATTAAATTTGTCCGGCAAGGACAGGCGGAGGCTAGGAGTGGCCACTCGCTGCGGAAGGGGTGCAGGAGCTGGCGGAGGAGATGGTTGTTGCTGCTGTAGCTGTGACTGTACTTGCTGTAGTTGTGACTGGAGTTGCTGTGTCATGGTGGTCAAGTACGACAGCTGGTGATCTTGTTGGGCGATCTGACGAGCTTGCTGGGCGACCAGCGTAGGGAGGTCAGCGACAACTGGCAGAGGAACTTCAGCGGGATCCATGGCCGGATCTACTGTCACGATGCCGGCTGGCAGGTAGTGGATCCTCTGTGCCAGAGAGGGATGGCGAGGGCCGCGCTAGTGGACCGGTTCTAAGCCACTACTGGTTTTCACCAGAGCCCGCCGCAAGGCGGGATGGTCTTGCTGCGGCGGTAGTGACCAGGTCGTATCCACTAGCAACGGCTCACCTCTCTGACTGCTGAAGATAGGCGAGGTACAAGGGAGTAGGCAGAAGCAAAGTCGGACGTAGCAGAAGGTCGGGGGCAGGCGGCAAGGTTCGTAGTCAGGGGAGATAGCAGAAGTTCTGGTACACAGGCTTTAAACACACAAAACGCTTTCACTAGGCACAAGGGCAACAAGATCCGGCAAGGAAGTGCATGGGAGGAGGATAGATATAGTCAGGGACCAGGTGGAAGCCAATTAAGCTAATTGGGCCAGGCACCAATCATTGGTGCACTGGCCCTTTAAGTCTCAGGGAGCTGGCGCGCGCGCGCCCTAGAGAGCGGAGCCGCGCGCGCCAGCACATGACAGCAGGGGACGGGAACGGGTAAGTGACCTGGGATGCGATTCGCGAGCGGGCGCGTCCCGCTGTGCGAATCGCATCCCCAACGGCCATGACAGAGCAGCGCTCCCGGTCAGCGGGACTGACCGGGGAGCTGCAGGGAGAAAGACGCCGTGAGCGCTCCGGGGAGGAGCGGGGGCCCGGAGCGCTAGGCGTAACAGCAATCAAAGGATTGCTATAGATAGTACCCTATGGGGACATAAAAAGTGTTTAAAAAAAAGTTGAAAAATGTAAAAATAAAAAGTACAAAAAAGTGAAAAATCCCTTCCCCCAATAAAAATGAAAATTGTCAGTTTTTCCAATTTTACCCCCAAAAAGCGTAATTTTTTTTATAAACATATTTGGTATCGCCACGTGCATAAATATCCGTTCTATCAAAATATAGTGTTAATTATCCCGTACGGGGAATGGCGTAAACGAAAAAAAATAAAAAATTCTAAAAATGATCTAAAAGTTTTATATATGCAAATGTGGTATCGATAAAAAGTACAGATGACGGCGCAAAAAATTAGCCCTCATACCGCCCTATATATGGAAAAATGAAAAAGTTATAGGTGGTCAAATTAGCACGATTTTAGATTACTGATTTTGTACAAAAAGTTTTAGATTTTTTTTAAGCGGTACAAAAATATAAAAGTATCTAGCCATGGGTATCATTTTAGTCGTATTGACCCACAGAATAAAGAACACATGTCATTTTTACCGTAAAGCGTATAGTGTGAAAACAAAACCCTCCAAAATGTGCAAAATTGTGGTTTTCATAAAAATTTCCTCCCTAAAAATTTTTTTTGGGGGGTACATTTTGTAATGAGAGGTTTCATTACAAAGTACAATTGGTCACACAAAAAACAAGCCCTTATATGGGTCTGTAGATGGAAATATAAAGGAGTTATGGATTTTAGAAGGCAAGAAGGAAAAAACGAAAACGCAAAAATAAAATTGGCCTGGTCCTTAAGGTGAAAATGGGCTTGGTCCTTAAGGGGTTAAAGGGGTACTCCAGTGGAAATATTTTTTTTTTAAATCAACTGGTGTCAAAAAGTTAAACAGATTTGTAAATTACTTCCCTTTAATCTCTTAAAGGGGTACTCCGGTGCTTAAACATCTTATCCCCTATCCAAAGGGTGCCCGGAGCGTGTTCGCTCCGGGACTGATTACCGGCGACCGCAGGGCGGGCGGCGTGTGATGTCACGCCTCCGCGTGACGTCACGCTCCGCCCCTCAATGCAAGCCGACGGGAGGGGGCATGATAGCTATCACGCCCCCTCCCGTCGGCTCGCATTGAGGGGCGGAGCGTGACGTCACATGGGGCGGAGGCGTGATGTCACACGCCTCCCGCCCTGCGGTCGACCATAATCAGACCCGGAGCGAACACGCTCCGGGTCTGATTACAAACGGGGTGCCGGGTGCATGATCCCGGGGGTCCCCAGCTGCGGGACTCCCGCGATCAGGCATCTTATGTCCTATTCTTTGGATAGGGGACAAGATGTTTAAGCACAAGAGTACCCCTTTAAGGACTCAGGGCGTACCTGTAAGCCCTGAGCCCAGTCCCGGTGTTTAAAACGGGATCCGCTGTGACCCCGCATCACACCGGGTCGGTCCCGGCTGCTATTCATAGCTGGGACCCTGGGCTAACAGCACGCGGCACCAATCATTGTGCCGCGCTCTATTAACCCTTCAGACGCGGCGATCAAAGTTGACCGCAGAGTCTGAAAGTGAAAGTAAACGCTTCCCGGCAGCTCAGCCGGGCTGATCGGGACATCACGATAAAATCGCGATGTTCCGATCAGCTAGGACGCAAGCGGTGGTCTCATTACCTGTCTCCGTGGCGTCCAATCGGGATTTGATTGCTCCAAGCCTGAGCTACAGGCTTCAGCAATCGAGCCCCTATCTCGCTAATCCATGCAAAGCTATGGCTTTGCAGGGATCAGCATAAGAGATCAGTGTGTGCAGTGTTATAGGTCCCTATGGGAGCTATAACACTGCAAAAAAAAAGTGAACAAAGGTCATTTAACCCCTTCCCTAATAAAAGTTTGAATCACCCCCCTTTTCCCATAAAAAAAAACTGTGTAAATAAAAATAAACATATGTGGTTTCGCCGCGTGCGGAAATGTCCGAACTATAAAAATATATTGTTTATTACTTCGCACGGTCATTGGCGTACGCGCAAAGAAATTCCAAATTCCAAAATAGCGTATTTTTGGTCACTTTTTATATCATGAAAAAATGAATAAAAAGTGATCAAAAAGTCTGATCAATACAAAAATGGTACAGTTAAAAACTTCAGAACACGGCGCAAAAAATTAGTCCTCATACCGGCCCGCACGCAGAAAAAGAAAAAAGTTATAGGGGTTAGAAGATGAGAATTTTTAACATATAAATTTTCCTGCATGTAGTTATGATTTTTTTTCCGAAGTACGACAAAATCAAACCTATAAAAGTAGGGTATCATTTTAACCATATGGACTTACAGAATAAAGATAAAGAAACAGAAGCCCACAAAAGTTACAAAATTACATTTTTTCTTCAATTTTGTCGCACAATTAATTTTTTTTTCTGTTTCGCTGTGGATTTTTGGGTAAAATGACTAATGTCACTGCAAAGTAGAATTGGTGGTGCAAAAAATTAGCCATAATATGAAATTTTATGTGCACAATTGAAAGCGTTATGTTTTTTAGAAGGTGATTAGGAAAAAATAAAAATGCAAAAACGGAAAAACGCTGAGTCCTTAAGGGGTTAAAAATCTTAATCCTTCCAGTACTTATCAACTGCTGTATGTTCCACAGGAAGTTCTTTCTTTTTTTAATTTCTTTTCTTTCTGACCACAGTGCTCTCTGCTGACACCTCTGTCCATTTCAGGAAATGTCCAAAGCAGGAAAAAAATTCCCATAGCAAACCTCTCCTGCTCCAGACAGTTACTGACATGGACAGTGGTGTCAGCAGAGAGCAATGTGGTCAGACAGAAAATAAATTTAAAAAGAAAAGAACCCACAGGTTCGACAGGGTGGAGTTGAAGTTTCTGTGGAAGACCATGGCAGAGATGGGTATGGGGGAACAGTATATAGATATGGTAAGACTATTCTACAAACAACCAACTGCTAGGATCCTGGTGGGTGCCTCTCCATCTGGCTGCTTAAAGAGGTATTCCGGGGAACTAAATTCATAGCCCATTCTTTCCCTCTCACCAACCTATGCATTTGTCTAAATATAATTCATTAGCTATATACAACAGTTTTCCTCTTTCAGCTGTCACTTACATGCAGGAAGTGTGAGAAAAATTCATTTTTTAGATCCACCTTGTCTCCTCAGTGAGAGCAGCCCCTCCCGTCAAGACAACATCACCTGATCTATGTCTGATTTCTGATTGGGCTAGAGCTCTGGCTGAACAGCCACACCTCCCCTCCCCCTCCCCTCCCTGTGTGAGGAGCTTGTGAGAGAAAACATTATTAGTCACAACTGAGCACATAGCTGCAGTTTTTCTCTTGAATATGCTGCCATTCAGAACACACAAATATTTATAGCAGGAGGAGGTATAGAAGAAAAGACATGTACAGTGGCCCAGATTTATCAAACTGTGAAAAAGTGGAGAGATTTCCCCATATGCAGCTAATCACAGCTCGGCTGTCACTTTACCTCAGCTTGTTAGCTGGTTGCTGTGGAAAAATCCCTCCACAGGGGACAAAGGAACTGCCAAAATCACATGAATAACTACAGGGGACACAGAACAGGTATTGTGATGGCTTTGGGGCATTTTTCTTAACTTCTCCGGAGTACCCCTTTAAGGGTTTGTTCACACTGTGGAATCTCCGATCGCGGAATTCCGTCAGGTGGCCACCGCCAAAAATACTTTGGCGGTAGGACTGCTGGGCACTGCGCCGTTACCATTGACAGCTGCAGTACTCGCAGAATTCCGCGCAATGAATTAACATGTTCTTTCTTTACGTGGAACAATTTCAATTTCACTGAAATTCTGCAATGTGAATGGGTCCACGGAAGACCCATTCGCTCTAATGGTAGGAGTTCACACCGTGAACGCAATTCAGTGCATGGAATTCCGCTCTAAATCCATAGTGTGAACATACCCTTATGCAGAGCCCACTGTCTAATGCAGCATTCACTGTCTAATGCAGAGTTCACTGTCTAATGCAGCATTCACCATCTAATGCAGAGTTCACCATCTAATGCAGAGTTCACCGTCAAATGCAAAGTTCCCCGTCTAATGGAGAGTTCACCGTCTAATGCAGAGTTCACCGTCAAATGCAAAGTTCCCCGTCTAATGCAGAGTTCACCGTCTAATGCAGAGTTCACCGTCTAATGCAGAGTTCACTGCTAATGCAGCATTCACCATCTAATGCAGAGTTCACCGTCTAATGCAGAGTTCACTGTCTAATGCAGCATTCACCATCTAATGCAGGGTTCACCGTCTAATGCAAAGTTCCCCGTCTAATGCAGAGTTCACCGACTAATGCAAAGTTCCCCGTCTAATGCAGAGTTCACCGTCTAATGCAGAATTCACCGTCAAATGCAAAGTTCCCCATCTAATGCAGAGTTCACCGTCTAATGCAGCGTTCACTGCTAATGCAACATTCACCATCTAATGCAGAGTTCACCGTCTAATGCAGAATTCACCATCAAATGCAAAGTTCCCCGTCTAATGCAGAGTTCACCGTCTAATGCAGAGTTCACTGCTAATGCAACATTCACCATCTAATGCAGAGTTCACCGTCTAATGCAGAATTCACCATCAAATGCAAAGTTCCCCGTCTAATGCAGAGCTCACCGTCTAATGCAGAGTTCACCGTCTAATGCAGAGTTCACTGCTAATGCAACATTCACCATCAAATGCAAAGTTCCCCGTCTAATGCAGAGTTCACCGTCTAATGCAGAGTTCACCGTCTAATGCAGAGTTCACTGCTAATGCAACATTCACAATCTAATGCAGAGTTCACCGTCTAATGCAGAGTTCACCATCTAATGCAGAGTTCACCGTCTAATGCAGAGTTCACCATTTAATGCAGAGTTCACCATCTAATGCAGAGTCCACTGACCAATGCAGAGTCCACCCTCTATTGCAGATTTTCTGTTGACCCAATGTCAATGGTAGCAAAATCCGCTGTGGATTTTCCACAGCAAATATGCTGCAGAAATTCCACAGGTAATCCGTCTGTGTGAATGTACCCTAAGGGCTTATTCACAAGGCGGATCCACAGCGTATTTTACATTGCGGATCTACTGACGATGGACCCCTACCGTGTGTTTCAGATGTACCTGCTTGGTGAGTATACTGTGCAAGTTGCCGCGCAAATGCACAGTATACTTACATACATCGCGGCTGCTCTTGGCCCACCTCAGGGAGCAGGGGGAGCAGCCGCGATGTGCACGGCTCACACATCGCAGCAGTGTGTCTGCTCATAGCAGCGGATTGCCGCTCTGAGCAGGCACATCTGACACACACTGTAGAGGTGCATCGTCGGCAGATCCACAGCGTAAAATACGCTGTGGATCCGCCTGTGTGAACGAGCCCTTATGCAGAGTTCACCATCTAATGCAGAGATCACATCTAATACAGAGTTCACTGTCTAATGCACAGATCACGTCTAATGCAGAATTCACCGTCTAATGCAGAAATCACGTCTAATGCAGAGTCCACTGATCAATGAAGTTCACCGCCTAATGCAGAGATCACTTTCTAATGCAGAGATTGCTAGCTAATGCAGAGTTCACCAGCTAAGGGTACGATCACACTGCGTTCCTGCCTCCGTTAATCATATATATATATGACACAAGCTGACAGTGGGAAGATTTTTCCTCCAGCTGTGAGCCCTATGCTCACAGCTGTCAATCAAGGAAGTGTGTCCATGACATAGGTGATGATAGGTGATGACGCATGGACACAGCAGGACTAGTATGTGTCCAAGCAGGCAGGGGGGGCAGTTGTTTGACTGGCTTTTTCAGTATGAAACACTGAAAATGTTCTAATGAAAGCAATTGCAAAACCTATTGGTTTTACATGCTTTACAACATATCAAAAGTTTTTGTATCTGACAGTGCCCATTTAACCTTTAGATGACCCAGGGTGTACATTTATGCCCTGGTTGTGGGTGGGGGTGTATAAAGCACACTTACAAGCTGAGCGGGCTTAAAGGGGTTCTCCGGTGCTTACACATCTTTTGGATAGGGGATAAGATGCCTGATCGCGGGAGTCCCGCCGCTGGGGACCCCCGGGATCATGCACGCGGCACCCCGTTTTTTTGCGCGCACGCCATTGACCGAGCGGTTTAATTAATGATATATTTTTATAATTCGGACATTTCCGCACGCGGTGATACCACATATGTTTATTTTTATTTTTATTTACACTGTGTTTTTTTTTTTATTGGAAAAGGGGGGTGATTCAAACTTTTAATAGGGGAGGAGTTAAATGATCTTTATTCACTTTTTTTTTCACTTTTTTTTTGCAGTGTTATAGGTCCCATAGGGACCTATAACACTGCACACACTGATCTTCTATGTTGATCACTGGTTTCTCATAAGAAACCAGTGATCAACGATTCTGCCGCATGACTGCTCATGCCTGGATCTCAGGCACTGAGCAGTCATTCGGCGATCGGACAGCGAGGAGGCAGGTAGGGGCCCTCCCGCTGTCCTGTCAGCTGTTCGGGATGCCGCGATTAGCCGCGGCTATCCCGAACAGCCCGACTGAGCTAGTCGGGAACTTTCACTTTCACTTTTAGCCGCGCGGCTCAGCTTTGAGTGCGCGGCTAAAGGGTTAATAGCGCGCGGCGCCGCGATCGGCGCTGCGCGCTATTAGAGGCGGGTCCCGGCTTCACTATGACGCCGGGCCCGCCATGATATGACGCGGGGTTACTGTGTAACCCGGCGTTATATCAGAAGAGCAGGACCAAGGACGTACCGGTACGTCCTTGGTCCTTAAGGGGTTAATGAATGTTGAATAACTTTCCAATAGCATGTTAATGAAAAATATGCTTCTTTCTATTGTATTTTTCCCGATCAGTCCTGTCAGCAAGCATTTCTGACTCATGCTGGAGTCCTAAACACTCAGAGCTGCCAGCCTGCTTTGTTCACAGCCAAACAGGCTGTGAACAAAGCAGGCTGGCAGCTCTGAGTGTTCTCCTTTGTGAACAAAGCAGACTGGCAGCTCGTAGTGTTTAGGACTCCAGCATGAGTCTGAAATGCTTGCTGCCAGGACTGGTAGGGAGACCCCTAGTGGTCATTTCTTCAAAGTGGAAAATTAAATAGAAAGAAGCATATTTTTTAATAACATGCAATTGTAAAGTTATTCTGCATACATTAATCTATAATATATCAAAAGTTTTTTTGATGCGAGGTACCCTTTAATGCCCGGTAAGTCCCGATTGCTATCAGCAGGCTGTAATGCATGCTATAATGCCAGGCATCGTGTACTCACTGCTGTCTAGCATTAACTCTTCAGATGCCATGATTAAAGTTGGTTTAGAAAACCAAAACCTATATAAATTGGGTATCCTTGTAATCTTATGAACCTACAGGATAAAGATAACCATAGAGTGCATTGTATAGAAACGTTAATTGAAAGTCCTATGGCTTTTAAAAGGCCAGGGGGAAAAAATGAAAGCGCAAAAATGAAAGGCATTGTTTTCCAAATAGTGTGTCGACATCTGTTGCAAAACTACAACTCCCAGCACGCCTGGACAGCCTTTGGCTGTCCGGGCATGCTAGGAGTTGTAGTTTTGCAACAGCTGGAGAAACACTGTTTGGAAAACATTGCTCTAAGGGCTAAAGTAAATTGAATGACATGATACAGGATCACGACTTTTAACGAGGAAACGCAAACGAGAAAAAATACAGTATTAAAAAAAAGCCACAAAAACTGCTTCATGAAGGCAGAACCTGCCAGGAGCCAGCTGCAGATTTATAAACTGCACTGTGCTTATCTGCGGGCTGAGGCGCCATTATTCAGTCAGGAAGATGACTTCTCTCAAGCAGCCGCATGGTGGTGCCAGGAGGCTTTAGTGTTGTCTCCGCAAAGTCCTCAGAGACCTTGCGCCACCATGCGGTCGAGCGAGAGAAGTCATCTTCCCGACTCAATGATGGCGCCTTCAGCCTGGACGAAACCGCCTACATCCTAAGTCTTATTTTCCGGAAGTACGTCATTATTCTAATAGACGCGGGACAGACAAGTCACCTGTAGTTGTGCGGTACAGGAGAAGCCAGTGGCCCAGTAGTGACTGGGATCAGGGGGGGCACCTTCATGACACAGCCCTCCCGTATCCGTGTTCTCCTACATATGCTCCTGAGCAGCGGCCGGTGACCCAGCCACAGGGACATCACATGACTATGGAGGAGCAGAAGGAGAACAGGGCTCTCTATAATGGGGGATGTGAGGAGGAGGATGAGCTGTGCAGGACGCTGAGGACGGTGGAGCTGACAGGAGGGGTAGGTGGAGGGGTTGTCATGTACTATACATTAGGTATATTATACGTTATCCAATAGTTATGCTTTATTCCTTTCTATGGGAGCGCCGGAGATGCCCATGTGCTGTACTCTGGAAATGAATGATGTGGCATACACAGAGAGCTGGGGGTGATGTGGGGTCTCAGTGGACAGACCCCCTCGATCAGACACTTATGCAATAAGGAAAAAAATAAAATCCCCTGATGATTTGACTACTGGGGGCATAAGGCAGTACTTTAATCTTACTAGTGCCACATAGGCAACTAGAGATGAGCGAACTTACAGTAAATTCAATTCGTCACAAACTTCTCGGCTCGGCAGTTGATGACTTATCCTGCATAAATTAGTTCAGCTTTCAGGTGCTCCGGTGGGCTGGAGACTCTTTCCTAGGAATGTATCCACCTTTTCCAGCCCACCGGAGCACCTGAAAGCTGAATTTATGCAGGATAAGTCATCAACTGCAGAGCCGAGAAGTTTGTGACGAATGGAATTTACTGTAAGTTCGCTCATCTCTAGTTGCCTATAGGCAACAAATAGATTCCCTTTTAAAGGAGATATGTAGTACAATGAAACTTATCCCCAGTTATAGATTGCTGGGGCCCCCGGGATCTCCTGGACGGGGACGCAGCAATATGCTGGAAAGGGGCGTTCTGTCCCTATACCCCATAGAGATACATGGAGGGAGAGTGTCTACCGCGGCTTTCTGCTGGGGACGAAACTTCACTTCATGCAGACTGCCGCGGCCCCGTCCAGGAGATCCCGGGGGGCCCCAGCGCTCAGACCCCCTGCGATCTATAACTATATGCCCTATCCTTTGGGTAGAGGATAAATTATTTTGCACTAGAATAACCCTATTTGCACTTTGCATTTAAGAAGGGAACTGGAAAAATGTGTTCTGTAATCGAACTTTCCCAGGTTGTGTGTTAAAAGGAAACTGACAAACTGTTAACCTGCACTAAACCCTGGGTTATAATTAGGGATCGACTATTATCGGTTTGGCTGATAATCACGTTTTTGGGCATTATCGATATCGGCAATTACCTTGCCGATAATGCCCCGCCTCCCGCACCGCCCCCATTGCCTCCCCCATCTCCGGTTTTATTATTACCTGTTCCCGGGGCCCACGCTACCTCTGGCTCCTGCTGCGTCCTGCGTTACGCTGTGCGCAGTGACGTGCGCGACGTGACGTCACCGTCAGTGCGCACAGTGACAGCTCAGGAGGACGCCACTGGAGCTAGATGTAGAGTGGACCCCGGGCACAGGTAATTATAAAACCGGGGATGGGGGAGGCAATGGGGCCGGGGGGGGGTGCGACGCGGCGGTAGGGGGTGCGGTGGGGGTGGCGGTGATAGGACTCAGGACCCCCGGCAGGCAGGGGGAGAGTAGCGGGTGGCGGCGGCGGTCTATGGCACCGCAAAAGCCACTGCAGTGCATTTATTTAAAGCGCCCGCTTTAAATCAGTGATCTGCAGCGGTGTCGCGGGGGGATAAATAGCCGATAACTTATACCGATATTTCGGTATAAGTTATCGGCCCTAACCTCCACCGATTATCGGTATCGGCCCTAAAAAAAAATGTCGGTCGATCCCTAGTTATAATGCAGGTGAACAGGCGTAAAATGAGGTGTTATTTAATTAAAATGGTCCACATGTTCTCAAGATATGGCTCCTGTTGCCAGAATGTTAATGAGGTTTAGAGGGAGATTTATGAAAACCTGCCCAGAGGAAAAGTTACTGAGTTGCCCATATCAACCAATCAGGTCGCATCTTTCATTTTTCAGAGGCCCTTTTGAAAATGAAAGCAGCGATCTGGTTGCTATGGGCAACTCAGCAACTTTTCCTCTGGGCAGGTTTTCATAAATCTCCCCCTTAGTGCGCAATGGAGGCGGGGACCGGCTTCCCCTTGTCCTATATACTACGCTATGTCCATCCATCTTATGCATATTCATTATTCTTCACTCTCAGGTTCTAGTTATTACAATTTAGGAGTGAAGAATAATGAATATACATAAGGCTGACGGGCATAGCGTAGTATATAGGACAAGGGGAAGCCGGCTCCCGCCTCCATTGCGCACTAAACCTCAATAGCATTCTAGCAACAGGGGCCATATCTTGTGGACCATTGTAAGTAAATAACACCTCATTTTACTTCTGTAACCCCACACTACAACCCAATGTATTTGGTTTAGTGCAGTTGAACAGCGTGTTAACTTCCCTATAAAGGGGTACTCTGGTGGTGGAAAACTATTTTTTTTTTAATCTACTGGTGCCAGAAAGTTAAACAGATTTGTAAATTCTATAATAAAAATAAAAAAAACGTAATCTTTCCTTCAGCTGCTGTATACTACAGAGGAAGTTATTTTCTTTTTTTAATTTCTTTTGTCTGACCACAGTGCTCTCTGCTGACACCTCTGTCCATTTTAGGAACTGTCCAGAGGAGAAGCAAATCCCCATAGCAAACCTCTGCTGCTCTGAACAGTTCCTGACATGTTTTCCTCTAGAGTACCCCATTTACACAGTTTCTTCAGTGACCGTTTCCTTGTTACAGACAACCCTTTCCCACAAGGTCATTAAAACTTTCAAGGGTCCATTTTCTGCATTGTTTATGCTGACCTTTTATAAGAGATCACACACACACTGTGCTTAGTTCACACGTGGAAAGCTCTGAAGCGGAACTTGCAATGTAGAATTTGTTTCTGACAAAAGGATAAACATGTTCGGTGGAATCCACCCAGAAAAGTCCACTATCGATGAAACTCTTGAATTTTGATGCTTATTTTCGTGGCATTGCTGATCCACTGGGCTTTCCTCCATGTGAACATACTCTTACAGTCCTTTCACTAAGAATAGGATATGAGGGGTTTATTTGTTTTCCTGTCGTAGAGTCATGGCCGTAAATGTTGGCACCCCTGAAATTTTTCAAGAAAATTAAGTATTTCTCACAGAAAAGGATTGCAGTAACTAACACATGTTTTGCCTCTAGATTTGTCTTTGTCCACAGTGTGCAACATTATCAAAAACTTTGCAACCCATGGCACTGTAGCTAATCTCTTTGGGCATGGACGGAAAGAAACATTAATGAAAGGTGGCAACGCAGGACAGTCCGGATGTTGGATAAGCAGCCCCAAACAAGTTCCAAAGATATCCAAAATATCCTGCAGGCGCAGGGAGCATTGATGCGCAAACTATCCGTTAACATTTAAATTAAATGAAACACTATGGCAGGAGACCCAGGAGGACCCTACTGCTGACACAGACATAAAAAAGCAAGACTACATTTTGCCAAAATGAACTTGAGTAAGCCAAAATCCTTCTGGGAAAACGTCTTGTGGACAGAGGAGACCAAGATAGAGCTTTTTGGTAAAGCACATCATTCTACTGTTTACCGAAAATGGAATGAGGCCTACAAAGAAAAGAACACAGTACCTACAGTGAAATATGGTGGAGGTTCAATGATAACACCAAACTATCAAAGACCAGAGAATGAAATTAGAAAGACAAAAAATTACTTTATTGAAAATTCATTATAAAAACACATAAAATGCATATAAAGAATGGCAAAAAGATGGGAGGATAAGAGGAGCTGTATATCCAGAAGACGTGCAGATTAAATCAGGCATACGAATGAAATACAATTAAACTAGGCCAGGTATAAGGGATAATAAGCCACATGGGGAACTCCAAAAATACAAAGTAACTATAAATGCACAGGTACACACCATACAAGCATATAGGATAAGCTGAAAGAGCAATGAACATGCACCTAGTCTGGATACCTCTCACCTCCACCCTTGGGGACATACAGCTCCTCTTATCCTCCCATCTTTTTCCTGTGCCTCCATATTTTTGCCATTCTTTATATGTATTTTATGTGTTTTTATAATGAATTTTCAATAAAGTAATTTTTTGTTTTTCTAATTTCATTCTCTGGTCTTTGATAGTTTGGTGTTGATATTGGTAAGTGACCAGGGTATTGGCATTCTCGTAGTTTTACTTTTTTGGTAACCGGAGGTTCAATGATGTTTTGCTGCCTCTGGCACTGGGTGCCTTGAATGTGTGCAAGTTATCATGAAATCTGAGGATTCCCAATGGATTTTGGGTCGCACTGTACAGCCCAGTGTCAGAAAGCTGGGTTTGCGTCCGAGATCTTGGGTCTTCCAGCAGGACAATGACCTCAAACATACATCAAAAAGCTCCCAGAAATGGATGGCAACAAAAGCACTGGAGAGTTCTGAAGTGGCCAGCAATGAACCGATTTCAGTTATTTTTTTCCAAAGGGTGTGCAACCAAATATTACATTAAGGGTGCCAATAATTTTGTCCAGCCCATTTTTGAAGTTTGGTGTGACATTATGTCCAATTTGCTTTTTTTTCCTCCCTTTTTTGATTTAGTTCCAATACACACAAAGGGAATAAACCTGTGTTACTGCAATCCTTTTCTGTGAGAAATACTTAATTTTCTAGTAAAAATTTCAGGGGTGCCAACATTTATGGCCATGATTGTACATACGGTAATTCACAAAGTGTTATCCAAAACACTTGAACACTACTAACCTATATATAATAACTTTCCTTCAGGTCAAAGGGAAGAACCCATGTGACAGTCAGGAAGACCAAGGGGTTCACACAACTAAATCTGGGTCCAGTGACTTCAGTGATCCAGTCTACAAAGAAATAGCTTTTGCCAATGGATGTGTAAATAGAATGAGTAAAGATGAGCTCAAAGCAAAACTTACGGAGTTAAAGCTGGATACCAGGTAAAGCAAACTGAGCAGGAATGCCTTGGCTTCTATAGTTTTATTGTAGTTTTTATACAACCTGTATTATATTATGGGGTCATAAGGTGGGTAAAGCAGCAGTTACAAATACCTGGTTATCTGCCCTACCTTATTATCCAAATCTTCCCCCAACACACTCCCTTATAAACGGGACCATTCAACCAGTAGTTGCTTGTATTATGGACTTTGCTGTATTTAGCTGCAAACTATAACCCTTCTCTGTATTGAGGAAAATCTAAGGGGGAAATGATCTGAGTTGAGGCCTTTTCACAATTTCACTTTCTCCTGTATGCCAGTTGTAACTGCACAAACGTATAACATTTTCTCACAATGTTTGTTTAATCTGCATTTTTTTTTTCCGGTGCATGTTTTGACGCATGGTGTGTTAGCTACTTATTGAGTGGAAGAACACAAAAATGTAGGGACTTTTTACCCCTAGAGGACACAAAATTTACCTGGTACTTGGCGCTCCAGGATGTTCATGTACGTCGTGTCCCGTCCAGAGTATAAAATGAGCGCAGGAGCTGTGCTCACTTCATAGACCATGGGTTCCAGCTGCTATCATCACACTGATGCCTGCCATTAACCCTTCAGGTGCTGGGATCAATGCTGATGACAGCATCTGAAATATTAGGGTGGAATACAGAGACTCAACGGACCACCCCCAGTGCAATCGCAGTGGTACAATATAGTCAGGGTTTTTTGCTTTTTTTTTTTAATTTTATTTATTTTTTATATAAAGAAATCAGCTGTTCTTGTTAGCGATGAGAGAACTTACAGTAAATTCGATTCATCGCGAACTTCTCGGCTCGGCAGTTGACTTTAGCCTGCATAAATGAGTTCAGCTTTCAGGTGCTCCGGTGGGCTGGTAAAGGTGGATACAGTCCTAGGAGAGAGTCTCCAGCCCAGCGGAGCACCTGAAAGCTGAACTCATTTATGCAGGCTAAAGTCATCAACTGCCGAGCCAAGAAGTTTGTGACGAATCAAATTTACTGTAAGTTTGCTCATCTCTAGTTCTTGTAATGCTGGATAACCTCTTTAATGTTCTTCTTCTTGAGACACTCCTTTGTTGCCTAGGCCGTAAGTTTTGGGTCATTGTCATGTTTGAATACCTACCCACGACCCATTATCAATGACCTGGCTGAGGGAAGGAGGTTGTCACCTACAATTTGACAATACATGGGCCCCATCCATTGTCCAACTTAACACAGACACTTTATGTACCACAATTTGGAAAGTGTAGTTCTATATAACTGTCCATTTTAGATTGTGATCCTCGAAAAATATTAAATTTTTTTATTTATTTCTCCCTTAAAGAGGAGTGAAGGATGTTCTGAGGAAGCGTCTGAAGAATTACTACAAGAAGCAGAAATTAAAGCAACCCATTGACACTGATGATGCCTACTTTGACTACATCTGTGTTATTGACTTTGAGGCTACCTGTGAGGAGGGCAATGCAACGGATTACATCCATGAGATTATAGAGTTCCCCATTGTCTTGGTCAACACAAGGACTTTGAAAATTGTAAGTTTACATATCACACATACGTTTGCACAAGTTAGAAAATATTAATGAAACATAAGTGTGCTGTGTGTGTCTATCCAATATATACTTCAATACTTGTTATAACCACACCCATAGAAATTTACAGGCCTTTCCAGTGTATGACTCGGGGATTTTGCAGTACAGCTGTGCTATCTCTGCTAGCACCTAATGTATATCTATATTATCCTGTGGATAGTCCTAAGTAAGTCCCAGAAAGACATCATAGTAGGAAGTCCCCATGTTTGCAACTTCTGCCCTGTTGAATTGTCTGCTTGTCATGAACACTCTTTACAACATACTCATTTCTATATTATTATTTATAAAATCTAGCAAAGGATTATTCTGCCTGTTGACACTGATCTCTCTGGCTAATGACAGACATCAACCAGATCAGCGATGTCCAGCATTAGTCGCGGTTTCTGATAGCACCCAGGACCTGCCATATATGAAGCACGCTCAGCTCCTGAGTGTGCTTCATATAATGGGAGTGGGCTATGGACTTAAATGTATGTTCATTGCCCTTAACCCAACATTTACGCCTTGGTCCCGTTACGGCATTTAAAATATGCTCACGGTTGAGTTTGAGTTAATCCCGGACGGTCCCGACTGCTATCAGCAGCCAGGACCCAGGGTTAATGCCTGACACCGCCGATTGGGCAGATGCCCGGCATTAACCTTTTAGATGCCGTGATCAGTTAATCGTGGCGTCTAAAATAAAAGTGGAAGTATCCCGGGAGCTCAGCAGAGCTGATGGGGACTATCGTGACGAAATCGCGATGTCCCGATCAGCTGAGAGGACAGCAGGAGGGTCCTTACCTGCCTCCTTGCCGTCTGATCGGTGTTTTATTGCTCCAAGCCTGCCATGGCTGGAGCAGCAAAGCACTGGTAAAACTGATCTATGCTATGGCATAGCATTGCACAGTGTATGCAATCAAAATATTGCATGGGTTAGCCCCTTATGGGGGCAAAAAAAAGTAAGTGTAAAATAAAAAAAGTTAAATGTGAATAAGCCCCTACCATAATAAAAGTTTGAATCGCTCCCCCATTTCCCATTTTTTAAATAAAATGTAATAAAAAATGTATCATGTGGTACCGCCGCATGCGTAAATGTCTGAACTATTAAAATACAAGGGTAGTTAAACCCCACATTCCATGGCGTACATGTAAAAAAAAATACAAAGTCCAAAAATGTGCATTTTTGGTCACTTCATATACCATAAAAATATTAATAAAAAGCGATCAAAAAGTCCCATCAAAACAAAAAATGGTACTGATTAAAACTACAGACCATGACGCAAAAAATGAGCCCGCATATAGCCAAGTATGCAGAAAAATAGTCAGAAGATGACAATTTTAAACATACCAATTTTTGTGCATGTAGTTATAATTTTTTTTAAGTAGTAAAATTAAATAAAACCTACAAATATTGGGTATTCTTGTAACCGGATGGACCTATAGAATAAAGATAAGGTGTCATTTTTACAGAAAAGTGCACTGCGTAAAAAAGGAAGCCCAAAAAAAACCTTTTTATTTATTAGGGCTTTTGTTTGTGGAACAACTAATATTTCATCATAGAATTATCATATAATGGAATACGGAGCCAGAAAAAAAATATATGCAAATCGAAGTCTACTTGCACACTGCCATTGCTCCCTGTCGAGAACTTTAACGGCAGTTCTCATAATGGGGAGCAACGGTAAACAATGGGTCCTGGCAACTCCCATTTACTATTATGGGGGTAGCGAGGCGCCGTTATGAATTGCGGCAGGAAAAGACGGCACATGCTGTAATTTTTCTCCTGCTATTCTGCCCAACTCGCCCAGCGGCCGTCACACCCTGCGCTGCACTAACGGCATTGTGAAAGGGGCCTAACAAGCTAACTTTATTCTATGGGTCAGTACGATTCCAGTGTTGCCAAACTTGGATAGTTTTTTTAGTTTTGTTTTATGGTTTTATGTTTTTGGCTTCAAAAGAAAAAGCTTGTTCAACCCCTTAAAGTAAAACTGTCACTAAGTTCACCCACACTAAACCCCATACACAGGGTACAAGAATCCATACATGGGTCACTTACTTTGTTTTCTTCTCGCCCAGCTGTCATCCTCTAAAGTTCTGCTGTTTTCCCCTCACTTGTGCTCTGAAGGGGGGGTTTAATACAATTAAAATGATACCCGTGTTTTATGCTTATCTATTATTGTACAGCTTTAAAGGGTACCTGTCATCAAAACTTTTGATTTATTATAGATTAATGTATGCAGAATAACTTTTCAATAGCATGTTATTAAAAAATATGCTTCTTTCTATTTAATTTTCCACTTTGAAAAAATGACCACTAGGGGTCTTCCTACCAGTCCTTTTTTATAGATTTCAGACTCATGCAGGAGTCCTAAATCTCAGACTGCAGCCGGAACACAGACAAACTCAGCACTGCTCACTGCCAGGGAGCAGTGTTGAGGTTGTCTGTGTCCCAGCTGCAGTCTGAGATTTAGGACTCCAGCATAAGTCTGAAATCTGTAAAAAAAAAAAAAAAAAAAAAAAAATAAAAAAAAAATATATGGTAGGGACAAACTATTTTAACCAAATTAGTATGTTTGAAATTGCCGGTATGAGGGCTCTTTTTTTTTTTTTCTTTTCTTTCTTTGCTCTGATCTGTAGTTTTATCGGTTTTTGTTTATATTACTTTTTAATCACTTTTTATAAAAAATAAATAAATAAATATATTATAAAAAAAATCTTTATATATATTTGGAATATAATGACACACAAAGCTGCAATTTTGGCCTTTTTTTAATGCTTTTTGGGGTTAAAATGGGAAAAAGGGATGATTTACAATTTTATTGGGAAGGGGATTTTTCACTTTTGAAAATTTTTGTTTTGTTTACACTTATGTCCCCATAGGAGACTATTTATTGCAATCATTTGATTGCTAATACTGTTCAGTGCTATGCATAGACATAGCACTGATCAGTGTTATCGTCAGTCTTTTGCTCGATCTCACACCAAAGCAGAAGACCCCAGGAGATGGATGGAAGCAGATGAGGGGACCTCCATCTGCCATTATAGATGATTGCATCCCCGCGGGCAATCCGATTTTAAGTGCCGCAGATGCCGTGATCTGTATTGATCACAGCATCTGAGGGGTTAATGGCAGATATCAGCGCAATCGCTGATGTCTGCCATTATCGGCGGGTCCCAGGCTGTTGACAGCAGCCTGGACCTACTGTGCATGATGAGAGCACTGGTCCGATGATCGCAGTCATGTACATGACGTAAAAGTACGTCATGATGCATTAACTACATTTACGTCTGTCGTTAAACGGGTACTTTGCCTCTAGACATCTTATCCCATATCCAAAGGGGGTCCCACCGCTTGGAACCCCAACGATCTCTCCTGCAGCACCCCTCTGTCATCTAGTGCACGGAGCAAACTTCGCTCTGTGCCTGACGGGCGATACAGGGGCCGTTATTGACGTTATTTTTACCTGATTTTCCTATGCGTACTTTCCTCAAAAGGTGCACATTCGTCATAAATAGCTAAATAGTGTAGATCTAAACAAATTGATCATCTTCCCCCCTCCCCCCTTTAAGGGCCAAGGGCGTATCCTGGGTCCTTTCCCTTTCTATAACGCGGGGCCACGCTGTAGCCCAGTGTCATAGTGGGTCAGGCCCGGCTTCTAACAACGGTGCGGACCCGTGGCTAATAGCGCGCGGCACTGATCACGGTGCTGCGTGCTATTAACCCTTTAGACGCGGCGTTCAAAGTTGATCTCCGCGTCTAAAGTGAAACTTAACTACCCCCGGCTAGCTCGGGGCTGTTTGGGACCGCCCTGGTGAAATTGCGGCATCCCGAACAGCTGTAGGACACATGGAGTGTCCCCTTACCTGCCTCCTGGTGTCCGATCGCCGAATGACTGCTCAGTGCCTGAGATCCAGGCATGAGCAGTCAAGTGGCAGAATAATCGATCAATGGTTTCCTATGAGAAACCATTGATCAATGTAAAAGATCAGTTTGTGCAGTGTTATAGCCCCCTATGGGAGCTATAACCTTGCAAAACAAAATTTGGGAAAAAAAGTGAATAAAGATAATTTAACCCCTTCCCTAATATAAGTTTGGATCACCCCCCTCTTTTCCCATAAAAAAAAGTGTAAATAAAAAAAAACATGATATCACTGCATGCAGAAATGTCCGAATTATGAAAATATATCGTTAATTAAACCACACGGTCAATGGCATACGTGCAAAAAAATTCCAAAGTCCCAAATAGCGTATTTATGGTCACTTTTTATATTGGGGGGGAAAAAAATTTATAAAAGTCTGATCAATACAAAAAATGGTACTGCTAAAAACTTCAGATCACGCTGCAAAAAATGAGTCCTCATACCGCCCCATACGCAAAAAAATTTGTTATATGGGTCAGAAGAGGACAATTTTAAACGTATAAATTTTCCTGCATGTAGTTATGATTTTTTCCAGATGTACGACAAAATCAAACCTATATAAGTAGGGTGTCATTTTAATCGTATGGACCTACAGAATAATAAGGTGTAATTTTGACCAAAAAAATTCAGTTTTGTCGCACAATGATTTTTTATTTTTTTCCGTTTCGTCGTAGATTTTTGGGTAAAATGACTGTCATTACAAAGTAGAATTGGTGGCACAAAACATAAGCCATCATATGGATTTTTAGGTGCAAACATTTTTGAGCAAAAAAGTTATGTTTTAAAGGTAAGGAGGAAAAAACAAAAGTGCAAAAAACGGAAAACCCCCGGGTACTTAAAGGGTAGCTCCCACCATACTCTTTTTTTTTTTTTTTTCTGTCCCTGCCTATTGCCCATCTATCCCTAACCCCCTCCCTGCCTTTATTTATTTTTTTTTATTATCTTAAAAATGGCATTTTGTCTGCCTGGTAGTGTGCTCACTACCAGGCAGACTTCCCCAGCAGGCACCACGTCACTGATGCCTGCTGGGGGCCGAGTTCCGCCCATAGTTCTCAGGACAGGGTGCCTCCAGCTGTTTCACCACCACAACTCCCAGCATGCCCTGACATCTATTTGCTGTCAGGGCATGCTGGGAGTTGTAGTGGGGAAACAACTGGAGGCACCCTGTGTTGGAAGACACCCAGCCCCCGACCAATATCGCCCCCCTCCCCCTCACCTGTGCCGGACCATGAGCGGGGGTCCGTAGCAAGCAACAAGTGTATGCCCGGCTTCCTGTCATGCCCGTACACTCTGGAAACTGTCTCTATGTTTCTGGAGGATTGAAAGTCCTCCAGAACCATAGAGAGAGTTACCAGAGTGTAGGAGCATGACAGGAAGCCGGGCATACACTTGTTGCTCCATATAACGCGCTCCCCCCGGCAATGACAGGAGCAGTGAGGAGGCGGCGTATCCCCACTGGAGCCGGGACTGTAAGCAGAGGTAAGAGCCATGTTCCTCCCTGCTGCAGGGAGAATATGCAGCAGGGAGGCGGCCAGTGTGTGAGTCCAGGGAGCCAATGCGCAGCCCTGGATTTCACTGTGCTCGCTCTCGCCTGTTTGATTGACAGGCGGGAGCGAGCACCGCAGTGACTAGAATTTCGACTCATTTGCCAGGCTCAAATGAGACGAAATTCTGTAGTGACGTCACTGCCGAATGCATTCGGCCACTAGGAGGGCGACCCCTAGTGGCCGAATTTAAAAGTGATTTTAAACTGGTTTAAAATCACTTTTTTTAATTAAACTATATTAGAGATATGTTGTAGTACTTAAGTACTACAACATATCAATTTTTTTATTTCATGACAGTGCCCATTTAAGGGGTTAAAGTACATTTTGTCCACTGGACCATCTGTGTTGTATTGAGTATATAAACATGTGCCTGAACAAGCCCCTAGCTTTTATATGTGCCAACACAAACTACAGGGTAATGCAATAATGTTCCAGCACTATTGAGTCAAGTGAGTAGATATCAGTTCTCTCTGGGCTTTTGATGTTACAGCTGTAATAACATTGTAACACAGGCTTTGAATTGAGTTCCATCACACTTGTCAGGTTATACATTTCATCATACGGAATTCATTTTAAGAAATCAATTCATTCCCAGATAATCATGAACCTCCAATGCAGTCTTTTTGGTTTTAAGATACCACTAGATGTATCTGTTCTTGCCTTTATGGTGGCCGAACTGTCCTGTTATTTTCTTCAATCTGTCTTCTAGTAAGCAGACATGGATAATTGAAATGAATAGGATGGCTGTGAGCATGCATTGGAGGCAGGAGACATCCTGTTTGTGCTGCTTTGGAAACTTTATATATCAAAGTACATAGGTAGGCAGTGTGCCAAAGAAGGATTTCTAGAGACAGGAGCAGAGGATAAGTATTGTGATATTATTTGCTCAGCCAGTGGCATAAAAGTAGATAGATAAATGGAGAGAAGAGCTTAAATATGTGACCGTGCAGCGGGCTAGAATAGCAGGTTAAGCTATTGGGGAGAGTTTTTGTTTTAATTTTAGTAGAAACATGTAACCAGTGTAAAGGCTGGCAATTGTTATATAGCCATTCATGTGGCTTGTGGACACACGATCAGTTGTGGCAGAGCCACCACGGCAGTTAGCAATGAATTATGCTTGAGGAGAGAAAGGGAGACTGGTTCTGGGTTCATGTATAGCAGTGTAAATGGTGTGTTAGGGGCAGAAGTGGAAGATCTTCTTTAGGTGACGGTAATAGGATTTAGAAGAGCAAAAAAGGTTACTGACTGCAGCATCTATAACATCTGCAGTACTATAATGAGGCGGGCAGAGCAGCTGCCGTGATTTCATATTCCCCTCTGGGAGGCGTGATTGGTCAGTCTGTCCTGACCAATCACTGCTTTCAGCGGGGTACATGAAATCATAGTGCCGTGGTTATTCACACTCTAGTTCCTGTGACATGAGCGCCTACATGGGTGCCTGCAGGCTCTCTCACATCACAGGGCATAGCGCTGTGTATAGAGGAGGCAGGTGAACTCGGCAAGCTGGCTCCCTGCCTCCATTTCGCACAGCAGTGCTCTAGCAATATTATTGGATGTTGGGAGGGATAACTTTTAATCCTCCGAACAAAATGTAAGTGACTATCGTTGTAATGCTGTTCATCCATACTATAACCCAGTGTATTGGGTTAAGTGCAGGTGAACAGCCTGCCATTTTCCCTTTAACCCCTTCCCTGCTCCGATCCATCCTGAGTGATAGGATTGAGGTGGCAGCTGCCACCTCGCTCCTAAACCTCTGCCATTGGTCGTTAGGACTAGCGACCAATGGCAGGAGGGGGGCGGGAGGTTAGAGAGGAAATTCCCACTCTGCCCCGCCCCTAGATGTCGGGGCAGAGCGGGGGGAAGATGGCGGATGGTCCCGGGACCGGCGATTGTGTCGGGACCCGCGGCTGTATCCGGACCAACATCGCGGCAGCGGCGGACGCAGCAGTGATCTTCACTGCTGCGTTCCAGGAGTTGCCAAACTACAACTCCCAGCAAGCTCAGACAGCCAAAGGCGTTCCAGGAGTTGCCAAACTACAACTCCCAGCAAGCCTAGACAGCCAAAGGCTTTCTGGCCATGCTGGGAGTTGTAGTTTTGCAACATCTAGAGGCCCACAGTTTGGAGACCACTGTGGTGTCCAAACTGTGCTCTTACAGATGTTGCAAAACTGCAACTCCCAGCATGCCCAGACAGTCCAGGCATGCTGGGAGTTGTAGTTCTGTAACATGTGGCCATTCAGATGTTGCAGAACTACAACTCCAAGCATGCCTGGACAGTATGGGCATGCTTGGAGTTGAAGTTTTGCAACATCTGGAGGGCTACAGCTTGGACACCACTGCACAGTGGTCACCAAACTGTGACCCTCCAGATATTGCAAAACTAACTCCCAACATGTCTTTCGGCGGTCTGGGCATGCAGGGAGTTGTAGTTTTTCAACAGCTGGAGGCACCCTTTTTGGGAAACGCTGAGTTAAGTAACAAACTCCAGTGTGCCTCCAGCTGTTGCATAACTACAACCCCCAGCATGCACGGACAGCCAAAGGGCATGCTGGGAGTGTTAGTAGTATGCCTCCAGCTGTTGCATAACTACAAGTCCCAGCATGCCCTCAGTTGTCACTGCATGCTGAGAGTTGTAATTTTTGCAACGGCTGAAGGCACACTGGCTGTGAAGTTTGTTACCTAACACAGTGTTTCGCAATCAGTGTGCCTCCAGCTGTTGCAAACTACAACTCCCAGCATGCACTGATAGACCGTACATGCAGGGAGTTGTAGTTTTGCAATAGCTGGAGGCACACTGGTTGCGAAACACTGAGTTAAGTAACAAACTGTGTTTTGCAACCAGTGTGCCTCCAGCTGTTGCATAACTTCAAACCCCAGAATGCACGGACAGCCAAAGGGCAAGCTGGCAGTGGTAGTTTTGCAACAGCTGGAGGAACCCTGTTTGGGAAACACTGCCATAGGGTATTTTTGGAATCGGAGGCAAGTGTCATTCTTGCATCCGGTTCCGTCCTTATGCAAATCCCTTATTTAGTCCTCAAATGCGCATGGCGCTCTCTCACTTCAGAGCCCTGTCGTATTTCAAGGCAACAGTTTAGGGCCACATATGGGGTATTTTCATATTCAGGAGAAATTGCCTAACAAATTTTGGGGGGCTTTTTCTCCTATTACCCCTTGTAAAAATGTAAAATTTTGGGGAAAACCAGCATTTTAGTGACCAAAAAAAATAAAATCATTTACACATCCGACTTTAACGAAAAGTCGTCAAAAACCTGTGGGGTGTTAAGGCTCACTGGACCCCTTGTTACGTGCCTTGAGGGGTGTAATTTCCATAATAGTATGCCATGTGGATTTTTTTTGCTTTTCTGGCACCATAGGGGCTTCCTAAATGGGACCTGCCCCCCAAAAACCATTTCAGAAAAACTCACTCTCCAAAATCCCACTGTTGCTCCTTCCCTTCTGAGCCCTCTACTGCGTCCGCCGAACACTTGACATACACATATGAGGTATTTCCTTACTCGAGAGAAATTGGGCTACACATTTTGGGGGGATTTCTTTCCTTTTACCCCTTATAAAAATACAAAAACTGGGTTTACAAGAACATGCGAGTGTAAAAAATGCAGATTTTGAATTTTCTCCTTCACTTTGCTGCTATTCCTGTGAAACACCTAAAGGGTTAACACACTTACTGAATGTCATTTTGAATACGTTGAGGGGTGTAGTTTTTATAATGGGGTCATTTATGGGGTATTTCTAATAGGAAGGCCCTTCAAATCCACTTCAAACTTGAACTGGTCCCTGAAAAATTCAGATTTAGAAAATTTTGTGAAAAATTAGAAAATTGCTGCTGAACTTTGAAGCCCTCTGATGTCTTCCAAAAGTAAAAACATGGCAACTTTATGATGTAAATATAAAGTAGACCTATTGTATATGTGAATCCGTATATAATTTATTTGGTATGTCTATGTTCCTTACAAGCAGAGAGTTTAAAAGTTAAAAAATTGCAAAATTTTCAATTTTTTAAATTTTTTTTTTGCCATTTTTCACCAAGAAATGATGCAAGTATGTTAAAGTAGAATATTTCACGAAAAAACAATATGGGAATCAAATTCATAAGTAAAAGCATCCCAGAGTTATTAATGCTCAAAGTGACAGTGGTCAGATGTGCAAAAAACGCTCTGGTCCTTAAGGTGAAAATGGGCTTGGTCCTTAAGGGGTTAAATTGTCCTCTTATAACCCCTATAACACTTAATTTTTTATTTTTACGTATACAGGGTTGTATGAGGGCTCATTTTTTGAGCATTTCCGCATGTGATTAAACATGCTTGTTTGTTTTTGTTTTTTACATACGGTACATTATGTGGAAAATGGGAGTGATTCAAACTTTTATTAAGGAAGTGGCTTATTCACATTTATATTTTATTTTACTCTTTTTTTTACAACTTTTTAGTCCCCCCTAGGGAGCTATTACATGCAATATTTTGATTGCAAACTCTGAACAGTGCTGTGCTCTCAGCTGACCGGGACCCCATGATTTTGTAGTAGTAGTCCCGATTTGCTCCCTGGGCTAAACCGGCAAGTATTATTATTTTTTTTTTTTTAGCACTTCTAGATGTCCCAATGGACTGTGATTGCAGTGTCTAAAGGGTTAATGGCAGAGATCAGCCCCATCGGCAATGTCCTGCATTCGCTTTGGGTCCTGGCTGCTGATCTGGGACCCACCGGGTATGAAGCGTGCTTAGCTCATGAGTAAGCTTCATAGGCTGGGAGCTGGCGCAGGGCGTACATGAAATCCCCTGTGTCTCCTGTGTCCTCCTTTAATCTAAAAAGTGTATGTATTGTATTCTATAAAATAAAACGCACAAGGTAAGATTTATCAAAACCTGTGCAGAGAAAGTCGGGCAGTTGCCCAGAAGCAACCAATCAGATTGCTTTTTTAAAAAAAATATTTTTCCAGAGATCTTTTTAAAAATGATAGTCACAATTTGGTTACTATGGGCAACTGCACCACGTCTTCTGCTCAGTAATTTTAGACATTTTTACAAACACTTGGACAGAAGTATTCAGACCCGTGAAATTTAGCTCTGGATCGTCCCGTTTCTCTTGATCCTCTCTAAGAGGTTTCTACCTCTTGATTGAAGTCACCGGGGGTAAATTCAGTTTATTGGACATCATTTGGGAAGACACAGTCCTGTTGATAAAAGGTCTCACAGATGACAACGTATTTCAGAGCAAAATACCAAGCCATAGGGGCCTTATCACTAAGCAGAATTTCCACATCTGAATTCCCCTTCAAATTAAAGCCCAATAGACTTCTATGGGATTCCGCACTCCCATTCACACTTCAGAATTTCTGCATGCGGATTCTGTAAAAATTCTGCACAAAATCAGCACAAGCCAGAAACCACCCAAATGAATGCAAAAGCGGAATTGTTATGGATGTGCGGAAATTCTACCGTGTGATTTCAGCCTAACGCTAGAAACAACTGTAGAGCTCAGACTGGATAGTTTGGAGCCACAGATCTGGAGAAGGGTTCAAGAAAATGTCTCCTGCGGTGAAAGTTCTCCATAATTATTTAATGGAAAAAGTTTGGAACATCAAGGACTCTTCCCAGAACTGGCTGCCCACTAGAAATAGTAATTGGGGAAGAAAGTCACACTGGCCGAGCTGCAAAGCTCCTGTGCATTTACTAAGGATCGACCGATATTGATTTATTTTTTTATTTTTTTTAGAACCGATAACCTGTGAACTTTCAGGCCGATCGGCGATAACTTATACCGATATTCCGTGCATTAAAATTTTTGGGCAAGCAAGGCTCTGTGCGCTGAGGGCAGGCAGGCAGGGCTCTGTGCGCTAAGGGCAGGCAGGCAGGCGCACTGATCGGTGGCAGCAGTGCCACGCCTGAGTTCAAAGCGCCTCTTCCAGGCAGCCACTGCGGTTCTCTTACAGGGCTGCCGTGGCTGTGTGGGAGATGCAGAAAAGCAGCCAGCAGCACCGTTCTCTGGGCCTGGGTGTCGCTGGCAAGACGCATTATCGGCAAGGTTAAATGCCGATACCAATAACTAACAAAATCGTGAATATCGGCCAATCCGATAATTGGTCAATTCCTAGCGTTTACCTTCTGAAAGTTTCTTCCATTTGCATGGACACTTTAGCTGCTAAATTTTCTTTGGTACACAATATTTATTTTGGGACATTTTGATCGCCCTTGCACATTTTTATGCAACTTTTCAATAACTATGGGAATTTTCCATAAGAAAACACAAGGAAACAAAGTTTCAGGCCCATGCAATCTTTATCTCCAGTGTGGAGAGATGCAGGCCACGATGGGCCGTACAATACCATGCTTACTGAAGATCTGTGCACGAGTTCCATTCATCAGAAAACTGCTTTCGCAAGCAACTTCACTAAGCATGGTATGACAGCTGTACTGTCTGCATATCCTCAGGCGGGAGCTAAAAATCACGCAGGCCTAAAAGTGAAACTATATTATATAAATGCCTTAAATAAAATGCTATCTTTTTCACAGTTCTTAACCCCTTAACAACAATGGACGTAAATGTACATCATGGTTCCGTGGTACTTAACGCACCATGACGTACATTTACGCGCCGCCATGACTGCAAGCATCGGAGCGGTGTTCGCGTCATGCGTGGCAGGTCCCGGCTCCCATCAGCGGCCAGGGACCTGCCGGTAATGGCGGACATGTGCGATCACGCGTATGTGTGCCATTAACCCCTCAGATGCCGTGATCAATACAGATCACGGCATCTGCGGCAGTGCGGTACTTTGAATGGATGATCGGATCGCGCGCAGCGCTGCCGCGGGGATCCGATCATCCAGCATGGCGGCCGGAGGTCCCCTCCCCTGGCTCCGGCTGTCTCCCGGGGTCTTCTGCTCTGGTCTGAGCAGACCAGAGCAGAATATCATCGATAATACTGATCAGTAAAAAAATGTAAAATAGAAAAGTAAAAAAATTTGAAAAATCCCCTTCCCCCTATAAAAAAGTAAAACGTCCGTTTTTCCCATGCTATCCCCAAAAAAGTGTAAAAATAAAATAAAATACACATATTTGGTATCGCCGCATGCGTAAAAGTCTGAACTATTAAAATATATTGCTAATTATCCCGTACAGTGAACGGCGTAAATGTAAACAAAGTACAAAATTGCTGCTTTTTTTTTTTTTTTTTTTGTCACATTTTTTTCCCCCAAAAATGTATAAAAAGTAAAGCCTAAGCAAAAGTTGTACTGATAAAAACTACAGCGCATGGTGCAAAAAATGAGCCCTCATACTGCCCCATATATGGAAAAATGAGAAAATTATAGGCGGTCAAAATAGGGAAATTTCAAACATACTAATTTTGTTAAAATGGTTTGATCTTTTTTTTTTTTTAACTTGTTAAGGACCAAGGACGTAGTCCTTTCCCTTTCTATAATGCGGGCTCGGCCTCTAACAACGTCTGGGGCCCGTGGCTAATGGCACGCGGCAATGATCGCGGTGCTGCGCGCTATTAACCCTTTAGACGTGGCGTTCAAAGTTGAATGCCACGTCTAAAATGAAAGTAAATCACTGCCGGCTAGCTCAGGGGGCTGTTCGGGATCGCCCCGGCGAAATCGCGGCATCCCGAACGGCTCTGGGACACGAGGAGGGTCTCCTACCTTGCCTCCTGGTGTCCGATCGCCGAATTACTGCTCAGTGCCTGAGATCCAGGGATGAGCAGTCAAGCGGCAGAATAATCGATCAATGGTTTCTTATGAGAAACCAGTGATCAATGTAAACGGTCAGTGTGTGCAGTGTTATAGGCCCCTACGGGAGATCATCTAACCCCTTCCCTAATAAGTTCGAATCACCCCCCTTTTCCCATTTAAAAAAAAACCAGTGTAAATAAAAATAAACATATGTGGTATCGCTGCGTGCGGAAATGTCCGAATTTTAAAAATATATATCATTAATTAAACCGCACGGTCAATGGCGTACGTGCAAAAAAATTCCAAAGTCCAAAATAGTGTATTTCTGGTCACTTTTTATATCATGAAAAATCAACAAGCCCGATCAATACAAATGGTACCGCTAAAAACAGATCACGGCGCAAAAAATGAGCCCTCATACTGCCCCATATGTGGAAAAATAAAAAAGTTATAGGGGTCAGAAGATGACAATTTTAAACGTATATATTTTCCTGCATGTAGTTATGATTTTTTTTCAGAAGTACGACAAAATCAAACCTATATAAGTAGGGTATCATTTTAATCGTATGGACCTACAGAATAAAGATAAGGTGTCATTTTTACCGAAAAATGTACTGCGTAGAAACAGAAGCCCCCAAAAGTTACGAAATTGTGTTGTTTTTTTTGTTTTCCCGTTTCGCCGTAGATTTTTGGGTAAAATGACTGATGTCATTACAAAATAGAATTGGTGGCACAAAAAATAAGCCATCATATGTATTTTTAGGTGCAAAATTATGATTTTTAGAAGGTGATGAGGAAAAAATGAAAATGGAAAAACCCTGCGTCGTTAAGTGGTTAAAGGGGTATTCCAGTAAAAAAAAAAAATTTCATATCAATATAACAGAAAGTTAAACAGATTTGTAAATGACTTCTATTTAAAAATCTTAATCTCCTCCAGTACTTATCAGCTGCTGAAGTTGAGTTATTTTCTGTCTAACAGGTCTCTCTAACACCTCTGTCTGTCTCGGGAACTGTCCAGAGTAGGCGTAAATCCCATAGCAAACCTCTCATGCTTTGGACAGTTCCTGAGACACAGAGGTGTCGGCAGAGAGCACTGTTGGAAGACAGAAAATAACTCGACTTCAGCAGGGGGGTGGAGGCAGCCTTAGCTCCCTGCTATGCTTGGTCCTGTGTGCTCATCATTGTGAGGGGGCATAAAGCAAAGGAAGGAAAACCCCAGGATGCCGAAACAGTTAGCAGCACAAAGCACATATACAAAAATGCAGGTTAAAGGGTTACTGCAGCATTTACAAAATCATCCTTATCCATCATGACACGTATCTCGAGAACCGCCCAGGTTAGAAGCAAATCCCCATAGCAAACCTCTTCTAAACTGTGCGGTTCCCTAGACACGTGTCATCAGAGAGCACAGAGTTCATATATACATTTTTTTTTTCCTGGATAACCCCTTTAAGGACGTAGCCCTTTTTTGCACATCTGACCACTGTCACTTTTAAGCATTAATAACTCTGGGATGCTTTACCTTTCATTTTGATTCCGAGATTTTTTTTTTTTCATGACATATTCTACTTAATTCTACCCTTAAGGACTTTTGCATTTTCATTTTTTCCTCATCACCTTCTAAAAATCATAATGCTTTAAATTTTGCACATTAAATTCCATATCATATCCTATTTTTTGCGCCACCAATTCTACTTTGCAGTGACATTAGTCATTTTACCAAAGAATCCACGGCGAAACAGAAAATAAATTGTTTGAAAAAATTGGAAAAAAATGCCATTCTGTAACTTTTGGGGGCTTTCGTTTCTACGCAGTAAATTTTTTGGTAAAAATGACACCTTTATCTTTATTCTGTAGGTCCATACGGTTAAAATGGTACCCTACTTATATAGGTTTGATTTTGTCGTACTTCTGAAAAAAATCATATTTTTTGTGCCGTGTTCTGAAGTTTTTATCGGCAACATTTTTGCATTGATTGGACATTTTGATTGCTTTTTATTTATTTTTGTTATGATATAAAAAGTGACCAAAAATACGCTATTTTGGTCTTTGGAATTTTTTTGCGTGTACGCCATTGACCATGCGGTTTAATTAACAATATATTTTTATAGTTCGGACATTTACGCACGCGGCGATACCACATATGTTTATTTTTTATTTACAGTTTTTTTTAATGAGAAAAGGGGGGTGATTCACTTTGAAAGGGGGGTGATTCGTTTTGGATGCAGCGATAAACATTGATTGCCGCGTCTGAAGGGTTAATAGTGTGCGGCACAACGATATGTGCCGTGCGCTATTAGCCCAGGTTCCCGGCTATCATTAGCAGCTGGGACCGACCCAGTGTGATGCGGGGTCACGGCGTGAACCCATTTTAAACACCGGGACAGGGCGTACAGGTACACCCTGCATCCTTAAGAGGTTAACAGAGTGGTAAATTTTTGTTATTTGCATCCTTTTTGGGTAAAAAATCCCCAAATTTCAAGAAAATTTTGAAAATTTAGCATTTTTCGAACTTTGAAACTCTCTGCTTGTAAGGAAAATGGATATTCCAAATGATATATTGATTCACAAATACAATATGTCTACAATATGTTGGCATCATAAAGTTGACATGTTTTTTTTTTGAAGACATTAGAGGGCTTCAAAGTATAACAGCAATTTTCCAAATTTTCACAAGAATTTCGCAATCTGAATTCTTCAGGGATCAGTTAAGTTTGAATTGGATTTGAGGGGCCTTTCTGTGAGAAATGCCCCATAAATGACCTCATTATAGAAACTTCACCCCTCAAAGTATTCAAAATGACATTTAGAAAGTTTAACGCTTTAGGTGTTTCACAAGAATAGCAGCAAAGTGGAGGAGAAAAATCAAAATCTGCATTTTTTTTTTACACAAGGGGTAAAAGGGGAAAAAGTCCCCCCCCCCCCCCCCCCCAAATATGTAACCTAATTTCTGTTAAGTTAGGAAGTACCTCATATGTGGATGTAAAGTGTTCTGTGGGTTCCATAGAGGGCTCAGAAGGGAAGGAGCGACAATGGGATTTTTTTTGGGGGGGCATGTCTCATTTAGGAAGCCCCCATGGTGCCAGAACAGCAACAAAAAAACACCCCACATAGTAGGGATCGACCGATTATCGGTATGGCCGATATTATTGGCCGATAATCATGATTTTGGGCATTATCGGTATCGGCAATTACCTTGCCGATAATGCCCCACCCGCACCGCGACGGCCACCCCCCCGACCCGCCGCACCCCCGAACCACCGCGTCGCACCCCCCACCGTGATGCTGGGCGGTATACCGATATGGATTTTTGCCCATACCGCTATACCGGTCGGGCCCCTCCCCCACCCTCCGAGTCAATAAAAAAATTTAACTTACCTGTAATGGGGGTGGTCCGGGCCATCCATCCTTCCTGTAGTGTCCGGGGGCGGTCCGGGTGAAGAGTGAACCGGTCCGGGCTGTCCTTCTTCTCCGGCGGTCATCTTCTCCACTCCGGGCAGGCTCCGGCCTAGTACACTGCATAGGCGCCGTGACGTCAGGTGCGTCGCTGCGCACGGGCGTCACTGCGCAGCGGCGCCTATGCAGCGTACTAGGCCGGAGCCTGCCCGGAGTGGAGAAGATGACCGCCGGAGAAGGACAGCCCGGACCGGTTCACTCTTCACCCGGACCGCCCCCGGACACTACAGGAAGGAAGGATGGATGGCCCGGACCACCCTGACAGGTAGGGGCAGAGAAGCGGGTGGCGGCAGCGGGCTATGGCCCCGCAAAAGCCACTGCAGATCATTGATTTAAAGCGCCCGCTTTAAATCAATGATCTGCAGCAGTGTCGCAGGGGGTTAAATAGCCGATAACTTATACCGGAATATCGGTATAAGTTATCGGCTATCTGCCCTAACCTGCACCGATTATCGTTATCGGCCCTAAAAAAAAACGATATCGGTCGATCCCTACCACATAGCATACTATTTTGGAAACTACACCCCTCAAGGAATGTAACAAGGAAGTTGCAGGTGTGTAAATGTGAATCCAGCTCTCTTCCATGCGCACGTACTGGCGTGGGCAGCGCCAAACAGGTATGAAAAGAAAGTAAGATGTCCAACGAATTCACTTTATTGGTTAAAACCCAGGATACATTTGGCTCATCCTTGAGCCGAAACGTGCCACTTGTGTTTGCTGCATCCATGTATCCTGGGTTTTAACCAATAAAGTGAATTTGTTGGACCTCTTACTTTCTTTTCATACCTGTTTGGCGCTGCCCACGCCAGTACGTGCGCATGGAAGAGAGCTGGATGGACATCTTACTTTCTTTTTGTAACAAGGAAGTTGGACGTGAAAATTTGATTTCTTTTTTTTTTTTCTTTCTTTTTTTTACAAAAATGCTAATGTTACCCCAAATTTTTCATTTTCTCAAGGGGTAATAGGTGAAAATGTCCCCCAAAATTTGAAACCCAATTCCTCTCGAGTAAGGAAATACCTCATATGTGGATGTAAAGTGATCTGCGGGTGCACTAGAGGGATCAGAAGGGAAGGAGCGACAATGGGCTTTTGGAAAGCGAATCTTGCTGAAATGGTTTTTGGGGGGCATGTTGCATTTAGGAAGCTCCTATGGTGCCAGAACAGCGAAAAACACCCCACATGGCATACTATTTGGGAAACTACACCCCTCAAGGAACGTAACAAGGGGTGCAGTGAGCATTTGCACCCCACTGGCGTTTGATAGATCTTTGGAACAGCGGGCTGAGCAAATGAAAAATTACATTTTCATTTTCATAGCCCACTGTTCCACAAATCTGTCAGACACGTGTAGGGTGTAAATGCTCACTGCACCCCTTATTACATTCCATGAGGGGGCTAGTTTCCAAAATGGGGTCACATGTGGGTGTTTATGTATTTTTTTTTTTTTTTTTGTGTTTATGTCAGAACCGCTGTAACCGGCAGCCACCCCCTTTGCCTATCACCAGTTTAGGCCTCAAATGTAGATAGTGCACTCTCACTCCTGAGCCTTGTTTTGCGCCGCGCAGAGCATTTTCCGTCCACATATGGGGTATTTCCATACTTGGGAGAAAGTGTTACAAATTTTGCGGGTCTTTTTTTTCCTTTTATGAAAATGAAAAGTATGGGGCAACACCAACATGCTGGTGTAGCCCCCAACTTTACCTTTTCATAAGGGGTAAAAGGAGAAAAAGCCACCAAAAGTTTGTAGCGCAATTTCTCCCAAGTACGGAAATACCCCATATGTGGCCCTAAACTGTTGCCTTAAAATAGGACAGGGTTCCGAAGTGAGAGAGCGTCATGCACATTTGAGGCTTAAATTAGGGATTTTCATAGGGGTGTACCCGGATGCAAGCGTTACACTTGCCTCCTCCACCAAAAATACTGTACGTCAGTTTTCCCCAAACAGGGTGCCTCCAGCTGTTGCAAAACTCCCAACATGCCTGGACAGTCAATGGCTGTCCGGTGTAATGAATTTTTCGGTTCTCTGAACAGCTGATGAACCCTGAACAGCTGATGAAAATGCTGAGTCACCTCAAGCACTGTGCTCTCTCTGAGTGTAATCTGACAACTCTGCAGCCTCCTAGCTGCCAGAAGAGACACAGCTAAGTAACACATCTCCTCAGCCTGTCTGTGCACACACACACATACCGGTATGTGTGTGTGTGTGTGTGTGTGTGTGTGTGTGTGTGTATATCTCTGAAGGGCCAGATGTTGCTGAACTACAACTCCCAGCATGCCTGGACAGTCTCGGCATGCTTTGAATTGACATCTGGAGTGCTACAGTTTGGACAACACTGTTTAGTGGTCTCCAAACTTTGCCCTTCCAGATGTTGCAAAACTACAACTCCCAGCATGCTGAGACTGTCCAGGCATGCTGGGAGTTGTAGTTCTGCAACATCTGAAGGGCCAGATGTTACAGAACTACAACTCCCAGCATGCCTGGACTGTCTGGGCTTGCTGGGAGTTGTAGTTTTTAAACTCCTAGAAGCTGCAGTGAAGATCACTTTACGGCGATCTTCACTGCAGCATCTGACACCGCCGCTGCACCACTTACCTGCCGCCGGTCCCTGGTCCCCGTTTGAATCAGTGGTAACTGCCGCCGGTCCCCGCCGCATCCACGGAAATTAAACGAACTTTCACCCCTGCCTTGCGATTCGCAGAATCAGTCCTGATCGGCCAATCGCAGGGGATAGGAGGAGGTGGCACCCCTGCAACCTCACTCCTATCCCTCAGGATAGTCAGACACAGCTCTGATCATCCCTAATTTCTGGGCTATCGGGTCATCAGAGACCTGTTCAGCCCGGAATCACCGCAAGGGACCTCCCCCCCAGGCATTTGCAAGGCATGCCTGCTGAATGATTTCAGCAGGCATCCCAGTCGGGTCCCCGCCTGCTGTGCGTAGGGGACCGAAATTCCCACGGGTGTACAGGTACGCCCTTGGTCCTTAAGTACCAGGGAGCAAGGGTGTACCTGTACGCCTTTCGTCCCCAAGAGGTTAAGGGAAAGCTTAATGGAACAAAGTACAGAGAGATTCTAAATGAAAGCCTTATTTAGTGTTCGGAGTCAAAATTTTATCTTCCAACAAGACTGTGGGGCAGATTTATCAAACCTTGAGCAAGGGAACAATGGTGAAGTTGTCCATAGCAACCAAATTCCAGCTTTAATTTTAAAAAGGCCTTTGAAAAATAAAAGCTGAATTTTGTTTAGGGATGTCCCGGTACCATTTTTTTAAAGACAGATACAGAGTACAGATACTTTTTAAGTACTCGCCGCTACCAATTACTGATACTTTTTTCAATGTCATGTGACAGTTTTTTTTTTTTTCCTTAAGGACAGATCCACAGCGTATTTTACGTTGCGGATCCGCCACTGACGGACTGCTACGTGGTGCCTTTAGATGTGCCTGCTTGGAGCGGCAATACATTGCTACAAGCAGACACACGGCAATGTGCGAGTTGCAGAGCGTGCATGCACAGTGTACTTGCACATCGTTGCTGCTCTCTGCCTAGCTCATGTAGCAGGGGGAGCTGCCGCGATATGTGAGAGTACACCGCATATGCGCGGCGTCTCACACTTCGCTTCAGCGTATTGCCGCTCTAAGCAGGCACATCTAAAGTCAGCATGTAGAGGTCAGCGGCGTAAATATGTAAAATACATATAATACAAATACAAATGTAGCCTTAATGGGCGAAAAAGGGGTGCGTTTTTATATTTTAAAACAAATTATATATTTTATTATATTTAAACTTTTTTGAAAAGGGGGTTATTACAAATTTTCTTATTGGGAAGGGGTTCATTCACGTTTTTTTTTTTTTTTTTTTTTTTTTTTTTATTTCCATTCTCCGCTGCTCCTCTGTCACATACAGAGATGAGCAGAAGGGAATGGAATGGCATGTCACTGCTGTGCACACTGACAGCGCTAGAAGATGACCAGGCAGGGGGGAATCATTCATATATACATGGGGGGAAGAAAATGAGTATACTTAAGTCAGGGGGAATGTGATTACCGTATATCCCGGCGAATAAGACCACTTTTTAACCTCGAATTTTCTTCTGAAAAGTTGGGGGTCGTCTTATACGCTGGGTATAGGAATACCTATGATTATCTGCCCGGGCTGGCTCTCGTGTGTGGCTGCAGGCGGGGGCCGGCCAGAGCATGTAAAAACTAATTACTGATACTAAAAACCAGGGGGCCTCCAGCTGTTGTGAAACTACAACTCCCAGCATGCCCGGACAGCCTTTGCCGGTCCGGGCATGCTGGGAGTTGTAGTTTCACAACAGCTGGAGGCCCCCTGGTTTTTAGTAGACAGTATTAGTTTTTACCTGCTATGGCCGGCCTCCGCCTGCAGCCGCACAGGGGAGCCGGGCCGGACACATAAAAAGAAGTATTCCTATCCCGGACATCCCTGTGTGCCGAAAAATCTTTACGGGACAGAAGGATGTCCGCCGGTCACTTACCATTCTCTGGCCAACGCACATACTCCTGCGATGATCCTCCGGTCCTCCTGGTCCTCCGCCTCTATGGTTGTACGTCAGTGACGTCCCGTGTGTACAACCATAGAGACGCAGGATCATCGCAGTAGGATGCGTGTTGGCCAGGGAATGGTAAGTGACCGGCGGCGGGTTAACTTCTTCAGTGTTCCGGTCACCGCTTCCCTGCCACTGGAGACTGGCAGACACTGTTCCATGATGGGGGTAGTAGTACAAACACCAATGTAGCCTCCCCAGCCACCTGCAGACTCCTGCAGCTGGTGAACTACTACTCCCATCATGGAAAAAGTCTGTTCCATGATGGGAGGAGTAGTAGTCCCTCAGCACTGCAGGAGTCTGCTGATGTCACCTTCTGTGTATGCTCAAAAGTAATAACGGATATTAGAAACCAGGTGCAAACAGATTACATTAAAGGCCCTAGACTTCAATGTTAACATTTTTAAAAAAATGTTTTAATACTTTTTTGAAGAAGGGTTCCGTGAGGGGGAAAGAAAACAAAATAAACCTAAACAGACCAAAACACACAAAAATAAAATTTATAGTTCTCTCTCTCTTCCCCCCCCCCCCCCATCCCATCTCTGTCAATCCATCTCTGCCATATCAACCAAAATTTATCTTCATTCCCTCTTTTAATATATATGGCTTTTTCCCAAGCAACTATTTTTTCCATCTTTTGAAGGAAGTGCAGTCTGGATGGTGGATTTGGGTTTTTCCAGCGCTGGGCTATCAGCTTACGCGCATTATATAATAATCTGCCCACCGCTAACTTCATGTTGTCTTCTATTCGTAATTCCTCCACATAACCCAGTATACATATTTCAATGTTAAAATTTTAATGACCTTTATTCCAACATTTTTTTGACGGAAGAAAAATGAGCGCATGTGCCGTTTTTTCTTCAGTCACAAATAACGTCCGTTATTCATGACTGGCTATAACGGCTCTTAAAGGTTTATCAAATAGACTTGAATACGATTTTGTAATGGCCGTATAACATCAGTTTTAAGACTTTTCTAAGGGAAGTTTATAACGGGTCTTTAACGGAGCAACTATATAGTGTGAAAGGGGCCTAAGGGACCACCGGCCATCCTCACAGCTGATCGGGACACTGATTACACCGTGGTGGTCCCAATCAGCTTCCCTGAGCTTACCGGAAGTACATCACAGGACTTTTAGATGCCGTAATCAACTTTGCTGTGTCTAAAGGGTTAATGCGGGTCCCGGCTATGATGTGCGCTCAGCTGCTGAGCGCACTGCACACCTAAGGAGTGGAGAGTTCAGATGGCTTACTGCACCTCCGTTATACCTGCCAGCGGGACTCCCGCCGGTATTTATCGGGGAGATTTGCATGAGTACGAGTACTCATGCAAATGTCCAGTAACATAGTTCATAAGGTCGAAAAAAGACCAGAATCCATCATATTCAACCTATAACCCTGAGTCCCTACTGAGTTGATCCAGAGGAATGCAAAAAAAAACTCACACTTGAGGTAAAAATTCATTCCCGACTGCAAATATGGCAGATGATCAGACAACATCCCTGGATCAACCTTCTGTCCATATAGATCTAGAATCCATAACCTGTAATGTTGTTGTTCTCCAAAAATGCATCCAGACCCCTTTTTTAAATTTTTACAGAGTTCACCATGACCACCTCCGCTGGCAGAGAATTCCAGTCTCACTGCTCTTACAGTAAAGAACCCCCATCTGTGCTGGTGTAGAAACCTTCTTTCCTCTAGACGTAGAGGATGCCCCCTTGTTAAAGATACAGTCCTGGGTATAAATAGATCATGGGAGAGATCTATGGAAGGTCCCCTAATATATTTATACATAGTTGTTTGGTCTTCCCTAAGCCTTCTTTTTTCTAAACTAAATAACCCTAATTCTGATAATCTTTCAGGGTACTGTAGTCCTCCCATTCCCTGTATTACTCTGGTTGATCATCTTTGAACCCTCTCCAGCACCACTATATCTTTCTTGTACACTGGTGCCCAGTACTGTACACTGTATTCTATGTGTGGTCTGACTAGTGATTTGTTCAGCGGTAGAATTATTTCCTTGTCGTGGGCATCTATGTCCCTATTGATGCACCCCATGATTTTATTTGCCTTGGCAGCAGCTGCCCGACACTGGTCACTACAGCTAAATCTACTATTAACTAAGACTCCCAAGTCCTTTTCCACGTCAGTTGTCCCAAGTGTCCTCCCATTTAATACATAATCCCAGCCTGGATTTTTCCTCCCCTTGTGCATAACCTTACATTTATCAGTGTTGAACCTCATCTGCCACTTCTCAGCCCAAACCTCCAACCTATCCAGATCCATTTGTAACAGTGCACTGTCCTCTGTAGTGTTTACCACTTTACAGAGTTTAGTATCATCTGCAAAGATTGCTACTTTACTATTCAACCCCTCCACAAGGTCATTAATAAATATATTGAATAGAATAGGACCCCTGGAGTACCCCACTAGAAACAGTCACCCAACCAGAATAAGCACCATTAATAATACAACATTCAACGATTGCCCCTGGTCCAGTCTGGAGCTCACCTCCTCATAAAAGCTGATCAGGTTAGTTTGACAGGACCAATCCCTCATAAAGCCATGCTGATATGGGGGTCATACATTTATTTTTATCAAGATTCTCCAAAATAGCATCCCTTAGGAAACCCTCAAACAATTTACATGCAACCGAGGTTAAACTAACCTTTTGACCCCTTTTTAAATATTGGCACCGCATTTGCCAGTCTTAGGGAACAGTCCCTGAATATTAAAAATAGGGGTCTGTCTATTACATTACATAAAGGGGTACTCCAGCGCTTAGACATCTTATCTCCTATCCAAAGAATAGGGGATAAGATGCCTGATTGCGGGGGTCCCACCGCTGGGGACCCCCATGATCTTGCACGCAGCTTCCCAGTTAAAATCAGTCCCCAGGGCATCCTTTGGGTAGTTGATAAGATGTCTAGGCGCTGTACTTCTTCCTTGGTTAGGCAGGTGACCTTGTCAGGCCCAAGGCCTGATTATTAAAATACTATATGTGTATTATAAATTATAACTGTGTGTGACGTATTATCCAAGACCTGGGGGTGGAGGTCATTCAGACTGTGGGTTTGTGTATTGCATTTTATTGGGGGTCTGGTTGTTTGTTTACATCTCCTTTTGAAGTCAAAGGCTCTTTTGAAGCAGCAGGAAGTCATGCACTCTGGTCACATCATATAATCAACCAGATAAGAGTGCCAGGGACAGAGATGCCTGGTGGGATCAGAGGGGAGGGGGGAATGGAGTCTCCCTCCAAAAAGGCAGATGTATAATATTTTAACAATGCTAGACTCAGGTTGTTCAATGCTGTGCAACAAGCTGACAAGACCATCCTAAGAACAGCTGGAACTCACTCTCATGGACTGCTATATCATCATGCTGTAAGAACTTCATCTTTTGTTTTCTGAACTTGCCTTGCTAAACTCTTTCATATTTTTGTAACTGTATGTCATTTGTTTCTGTATTTTTATATACTTGCTGGGACTAGTAGTGGATACCCAGGGGTCTGGCGGCTTTAACCCTTGCACCATCACACTCTCTCTAATGTCTTGGCTGGACCGATAGGGTGTGATCGTGACAGACCTGTACTGGGGAGTTTCCCTTCTCTCGCTGTATTTCACCTGGCATTTCATTTTCCTCGGGGAATACAGTGGGGAAGAATTTGTTCAATATATTAGCTTTTTCCTGAGCCCGGTTTATAATTTCCTCCTCATCATAATTTTTTTTAAAGGGCCAACACTTAAATTTTTAAAGGGTAGCTCCCACCATCACTTTTTTTTCTTTTTTCTGTCCCTGCCTATTACCCATATATCCCTAACCCCCTCCCTACCAGGCAGACTTCCCCAGCAGGCACCACGTCACTGATGCCTGCTGGGGCCGACACTTCCACCAGTAGTTCACCTATACAGGGCGCCTCCAGCTGTTTCCCCACTGCAACTCCCAGCTTGCCCTGACATTTATTGGCTGTCAGGGCATGCTGGGAGTTGTAGTGGGGAAACAACTGGAGGCACCCTGTATAGGTGAACACCGGATCGGTGATGGCCGCACATACCGCTCCCTGCCGCGCAGCCCGCAAGCCCCCCCCCCTCCCCCTCCCCCTTAGTTCACCCAGAGTACCCCCTCCCCGCTACGCAGCCCGCAACCTAGTGCTGGGCGGTATGACCTAATATGTATATCACGGTATTACCGTGATACCATGGGGGAAACAGTGTATAAGTGCAGCGGCTGACAGTTAACCCCTTCCCCGCCATGGGGACCGTGCGCACGGCCCCCATGGCGGGGAAGGGGTTAACTCAGCCGCAGTGCTATCATGTTGTAGTGGGGAAACTGGAGGCATACTGTATAGGTGAACACGCAACACCCCCCCCCCCCAATAATACTTTACCTTGTCCCTGGGAGCCTGCGCGCATCCACTTCCTTCAAAGCGCTCGCTCCCGCCTGTCTGACAGGCGGGAGCGAGCACCATAGTGATTGAATTTCGACTCATTGCCAGGCTTAAAAGAGTCGAAATTCTGTAGTGACGTCACTGCAGAATGCATTCGGCCACTAGGAGGGCGACCCCTAGTGGCCGAATTTTAAAGTGATTTTAAACTGGTTTAAAATCACTTTTTTAAATTAAAGTATATTAGATGTTGTAGTACTTAAGTACTACAACATATCAATTTTTTGATTTCATGACAGTGCCCATTTAACTTTTTTGCTATTATATAGTTTAAAAACATTTTGGGGTTAGTTTTACTCTTTGGCAATGAGTCTTTCTGTCTTTTTATTTTTGCTGATTTTCAGTCTTTTTGTTTTTTATACATATTTAAAATTTTTCTCTATCTTTTTAATGCTTCTTCACTGCCGTCCTGTTTAATAGTTTTAAATGCTTTATTTTGATAATTTATTGCCTCCTTAACATTTTTATTCATCCATATTGGTTTTCTTCTATTCCTGACCCTTTTATTCCCATAAGGTACATACATCTTACAGTGAACATTTAAGATATTTCTAAGTCTCCCATTTAGTGTCAGTATTCTTGTTTTTGAGGACATTATCACATTTTATATTGTTAAGGGCTTCTCTGAGTTGATCAAACTTTGCCTTCCCAAAGTTCATTGTTTTTGTGGCCCCTCGAGAGATTCCCTTATCGAAGAATAAATTATAATGTATTATATGATGATCACTATTTCCTAGGTGTCCTTCTACTTGCACATTAGTTACTCTGTCGGGTCTGTTGGTTAATATTCAGGCCTGGAGGGGGGGGCCCCTCTGGTCGCGCCCTGCACCATTTGGGACAGATAATTGTCTTTAGCTATAGTCAGAAACCTGTTTCCTTCATGAGATTCACAGGTCTCAGTCTCCCAGTTTATCAGGGTAGTTAAAGTCCCCCATTATGATCACATCATTCTGATTTGCTGCCTTGTTTATTTGCCTCAGTAATCGATCTTTTGGATTTTCCATTATGTTTGGTGGCTTATTACAAACCCCTATCAGAATTTTTTTTTTATTTTATCTCCATATATTTCTACCCATAATGACTCCACATTATAGTTTCCCTCCCATATATCCTCCCGTAGTGCGGCCTTCAGACTATTTCACATAAAGACAAACTCCTCCCCCTTTCCGTTTTTGTCCGATCCTTCCTGAATAGACTATAACCCTGTATGTTGACGGCCCAGTCACAGCTATCATCCAACCAATTCACTGTTATACCCACTATGTCATAATTTTCTTCAGACATCAACCACTCCAGTTCCACTGTTTTATTGGACAGACTTCTGGCATTAGTAATCATGCAATACAATGGTGTATGCTTTTTCTTCCTATGAAGCCTATCCATATTAATTATTCTAAGCCCTCCCTCCACTCCACCCCCAGGTACATTAATAAGTCCTCCCTCTCTATCTACACTATCTTCCCCCTCTACGTTGTAGGCCCCCCCCCCCCCCCTAGTTTAAACACTCCTCCTAGTATTGGTCCCAATACCAATATCGGTATAGGGACATCCCTAATCTTGTTGCTATAGGCAACTGCTCCACTGGGCCTTTACTCAGTTTAATAAATCTCTTCCATTGACCCTAAGCACATGGCCAAGACAACACAGGGGGGCTTAGGGACAACTCTGTGACTGGGCCAGCCAAAGCCCTGACTTGAACCCAACTGAACATCTCTGGATAGACCTCAAAATTGTTTTACTCTGATTCAAGCCATCACCATTCAACCCGACAGAGCTTGAGAGAGGATCTGCAGAGAAGAATGAGATTCCCAAATACAGATGTGCAAACCTTGTGGTATCATACCCAAGAAGACTGGAGGTTGTAATCACTGCCAAAGGTGCATCAACTAAGTACTGAGGAAAGGGTCAATTCAATATTTTACTTTTTCCTTGCTAGATTTCTTGCATTCTGTTTTTTGGGCAGGCCGTAACATATCAAAAGGTTTGAAGACTTTCTATCTGTATTGTAGTAAGGGAGACGTGAGCTGGTATTATGGATTGAAATGTCCTTAATGTTCAGAAGCAGTAGTGGCACCTGGTCACCACACCAGGGATCCCTCCACATTTCAGATGGAGAAGAGATAGGGAAGAGTTGGCATACACACCCACATGGACACAGTAAAACTTTTGAAATAAACAGCAGATGTTGTAGTGATGTTGTTTCTGATTTAAGTGTAAAAAATCAAATGCATACATTTTTTGGGTCTGAATTTCACTATAAATTACATTTTCACGGGACATCCCTCTTTAAAGGGGTAATCCAGTGGAAAACAATTTTTTAAAATCAACTGGTGCCAAAAAGTTAAATAGATTTGTAAATTAGTTCTATTTAAAAATCTTAATCCTTCCAGTACTTTTCAGCTGCTGTGTGCTACAGAGAAAGTTATTTTCTTTTTGAATTTCTTTTCTGTCTGACCACAGTGCTCTCTGCTGACATTTCTGTCCATGTCGGGAACTGTCCTGAGTAGGAGCAAATCCCCATAGCAAACCTATCCTGATCTGGACAGTTCCTGACATGAACAGAGGTCTCAGACAGAAAAGTCCTTCCTCCGGATCATACAGCAGCTGATAAGTACTGGAAAGGTTAAGATTTTTAAATAGAAGCAATTTACAAAACTGTTTTTAACTTTCTGGCAACAGTTGATTTAAAAAAATAAATAAAAAAATAAAATATAAAAAAATTCCACCGTGGTACCCCTTTAACTGTTACTCCTATATTTGTCTTATTCCCCTCTCCTTATAGGAGGATACTTTCCAGCGGTATGTGCGGCCAGAAATTAAACCAAAACTTTCTGAATTCTGTATTAATCTTACTGGAATAACCCAGGTAAGTGTTTGACGGGTAATTATGACAAATGTCACTTCATGCTTTCTGTTGGCAGCTAGAAGCTGTGTCTATTATTATTATTATTGTTACATTGTTTTATTTCCTATGTGAATAAAGTTTGAAGCTCATTGATTGTTATCTGGCTCCTCACACTTTTATTCATTCCACAGGATCTGGTTGACAAGGCTGACACGTTTACTGTGGTTCTCCAAACTGCAGTGGACTGGATGAGAGAAAAGGAGCTGGGTACAAAGTTCAAGTATACAATCCTGACTGATGGGTATGCTTTGTTGTTTCCATTACTTTGTAGATTTGTTTAGGGGGCTTTTGTGAGGCTTTGATATTGATGGCCTATCCTTAACATAGATGATCAATTTTCAGATTGGCTGATAAGCTGATTAACCCCTTAAAGGGGTACTCCGGTGCTTAAACATCTTATCCCCTATCCAAAGGATAGGGGATAAGATGCCTGATCGCGGGAGTCCCGCCGCTGGGGACCCCCGGGATCATGCACGCGGCACCCTGTTTGTAATCAGTCCCGGGAGCGTGTTCGCTCCGGGACTGATTACCTTCGACTACAGGGCGTGCGGCATGTGACGTCACGCCCCCGCCCCCGTGTGATGTCACGCTCCGCCCCTCAACGCAAGCCTACGGGAGGGGCGTGATAGCTGTCACGCCCCCTCCCGTAGGCTTGCATTGAGGGGCGGAGCGTGACATCACGGTGGGGCGTGACGTCACCCGCCGCCCGCCCTGTAGTTGCCGGTAATCAGTCCCGGAGCGAACACGCGTGCATGATCCTTTGGATAGGGGATAAGATGTCTAAGCACCGGAGTACCCCTTTAAGGACCAGACCAATTAAATTTATGCATTTTCATTTTTTTTCTCCTCTCCTTCTAAAAATCATAACTCTTATATTTCCATCCACAGACCCATATGAGGGCTTGTTTTTTGCGTCACCAATTGTACTTTATAATTACATCACTTATTTTACCATAAAATGTACGGCGCAACCAAACAAATATTATTTATGTGGGAAATTTGAAAAGAAAACTGCAATTTAGCAAATTTTGGAAGATCTTGTTTTCACACTGTACACTTTTCGGTAAAAATTACATGTTTTCTTTATTCTGTGGGTCAATACGATTAAAATGATACCCATGTTATATGCTTTTCTATAATTGTATCGCATAAAAAAAATCTCAAACCATTTTAACAAAATTAGTATGTTTGAAATTGCCCTATTTTGACCACCTATAATTTTCTCATTTTTCTGTATATGGGGAGGTATGAGGGCTCATTTTTTTGTGCCATGATCTGTAGTTTTTTATCGGTACCACTCTTGCTTAGGTTTAACTTTTTTATAAATTTAAATAAAATGTGACAAAAAAGCAATTTTGGACTTTTTAAAAAGTTTTTACGTTTATGCCGTTCACCGTACGGGATAATTAACAATATATTTTAATAGGTCAGACTTTTACACATGCAGTGATACCAAATATGTGTGAATTATTTTTTTTAACGCTTTTTGGGGGGTAAAATGGGGAAAAAACGGATGTTTTACTTTTTTACTGGGGGAGGGGATTTTTCAATTTTTTGCGGGTGACCCCGCATCATATCACGGCAGGCCCGGCATCATAGTGAAGCCGGGACCCGCCTCTAATAGCGTGCGAGACTGATCGAGGTGCTGCGCGCTATTAACCCTTTAGCCGTGCACTCAAAGCTGAGCCATGCGGCTAAAAGTGAAAGTAAAAAGTGCCGGTTAGCTCAGTGGGCTGTTTGGGATAGCCGCAGCGAAATCGCGGCATCCAGGACAGCCGGAGGGTCCCTACCTGCCTCCTCGCTGCCCGATCGCCGAATGACTGCTCAGTGCCTGAGATCCAGGCATGAGCAGTCAAGCGGTAGAATCATCTATCACTGGTTTCCTATGAGAAACCAGTGATCAAGATCAGTGTGTGCAGTGTTATAGGTCCCTATGGGAGCTATAACATTGCAAAAAAAAAGTGAATAAAGATCATTTAACCCCTCCCCTATTAAAAGTTTGAATCACCCCCCTTTTCCCATAAAAAAAAAAGTGTAAATAAAAAAATATACATGGTATCGCCGCATGCGGAAATGTCCGAATTATAAAAATATATTGTTAATTAAACCGCACGGTCAATGGCATACGCGCAAAAAAATTCCAAAGTCCAAAATAGTGCATTTTTGGTCACTTTTTATATCAGGAAAAAATGAATAAAAAGTCCTATCAATGCAAAAATGGTACCGCTAAAAACTTCAGATTATGCGCAAAAAATGAGCCCTCATACCGCCCCATACACGGAAAAATAAAAAAGTTATAGGGGTCAGAAGATGACCATTTTAAACGTATTAATTTTCCTGCATGAAGTTATGATTTTTTTCCAGAAGTACAACAAAATCAAACCTATATAAGTAGGGTATCATTTTAATCGTATGAACCTACAGAATAAGGATAAGGTGTCATTTTTACCGAAAAATGTACTACGTAGAAACGGAAGCCTCCAAAAGTTACAAAATGGCGTTTTTGTTTTTTTTTTCAATTTTGTCTCACAATGATTTTATTTCTCTGTTTCACCGTAGATTTTTGGGCAAAATGAATGACGTGATTACAAAGTAGAATTGGTGGTGGCGCAAAAAAAAGCAATCATATGGATTTTTAGGTGCAAAATTGAAAGAGTTATGATTTTTTAAAGGCAAGGAGCAAAAAACGAAAGTGCAAAAACTGAAAACCCCCCGGTCCTTAAGGGGTTAATTGTCCCCATAGGGGACTATTTATAGCAATTATTTGATTGCGAATACTGTTCAGTGCCATGCATAGGACACAGCACTGCTCAGTATTATCGTGATCTTCTGCTCTGGTCTGCTCAATCTCAGACCAGAGCAGAAGACCCCGGGAGACAGCCGGAGCCAGGTGACGGGAACTCCGGCTGCCATGCTGGATGATCGGATCCCCACGGCAGCGCTGTGGGTGATGCGATCATCCATTCAAAGTACCTCACTGCCGCAGATCACGGCATCTGAGGGGTTAATGGCAGATATCCGCCATTACGGGTGGGTCCCCGGCTGCTGATAGCAGCCAGGACCTGCCGCGCATGACGCGAGCACCGCTCCGGTGCTCGCGCTCATGGCGGCGCGTAAATGTACCTCATGGTGCGTTAAGTACCACGGCACCATGACGTACATTTTCATCCATTGTCGTTAAGGGGTTAAACGGGTTATGGCACACCGCCACGTCCTCTTTATCTAACAGACTTGGCATTAATGAGCTGCTATACCAGGTATTGCTGCTACACAATGTATCAAACTGCCTGTGATTAACAATGAAAAGGCCGCAGCACAGAGACATTATAGTTATAACTTTGTCTGGGAATGGGGCTCAGTCATCAGGGAAGTTTGCCAGCTCCTGAGCCATAGATCTTTGATCTTAGATCTAAATGTAAAATGATTCCACTGAAAGTGTTATTCATATGTCACTGTGAACATTGCAGCATAGTATTGTGATAGATATGTATTAAATAACTTTTTCTATGTGTGTGGTTATACTGTGATAAAGGGAAAATCGCTTCTCTTGCTTTTGCTGTTGTATAGAAAAAAATGAAATGTGAAGGGTGAAACTGACAATACTTGTCTCACATCAAAAATCACAGCTAGTTATTCCTATCTAATAGTGGTGACATCATTGGTGGAGCCTTAACCTGTGTGACCCACACCAATCCTGGGAATGAAGGGTCTGCAACTCTATTTTAGTGTCTTCTTTACAGTGACTGTGCTGTGCAGGAAAGTGGGACATGGCCCAATTTTATGATCTATAATATAAAATGAAGGCATATCCTAGCAATTGACGTTATTTTATATGCTGGTTGTGACACTTTAAGAGACTGTTTTGGATGTATATATTTAATAAAATAACACAAGTGACACTATCTGCACTGTCGGCAGGTTCATTGTATAGAGACATGCCTCCTGCTTGTTCCATGCAGTTTATTTGTACTTTTTTTTTTCTTTCTGAAAAATAACATGGAAGCAGCACAAAAGAGGTCTCAGGAGAGCTATTTCATGTAGAATACAAGTATTTTTTCGAAAAGAGGACCGATTCTATTTAACGCTTGTGCACACTAGCATCTGTGAGACTTATGTTTTCCTTTTATTAAACAAAGACCTGTTTTTTTTTGGCTTCGTTTTAATAAATGAAGCCCATAGCACGCTATGTGTGCTGTATTACAATATTACCAATTCATATCACAGACCTTCTGTGCAAGCCCTAAGCCTGTTCTGTCAAGTCTACTAAGCCATCAAGAATTTAGTGAATAAAATAATGAAAATCGGAGCTGCTTGAAATTAAAGTGAAATGGACCTTTTGGTTATACCAATGGTTACAAGACTTGTGTTTTTGTAGCATCTGTTAACCTTTATTAAAATGCATAACCAATAAAACAATACTTTTGTTTTATTATGCCTTGGCAGGTCATGGGATATGAGTAAGTTCTTAAATATGCAATGTCGTGTAAGTCGTATAAAATACCCACGGTTTGCAAAGAAATGGATTAATATCCGCAAGTCCTATGGAAATTTTTACAAGGTAGGTACAGTGTGATGTCTTCACTATTTATAATTTTTATTAATTTATACCAGTGAACTGTATTTCTTTTAGCTACCCTTGCCTTCTGGTCATATGCTATGTTTGTATGCTTTATTAGGGATGTCCCGATACCATTTTTTTAAAGACAGAGTATGAGTACCGATACTTTAATTCTAGTACTCGCCGATACGTAATACGAGTACTTTTATTTTAAAGGGAATCTGACACCAGGGTGACCCGGTTTCTGGCGCTGCTTACTGTGATATGTGGGTCCTTGTTGTGTGCAATGGAGGCGGCTGCTGTAGTATGAGCCAAGATTTCTCTTATCTCATCTCTCTTATAAATTCAAGTTAGTGCAAGTGACTCTGCCGTAAGATTGCCTCTAATAGTAGAGTATAGATAGGTGCAGACATTAGTAGCAGCCCCCCCACCCCTTCCCCCCCTGTAGTAGCCAGCAGGGACCCCCCTTGTAGTTTCTCACTTGCACCTGTCCGGTGTTGCCACTCTGCAGCCCCGTTCTGCTGTCCGCATCATGGCGTCTTATGGAGGAGCATGGTCACTCTGCTTCCTCCGTAGCGTTACGCTGGGCGCAGTGGAGTGACGTTTGTGTCACAGACTCCTACATAAGACGCCATGATGTGGACGGCAGAACAGGGCAGCAGCAGTGATGCGGACAGCAGAACGGGGCAGCGGAGCACTCCACCAGGTATTGGATTTGGTATTAGGAACATTGCACAAGTCTCCGATACCATGCAAATACCTTGTATCTGCCCCGATACCGATACTAGTATCGGGACATCCCTATGCAGAATGACTTGCAAAATAAAAATATAAGCCTTTAAGTGTCCCCTTCAGATTTCATTTTGTTTTTTACCCAGGTTCCAAGAAATCAGACAAAGCTGACAACGATGCTTGAGAAACTGGGCATGAAATATGATGGTCGCCTTCACTGCGGTTTAGATGATTCAAAGAACATTGCTCGAATAGCTATTCGCATGCTGCAAGATGGCTGTGAACTTCGTGTCAATGAGAGAATGCACAATGGACAGCTAATGACTGTATCCTGCTCCCTGCCATTTGAAGGGGCTGCAATTCCTCATCATCCACAGTATAGAAAGTAACATTTTTTAAAAATCTTTTTATTTTTAGATTGGAGCACTTTATATTTTAAAAGAGAGAAATATAATATCTTAACGTCCACTGTACAAATGTGGCAGTGATATGGAAAATAACCATGACTTTGTGGATTGATTGATTTCAGAAATAAAGGTTCCAATAGTGCTCATGTGCTTTCATAATAATTTATAAAATAAAAAATGTACTAAATTCCTGTAAAGTTTGGATCTGCGTAGTCTGTGAAGGGATTTTAGTCTAATGGTATTGTAATGGAGTTGTAATACCACATACAAGCTGAGGACAGATGGGATACTGTTTTGGAAAGAAAGCAACTATGTTTCTTGGACGTCTTTGGGCAACACTGTGAGGGGTTAACCTGAACCCTGGCTCTATTGAATAGAGCAAAGATTGGTTAGCAACGATAGAAAAATTAACTAAACAATTTAACAAGACCATAAAAGGATAGGAAAAACCAACAGACAATGCATTTGTTTTCTGTCCCTACTGGATGCCTATTTCTATTCTGTGGATCAGAGTGTCTTGAAACAGCAAATTCTGGAGATCTCTAGTTGGAAAGTATCCTGCATGTGCTAAATGGTTGTCCCTGTCCCTCCACGTGCAGCTGTTCCAGGTCATGACATACTCTTGCAAGACTTATGATCTGCAAGAATTTCCTCCCTGTGACGCAGTCAGTTGATTCTCATGATACAAGATCTTATGCTGTCGCTGCAGCCACGCGGGATCTCTCTATTGCGAGACCTATTTGCCTTCAGTTTTGCCCTTGCCTCTGTAATGTTCCAGAATCTATTTTGTGATACACGATCGCATTGTCTCTATGGGACACTTTTTCATGCAGTTCAGAAGGCATAATTGGCAGAAGCATATACATTTTGGCAGCATCCTGGAGAGGCTAAGTTCTGTAACGAACAAGGTGCTGATATGTGGGACAACAGAATAAAGAGTAAAAAGACACATCACTGAATCTGTGTGGGCTGCCAGCAACCGCTATCAAATGACTGAGGGGAACCTTTGCAACTTGTGCTGTAATTCTGAAAGAGGTGTTGCGTTATGAAGAATGTATTTTCCCGGTTCATAACTCTGATTACCTGTACTTCGGATGAATTGATTTGCTTCTGTTGCTTTGAATAGAACTGGATGTACTGTGAAGGATGAAACGGACTGGTGAGAAATGATCACCCGTCCTAATGCAAGTGTTCACCAAAGTATCCAGTTTTATTAGAACTGTATAGTCACTGAAGCTTCGTATGATTACACTAAATAAATTCCCGAACTTTGGCACTGAATAGGGCTGCACGATATGGGAAAAATCTGCGATTGCTATTAAGGAGGTAAATATTTCGACTGTGATATAATAAACAAATGGTGAAATCCCCCCTATTTAATGTCCAATCCCTCTATTTTATAAAGCCAACTCGCCCAATTCCATGTTCATTGACTGAACATAAAATGGAAGGGATTGGATATGAAAAAGGGAGAAATTAGCTTAATTACGCCTCCGCATTTCATGTACCTGGCCTGTTATAGTGTAGTCCGCATACTCTCTTGTCTTGGTATAGTGTAGTCTTCACCTTCTCCGGCGTTGTTGCGTTGCTCTATTATGCAGCACAGCTACACAGGAGGGAACACTGGGAGTATGTGTATTCCCTTTTGCTCTTCCGTTTTTTTCCTCTTTACCTTTTTAACCTCTTCAGGACACAGGGCGTATGGCTACGCCTTGCATTCCGAGTCCTTAAGGACACAGGGCGTATCCATACGCCCGTGGGAAATCCGGTCCCCACCGCTAGCCGGTTGGGGACCGGAGCCGGATGCCTGCTGAAATCGTTCAGCAGGCATCGCGGCATATCGCCCAGGGGGGGTCGTTATGTCCCCCCCCAGCCCAGCGATCTGCGGCGGATTCCGGGTCAATCGGGTCTCCAGTGACCTGGAATTACAGGCTGTTCGAGGCAGCCCCGAACAGCCATAGCCAACTCCAAAATCCCCTTGTCGCTCCTTCCCTTCTGAGCACTCTACTGCGCCCGCCGAACACTTTACATAGACATATGATGTATGTGTTTACTCGAGAGAAATTGGGCTACAAATAAAAGTAATGTGAGTGTAAAAAATGAAGATTTTGAATTTTCTCCTTCACTTTGCTGCTATTCCTGTGAAACACCTAAAGGTGTTAAAACACTGAATGTCATTTTAAATACTTTGGGGGGTGTAGTTTTTATAATGGGGTAATTTATGGGGTATTTCTAATATGATGACCCTTCAAATCCACTTCAAACCTGAACTGGTCCCGGAAAAATATCGAGTTAGAAAATTTTGTGAAAAATTGGAATATTGCTGCTGAACTTTGAAGCCCTCTGATGTCTTCCAAAAGTAAAAACTCATCCATTTTATGATGGAAACATAAAGTAGACATATTGTATATGTGAATCAAAAAAATTATTTGTAATATACATTTTCCATACAAGCAGAAAGCTTCAAAGTTAGAAAAATGCAACATTTTCCAATTTTTCATCCAATTTTGGGATTTTTCACCAAGAAAGGATGCAAGTTACCACAAAAATGTACTACTATGTTAAAGTAGAATATGTCACGAAAAAACATTCTCAGAATCAGAATGCTATCTAAAAGCATCCTAGAGTTATTAATGTTTAAAGTGACAGTGGTCAGATGTGCAAAAAACGCTCTGGTCCTTAAGGCCAAAATGGGCTTGGTCCTTAAGGGGTTAAAAATCATAACCCTTTCAATTTTGCAACTAAAAATCCATACGAGGGCTTATTTTTTGCACCACCAATTCTAATTAGTAAGGACATCAGTCATTTTACCCCAAAATCGACGGCGAAACTGGGAAAAAAAAATCAGTGCGACAAAATTGAAGAAAAAACGCCATTTTGTAACTCTTGGGGGGCTTCTGTTTCTACTCAGTAAATTTTTTGGTAAAAAATGACACCTTATCTTTATTCTGTAGGTCCATACGATTAAAATGATACCCTACTTATATAGGTTTGATTTTGTCATACTTCTGGAAAAAATCATAACTACATGCAGGAAATTTTTGTTTAACCCCTTAACAACGCAGGACGTAAATGTACATCCTGGTGAGCTGGTACTTAACGCTCCAGGACATACATTTACGTCCTAAGCATAACCGCGGGCATTGGAGCGATGCCCGGATCATGCGCGGTAGGGATCGTCCGATATCTTTTTATTTTTTATTTTTTTTATGTCCGATACCGATAATCTGTTAACTTTCAGGCAGATAGCCGATAACTTATACCGATATTCTGGTATAAGTTGTCGGCTATTTCAAACCCCCAACCGACGGGGCAGAAGCCGTTGCAGATCAATGATTTAAAGCGGGCGCTTTAAATCAATGAACTGCTGCAGCTTTTGCTGGGCCAGAGACCGCCGCCTGCTTCTCTCCCCCTGCCTGTCCTGGGGTCCTGAGTCTAACCACCACAGTTGCCCCGTAGCCACGCCCCATCGCCTCCCCCCATCCCCGGTGTTATAATTACCTGTTCCTGGGGGTCCACGATACTTCTGGCTCCATCGGCGTCCTGCGCCGTCACTGTGCGCGCTGACAGTGTCGTTGCGTTGGGGACGTCACTCGTCATTGTGCAGTGCACAGCCACAGCGCAGGAGCCAGAAGGATCACGGACCCCTGGAACAGGTAATTATAACACCGGGGATGGGGGGAGGCAATGGGGCAGCAGCGGTATGTGGGCAGAGGATGGGCGGAGGTGATGGGGCAGCTGCTGCGATATGTGGGCAGAGGATGGGGGAAGCAATGGGGCAGCGGTGGCATATAACATAGGTATCATTTTAATCAAATTGACCCAAAGAATAAAGAACACGTCATTTTTACCGTAAATTGTACGGCGTGAAAACGAAACCTTCCAAAATTAGCAAAATTACGGTTTTCTTTTTAATTTCCCTACACATTGTATTTTTTGGGTTGAGCCATACATTTTATGGTGAGTGAGTGATGGCATTACAATGGACACCTGGTTGCGCAAAAAACAAGCCCTCATACTAGTCTGTGGATGAAAATTAGTTATGATTTTTTGAAGGCGAGGAGGAAAAAACGAAAACGTTAAAATAAAATTGTCTGAGTCCTTAAGGCCCAAATGAGCTGAGTCCTTAAAAGGGTACTCCGCCCCTAGACATCTTATCCCCTATCCAAAGGATAGGGGGTAAGATGTCAGATCGCTGCGGTCCCGCTGCTGGGGACTCACAGGATCCCCGCTGCGGCACTGCGCTATCATTACAGCACAGAGCGAGTTCGCTCTGCACGTAATGACGGGCAATACAGGGGCCGGAGCATCATTACGTCACGGCCCGCCCCTTTCAATACAAGTCTATGGGAGGGGGTGTGGCGGTCGTCATGCCCCCTGCCATAGACTTGCATTAAGGGGACGGGCCGTGATGTCATGAGGGACGGAGCCGTGACGTCACACTACTCCGTCCCCTGTATCGCTCGTCATTACGCACAGAGCGAACTCGCTCTGTGCTGTAAGGATAGCGGGGTGCCGCAGCGGGGATCCCGGGGCTCCCCAGCAGCGGGACCATGGCGACCATACATCTTATCCCCTATCCTTTGGATAGGGGATAAGATGTCTAGGGTCGGAGTTCCCCTTTAAGTAGCTAAAATTGTCATCTTCTCTCCACTATAACTTTTTATTTTTTGCGCGTACGTGGTATGAGGGCTAATTTTTTGCGCCGTGATCTGAAGTTTTTAGCGGTACCATTTTTGTATTTATCGAACTTTTTGATCGTTGTTTATAAATTTTTTCATGATATAAAAAGTGACCAAAAATAAGCTATTTTGGACTTTGGAATTCTTTCGTGCGTACGCCATTGACCGTGGGGTTTTAAATAAAGATATATTTTTATAATTTGGACATTTCCGCACGCGGCTAGATCACATATATATGTTTGTTTTTATTTACAGTTTTTTTTTTAATGGGAAAAGGGGGGTGATTCAAACTTTTATTAGGGAAGTGGTTAAATGATCTACACTTTTTTTTCACTTTATTTTTTTTATTTTAATTTTTTTTTACAATGTTATAGCTCCCATAGGGGGCTATAACACTGCACACACTGATCTTTTACATTGATCAATGGTTTCTCAGAGGAAACCATTGATGAATGATTCTGCCACTTGACTGCTCATGCCGGGATATCAGCGGACAGCGAGGAGGGAGATAGGGGACCCTCCTGCTGTCCTACAGCTGTTCGGAATGCCGTGATTTCGCTGCAGTGATCCCCAAAAGCCAACTGAGCTAGCTGGGAGCAGTTTACTTTCCTTTTGGACGCGGCGTTCAACTTTGAACGCCACGTTGAAAGAGTTAATAGCGCGCGGCACCGCGATCAGTGCCTTGCGCTATTAGCCATGGGCCAGGCCCAACCCGCTATGCGTTATAGAAAGGGAGTGGGTGGAGGGCGCACAGGTACACCCTCTGTCCCAAACAGGTTAAGGACCAGACCATTTTCACTTTTAGGACCAGAGCATTTTTTTGCACATCTGACCACTGTCACTTTAAACATTAATAGCTCTGGATGCTTTTACTTTTCATTCTGATTCAGAGATTTTTTTTTTTTGTGTGTGACATATTCTACTTTAACATAGCGGTAAATTTTTGCCGATACTTGCATCATTTCTTGGTGAAAAATTCAAAAATTTGATAAAAAATTTGAATACCGTATTTATCGGGGTATACCACGCACCGGCCTATAACATGCACCCTCATTTTACCAAGGATATTTGGGTAAAAAACGTTTTTTACCCAAATATCCATGGTAAAATGAAGGGGGCGTGTGTGTGCATGTGTATACCCCGATACACCCCCAGGAAAGGCAGCGGGAGAGAGGCCGTCGCTGCCCGCTTCTCTCCCCCTGCCTTTCCTGGGGTCTGGAGCCCTACTGCCGCCGCTTCTCTCCTGCTGGCTATCGGCGCCACTGCCCGTTCTCTCCCCCTGACTATCGGTGATGTCGCCGATAGTCAGGGGGAGAGAAGCGGTGCCGACAGCCAGAGGGAGAGAAGGGGCAGCGGCACCAATTGCCGGCGCCGCTGCCTCCCCCCATCCCCGGTTGCATAATTACCTGTTGCCGGGGTCGGGTCCGCGCTGCTTCAGGCCTCCGGTGTGCGTCCCATGTGTCGTTGCTATGCACGGCGCGGCGCAATGACGAGTGACGTCTTTGCACCGCGCCGTGCAGCGCATAGCAACGACGCAGGGGACGCACACCGGAGGCCTGAAGCAGCGCGGACCCGACCCCGGCAACAGGTAATTATGCAACCGGGGATGGGGGGAGGCAATGGATGCCTCTGCCCCTTCTCTCCCCCTAGCTGTTGGCGCCGCTGCCCCATTGCTGGCGCCGCTTCTCTCCCCCTGGCACCGATAGTCAGGGGGGGAGAACGGGCAGCGGCGCCGATAGCCAGAGGGAGAGAAGGGTAGGCAGGGGCAGAGAAGCCGGCAGCGCTGGCGGTCTCTGCACCTGCAAAGCCGCTGCAGTTCATTGATTTAAAGTGCCTGCTTTAAATCATTGAACTGCAGCGGCTTATCGGCGTATAACTCGCAGGTAGACTTTAGGCTAAAAATTTTAGCCTAAAAAGTGCGTGTTATACGCCGATAAATACGGTATTTGCATTTATTTTTTTTACTTTTAAACTCTGTTCATAAGGAAAATGGAACTCCAAAATAAATTATATATTGATTCACATAACAATATGTCTACTTTGTTTGCATCATAAATTGATATGTTTTTACTTTTGGAAGACATCAGAGGGCTTCAAAGTTCATCTGCAACTTATCAATTTTGCACAAAATTTTCAAAATCGGAAGTTTTCAGGGACCAGTTCAGTTTGGAAGTGGATTTGAGGGGTCTTCATATATGAACCCATTATAAAAACTGCACCCCTCAAAGTATTCAAAATGATTCAGTGTGTTAACCATTCAGTTGTTTCACTGGAATAGCAGCAAAAGGAGAAAATTCTAAATCTTCCCTTGCCAGAACAGCAAAACAGCAACGTAACAAGGGGTACAGTGAGCATTTACACCCCACAGCTGTTTGACGACTTTTCATTAAAGTCGGATGTGTAAATGAAGAATTTTTTTTTTACTAAAATGCCTGTTTTTCCCCAAATTTTACATTTTTACAAGGGATAATAGGAGAAAATGCCCCCAAAATGTGTAACCCGAGTACGTAAATACCCCATGTTTGGACATCAAGTGCCCTGCTGGCACATTACAATGCTCAGAAGAGGAGGAGCGCCATTGAGCTTTTGGAGAGAGAATTTTGTTGGAATAGGAGACGGGGCCTTGTGCGTTTACAAAGCCCCCCCCCCCCCGGTGTCAGAACAGTGGACCCCCCACATGTGACCCCATTTTGGAAACTACACCCCTCACAGAATTTAATAAGGGGTGCAGTGAGCATTTACACCCCACTGGTGTTTGACAGATCTTTGGAACAGTGGGCTATGCAAATGAAAAATTACATTTTTCATTTTTATGGACCACTGTTCCAAAAATCTGTCAGACACCTGTGGGCATAAATGCTCACTGTACCCCTCATTACATTCAGTGAGGGGTGTAGTTTCCACAATGGGGTAACATATGGGGGTCCATTGTTCTGGCACTATGGAGGCTTTGTAAACACACACGGCCTTCAATTTCGGACAAATTTTCTCTCCAAAAGCCCAATGGTGGTGCTTCTTTTCTGAGCATTGTAGTTCGCCTGCAGAGCACTTTAAATCCACATATGGGGTATTTTCTTACAGAAATGGGGTTACAAATTTAGGGGGGCTCTTTTTTTTTTTCTTCCTATTTTCCCTTGTGAAAATGAGAAATTTAGTGTCACACCAGCATTTTAATAAAAAAAAAAATATATATATATTTTTTTCATTTTCCCATCCAACTTTAACAAAAATTCGTCAAACACCTGTGGGGTGGTAAGGCTCACTATACCCCTTTTTACATTTCGTGAGGGGTGTAGTTTCCAAAATGGGGTCACACGTGGGTATTTCTTTTTTTTGCATTTGTCAGAACCACTGTAAAATCAGCCACCCCTGTGCAAATCAACAATTAAGGCCTCAAATGTACATAGTGCGCTCTCACTCCTGAGCCATGTGGTGCATCCGCAGAGCATTTTACACCAAATAAGGGGTATTTTCGTACTCCAGCATGTTAGTGTAAACATTTTTATTTTTTTACATTAACATGCTGGTGTAGACCCCAATTTTTCCTTTTCATAAGGGGTAAAAGGAGAAAAGCCCACCAAAATTTGTAACGCAATTGCTCCCGAGTACGGAAATGCCCCATATGTGGCCCTAAACTGTTTTCTTGAAATACGACAGGGTTCCGAAGTGAGAGAGCGCCATGCGCATTTGAGGACTAATTTAGGAATTGCACAGGGGTTGACATAGTGGTATTCTACGCCAGTGATTCCCAAACAGGGTGCTTCTAGCTATTGCTAAACTCCCAGAATGACTGGACAGTCAGTGGCTGTCTGTAAATGCTAGGAGTTGTTTTTTTGCACAGCTGGATGCTCAGTTTTGGAAACACTGCTGTACAATGTTTTTCATTTTTATTGGGGGGGATAGTGTAAGGGGGCGTATATGTAGTGTTTTACCCTTTTATTTTCTGATAGTGTACTGTTTTTACCGTACATTTACATGGGCGGGGGTTTACAGTGAGTTTCCCACTAGGAGTTTGTGCTGCAGCAGAAAATTTGCCGCAGCTCAAACTTGAAGCAGGAAACTCACTGTTAACCCGCCCCATGTGAATGTACCCTGTACATGACAGACCGTGCATGCTGGAAGTTGTACTTTTGCAAAAGCTGGAGGCACACTGGTTGGAAAACCTTCAGTTAGGTTCTGTTACCTAACTCAGTATTTTCCGACCAGTGTGCCTCCAGCTGTTGCAAAACAACTCCCAGCATGTACTGATGGCCGAAGGACATGCTGGGAGATGTAGTTGCGTACCTCCAGCTGTTGTATAACTACAACTCCCAGCATGGCAAGAAAGCCGTTTGCTGTTCGTGCATGCTGGGAGTTGTAGCTTTGCAAGATTTAGAGAACCATGGTTTAGAAACCACCGCACAGTGATCTCCAAACTGTGGCCCTCCAGATGTGGCAAAACTACAAATCCCAGCATGCACAAACAGTAAATAGCTGTCTGGGCATGCTGGGAGTTTTGCAACATCTGGAGGGCTACAGTTTAGATGCCACTGTATAGTGGTGTTCCTCCCCCCCCCTCCCCCCCCCGGGATCTGCTATTAGTCAGTCACTTCTGACCGACCAATAGGAGGGGTAGCACTCCTGCCACCTCACTCCTCATCCCTTCAGGGGGATCATGAGTGTCTTGGCCAACCCCTATCCCCCTTATTTTACGGTATGACCTGGAATCGCCGCAGATCGACGGTCTCAGGACCCCCCTCGGCAATGTGCCGGGATGCCTTGTGAATTATTTCAGCAGGCATCCCGGTTCCCATATGCCGGCGGTGGGGATCGGAGAAACGCAGGGCATACCTGTATGCCTTGAGTCCTTAAGGACAAGGGAAAGGGGGAGTACGGATATACTCTGTGTCCTTAAGTGGTTGAGGACCGAGAGGGGGTTTGTTGGGAGGGTTTTTTTTTTTCTTCCTATGATTAAAATTTTCATCTTCTGACCTTTTCTATCTCTTATTTTTCCATATACGGGGCTGTGTGAGGTAAATTTTTTCCGCCGTGATCTGTAGTTTTTATCGGTACTATTTTTGATTTGATTGACACCATATGAAGTGTTATTTTCTCCAAATTTTTTTGTATAAGAAGTGTTATTTTCTCACAATTGTATTAGTCCCCATAGAGCAGGGTTTTCCAAATGTGTCTTCATTTGTAACTCCCAGCATGCCTGGAAAGCCAAAGGCTGGAAGTTGTAGTTTTGCAACAGCTGGAGGCACACTGTTTGGAAAACACTACCATGTGGACTATTAGATGCAATCTTGTGATTGCAGACACTGAACAATGTTGTGCCAGAGGACCACTGCATTTATCAGTGTTATCGGCACTCCATTATTACAGCCTGCTGAGGCTGCCAGCATTATTGGAGCGTCGATCGGACGAGCCGGAGGCATATAGAGAAACTCCTCCTGTCCTCTCAGATGATCAGGACCCTGCGGGTGTCCCGATCTGCTCCATTGAGCCACTGACACTTGATTTTGGCATTTTAAATGCTGCAATCAACTTTTATTGTGGCGTCTAAAGGGTTAAAGCCGGAAATCACCCGGCTACATAAACCTGCCACACGGCTGCGCCATTTATTTACGGCGGCCAGCCATGGTGGGGTTAACCTCTTCACCTGATGCCACTGCCAAATCACAGGAGGGGAGCGCAGTCAAGTGGACTGCTGGGCCAATCCTCGCCGCCACAGAAGTTTTTGTTGCTGCTGCAGCCGCCACAGGATCCCCTGCCGTCGTCAACTGAGCCACTGCAATGCCACCGCCAAGAAGCAGGTAAATAATCACGGCCAAATTGACATATCGCAATTGGCAAAAATCGTGATATATTGTCCTTGGGATATATCGTACAGGCATAGCACTGAAGGATAGTAGCCGGTAAAGATTTTAAATTTTTTAATTTTAACCCCTTAAGGACCAAGCCAATTTTATTTTAGCATTTTCGTTTTTTCCTCCTAGTCTTCAAAAAATCGTAACTCTTATATATTTTAATCCACAGATTAGTATGAGGGCTTGTTTTTTGCGTGACCAGTTGTCCTGCATGATGTCATCACTCATTTTACCATTAAATGTATGGCGCAACCAAAAAAAATTCCATTCATGTGGGCAAATTAAAAAGAAAACCACAATTTAGCAAATCTTGGAAGGTTTTGTTTTCACGCCGTACAATTTATGGTAAAAATGACATGTGTTCTTTATTCTGTGGGTCAATACGATTAAAATTATACCCATGATAACAAACTTTTCTATTATTGTTGCGCTTAAAAAAAATCACAAACTTTTTAACTAAATTAGTATGTTTAAGATCCTTCTATTTTGATGACCTATAACTTTTTTATTTTTTTCTGTATAAGCGGCGGTATTTTTGCCCATTTTTGCGCCATTATCAGTACTTTTTATTGATACCACATTTGTGTTTATAAAACTTTTATTCATTTTTTTTTTTATTGAATAAAATGTGACAAAAAAGTAGCAATTTTGCACTTTTTTTAAAATTTTTACGTTCACGCCGTTTACCATATGGGATCAATAGCATTATATTTTAATAGTTTGGACATTTACGCACGCGGCGATACCAAATATGTGTAATCATAATTTTTTTTACACTATATGGGGGGTAAAATGGTAAAAAAGGACATTTTATATTTTTATTTGGGGAGGGGATTTTTCACATGTTTTTTTAAACTTTTTTTTACTTTCACTTTTACACTTTAATAGTACTCATAGGGGACTATCTATAGCAATCGTTTGATTGCTAATACTGTGCAGGATAGGACACAGCACTGCTCAGTATTATCAGTGATCTTCTCCTCGGGCTGCCATGCTGGATGATCGGATCTGTATTGAGCACTGCATCTGAGGGGTTAATGGCGGACATCCGCGTAATTGTGGATGTCGGCCATTATCAGCGGGTCCCTGGCTGCTGCTAGCAGCCGGAACCTGCCGTGTATGTCGCGAGCACCCTTCCAATGCTCATGGTCATACATAGGACGTAAATGTACGTCCTGGTGTGCGAAGTCCCGCCAAACCAGGGCGTACATTTACGTCCGTGGTCGTTAAGGGGTTAAAGGGTTATTCCCATCTTACATGGCATATCCATAAGATTGGCGGAGGTTCAGACTGTGTGACCCACACCAAGCCTGGGAATGAAGCACTTGCAACTATAATTTAGTTCTGTCTCCTTTGCTGGCACAGTCATGTGCCGTATGAGAAAATGTGGAATGTCCCTTCTTAAGTAAATTTCCTTTGCTTGTTTTGGCTCAAAAACAGCGCAAAAGCATCATCTGCTAATAGTGTCTCTGAGACTGGAGGAGGAAGCCTCATATGATTCTATAGCAAACAGTGAAAAAGTCCTCTAAATTAATAAAGGTGGTCGAATCTAATAAAGATGCTCAAGTTTGTTAAAAAAGCAAATAAGAACATCTACCTTCCAGAAAAAGAGTGCAAATTCCATCTTATCCTTGATAATATTCAAGCTATGCAAAGGGAAAAGAGAAATCTAGATCTGTGTTCCAGGTTCGAACATTCTTGTGCATAGGCCTGGAAAGAAAAAATGGAAGGTGGACATGCCTGTGGCAAAACTGGCAAAAAAAAGTCCACTGCTTCCTGTAAGGTGGCTTTATCATCTAGCCCATTAGCAAGAGCACTCTGTATGTAGCTTACACAGTTTACACACGTCATCCAAGATGGAATCCCTAGAGAAACTATCTTTGAGAGCCTTCCCTTATTAAAATCTGCACAGAATTTTGCATGAAAATTCTGCAGTAGATTCCTCAAAAATTAATTGCTCATTCAATTCAATGGAATTCCTACAGCAGAAATTCTGCTGTCTGAATGGTACAGCGGAATCCAATTAAAGTGTTTTGGCTATGAATTCAAGCAGAATTCCATGCAAAAATCAGATCAAATGTAGCCATCTCTAATTCAGCAAGAAGAGTTCTGTGGAGCAGAGATACATTGCTATTCATCTAAAAATAATTTCTTTGTGCCACCATTTCAACCACATAGATTGTTTGGTACACAGCTTAAAAAGATCCTGCAGAATTGGTGAAGAAAAAGTGCATTTTCCACAAACCAGATCTGTGTGAACTCTTCTTTTTTTGGGAGATCACCTAGAAACAAAGATTCAGACCCAACAAGCAATGCAGATACAGAACCAAAGTAAACCTTTGGGTTCATAAAACTTAAAGGGGTACTCTGCCCCTAGACATCTTATTCTCTAGCCACAGGATAGGGGATAAGATTTATTATCTTGGGGGATGCTGAGACCCCCCCCCCCCCCCCCCCCGTGATCTTTGTGCAGGTGCTGCTGCATTCTGAACACAGAAGCTTGAGGTTTCCTGTCCGTTTATGGGAGGGGGCAGACAGCTAGTACATAGCCATCACGCTTCCTTCTATAGACATGAATGGAGGGGTCATAACTGCTGTGGTCGCCCATCATCTGGCACCTAGTGGAGTTTGCTCCATGCAGCGGATTTCTGGGTGCCACACTTGAGATTGCAGGGGTCCCGGCGACTTGACCGCCCCAAGATCAGATATCGTATCCCCTATTCTTTGGATAGGGGATAAGATGTCTAAAGGAGAAATACCCCTTTAAGCCCCCAGACCAAAAAGTCACTGAGTGGCAGCACGACTCCTGTCTTATCATGAAGTCTAAAAAAAAAAACACCTCTACAGAGTCTTGGCATTTATTAAAAAGGGGTCATCTTATGGTCCTCCAGAAAAAAAAATGGTCAAAAAGAAATCAGGCCTGAAGGAGTTCTACAGAAAGATGCCATCAAGCCAATCCGCACCATCCAAAATAGATTGGGAATATTTTCCCAAAAGATGAAGAAATATGGTGATTAGTAGATTTTCCCCACCTCAATCAGTCAAAAGATCTCTATAAATTCAGCCACAGGTTTTTTTTTTTTTTTCGCCACAATGAATTTGAAGGTTGCCTATGTTCATATACCAATTGCAAAAAAAAATAAAAAAAAAAATTCCTCTGGTTTTGCATCATATTTCACTCCGAAGTCTATTAGTTTATCTGCCTTCTATTTGGGCTATGTCTAAAGATGCAGTCATGGCCATAAATGTTGGAACCCCTGAAATTTTTCAAGAAAATGAAGTATTTCTCACAGAAAAGGATTGCAGTTACACGTTTTACTATACACATGTTTATTCCCTTTGTGTGTATTAGAACTGAACCAAAAAGGGAGAAAAAAAAGCTAATTGGACATAATGTCATACCAAACTCGAAAAATGGGCTGGACAAAATTATTGGCACCCTTAACTTAATATTTGGTTGCACACCCTTTGGAAAAAAATAACTGAAATCAGTCGCTTCCTATAACCATCAATAAGATTTTTACACCTCTCAGCCGGAATGTTGGACCACTTTTCCTTTACAAACTGCTCCAGGTCTCTCTTATTGGAGGGTGCCTTTTCCCAACAGCAATTTTAAGATCTCTCCACAGGTGTTCAATGGGATTTAGATGCAGACTCATTGCTGCCACTTCAGAACTCTCCAGCCCTTTGTTGCCATCCATTTTTGGGTGCTTTTTGATGTATGTTTGGGGTCAGACCCAAGATCTCCGACGCAAACCCAGCTTTCTGACACTGGACTGTACAGTACAACCCAAAATCTGTTGGTAATCCTCAGATTTCATGATGCCTTGCACACATTTGAGGCACCCAGTGCCAGAGGCAGCAAAACAACCCTAAAACATCATTGAACCTCCACCATATTTCACTGTAGGTACTGTGTTTTTTTCTTTGTAGGCCTGAGCCTGCAGGACAGCTTGCATATCTTTGGAACTTGTTTGGGGCTGCTTATCCACCATCCGGAGTGACCTGCGTTGACACCTTTCATCAATTTTTTTTCTTCCGTTCACACCCTGGGAGATTAGCTACAGTGCCATGGGTTGCAAACTTTTTGATAATGCTGCGCACTGTGTATCAAGTATTCTTGATAACATCTTTTTGGCCATGCAATGCCTGGTTCCCTTTCTTGTTAAAACTTTTAAAGTGAGAATATCTCAAACTGCCTTTCAGACCAGCCCCAAGAAGGATTTCTTCACCCAGACCCTACTCGGCTTTCATTGACAGCCTCAGGCTTAACATGTTAAAAGTCATCTGTCATCAATATCTACTCTGTTTCCGGGTCTTCTCCAACAATCCTCCAATCAGAAGATTTTTAAACGGTTAGTGTTGCAAATATAAAACTAACATGTGGTCCAGAAAGGTCAAAAGGTTTAGTTTACGATGGGTCTCAGTTCTTAGACCCGTTCATGCGTAACTCCCTGTGAAGTGCCGGGTACTATGATCACAGCAGGTCTCAGGACTGAGACCCAGTGCAATATTAACTTTTTACATGTCTAAGTGACAAGTAGAAAGTTTATTAATGACACAAAATGATTAATGAGATCTAGAAAATGTGCTTTTTCATAGGGAAAAGCCATTCTGGATGCTCATTTTTTTTAACCATATCAGTTTTATTGCTGGACTAAAAACCGTGGCAGACCAGGGTTTTCAGTCCGGCAATAAAAAATGATACGGTTCACAAACAAGCCAACCGGATTTACTATATGACTAGCAGGGATACAGCAGTGGCCGGCTTTTAGATTACCCTGCCTGATCCAGCAGCTGTATTGCATAATCGCAGTGGGAGTGTGGCCTTACATAGTTTGTAATAGTTTGTAAGAAGCAGACATCACATCATGTGACCAGCCAAAAAATTTAGATTTTTTGTTGTTTTTTTAAACATTTGTTCTATAACCATTCAAAGAATGTTTTAACTTCTATGTTATGGTGTCTTCAGATGGAGTAAAACAGTCAGTATAGATGATGGATTCATAACCGCCAGGTAGATTCTACGCTATTGGAAGATTCTACTGTATTAGTATACTGGATTTGTTCAGTACCAGTATGAAAGCAATATGTCGGGTGACAGTTCTTGCTCCTTGTATACTGGTATTTTGCAGCTATAAGGCTGTTTTAACAGGTCAAGGGTGCATTCAAACACACCGGATCTGCTACAGATTTGAAGTTGTAAAATCCACAGTTCCACAGATTTTACAAGCCAATTCTTATGTATGAATGATCCCTTACTAAATTTGTAGCTGCTTAACTGCAACTTTAGGCTCCCAGAGGATCCAGTGTGTGTGTGAATACACCCTTAAGATATATAGGGTGGATCTCAATAGTTGTGTCAGTGTAATACTACAGATGTACTTCAGCATAGTATAACAGGTAAAAAGTAAAAATTATAGAAAATAAAAGATTTGTTAATAAATAAGTAAAATGCAAAATAAATAAATGAATAAAACAAATGCCTTTCCCAATAAAGCCCTGTATTATCACACACACAAAAAAATCCTGCCATATTCATAATGACTTGTACAATAATAGAATAATGTTACAAAAATTTGTAATGCACAGTGAACGCCATAAAAACATAGTTAAAAAAAAACAAGAAATGTCCAATTTTTCACAATATTTTGGAGTTTTCCACAAAAAATGCTGCACGTATAAGCAATAATCTTTCACTAATATAAAGTACAATATGTAACAAAAAATCTGTCTCAGAATCGCTTCGCTCAGTAAAAGCATTTCAAAGTTTTCACCACTTAAAGAGACACATTCCAGGTTTGAAAAATGGGGCTCGGTCATTTAGAGCAAAATCAGGCGTGTCCTTAGGGGTTAAAAATGAAAGTTGGAGGGCCGAGGTTACTTCTATTCTGCTTACCCTGCTGAGGTTTGATATTGAAAAAGCTTTTGATTTAGTTTCTTGGAAGTACCTTTTTGGTGTTCTCCGGCCCATTTGTAGACACCCTGCGGGCTAATATATTCTTGCCCATGGGCGATGTTGAAGCTCCCTTCTAACCCAGTTCCAATATCAGTCAAACGTGGTACCCACCAGGGCTGTCCACTTTCTCCGGCGCTGTTTGCTCTGGCGATGGAGCCCCTGGCGGTCCTTATTCGCGAACATCTGGACATCAAGGGAGTTCAGATAGATAACTCTTCTTATCTCACTAACTGTTTCACTGAAGACCTATTACTTACTCTTACCTCACCTCTTGTTTCACTTCCTAACCCCTTCTCTATTTTAGATGATTTTTCTGCTGTTTCTGGCCTGAAAGTCAACCGATTCAAATCGGATGTCCTTTTCTGTCAGACTCCCCATCTAACACAGAAACTCATCTCCTTCAACTTTGATTTACCTTCCTCTTATACAGTGGGACAAAAAAGTATTTAGTCAGCCACCAATTGTGTAAGTTCTCTCGGTTTAAAAGATGAGAGAGGCCTGTAATTTTCATCATAGGTACACCAACTATGAGAGACAGAAGAGGGGAAAGAAAACAGGAAATCACATTGTAGGATTTCTAATTAATTAATTGGTAAATTCCTTGGTAAAATAAGTATTTGGTCACCTACAAACAAGCAAGATTTTTGTCTCTCACAGACCTGTAACTTCTTTAAGAGTCTCCTCTGTCCTCCATTCGTTACCTGTATTAATGGCACCTGTTTGAATTTGTTATGAGTATAAAACACACCTTTCCAGAACCTCAAACAGTCACACTCCAAACTCCACTATGGGCCAGACCAAAGAGCTGTCGAAGGACCCCAGAAACAAAACTGTAGACCTGCACTAGGCTGGGCAGACAATCTGCAATAGGCAAGCAGCTTGGTGTGAAGAAATCATCTGTGGGAGCAATTATTAGAAAATGGAAGACATACAAGACCACTGATAATCTCCCTCGATCTGGGGCTCCACGCAAGATCTCACCCCGTGGTGTCAAAATGATCACAAGTATGGTGAACAAAAATCCCAGAACCCCCCGGGGGGGGGGGGGGTGGAGGCTAGTGAATGACCTGCATTTTTTCTAGTCTTTTTTCTACTTGAATTCACAATGACCTGCAGAGAGCTGGGGCCAACGTAACAAAGGCTACCATCAGTAACACAATACGCCGCCAGGTACTCAAATCATGCAGTGCCAGACGTGTCTCCCTGCTTAAGCCAGCACATGTCTGGGCCTGTCTGAAGTTTGCTAGAGAGCATTTGGATGATCCAGAAGAGGATTGGGAGAATGTCATATGATTAGTTGAAGCCAAAGTAGAACTTTTTGGTAAAAACTCCATTTGGCGTGTTTGGAGAAGAAAGAATGCTGAGTTTCATCCAAAGAACACCATACCTACTGTGAAGCATGGGGGTGGAAACATCATGCTTTGGGGCTTTTTTTCAATAAAGGGACCAGGATGACTGATCTGTGTAAAGGAAAGAATGAATGAGGCCATGTAACATGAGATTTTGAGTTAAAACTTCCTTCCATCAGCAAGGGCATTGAAGATGAAACATGGCTGAGTCTTTTAGCATGACAATGATCCCAAACACACCACCCGGGCAACAAAGGAGTGGCTTCTTAAGAAGCATTTTAATGTCCTGGAGTGGCCTAGCCAGTATCCAGATCTCAACCCCATAGAAAACCTTTGGAGGGAGTTGAAAGTCTGTGTTGCCCAGCGACAGCTCCAAAACATCACTGCTCTAGAGGAGATCTGCATGGAGGAATGAGCCAAAATACCAGCAACAGTGTGTGAAAACCTTGTGAAGGCTTACAGAAAACGTTTGACCTCTGTCATTGCCAACAAAGGGTATATAACAAATTATTGAGATTAACTTTTGTTATTGAACAAATACTTATTTTCCACCATAATTTGAAAATACATTCTTTAAAAATCAGACAATGTGATTTTATGGATTTTTTTTTCTCATTATGTCTCTGATAGTTGAGATATACCTATGATGAAAATTACAGGCCTCTCTCATCTTAAATGGGAGAACTTGCACTATTGGTGGCTGACTAAATACTTTTTTGCCCCCACTGTATACCCTACCTAGGTATTTATCTCCCCTCTTCTGTCTCCTCCCTCTATAAGCTTAACTATCCCCCTCTTTTCAAGGTGCTTTGGGAAGATCTTGCTAAGTGGGATCTCCCCCACATCTCTTGGATGGGCCGCATCCCCTCTTTGAACATGATCCTCCTGCCATGCCTTCTTTACTTCTTTCGTACTCTTCCTATTCCTGTTTGGGCTTCAGACCTTCGTGCTCTCAAGGCCGACATTTTTAGATTTATATAGGGTGGCCTACAGCCTCGTATCCAGAGGAAAATTATGTATTATCACAAGTCCTTTGGTGGTCTTTCTGTTCTGAATTTTATTAAATAATACCAGGCAGCTAGATTGGTGCAGCGTCTCCTTTGTAATGCTAACAAGGACTACTCTAGGTGGGTTTCCCTTGAGAATGACCTGGTGGCGACCTACACTCTCTGCTTTCTGATATATGGCTAACCGTGCCTGCCTCCTCTTTTTTGCCTACTACTGCTCTTCTCCATCATTATTCCCTTCTATTGTGGAGATCAGTACTCTTCAGGATTTCTTTACAGTCTTCTGTCTCTTCTGCCTTTCCCCTTTTCTCCAGTTCTGCATTTCCCACCAGCCTGCATCCTGTGAATTTTGCTTGGTGGTCCTCCCAGAAGTTTTCCCATTTAAAGAACTTCTTGATTGGGAGAAAGGTCTTGTCCATTTCACAATTTCGGACCCGGTTCTAACACACCCAAGTCAGAGTCGTTTAGGCTCACTCACATTTTTTCTTGCCTGGACTCCCTCACGAGGTCTGCCTCTGATATATCCACCACCCAATTTGAAGCATTGGCCCTATATACTCCACTACTTCCTGGGTGTCTCTCCCTGATATACTCCTTCTCCAACCGCCCTCCTCCAGAAGTTAAACTCCCCTTTATGGCCCAGTGGGAATCTGACTTGAATTTTAACCTCTCTCTCTATGTCGCTGGCACTCTTGTTGTCAGCAACTGGCTAAAGGGAGCTGGCAGGTATGATTAGTGGAGATGGCCATTAAGGTCCTCCACTGCACTTATTATGTTCCTGCTCGCTTGCATTCTATATACCCTACAGTTTCTCTGATTGTTTTAGAGGGTGTTCTGTTGTTGGCTCCATGGGTCATATTTGGTGGCAATGCCCTGTTGTTGTCGCCCTCTGGAAGCAAATCATGGACCTTATTTCCTCTGTACAGGGTGTACATTGCCCGTTGCGCCCCACTGTCTCCTGGGCGATAAGCCTTCTACTATGATATATGCTCCCAATAGCCAATATATATTGTTGGCGACTAGAATCCACATTGCTTTCAGATGGTGATCCCCTCTTTTTTCCTTTTCGATGGTGGTTGCCCGTATTAATGCGATTATGCTTTCTGAGAAGATGTCAGCAGTGTGGGAGAACACTCTTTATTTATTCTATAAAGTGCAAAACACAAAGCGAAAAAGAAACACAGCCGCACATCCACAATTTGTAATTTGATCTACTTGCTTCTCAGCATAAATTCAAACACTAACAGTTAGTTGTTAGTATACATTGTGATCAAAACATACAAGCCCACTCGCCACATCAAGGCCACCTATTTAGAGTGGGTCCTTAACCAAACATTGGTGTTCTGCCGGGCAGCAGCCACCACCAACACAACTCCATGCCCACAGGGGGAGTGACCCAGTGGCCAAGCAGCCCCATTGCTGCCCGACCAAGCCCCTGGCTCCGAGCCACACCATTCGGGCCCAGGCGTTTTTAATTTGCAGGAGTATTCACACTGGTGTGGTTCTCTGTGGCAGCCATTGTTTCTGTGATGCTTTATCTGTGCGGTGGTGCGCCCAAAGCCAGGAGCTTGGTCGGGCAGCAATGGGGCTGCCTGGCCACTGGGTCATTCCCCCTGTGGGCATGGTGTCACAGAGACAGTGGTCACCGCCCGGCGCTACGCCAGTGCTGGTTAGGGACCCACTCTGACTAGGTGGCCTTGACGTGGCGAGTGGGCTTGTACTTTTTGATCAAAATGTATACTAACAACCTCAACCTTTTAGTTTTTTAAATTATACTGAGAAGCAAGTAGATCAAAATACAAATGGTGGATGTGCAGCTATGTTTCTCTATTTGTGTTGTACATCATTGTAGTCTCCCCTTTCTTCCATGGCCAGCACCCATTCGGCCCAGGCATTTTTAATTAGCAGGAGACTGCTTAAGGGTTTCTTGTATTTTTGTATCCAATACTTGTTGTTTATACTTGCAGCACCCTGACTTTGGAACGCTATGTTTGCTGTATGTACCTACTTCTTGGAATCTAATTTGGTTTCTATGGGCAACTGTTCGACTGTTAATTTGCATAAGGTTTCATAAATCTCCCACTGTATGTTTATATATGCATTTGTGTCTCCTTATTACTTAATATTCTAAATGTTCTCATCTGGTGAGGTGTGTGCATATCCTTATTACATAATAGATTGAATGCTTGGAAGCAGTATCCAGGGTCTCTAGAAATAGGTCAAATTGAAATCCTGTAAACACTACAGCTGTGCTTATTTTATGAGTTAAACCTCTAGATGGCACTAATGTGTTGCATTAATACTTTAGCAGACATGAGACCTGACCCAGTATGCCTATGGATAAGCTTAGGTTTGCATATTTCTACATCTGGACAGAATAATATAACTTTGCATCAGTTTTTCTGTACCTGAGATGGTCCTGACCTAAATTAAACTACAAACTACTAGATGGGGGTACCTTCAATTGTCCGGACCATCAAGCAGCACCTCCACACCGCAGACGACTGCTTTCACCAGCCACTGACAAGAGGAGATGTCCGATCTCCTTTCTTTTAATTGTATCTTCAGCACAGAAGAGATTTTAATAGAAAAAAGGTAGGGTTTAAAGGGGTACACCACAGGCCAGCATTCGGAACATTTAGTTCCAAATGCTGTGTGCGTGCTGTGGGGGTCGGCCACTCCCCCTCAGTACAAGTCTATGGGAGGGGGCATGGTGCTTGTCACCCCCTTCCTCCCATATTCTTGCATTGAGGGGATGGGGTGTCCTCTACGTGCCCGTATGACCTCCCTACAATGCCTGGGCATGCTCCTGATGAAGAAGCTCCTGGACAGTCTGTGGCGTTGGTGGATGGAGCGAAACATGATGTCCCAGATGTGCTCAATCGGATTCAGGTCTGGGGAATGGGCGGGCCAGTCCATAGCATCAATGCCTTCCTCTTGCAGGAACTGCTGAAACACTCCAGCCACATGAGGTCCAGCATTGTCTTGCATAAGGAGGAACCCAGGGCCAACTGCACCAGCATATTGTCTCACAAGAGGTCTGAGGATCTCATCTGTGTACCTAATGGGAGTCAGGCTACCTCTGGCAAGCAAATGGAGGGCTGTGCGGCCCCCAAAGAAATGTCACCCACACCATTACTGACCCACCACAAAACCGGTCATGCTGGAGGATGTTGCAGGCAGCAGAACGTTCTCCACAGCATCTCCAGACTCTGTCACGTCTGCCACATGTGCTCAGTGTGCCCTGCTTTCATCTGTTAAGAGCACAGAGCGAATTTGCAAATCTTGGTGTTCTCTGGCAAATGCATAACAAAGACAAGAAAAATGCATTGTAGAGATCAATCAATACTTTATTAAACACACAGAAGCATTAAAAACCCATTAAAGGGATTGAAAGAAGTACAATACACATTGTAATGATGGCCACAATGGACCAGACTAAAGAATGATGGCTACCAATGAGATAAATATAAAACACAGGAATGTATGTAAACAAATCCTTATTGTTGGGCCTAAACCCACATGAAAAGATATAACATGATAAGACAGGTTACTCTAGTGCTGAATAGATTATAGCAGAATATATAACAACATATAGAAAACCACAGTGGGACAGAGTATACCTGGGTAACCAACACCTAACCCAACGTTTCGCTACTGCCTCATCCGGGGCGTGGTCTATGCCAGTTCCACCCCTCCTTATATATGGCTATAGACCAATCATGACATGACCTGTCACACCTACGTCATCGTGCTGCGCCCAAGCAGTATTACATAAGAGGGCGTTTGCGGCCAAATGATAGACATACAGCAGTATAAGGCGTGGTACCTCCCACCGCTCACCTGTACCAACCGGAGCAATTCGCGCCGCGTAGAGTATCACCACGGCGCATGATCGAACACGTCATGGACACTTCCGGCGGATGATACGCCCACGGAGCGACGCGCCACGCCACAAAGTATGACGCGGAGCGCCACCCCAGGGGCGGGCACACGCCAGGAGCAGCCCGATCATGTGATCGCATCGAAGCACGTGACCGGGAACACAGCTCGGCCCCCCGCAAACCACAACGACGAATCAGCAGTGGAAGGAGGGGGGACGGGCGGCGACCCCGAGCACACACCAGGAAGCAGAACGTGCTCAACCAGAAAAGTATGCATTATGAAGAACAATACATAGATGATAAAAAATAAATAAAAAATACATGTTAGACACTCAGCACAGAATAATCTGTTATGCAATATGCACATAAGAGTACAACAGATAGGCGTGATATAGGTAAGTATATGTGTTAAACTAACATATTCCCTAGAATGAGTATATATAGTGTGAAATGTGAGTAAGAGAATGTAAGTGAATAAGATGGTGATGTGACTTGAAGGATGATGAATGCGTCAAACAAAAAAATATACATATAATAGAAACATTAAATAAGTTATTAAGTACATATAATAATTTATAATATTAATCACGTGATACCATGGTATAGACAAAATTGGTAACATGGGACAATGGGCTACAAGAGCCCATATGTGCCAAGCACCATATTGCAATGTGCCCACAAATATTTACATAAGAGAAGGTCTCAATAAATCAAGGAGACCAAAAACGTGATGCATGCAGGAAACAAAACAGTGCAAAGGAGTGAGGGTGAAAAAAAGTGTGCAATGTGATCACAAATGTGAAGTATACTTACCCAAATACCACTTTAACCAGTGGTCACATGATCTAAGGATCTTAAAATAGATTAATTGTGCATACATATGTATAAGAGTTATTGCATACCCATTTTTTGAAAAGACCAGGATAACCCGTCTAATAAATAGAAATGAGAAAAAGTATGAAAAAGTATACTATATAAATATCAAAAAATGATAATAATAAAAACGATGAATAAAAAAGAACCCCGGATGATGCAGCAGCGTTGTCCAAGATAATAGCCAGTATAACAATGTAAAATATGACAGAGAGCTTGGAGTTTAACATCATTCACATAACTTCATGACTGCAGGGCGAATTTCCGTATGGTAACAGGTTTTCTATATGTTGTTATATATTCTGCTATAATCTATTCAGCACTAGAGTAACCTGTCTTATCATGTTATATCTTTTCATGTGGGTTTAGGCCCAACAATAAGGATTTGTTTACATACATTCCTGTGTTTTATATTTATCTCATTGGTAGCCATCATTCTTTAGTCTGGTCCATTGTGGCCATCATTATAATGTGTATTCTACTTCTTTCAATCCCTTTAATGGGTTTTTAATGCTTCTGTGTGTTTAATAAAGTATTGATTGATCTCTACAACGCATTTTTCTTGTCTTTGTTGTGCTCTTGTAAGTAGCGTGGGATCAGTTACCCATTGGGGTAGTTTTTGATTTTCATTGTTCTCTGGCAAATGCCAAACATCCTGCACTGTGATGGGCTGTAGGCACAACCCCCACCTGTGGATGTCGGGCCCTCATACCACCCTAATGGAGCCTGTTTCTGAACGTTTGAGTAAAAACATGCACATTTGTGGCATGCTGGAGGTCATTTTGCAGGGCTCTGGCAGTGCTCCTCCTTGCACAAAGGCGGAGGTAGCGGTCCTGCGGCTGGGTTGTTACCCTCTTATGGCCTCCACCATGTCCCCTGATGTACTGGCCTGTCTCCTGTTAGCGCCTCCATGCTCTGGATACTACGCTGACAGACACAGCAAACATTCTTGCCACAGCTCGCATTGATGTGCCATCCTGGATCAGCTGCACTACCTGAGCCACTTTTGTGGGTTGTAGACTCCGTCTAATGCTACCACTAGAGTGAAAGCACCGCCAGCATTCAAAAGTGACCAAAATATCAGCCAGGAAGCATAGGAACTGAGAAGTTGTCTGTGGTTACCACCTGCAGAAACACTCCTTTATTGGGGGTGTCTTGCTAATTGCCTATAATTTCCACCTGTTGTCTGTTCCATTTGCACAACAGCATGTGAAATTGATTGTCAATCAGTGTTGCTTCCTGAGTGGACAGTGTGATTTCACAGAAGTATGATTGACTTGGAGTTACATTGTGTTGTTTAAATGTTCCCTTTATTTTTTTTGAGCAGTGTGTGTGTGTGTATATATATATATATATATATATATATATATATAGATAGATATGAATGAGACCTTAGCATTTTTTTAAATGTAATTTTGTGTTATTTTGTTTATGTTTGTAGCCATGTGTACAGAGTCTTTTGGCAGTACATGGATAACAGTGTTGTACAGGGTGGGCCATTTATATGGATACACCTTAATAAAATGGGAATGGTTGGTGATATTAACTTCCTGTTTGTGGCACATTAGTGTCAGGATCCGGGTACTGTGAGGATACTGGTGGTGGATCCTCTGTGTCAGTGGGGTGAAGACGTGGGCCGTACCAGGGGAACGGAGTCTAAGGGGTCACTGGTATTCACCAGAGCCCGCCGCAAAGCGGGTTGGACTTGCTGCGGCAGGTAACCCCCCAGGTCGTTCCACCCGATAGCGACTCAACCCCCACTGACGGCTGAGATAAGCACGGTACAAGGGATTAGGCAAGAGCAAGGTCGGACGTAGCAGAAGGTCAGGGCAGGCAGCAAGGATCGTAGTCAGGGGCAACGGCAGGAGGTCTGGAACACTGGCTTGGGACATACAAGGAACGCTTTCACTGGCACAATGGCAACAAGATCCGGCAATACAGGGAAGGGGAAGTGAGGTAATATAGACCAAGGCAAAGGTGAAGTTACTAATTTGGGCCAGGCGCCAATCAGCGGCGCACTGGCCCTTTAAATCGCAGAGAGCCGGCGCGCGCACCCCCTAGGGAGCGGGGCTGCGCGCGCCGGGACTGGACAAATGGGGAACAGGTCGGGTAAGCAGGCTGGGATGCGAACCACGAGCGGGTCTGACCGGGACGCTGCGAGCAGGTAAACGCTGCGAGCGCTTCGGGGAGGGATGGGGACCCGGAGCGCTCGGCGTAACAATTAGTATATGTGAGGGGGGGGGGAAACTTTTCAAGATGGGTGGTGACGATGGCGGCCATTTTGAAGTCGGACATTTTGAATACTACTTTAGTTTTTTCAATAGGAAGAGGGTCATGTGACACATCAAACTTATTGGGAATTTCAAAAGAAAAACAATGATGTGCTTGATTTAAACATAACTTTATTCTTTTATGAGTTATTTACAAGTTTCTGACCACTTATAAAATGTGTACAATGTGCTGCCCATTGTGTTGGAATGTCAATGCAACCCTCTTCTCCCGCTCTTCACACACTGATAGCAACACCGCAGGAGAAATGCTAGCACAGGCTTCCAGTATCCGTAGTTTCAGGTGCTTCACATCTCGTATCTTCACTGCATAGACAATTGCCTTCAGATGACCCCAAAGATAAAAGTCTAAGGGGGTCAGATCGGGAGACCTGAAATTCCCAATAAGTCTGATGTGTCACATGACCCTCTTCCTATTGAAAAAACAAAAGTTGGATTCAAAATGGCTGACTTCAAAATGGCCGCCATGGTCACCACCCATCTTGAAAAGTTTCCTCCTCACATATACTAATGTGCCACAAACAGGAAGTTAATATCACCAACCAATCCCATTTTATTAAGGTGTATCCATATACTCTACTCTACTCTAACAACAAAACAACAACTCCCAGCATTTCCGGACAGCCACTGACTGTCCAGGCATGCTGGGAGTTTAGCAACAGCTGGAGACACCCTGTTTGGGAATCACTGGGGTAGAATACCTGTCCACCCCTATGCGATCCCTAATTTAGTCCTCAAATGTGCATGGCGCTCTCTCACTTCAGAGCCATGTCATATTTCAAGGAAACAGTTTAGGGTCAGAAATGGGGTATCTCCGTACTCAGGATAAATTGCGTTACCAATTTTGGGGGGATTTTTCTCCTTTTACCCCTCATAAAAAGGAAAAGTTGGGGGCTACACCAGCCTGTTAGTGTAAAAAAAAAAATTACACTAACATGCTGGTGTTGTCCCCAAAATTTGTAACCAAATTTCTCCTGAGTACAGAAATACCCCATATGTGGGTATAAAATGCTCTGTGGGTGCACAAGGCTCAGGAGTGAGAGTGCACCATGTATATTTGAGGCCTAAATTGGTGATTTGCAAAGAGGAGGCTGATTTTACAGCGGTTCTGACATAAACGCAAAAAAAGAAATACCGACATGTGACCCCATTTTGGAAACTACACCCCTCACGGAATGTAACAAGGGGTATAGTGAGCCTAAACCACCCCAAAAGTGTTTGAAGAATTTTCGTTAAAGTTGGATGGGAAAATGAAAAAAAATATTATTTTTCACTAAAATGCTGGTGTTATCCTACATTTTTCATTTTCACAAGGGAAAATAGGAAAAAAGCCCCCCAAAATTTGTAACCCCATTTCTTCTGAGTAAGAGAATAACCCATATGTGGATGTAAAGTTCTCTGCGGGCGAACTACAATGCTCAGAAGAGAAGGAGCACCATTGGGTTTTTAGAGAGAAACATTTGTCTGGAATTGAAGGCCACGTGTGTTTACAAAGCCCACATTGTTCCAGAACAATGGACCCCCCCCCTAGTGACCCCATTTTGGAAACTACACCCCTCATGTAATGTAGTAAGAGGTGCAGTGAGCATTTACGCCCCACAGGTGTCTGACAGAATTTTGGAACAATAGTCCGGGAAAATGAAAAATTTTATTTTTCATTTGCTCAGCCCACTGTTCCAAAGATCTGTCAAACGCCAGTGGGGTGTAAATGCTCACTGCACCCCTTATTAAATTCTGTGAGGGGTGTAGTATCCAAAATGAGGTCACAAGTGGGGAGGTCCACTGTACCGCCACAACGGGGGACTTTGTAAACGCACATGGCCCCTGACTTTCATTCTAAACAAATTCTGTTTCCAAATGCTCAATGGCGCTCCTCCTCTTCTGAGCATTGTAGTGCGCCAGCAGAGCACTTGACGTCCACACATGGGGTATTTCCATACTCAGAAGAAATGGGGTTACACATTTTGGGGGTCATTTTCTCCTATTACCTCTTGTAAAAATTTAAAAATTTAGGGGGAAAATTGAATTTTTGTGAAAAAATGGTTCTTTTCCATTTACACATCCAACTTTAACAAAAAGTTGTCAAACACCTGTGGGGTGTTAAGGCTCACTGTACCCCTTGTTACGTTCCTTGAGGGGTGTAGTTTCCAAAATAGTGTGCCATTTGTTTTTTTTTGCTCTTCTGGCACCATAGAGGCTTCCTAAATGCGACATGCCCGCCAAAAACCATTTCAGCAAAATTTGCTTTCCAAAAGCCAAATGTGACTCCTTCTCTTCTGAGCATTGTAGTTCGCCCACAGAGCACTTGACGTCCACACATGGGGTATATCTATACTCAGAAGAAATGGGGTAACACATTTTGGGGGTAATTTTCTCCTATTACCTCTTGTAAAAATTGAACATTTGGGGAAAAACCAGCATTTTTGTGAACATTTTTTTTTTCATTTACACAAAATCGACTTTAACAAAAAGTTGTCAAACACCTGTGGGGTGTTAAGGCTCACTGGACCCCTTGTTACGTTCCTTGAAGGGTGTAGTTTCCAAAATGGTATGCCATGTGGGTTTTTTTCTGCTGTTCTGGCACCATAGGGGCTTCCTAAATGTGACATGCTCCCCAAAAACCTTTTAAGAAAAACTCACTCTCCAAAATCCCATTGTCGCTCCTTCCCTTCTGAGCCCACTACTGCACCCGCCGAACACTTGACATACACATATGAGGTATTTCCTTTCTCGAGAGAAATTGGGTTACAAATTTTGAGAGGATTTTTCTCCTTTTACCCCTTGTAAAATTCAAAAACTGGGTCTACAAGAACATGCGAGTGTATTTTGAATTTTCTCCTTCACTTTGCTGCTATTCCTGTGAAACACACTTACTGAATGTTATTTTGAATACTTTGAGAAGTGCAGTTTTTATAATGGGGTCATTTGTGGGGTATTTCTAATATGAAGGCCCTTCAAATCCCCTTCAAAACTGAACTGGTCCCTGAAAAATTAAGATTTTGAAAATTTTGTGAAAAATTGGAAAATTGCTGCTGATCTTTGAAGCCCTCTGATGTCTTCCAAAAGTAAAAACATGTTAACTTTATGATGCAATCATAAAGTAGACATATTGTATATGTGAATCAATATATAATTTATTTGGAATGTCCATTTTCCTTATAAGCAGAGAGCTTAAAAGTTAAAAAAAAATGAAAAAAAATTTTCATCAAATTTTGGAATTTTTCACCAAGAAATGATGCAAGTATCGACAAAATTTTACCACTAACATAAAGTAGAATATGTCATGAAAAAATTATCTCGGAATCAGAATGAAAAGTAAAAGCATCCCAGAGTTATTAATGCTTAAAGTGACAGTGGTCAAATGTGCACAAAAAACTCTGGTCCTTAAAGAGGCACTGTCATTGTTAAAAACTTTTCATATATTGCAGGACTCATTATAATATGACAATTCACAATATACACCTGTTAAAAAATTTTTTAATTTTCACCTGAAATTTAAGCTCAAAATAGCCATCACTAGGTGTCGCCTGTCTTTTAGCCAGACAGACTAGTCTAGATTTTACAGCATACTGGATACCGTTCGTAAAGCATACCGGTATCCAGTATAGGAGATTTCTATTGTGTATGCAAAACTACAGATAAAGGATGTGTGGACATGCTGGGAGCTGTAGTTTTACAACAGCTGGAGGCAACAAACACTGCAGCTTCAGTTGTTACTAAACTACAACTCCCAGCATGCTGAAATAGTCAAAGCTTTCTCGGACTTCTGAATAACAAAGAAGTTGATCAGACATTCAGGAGTCTGTGAAAGATGAATGACACACATAGTGACAGCTATGCTGATTAGCATCCAGCTTTACTGGGAGAAGATAAAACAGATAGAACATGTATTCATAAAAATGCTGCACTTTTATCTAAAAAATCCTTGCACTAATTTTATAAAGATCTATTCTTATATTTATACATTTTATCCTGTTATGAATTCACCTTAATGTCTTCTGATTACTGCAGGCAAGCTCCAAGTATCTTCCTATGACACAGCATCAAACCAGAGAGGAAAGGGTTACAGAGTAGAGAGTACTGATTGGCTGACTACCCAAGCTTGCTCCTGTGAGGGAGACAGACTGACACGCCCCCTCCAGCCTGCACAATGAAAAAGTAACTCACCAGCAGATAAATGCTTATATCTCTGGATATATAGATCCGAGACACATAAAAATTATTTGCCCATGACCAGGATTGGTTCCTGAGTAACATTTCACTTTCTTTTTTTTTTTCTTTAAAGCGTACCTGTCATAGTGCAAAAAAAAGTGATATGTTACTTTGCTACTTTGCTATAGGTTAGAAATGCTATAGTCAGAGCATGCTGTGTTTTGGAAAAACACCAATGGCAAGAGAAAAGAATGACATAAACATAAGAGCATTGTAGCTATGGTGTTTAATAATTCCCTATTGACTTTCCACTATGATCTGGACACAGTGTAAAAGAAAAAAAAAACACTGTCATCTATTGCATTTTTTCTACATCTTTTCAGATATCCACCCTTAACCCCTTAAGAACATAGGAGGTAAATGTACGCCCTGTGCCCCCTCCCGGACTATGAAGTGTGTTCAGGCGCTGAGAGCACTTCATAGGGGTTGGTCCTGGGTGTTATCTGCAGGTGGGATCCATGGCTAATGCCTGACATCATGGATCGGCCAACATCCGGCTTCAACCCTCAAAATTAATCGCAGTGTCTAAAAGTGCATGCAATTGAAAGATTACATGTAATAGTCCCCTATTGGGACTAAAGAATTGGGAATATAAAAACAAAACAAAAATATGTCCAAAAAATAAGCATATATGGTATCACCCGGTGTGGCAATATCCTAACTCTTAAAATATAATGTTAATGAAACTGCACAGTCAATGACGTTAATGTAAAAAAATACCAAGCTCCAGAATTTCTGAATTTTTGGTCTCTTTATATACCAGAAAAAATGTAAAATAAAATGTCCGATAATCAAAAAGTTCACGTCAAAACAAAAATAGTTTAGATAAAAATGACAGGTCACGGCACAAAAATTTTGCCCTCAAACATCCTTGTATATGGAAAAATTAAAGTGTGATAGTGGTCAGAATTAAAAGATTACAAATTTTAGCACTAAAAAGTTCTCATTTTTTAAAAGTAGTAAAATAAAGAAGAAATCTTGGAGACGGTTGTGTAATGTGCCAATAAGGGGAGAACACTGGTGTAGAGGATCTGAGATCACTTGAGGGGCAGTATCGGGAGATGCTGTCAGAGATGTATTGAGGGAATAGATTGTGGATGGGCTTTTATGTCATGGTGAACAGTTTAAACTAAATTTGTTGGGCAATGCATAGCCAGTAAAGGGACTGGTGTTACGCCGAGCGCTCCGGGTCCCCGCTCCTCCCCGGAGCGCTCGCAACATCCTCGCTACGGCAGCGCCCCGGTCAGATCCACTGACCGGGTGCGCTGCGATACCGCCTCCAGCCGGGATGCGATTCGCGATGCGGGTGGCGCCCGCTCGCGATGCGCACCCCGGCTTCCGTACCTGACTCGCTCTCCCTCGGTCCTGTCCCGGCGCGCGCGGCCCCGGTCCCTAGGGCGCGCGCGCGCCGGGTCTCTGCGATTCCACGCCAATCCCTCTCTGGCACAGAGGATCCACCTCCTGCCAGCCGGCATCGTGACAGTAGATCCGGCCATGGATCCCGCTGAAGTACCTCTGCCAGTTGTCGCCGACCTCACCACGGTGGTCGCCCAGCAGTCACAACAGATAGCGCAACAAGGCCACCAGCTGTCTCAACTGACCGTGATGCTACAGCAGCTACTACCACAGCTTCAGCAATCATCTCCTCCGCCAGCTCCTGCACCTCCTCCGCAGCGAGTGGCCGCTTCAGGCCTACGACTATCCTTGCCGGATAAATTTGATGGGGACTCTAAGTTTTGCCGTGGCTTTCTTTCACAATGTTCCCTGCACTTGGAGATGATGTCGGACCAGTTTCCTACTGAAAGGTCTAAGGTGGCTTTCGTAGTCAGCCTTCTGTCTGGAAAAGCTATGTCATGGGCCACACCGCTCTGGGACCGCAATTACCCCGTCACTGCCTCTGTACACTCCTTCTTCTCGGAAATTCGTAGTGTCTTTGAGGAACCTGCCCGAGCCTCTTCTGCTGAGACTGCCCTGCTGAACCTGGTCCAGGGTAATTCTTCCGTTGGCGAGTACGCCATACAATTCCGTACTCTTGCTTCTGAACTATCCTGGAATAATGAGGCCCTCTGCGCGACCTTTAAAAAAGGCCTATCCAGCAACATTAAAGATGTTCTGGCCGCACGAGAAATTCCTGCTAATCTACATGAACTCATTCATCTTGCCACTCGCATTGACATGCGTTTTTCCGAAAGGCATCAGGAGCTCCGTCAGGATATGGACTTTGTTCGCACGAGGCGTTTTTTCTCCCCGGCTCCTCTCTCCTCTGGTCCTCTGCAATCCGTTCCTGTGCCTCCCGCCGTGGAGGCTATGCAAGTTGACCGGTCTCGCCTGACACCTCAAGAGAGGACACGACGCCGCATGGAGAATCTCTGCCTGTACTGTGCCGGTACCGAACACTTCCTGAAGGATTGTCCTATCCGTCCTCCCCGCCTGGAAAGACGCACGCTGACTCCGCACAAAGGTGAGACAGTCCTTGATGTCAACTCTGCTTCTCCACGTCTTACTGTGCCTGTGCGGATATCTGCATCTACCTTCTCCTTCTCTACTATGGCCTTCTTGGATTCCGGATCTGCAGGAAACTTTATTTTGGCCTCTCTCATCAACAGGTTCAACATCCCGGTAAACCAGTCTCGCCAGACCCCTCGACATCAATTGTGTTAACAATGAAAGATTGGACTGTACCATACGTTACCGCACGGAGCCCCTCCTAATGTGCATCGGACCTCATCATGAAAAAATTGAGTTTATGGTCCTCCCCAATTGCACTTCCGAAATTCTCCTTGGACTACCGTGGCTTCAACGCCATTCCCCAACCCTGGATTGGTCCACAGGGGAGATCAAGAGCTGGGGTACCTCTTGTTTCAAGGACTGCCTTAAACCGGTTCCCAGTACTCCCTGCCGTGACCCTGTGGTTCCCCCTGTAACCGGTCTCCCTAAGGCCTATATGGACTATGCTGACGTATTTTGCAAGAAACAAGCTGAGACTCTACCTCCTCACAGGCCTTATGACTGTCCTATTGACCTCCTCCCGGGCACTACTCCACCCCGGGGCAGAATTTATCCTCTGTCCGCCCCAGAGACTCTTGCTATGTCTGAGTACATCCAGGAAAATTTAAAAAAGGGGTTTATCCGCAAATCCTCCTCTCCTGCCGGAGCTGGATTTTTCTTTGTGTCCAAAAAAGATGGCTCCCTACGTCCTTGCATTGACTACCGCGGACTTAATAAAATCACGGTAAAGAATCGCTACCCTCTACCTCTTATCTCTGAACTCTTTGATCGCCTCCAAGGTGCCCACATCTTTACCAAACTGGACTTAAGAGGCGCTTATAATCTCATCCGCATCAGGGAGGGGGACGAATGGAAAACGGCATTTAACACTAGAGATGGACACTTTGAGTATCTGGTCATGCCCTTTGGCCTGTGCAACGCCCCTGCCGTCTTCCAAGACTTTGTTAATGAAATTTTTCGTGATCTCTTATATTCCTGTGTTGTTGTGTATCTGGACGATATTCTGATTTTTTCTGCCAACCTAGAAGAACACCGCCAGCATGTCCGCATGGTTCTTCAGAGACTTCGAGACAATCAACTTTATGCCAAAATGGAGAAATGTCTGTTTGAATGTCAATCTCTTCCTTTCCTAGGATACTTGGTCTCTGGCCAGGGACTACAAATGGACCCAGACAAACTCTCTGCCGTCTTAGATTGGCCACGCCCCTCCGGACTCCGTGCTATCCAACGTTTTTTGGGGTTCGCCAATTATTACAGACAATTTATTCCACATTTTTCCACCATTGTGGCTCCTATCGTGGCTTTAACCAAGAAGAACGCCAATCCTAAGTCATGGCCTCCTCAAGCGGAAGACGCCTTTAAACAGCTCAAGTCTGCCTTTTCTTCTGCTCCCGTGCTCTCCAGACCTGACCCATCTAAACCCTTCCTATTGGAGGTTGATGCCTCCTCAGTAGGAGCTGGAGCGGTTCTTCTACAAAAAAATTCTTCTGGGCATGCTGTTACTTGTGGTTTTTTTTCTAGGACCTTCTCTCCGGCGGAGAGGAACTACTCCATCGGGGATCGAGAGCTACTGGCCATTAAATTAGCACTTGAGGAATGGAGGCATCTGCTGGAGGGATCAAAATTTCCAGTTATTATTTACACCGATCACAAGAATCTCTCCTATCTCCAGTCTGCCCAACGGCTGAACCCTCGCCAGGCCAGGTGGTCTCTGTTCTTTGCCCGGTTTAATTTTGAAATTCACTTTCGCCCTGCCGATAAGAACATTAGGGCCGATGCTCTCTCTCGTTCCTCGGATGCCTCGGAAGTAGAGCTCTCTCCGCAACACATCATTCCTCCTGACTGCCTGATCTCCACTTCTCCAGCCTCCATCAAGCAAACTCCTCCAGGGAAGACCTTCGTTTCTCCACGCCAACGCCTCGGAATCCTCAAATGGGGTCACTCCTCCCATCTCGCAGGCCATGCGGGCATCAAGAAATCCTTGCAACTCATCTCTCGTTTCTATTGGTGGCCGACTCTGGAAACGGATGTTGTTGATTTTGTGCGGGCCTGCACTGTCTGTGCCCGGGATAAGACTCCTCGCCAGAAGCCTGCTGGTCTTCTTCATCCTCTGCCTGTCCCCGAACAGCCTTGGTCTCTGATTGGTATGGACTTTATTACAGACTTACCCCCATCCCGTGGCAACACTGTTGTTTGGGTGGTCGTTGATCGATTTTCCAAGATGGCACATTTTATTCCTCTTCCTGGTCTTCCTTCAGCGCCTCAGTTGGCAAAACAATTTTTTGTACACATTTTTCGTCTTCACGGGTTGCCCACGCAGATCGTCTCGGATAGAGGCGTCCAATTCGTGTCAAAATTCTGGAGGGCTCTCTGTAAACAACTCAAGATTAAATTAAACTTTTCTTCTGCTTATCATCCTCAATCCAATGGGCAAGTAGAAAGAATTAACCAGGTCCTGGGTGATTATTTACGGCATTTTGTTTCCTCCCGCCAGGATGACTGGGCAGATCTTCTTCCATGGGCCGAATTCTCGTACAACTTCAGAGTCTCTGAATCTTCTTCCAAATCCCCATTTTTCGTGGTGTACGGCCGTCACCCTCTTCCCCCCCTCCCTACTCCCTTGCCCTCTGGTTTGCCCGCTGTGGATGAAATAACTCGTGATCTTTCCACCATATGGAAAGAGACCCAAAATTCTCTCTTACAGGCTTCATCACGCATGAAGAAGTTTGCTGATAAGAAAAGAAGAGCTCCCCCTATTTTTTCTCCCGGAGACAAGGTATGGCTCTCCGCTAAATATGTCCGCTTCCGTGTTCCCAGCTACAAATTGGGACCACGCTATCTTGGTCCTTTCAAAATCTTGTGCCAAATTAATCCTGTCTCTTACAAACTTCTTCTTCCTCCTTCTCTTCGTATTCCTAATGCCTTTCATGTCTCTCTTCTTAAACCACTCATCATCAACCGTTTCTCTCCCAAACTTATTTCTCCTACTCCTGTCTCCGGTTCTTCAGACATCTTCTCCGTAAAGGAGATACTGGCCTCCAAAAAGGTCAGAGGAAAAACTTTTTTTTTAGTGGACTGGGAGGGCTGTGGTCCTGAAGAGAGATCCTGGGAACCTGAGGACAATATCCTAGATAAAAGTCTGGTCCTCAGGTTCTCAGGCTCTAAGAAGAGGGGGAGACCCAAGGGGGGGGGGGTACTGTTACGCCGAGCGCTCCGGGTCCCCGCTCCTCCCCGGAGCGCTCGCAACATCCTCGCTACGGCAGCGCCCCGGTCAGATCCACTGACCGGGTGCGCTGCGATACCGCCTCCAGCCGGGATGCGATTCGCGATGCGGGTGGCGCCCGCTCGCGATGCGCACCCCGGCTTCCGTACCTGACTCGCTCTCCCTCGGTCCTGTCCCGGCGCGCGCGGCCCCGCTCCCTAGGGCGCGCGCGCGCCGGGTCTCTGCGATTTAAAGGGCCACTGCGCCACTGATTGGCGCAGTGGTTCCAATTAGTGTCTTCACCTGTGCACTCCCTATGTATACCTCACTTCCCCTGCACTCCCTCGCCGGATCTTGTTGCCCTTGTGCCTAGTGAAAGCGTTCCCTTGTGTGTTCCTAGCCTGTGTTCCAGACCTCCTGCCGTTGCCCCTGACTACGATCCTTGCTGCCTGCCCCGACCTTCTGCTACGTCCGACCTTGCTTTTGTCTACTCCCTTGTACCGCGCCTATCTTCAGCAGTCAGAGAGGTTGAGCCGTTGCTAGTGGATACGACCTGGTTACTACCGCCGCAGCAAGACCATCCCGCTTTGCGGCGGGCTCTGGTGAACACCAGTAGCCTCTTAGAACCGGTCCACTAGCACGGTCCACGCCAATCCCTCTCTGGCACAGAGGATCCACCTCCTGCCAGCCGGCATCGTGACAACTGGCAAAGAAGAAGTGAAAAGTATTTGGTGAAAGGCCACAGAGAAGGATGCATATATATGGTGTGTGTGTGTGTATATATATATATATATATATATATGTACGCAGGGTGGGCCATTTATATGGATGCACCTTAATAAAATGGGAATGGTTTGTGATATTAACTTCCTGTTTGTGGCACATTAGTATATGAGAGGGAGGAAACTTTTCAAGATGGGTGGTGACCATGGGGGCCATTTTGAAGTCGGCCATTTTGAATCCAACTTTTGTTTTTTCAATAGGAAGAGGGTCATATGACACATCACACTTATTGGGAATTTCACAAGAAAAACAATGATGTGCTTGGTTTTAATGGTGCTGCCCATTGTGTTGGATTGTCAATGCAACCCTCTTCTCCCACTCTTCACACACTGATAGCAACACCACAGGAGAAATGCTGGCACAGGCTTCCAGTATCCATAGTTTCAGGTGCTGCACATCTCGTATCTTCACAGCATAGACAATTGCCTTCAGATGACCCCAAAGATAAAAGTCTAAGGGGGTCAGATCGGGAGACCTTGGGGGCCATTCAACTGGCCCACGACGACCAATCCATTTTCCAGGAAACTGTTCATGTAGGAATGTTCGGACCTGGCATGTTCCCTGAGTTTTTCCAGCAAGATGGTGCACCACATTATGGGTGTCAGGTTCGAGCATTCCTAGATGAACAGTTTCCTGGAAAGTGGATTGGTCAAAAGACTCTTTGGGGTCATCTGAAGGCAATTGTCTATGCTGTGAAGATACGATACGGGGATAACATGTCTGATCGTGGGGGGCCCGCCGCATAGACATGAATAGAGGGGGCATGGCATAACGTGGGGGGCCCGCCACATAGACATGAGTGGAGGGGCGTGGCATGACATCACGTCCCCAGTCCCGGAAATCCGGAGGTTTCCGAAACTGGAGACCCAACTCCCCCGCGATCAGATATCTTATCCCCTATCCTTTGGATAGGGGATAAAATGTTTTTTCACGGAATACCCCTTTAAAGGAGCATCACATGCTTGAAACAATCTTATTTTTTCGCAATTTTGAAAGGGTGCCAATAGTTTTGTCCAGTCCATTTTTGGAGTTTGGTGTGACATTATGTCCAATTAGCTTTTTTCCTCACTTTTTTGGTTTAGTTTCAATACACACAAAGGGAGTAAACATGGGTATAGCAAAATATGTGTTACTGCAATCCTTTTCTGGGAGAAATTTCAGGGGTGCCAACATTAATGGCCATGACTATATATATATACAGTACAGACCAAAAGTTTGGACACACCTTTTCATTCAGAATTTTCTTCATTTTCATGACTATGAAAATTGTAGATTCACACTGAAGGCATCAAAACTATGAATTAACACATGTGGAATTATATACATAACAAAAAAGTGTGAAAATATGTCATATTCTAGGTTCTAGACACCTTTTGCTTTGATTACTGCTTTGCACATTCTTGGCATTCTCTTGATGAGCTTCAAGAGGTAGTCACCTGAAATGGTCTTCCAACAGTCTTGAAGGAGTTCCCAGCGATGCTTAGCGTCCAGCTCACCCCAAACCATCTCGATTGGGTTCAGGTACGGTGACTGTGGAGGCCAGGTCATCTGGCACATCACCCCATCACTCTCCTTCTTGGTCAAATAGCCCTTACACAGCCTGGAGGTGTATTTGGGGTGATTGTCCTGTTGAAAAATAAATGATGGTCCAACTAATTGCAAACCGGATGGAATAGCATGCCGCTGCAAGATGCTGTGGTAGCCATGCTGGTTCAGCTTGCCTTCAATTCTGAATAAATCCCCAACAGTGTCACCAGCAAAGCACCCCCACACCATCACACCTCCTCCTCCACACCAGCACATCGGTGAAATGAAAACCATTTCAGGTGACTACCTCTTGAAGCTCAACAAGAGAATGCCAAGAGTGTGCAAAGCAGTAATCAAAGCAAAAGGTGGCTACTTTGAAGAACCTAGAATATGACATATTTTCAGTTGTTTCACACTTTTTTGTTATGTATATAATTCCACGTGTTAATTCATAGTTTTGATGCCTTCAATGTGAATCTACAATTTTCATAGTCATGAAAATAAAGAAAACTCTGAATGAAAAGGTGTGTCCAAACTTTTGGTCTGTACTGTGTGTGTATATATATATATATATATCAGGGGTGTGGAAATTTTAAAAAAAAACTACTTGTCCAAGGGACTAAAGCAGAACACAATCTACTTGTCCCTCAAGAAAATCCACTTGTCCTGGTAGATAAAATAATTTCAACCAAAATAGTACGATCCACCCCACTAGACCAACCAGGGATGATATAAGATCCTTTAGACACTGCTGTCAACTTAGACAGCGATGACCTAATGGTTTAATAGCGGCCACAGTGATCGCAGCATGCCAGACTATTAGCGGCGGGAGAGCTGTAGCTCCTTTTACACCCAAGGTAAGCCCAGAAAAGTCTAGATGTAACTTTTTGATCACCATAAAAAATTTCTAATATGAAGTGACCAAAAATGAACAATTCTGGACTATTCTTTTATATTTACACCGTTCACCGTACGGTTTAATTAACATTATATTTTAATAGTCTGGACATTTCCACATGCAGCGATACCACTTATGTTTATTTTTGTACATTTTTTTATTTAAAGAAAATTGAACACTTTTATTAGGAAAGGGGCTTATTCACATATATACGCACTTTTTAAAATATTTTAATCACTATTTTTCAGTCTTCATAGGGACTTATGTGTTACTGGGGGGTGTTCTGCTTCTCCAGTTTATGTGCTGCATTTTGTGTCAGAAAATGCTGGAAGTTGCATTTAGTTACTAGATAACTACAACTCCCAGCATGCCCTGATACAGTCTATGGTTGTGTGGGTGTTGCAGCATGTTGCACTGTATAGTAGTACAGTTAAGGTTATTGTGTAACATGCTGGGAGTTGTAGTTTTGGTTTGTGTCAGCTGCAGAGCCATAGGCTGTGTCAAGGAATACAGGGAATTGCAGTTAGTAACTACAACACCCAGCATGCCCTGATGCAGCCTATGGCTCTGCAGCTGACCCGAACCAAGACTACAACTCCCAGCATGTTACACTTTATAGTTCTACAGTTTAGGTTATGGTGTAACATGCTGGGAGTTGTAGTTTTGGTTCGGGCGTGTTTGCGTGCATCCGTGGGGCTCTTGGTCGGCGGGCATGAAGGGGGGGTTCTGGGGGTGCAATTTAATGTGGGTGGCCAGAAACCACTAAAAATAAATAAAATTAGATGGCACAACTTTAGGCGGCAGTGCCCCCTCCCCCCCCCCCACATCATACATTACATACATCACAGATACATCATACACATATACACTCACACCATACATATGCACACATTATACATACACCCGCCACTGGCCCCCCCACATCATATATTACATACATACATCACACATACACTATACATATACACACACATCATACATACACCGCTGCCCACCCCACATCATACATCACATACATACACACATCACACATAGACATCATACACACAGTATACATTACATACACATCACACACAGACTGACATCATACACACATTATACATTACATACACATCACACACAGACATCACACATTATACATTACATACACATCACACACAGACATTATACACACATCACACATACACTCACACCCTTCATGTACAACCACCCTTCTTGTCACCGCCCCCGCCTGCATTCTCTGTCTCCTCACCTGAGCCGGCCATGAGTGGACATCAGAGCTGTAGTCCCGGCCGGTGTGAGGTTACATGGGTTTGGAAATCTCCCCTCACACCGGACGTCCTCTCCTCTCTCCCCTCCCCCCTGCTCTGTGTTTTCCCCGTGCAAACATGCAGCCTCCCCGTGATGGATTAGGTCCTGTGAAGAAAGAGCAGGGGGAGGGGGAGGGATGGAGCTGTGTGCGGGGGAGGGGAGGAGCTGTGTGCCGAGCTGTGGACATCCTTTCTCTGCCCCTGTCTTCTTGTGTAATGATCAGCTGCGTCCTCCATCCTCCGGGAGGATTAGATAAGGGGGCGTGGCTCAATTATGTAATGCGAACGTGCGACCTCGGGCTCTGCGGTCAGCTGGGGGCCCCCGCCGCCCCCTCCATACACTCTGAGCGCCAGTGTGAGGTGTAGACTTGCATCCGCTCCCGCGCCTCACACCGGCAGTAAAGAAAAATAAGGGGGACGTCAATAAGGGGGACGTCGGTCTGTTCCTGCTAGCCCGATACAGGGCTAAATCTATAAATAATTCACCTGCCCGGCGCCCAAAACTACTTGTCCCGGGCGTCGGGCGATAGAATTTCCACATCCCTGTATATATATATATATCATATTTATTGGGGTACACCACGCACCGGCCTATAACACGCACCCTCATTTTTCCAAGAATATTTGGGTAAAAAAAGTTTTTTACCCAAATATCCTTTGTAAAATGAGGGTGCGTGTGTATACCCTGATAGCAGCGGCTTTTGCGGGGTCAGAGACCGCCGTCGCTGCCTGCTTCTCTCCCCCTGCCTTTCCTGGGGTCTAGAGTCCTGCTGCCGCCGCTTCTCTCCCCTTGGCTATCCAGAGACTGCTGCCGCTGCCCCATTACCTCCCCATCCCCGGTTTTATAATTATCTGTTCCCGGGGCCCATGCTGCTTCTAGCTCCGGAGGCGTCCTTAGCTGTCACTGTGCGCCAGGCCACTGGCAGTGACGTCGCGTTGAAGACGTCATTCGTCATTGCGCAGCACATAACAACGACGCAGGACACCGCTGGAGCCAGAAGCAGCGCGGACCCCGGGAACAGGTACGGTAATTATAAAACCGGGGATGGGGGAGGCAATGGGGCAGTGGACCCCAGGATAGGCAAGGGCAGAGAAGCAGGCAGCGACGGCAGGTCTCTGGCTCCGCAAAAGCCACTGCAGTTCATTGATTTAAAGCGGCCGCTTTAAATACTTGAACTACAGCTGCTTCTGCGCATTTTTTAAGTTTACCGGCGTATAACATGCAGATAGACTTTAGGCTAAAAATTTTAGCCTAAAAAATGCATGTTATATGCCGATAAATACGATATATAATTTTTTTTTTTTTTAAATGTATACATATTTTTTTTTTGTTTTATAATGTTGCATAATAAGCAGAAATTCCACTTACTGAAGAACGTGTTTTAGTGGCTTGAGTCAGTGAAGTTACATATGCAGTTATGCAGAAGTTAGACCTTACTAACAATTGTTCCAAATCTTGTTGATAACATATCACATTATCTAAGGCGATATACCTAATTACATGAATTAAAAAGAATGAAATCTAAAATCTTCCACGATAATTAAATTATGTGAAATAACACACCCATAAACAAGATTTGTATGCAGTGATTTTACACTGCAATGTGTAATAATTTCAATTAGGGGGAAAAGTTTGTATGAAGAACAATTACAATATACTATGGATTATGTTTATATTGCAGTGGAATGGTGGACAGGTACAGTTAAAGGTGTTATCCACCATAAGGTGATTTTAGTACATACCTGGCAGACAGTAATGGACATGCTTAGGAAGGATCTGCGCTTGTCTTGGGGCTAAATAGCTATGTTGTGAGATTACCATAACACTGTGGCTAGCTTTTTGTGAATTTCCTTTTTGACTTATGTTTTTTTGACTACAAATCCCACAATTCCATCTTCCTCCCTCCACACATCAGCCACCCCACCTATTGAAACAAAAGACCTGTGGTTTTCAATCAGGGTGCCTCCAGCTGTTGCATTAGTTGCAAATTGATCCCTCCACCCATTGAAGCAGACGGGTTTCCTGTCATCAGCTGACTAGTGAGTCAGGTCTCAGTCGCATTGCAAGCTGGGAAAAATCCAAGACAACAGTCATTTGTATGCTGGTAAAAATAAATATTGGAGTGAAAATCACAGAAGAATTGTGAGAAAACCGTCACACACAGGTACAGATACTGTATTATGAACTACACTAACTTTACAGCCCCTGTAGCATAGTCAAATAAAAAAAAATCCTGGAATACCCCTTTAAGGCTGAAAAAACATGGTAAATAAGTTAATGCAAAAACCATTTATATTAGGCAGCATGGTGACGTGGTTGTTAGCAGTGCAGCACTGTTCACTTGGGTTTGAAGCTGCCAAGGACAACCTCTCTCCGAGTTTGTACGCTCTCCCTGTTTTTTTTTTGGTTTTTTTTATGGGTGCTCTTGTTTCCTCCCATACTTCAAACAAAAACATACTTGGTCAGAGGGAGAGGGAGTGAATTTATCATTCCCTGCACCAGCACAGAGTGGAAAGTTGGCCAAAGTTTTTGCACAATTTTAGTTTTTGAAAGTGAGAGTAACCTTTTTTTGCCCAAAGACTGGGCTTGCACAAACACTTGCCCAACTCGCCTCCCTGTCCCTTCATGGTTGACTGATATACTGAGACCTGTACATCACTCCAAGGAGGGGCTGGGAGGTGAGGGCAAGTTCAAAGGTGTGCCAGGCTGTAGCACTTGAGCTGTTTGGCCCTGCCTCTTTGGCACTTGGCTGAGAAATTAAAACGCAATTGCATAAGTTCTGCAACCAGTCACTAAAGTACTTTTCAAATTGTGTAACCAAGACAGAGAACAATATTATACCCAGCGATGATGATGATGAATTTTCAGGGCAACATGAGTGATCCAGCAATCTCTAGTCAATACGGACAAAAATCTGTGTGTAAAACCAAAAAATAGAGACCAGTGTAGCACTCCATAGCATTAAAAAATTTAGATTTATTCCATCAAAAATGTGCAAAAAACTGCTTTGTTTCAATCCTCTCCAGGATATTGCTATTTGTGTGTAAAACAAAATACATTGCCGATTTCTCTGCTGAGTCAACCCAGCCTTATAGTCGTTTTCCCTCCTTTCAAGCTGTATATTAGTGAGTTCAGATGAGGTAACAAATTCTCCTATGTGTTTACACAGAACATTACATTGTCCTGACCTAGAATACCGTGCATTGTATTAGGGCTTTTCACTGTCCCACTACTCGCTCCAGTACAAGAGTTATCCTACACAAAACTATTTATGTTCCCTGCTGTTGCAATAGGCACTGTCCATCCCCCAGAATCTGCTAGATTGCCACATGGTTTGTAATATGTAAAGTCCATTCTATTTTTGTTTTTTATTTCTGTTTATATTGTGTTATATGTCATTGTGTGGCACATGGCATTTCCTTATCCATGGAATCCATTTATTCATGCATCCCTTACTGAGCCTTCCTGTTTAACAATAACATAACTTTAACCCCTTAAGGACTCAGGGTTTTTCCGTTTTTGCACTTTCGTTTTTTCCTCCTTACCTTTTAAAAATCATAACCCTTTCAATTTTCCACCTAAAAATCCATATGATGGCTTATTTTTTGCGTCACCAATTCTACTTTGCAGTGACATCAGTCATTTTACCCAAAAATTCACGACGAAACAGAAAAAAAAATAATTGTGCGACAAAATCGAAGAAAACACGCCATTTTGTAAATTTTGTGGGCTTCCGTTTCTACACAGTGCATATTTCGGTAAAAATGACACCTAATCATTATTCTGTAGGTCCATACGGTTAAAATGATACCCTACTTATATAGGTTTCATTTTGTCGTACTTCTGGAAAAAATCATAACTACATGCAGGAAAATTTATATGTTTAAAAATGTCATCTTCTGACCCCTATAACTTTTTTATTTTTCCACGTACAGGGCGGTATGAGGACTCATTTTTTGCGCCGTGATCTGAAGTTTTTATTGGCATTTTTGTTTTGATTAAACTTTTTGATCACTTTTTAGTCATTTTTTTATGGTATAAAATACCTCCCGGAGGTAGGCAGGAGGCAGGTAAGGGCCCTCCCGGTGTCCTGCAAGCTGTTCAGGACACCGCGATTTCACAGCGGCGGTCCCGAACAGCCCGACTAGCCGGGATACTTTCACTTTCGCTTTAGAAGCGGCGGTCAGCTTTGACCGCCGCTTCTAAAGGGTTAATACCGCACATCGCCGCGATCGGCGATGTGTGGTATTAGCCGCGGGTCCCGGCTGCCGGGACCGACGCGATGAAGAAGGAGGTTACTATACATGTCCTCCGAAACGCATTGCAAATTAATTAAATGAAATGAAAGGATTCCTTTTGGCTGTTCTGTACAAGTTATCTTGGAGGGGGGCAAGTGTGTGAGACTGGATCCTGCACTCCCCCCCCAGTGAAGTAAGTGACTACTTCCCTGGTTTTATCAACTTATTTGGAATATCACTGCTTACATCTCCTTCTCTGAGCGCTGGTTCTTTTTATGTTTGTTTCATCGTCCTTGGTTAGAAGGCATTGCTTATCGGGATATATATAATCGGGTATCTATACTACACTGACTTTAATGGAAAGCCTTCTAAAAGGTAGTTTGAAAGCTGCTTTGCTTGTCCTTTTTTCTCAGAATTCCCAATGGAGCATCAATAACCAAAAGTTTCTATCCTATATTGTTAATATTCTTTTTAGTGGTTATACTAACATGGTTTTTACCAGTGTACACATGCCCTAAAAGGACTATCACACACAAGAATACGATGACATATTACGGATGTATTATTTACATTACTAAATGCAAAAGCTACCATGCCTTGATAGAAGTGGTGATAGGTACTATCAGTCATTCAAATCCACATTAAGGGTGACTAAAATGCTTTAGGTTGTGATAAGCTGAATAAGTATATCCGTATACTGTATAATGTGCTTCAAGATGATCTATTTAATAATATAGGATTAGGAGCCCTTAAAGAATGACTTGTGTTACATCTTTAGTACATATTATAAAATGTGAAGCATGGAAGGCAGAGATAGTAAAATGAAACAGAAACACGTACACATACATAGTAAACTCGTGGTCATATCCTATGTGTAGTACGCATAGAGAACCAAATGGGAGGATTGTGGTAATATACTTCCTGCCATTAAGATACCATAAATAACATAGCTAACAGACTCTTAGTGACTAATAGTGGCAGACTTGTTTTATGATGTAGAAATTAAAGCTAAAGAACATTATTTCTCTCAAAATAAAAAAAAAAAATACTTGGAAATATGGTATCCTTCATTTTTAAAGGGATATTCCTTTAGAATGTGATGGCATTTCCTAGAAATATTATGATAGGTCAGTGGTTCTTAACCTTGTTGGAGGTACTGAACCCCACCAGTTTCATATGCGCATTCACCGAACCCCTCTTAATTGGAAAAATTAAATATGATTTTTTCAAATTCAAAACATAGGAGGTATATATTTAAGTATATATTTATACATAGGTGCACAAAATGAACAAAACCATTAAGAACAAAGAACAAAACCATGAAAACATGATTTTCACACAAAACAAAAACATAATGAATTTTTGCTGCGACTGTGTGACTTCTGCTGTTGTCTTTCAGAGACCAGTTCAGAAATGTGCGGCTTTACCTTGCCAAGTGCCACTCATGTCATTTTCGCAACAATGGCAGTGTTCCCCCACATTAGGCAGGGAGTGTTCCCCCACATTAGGCAGGTAGTGTTCCCCCACATTAGGCAGGTAGTGTTCCCCCACATTAGGCAGGCAGTGTTCCCCCACATTAGGCAGGTAGTGCTCCCCCACATTAGGCAAGCAGTGTTCCCCCACATTAGGCAGGCAGTGTTCCCCCACATTAGGCAGACAGTGTTCCCCCTATGTAGGCCAGTGGTCTTCAACTTGCGAACCTCCAGATGTTGCAAAACTACAACTCCCAGCATGCCCGGACAGCCAACGGCTGTCTGGGCATGCTGGGAGTTGTAGTTTTGCAACATCTGGAGGTCCAAAGGTTGAAGACCACTGATGTAGGCAGTGTTCCCCCACAGACATACAGCCTCTAGCCATATACAGTGTATGGCTGGAGGCTGTATGCCTGTGTACTGCCCACTTCAGTGCTCCGACCACCGCTCCGGCTATAGCAGTAGGTCTCAGGACCGGTGGTCGGAGTACCGAAGATGACGTGACGCTGGTCACTTACCAAGCTGGCCAGCACACGTCTTCCTCCTTCTCTATCCTCCGGTCCTCGGCGCCTTCGTTTCCATGCGCGTGCGCTATGTCCCGGCGGCCCTGCATTTTTAAACTTAACGCGGGGCCGCAGGGAGTTAATAGTGATGGGGGGAATTGCCCCTTCGCTACAGGACGGGCAAACACCGGCTCTGCTTGGGGCCCCGGGCCAGCTTGGAGCCCCAAGCAATTGCTTGGTTTGCCTGTCCTGTTGCGACCTCCCCTGCCAAACCCCCGGGACTGACTCACTGAACCCTTGGGATCGAACCCAGGTTAAGAACCACTGTGATAAGTGGATGTCTAATCTCCGGATATTCCCTGATTCCAAAGGCAAAGGGACCAAGATCCTTCTGTCTTTTTCCCTGTGCAATATTGGGCAACAACTACCAAAACAGTTATGTAGCACTGTGGCCCCTTCGTTCTGGGAACCAACGGGATCCCTGAAGGATTGATTCCACATTTAAATCATGGAATTTTTTTTCCATAAGAGGAGGAGATTGGCTTTTAACGCATGGGTGTTTTTTTTTTGCCATCTTTAGGAGACATATGCTGTTTAAACCTTGCTATGTTACCACCACCAGTCTAAGGAAGTGAGATCAGGAAGGTAGATCTAGTAAAAGTAGCATAGGTCTGTGTAAATCTGGTAGATAGGTTATGTTATAAAGCTACACAGCATCTGCTATCTATAGAGTTCACTATTATATCTATGAACTTGTTTTAGCATCTGTGGTCTGATGAAGAAAAAAAAATGCAAATGATGTATGTAAAAGCACTAGAGCATAAACATTCTTCCTGTATCGGAAGAAAACTGATGCTAGAACTGATCCTATTCATTTGAATGAGACATTTCACAATCATCCAGCATCTCAATTTTCACGCCGGATCGTTGGACACGAAACAATGGACAAAACAATGGATGCCGGATGCCATACAACTGATGACAACTGATGCACGTTGTCATCAGTTATGGCATCAGTTGTTTTGGGATCTAGGCTGAGTTCACCTCTGCCGGATGCCACACATATGTAAACTCAGCCTAATACACAAATAAAATCTGCTGCCTGCAGCGTTGCTTTTGAGGTAAGAATGAAATTAAAGGGAATCCATCAGATCTTACTCACTCACAATCCTGCCGACATGGTTAGATAGTGTAAAGGGCAATAAATAAAAGTTCCCAAACTTTTGCAGACGCCATTTTTTTTCTGTTATTTTGAAAGTGTAAATGATGGAAATAAAATCTAACTTTTGTTGACATATTATAAGAATGTCTAATCTGTAATTTGATGCCTTTTGGAGATTTTTTCCATCTTTCCTTGGCTTCTTTATGCACATTAATACAAATTTTTACCTAACTTTGTTAGTTTTTCCAAACTTTTGATCCCCACTGTACACACAATGCTTTACTCAACAAATAGCATATAAAGTTGTAAGCACATTCAGCAAGGAGGGATGTTTTGCAATGCTTGTGTTCATTCACTCACCGATACATTCAGTACCACCAAGAAAAATACTGAGTACAACTGCAATCTTTGACTAATGTCTACATGACCTTTACCCTATAGTAAATACACCTCCCAGACAAAAGGAAAACAAAAAATACAGCACAGGGGTCAGTCACTTCTGTGCCAGTCTTCCCAATAGAGATGAGAAAATCAGGGCAGACGTACATGAAAACAATCAGGATGGGTGTTATTGTATATTGAATTTTATTTTTAGTTATCCAGAAGTCTAAAGTTGTTGAGTTGACCTTTTTTCTTAGATATCAGCTTTATGTTCTGTGGATGGCTTCGAATAACTACACTTATAGTCCACAAGACATTTTACTTTACAGCGAACACTAATACATCAAATATCACAGAAACCAATGTTTAATAGCTGATTTCTGGTTTTGTGAAACATATATCAAACATAATTAAAATATTTTAATGAATTGCATGTTTTTAGACCAGATAGCTGAAAAAATAGAAATACTTAATAATTTGCAATTCTAAAACAAATACTGATATAACTCCTTAAGGCCGCAGATATTTTACATATGTTTACACTTACGCTGTTTCCTCCTTGCCTTCTAATAGTCATAACGCTTATAATTTTCCACCTACAAACCCATATAAGGTTTTTTGTTTTTTTTTGCATCACAAATTGTACTTTGTACTGACATCACTCATTTTACCACCAAATCAATGGTGAAAAAAAAAAAAAAATAAAATAAAAATATATATATATATATATATATATATATATATATATATTTGTGGGCGAAATTGAAAAAAACATAACTGTGTACATTTTGGAGGCTTCAGTTTTTATGCAGGGCACTATTCATCAAAAATCTTTAAGTTCATAGAAAAAGGAAATATTGTCTGCTCACCCCTCCACACAGCGTGTCTCCTATATCGGATGGGCCAGGTACTCTGGGCGTAGCTCAATGATTGTGACGCTGAGCGCTCCGGGTCCCGCTGCCTCCCCGGAGCGCTCGTGGTGTGCCTCTACATGCAGCGCTCCGGTCAGCACCGCTGACCGCGAACGCTGCCCCATGTCACTCACCTGCCCCGTCCTCCTTCTGTCCCGTCCCGGCGCATGCGGCCCTGCTCTCTAGGGCGCGCGCGCGCCGGCTCTCTGAAATTCAAAGGGCCAGTGCATCACTAATTGGTGCCTGGCCCAATCAGTGCAATCACCTCCCTACACTATATTAACCCACTTCCCCTTCCTGTCCCTGCCGGATCTTGTTGCCTTGTGCCAGTGAAAGCGTTCCCGTGTGTCCTTTGCCTGTGTATCCAGACCCTTGCCGTTGCCCTTGACTACGAACTATTGCTGCCTGTCCTGACCTTCTGCTATGTCTGACCTTGCCTTTTGTTTCTATGTGAGTCCTTCTGTACCACGCCTGACTCAGCAGTCAGTGAGGTTGAGTTGCTATTGGGTGGAACGACCTTGGGGTTACCTGCTGCTGCAAGTCCATCCCGCTTTGCGGCGGGCTCTGGTGAAAACCAGTAACCCCTTAGATTCCGTTCCCCTGGTATAGCCCACGCCATCACCTCACTGACATAGAGGATCCACTACCTGTGTCTAACCCACATACCACTCCGGATCTAGACAATGATACAAAGATACAAAGGAAAACCTCCCCATGAGGGAAAAAACAGCACTCCAGTCCACTTCTGTATGATAAAACTTTATTGATCCATATTAATAACATGAGCAAAAATTGGGGTAAGATTAATTTATATAGCCAAAAAAATGACACGTTTCGGGATAGAAACCCTTTTTCAAGGCATGATGTCAACAGTAAGAAAATCCGATCTTATACAGTGATCTCCCGACCTACGATGGCCCCAACATACGATAATTCCAACATACGATGGCCTCTCAGAGGCCATCGCATGTTGAAGGCATCATCAACATACAATGCTTTTGTATGTCGGGGTCATCCCATAATCGGCTATCCGGCAGTGCAGACTGCTTCAGCTGCTGCAGGATAGCTGTTTAATGTGCCCTGTGTGGTCCGGTGAGTGTCACTCGCCGTCCACGCCGGAGAGCGTCGATCCTGGCCAGCAGTGATAGTTCGGAGCGGCGGGGACATGTGAGTATAACTTTCTATATTACTATTGCACGGATCTCTCAACATACAATGGATTCAAGTAACGATGGTTCATTTGGAATGAATTACCATCGTATGTTGAGGGATCACGGTACTAAAGTTCAGGATGATCTGCCCCCAATCACATTTCCGGGAGATCACACAGCTGATAGTTAATCCTCGATGTACCTCATAATGCACTAGTATAAACCATTAGAAAAACCATACATATGCAGATAAATAAGTGCAATACAAAATATCATGATGCATAGCAGCAAAAATGCAAGAAAATGCAGAAATCGGGGACACATTAATAAAAATACATAATATCTGTGTGGTTATACATACCAGCAGGTGCGCGCGTCCCCAATTTGCCAATCCAAAAGCTGCTCTAGCTAATTTCCTCCTCCAGTCCCCTCCTCGAGGTGGACAGGTTACCCTCTCAATCGAGATAACCTCCAGGGAAGAAATGCTCTCTGCATGATGTTACATGAAATGTCTTGAAGCACCTGAAAGTGCATGGGTCTGAACTGTGTCCAGGGCCCATGCGCCAGCCAGGTGCTCAGAAATTCACCTCTTCGCTCCACATACTGGACCTTGACAATCTGTGCAATTAATACTGTAGACCACATGGTCCGTTTCGCAAGACAGTATGTATGCAAAAGATGTCTCTCTTTAGTATGGTACGATATTATCTCCTGAGTTTTGGCCGTATGTTTGCAGAATGGCCATCCATTTTTACCACACTGGATACTACCCTTGTATGCCAACCATGTAGATTCTCTGTTAAATACTGGATTCCTGACAAAAAAGCTTGGTGATATTAGATTCCCTATGGTGGTGTTCTTTTTTGCCACAAATTTACAGCCAGATGTTAGAATGTCATTTAAGAAATGATCTTGCTTAAGAATGGGGATATTGTTTTTGATAATATATTTAATCTGGTTGTATTGTTTAGAAAAGGTAGTGGAGAAATTAACCCTAGGCTGTGATGTTATGTTAGGGTCACTACCCTCCAATGGGAGTTGTCTTCTGCCGAAGTAGAGAAAACAACTCCTATGTTTCTCAGACAATATTCTCTCCGCTCTGTCTATAAGTTGTAAGGGATCATTTCTGGCCAAAAAAGACGGGAATGAATAACTTGACATTCCCCTTTAAAAGCATGATCGGAAGAGCAGAGCCTTTCTGCTCTGATAAACTCTCCCACTGGTAAATTTTTGATTGTGTACTTCTCATGTCCACTCTTGGCGTGTAATAAAGAATTTCCAGAGCATGATTTCCTGTATGGTGTGAATTTTGCTGGAAGAGGGATCTGATTTGAAACACACACCCAAGAAAATCATTTCAAGGGGGTGAAAATTGCATGAAAAGATTAAATTATCAGGACTATTATTGAGGTACTGAACAAAAGAATCCATGTGTGAATCACAGGGCCCCTGCCACACCACCAAGATATTGTTGATATATTGTCCATACCAGGTGATGTTGCGGAGAAAACTGTTTTAACTGCTGTGTATGGATCCCTCCTCCCACAGACCTATATAGAAGTTGGCCAATGAGGGCGAGAATGTGGCGATAGAGTACAGGCAATCTCCAATAATCATTGTGTGTGTGTACAGCATAAAAGTGTTACAGAGCAGGGCTGCCAGGCTCCCTCCCCAGAGTAGTGAGTCAGCAGAGTGCAGGCAAGAGAGGGACAAGCCTCTCCCTTTGACAAAAGGGAAAAAACAGTGAGCAGCTGTAATATGCAATTTTTTTGTGAAATATGGGTGGTACATAAAAATTACATGTACATGATCAGGATGAGGTACTGAGTAACATACAACAGTTTTTTTTGTGGGATCTGAAAGGTACACTTTAAGTAGTTATTTTACATATACGCCATTGACCTTGCGGTTTAATTAACATTATATTTTAACAGTTAAGACATATATGCACAATGATACCAAATATGTTTATTTTTGTTTGCATTTAATAAAAGGGGGGTGAATCTAACTTTTATTAGGGAAGGGGTTAAGTCACATGTATTAACATATTATTTAACCTTTTTTACACTATTTTTTAGACCCCCATAGCTGGCTGTAACATGCAATCTTTTGATTGCATACACTGAACAATGCTATGCCATGGCGGTGGAATAAAGCATCTCCTCAGCAGAGCAGAGTGGCTCGATCACTGACAAGTTATGTCTGGCAGTTTGTTGGCTTTGTCTGCAGCACAGCAGGACTCAGGAGCCCAACAGACGCAGGAGGAACTTGCTGCAATATAGACTTCGAAGCCTGCGGGACAGCAGTTGCAGGCTGGGGATCCTAGCAGTTCTGGAGGAGATCCAGTGTGTGATCATGGGGTACACAAACTTTGGCAATAGGTACTACAGATCATTTGATGCTATTTTTCTTTACCTAGTTTTCTTCCTTACATTTGTTCTGGCATTCTCTCTGACCATGCGCACCTTACTATTCAATGCTTACCTTACTATACCATGCATATGTTGCTGTACCATGCTTTTGGTACTTTGCCATGTTTATGCTGGGGCTTGGGTTTTGGCCTTATGTTAGTATACCATGCAAACGTTACCATAACATGTTATAGGGGTCAGAAGAGGTAAATTTTAAGCATGCTAATTTTTGTACAAAAACTTTTTCATATAATATAGAAAATGATATGCATATAAGTTAAAAAAATTGTATATTTTTGCCCCTGCAGCTATTGTCTGTATGTTTCTGTGCAGGAAGTGTGGGCGGACAAGCAGGGCTCTGCGCAGTCGAGGACAAGCAGGTCTTTGCACAGTCGAGGACAAGCAGGGCTCTGCACAGTCGAGGACAAGCAGGGCTCTGCGCTGTCGAGGACAGGCAGGTTTCTGCGCGGTGAGGACAAGCAGGGCCCTGCGCGGTGAGGACAAGCAGGGCCCTGCGCGCTGAGGACAAGCAGGGCCCTGCGCGCTGAGGACAAGCAGGGCCCTGCGCGCTGAGGACAAGCAGGGCCCTGCGCGCTGAGGACAAGCAGGGCCCTGCGCGCTGAGGACAAGCAGGGCCCTGCGTGCTGAGGACAAGCAGGGCCCTGCGCGCTGAGGACAAGCAGGGCTCTGTGCGCTGAGGACAAGCTCTATGACATGCCCCCAGCTCACTTATCAGGATGACTGACAAGCCAGGAGCCTGTACAGAGCCCTGCTTGTCCTGCCCTCACTTCCTGTATTTGGTCTCCTCGTAGAGACACACTGGCAATAGCTGCAGGGACAGCATTTTTTTTCACCCAAAAATATACACATTTTTTTTAAACTAATGTATATAACAAATATACAAATAATGGTATTCCCTACATTGTATAAAATGTTTTTTGCTTATGACAGGTACACTTTAAAAGTAGTAAAATGAAACAAAATCTATATAAATTGGGTATTGTTGTAATCGTATGGACTTTTACTGAACTAAAAAGTTTACTGAAAAGTGCACTGCGTAAAAACAGAAGCTCTCAAAAGTGCAATATGGTAGGGTTTTTCCTAAAGTTCACCCCACAGATAATTTTCAGGATACATAAAAACTGTTGTGGTTACTATTAAGAAAAAACTCCTACCTCTACTTCAGATACTATGTCTGGCCTATTGGTTAGTAAAAAATCCAGAAGGGACCACCCACTTGTTCGGTCCTGCACTAGTTGGGAAAGGTAATTGTCCTTTATTGTTCTTACCCTCTCCCCTTATTTCCACCCATAGAGACTCCACATGATCATTTTCCTCACCTAAGCCCCCTGCAGAATGGGCCCAAGACAGGATTTTCTGTATAAGCAACCCCCTCCCTGTTTCTTACTGTATTAGTTCTACTTATTTTTCTTTAATCCTCACTTTTTCGTATTTTTGCATAACATATTAGGGCTTCAAAACCAATTACCAGGTTTCCATAGAGTTATGGTCTCAACAGACAATGGTCATCCTGGAACCAAGTAATATTATAACTTGAGGGACTACTGTATTCAAAATAAAAAACTATTTGGCATTGCATAGAGCAGAGTAGAACAGTGTTAGATGGCTTTCAGATCTCCTCACTGGTGTGAGGCCCTTGTTACCTGATAGGTTTTCTTTGACATGAAGAACAGTACAATAGGAATATTTCCCTATACTACCCGATTAGATTACTTTGGACATCTTCCTAGCATTAAATATTGCTTTTGACTGCCAATGATATCCCCTCTGTAAGGGCCCTATTACATGGGGCAAATAACGACCAAACAGGCCGACATCACCCTGTATTATAGGGCCAGCGATCAGCTGACAAACAAACAAATGCTCACTCTTCATGCCCCTAATGATGCACCTGGATGACATATGGGGACTGGCAGGACATAAGAGAGAATTCTCCAGATGTTCTACAGGTTGGGAGTTTTTTCAGCAAGTTAAGAACTGCTATGAGTTATGCTCCATGCACCAAGTAACTGTGCCAGTACCACAGTTATGTAGCCCATTGGTCCTACTCCCCATTATTGAGGTGCCAGCTAGAGGACATTAATATAATCTGGTGCAAAAATTTACCCTGTGGCTGCTATGGGGCCCTTGAAGAGCGGGGGCAGTGTCTTGATTGGTCCCATTACTTATTCTATTGGTATGACACCGTGCGGAACTCCTCACTCCAGGGAACTTTATTGTCAGCAATTTAATGGAGGGGGTATTGACCAATGGGTCATGTAAAGCAAAGGAAAATAAACACCAGGCCTTTCTGACCTAGGAGGCAAAATCAGATGCCATAATAAGATGACAATTTTGATCATTGCTATGGGCCCCCCTCTTTTGGTGGTTCTTCATGCCACATATTGGGGGAGATTTATCAAAACCTGTCCAGAGGAAAGTTGCCCAGTTGCCCATAGCAATCACTCAGATTGCTTCTTTCCTTTTAAACAAGGCCTCCGCAAAATGAAAGAAGCAATCTGGTTGGTTGCTATGAGCAACTGGGCAACTTTTCCTTTGCACGCACAGGTTTTGATAAATGTCCCCCCATTATTTGAAAAGTATTGCATTGTTTACAATCTAGAATTCTCTAAAGAAATCCTTACTGACTAAGGATGATATTGCCCTGTGTAATAGGGCCAGTGATCAGCTGCTTGTCCGTTGGCTGATCATTATGTTTGGCCCTATAAAAAAAAATTATTGGCTGTTGGCCACACATCTCCCTAATACAGGATGTGCGTCCAATGGCTGAAGACAGCAAAGGGCCTTGAGACCGGTATAGCATTTGTTTGTACGGCACTCATAAGGAGGACAGAGGGGTTGGGGGTGGGGGGTGGGTGGGGGTGATGAGGAGGACAGAGGGTCTAGGGGGACATAAAGAAGACAGAGGGGTCTGGAGGGCGGTGCGGAGGACAGAGGGGGTTTAGGGGGGCATAGGAGTCAGGTAAAGGACAGAAGGGTCTGAAGGACACAAGCATCTGGAGAGGGGAAAAGAGGACTCTAGAGACGGACAGAGGGGCCTGTGGGTAGACAGAGGGGTCTGGAGGAGAACAGGACAGGGTTGACATTCAGCTGAACTTAAAGGGGTATTCCAGGAATATTTTTTGACTATGCTACAGGGGCTGTAAAGTTAGTGTAGTTCATAATATAGTGTCTGTACCTGTGTGTGACAGTTTTCTCACAATTCTTCTGTGATTTTCACCCACTATTTATTTTTAACAGCATACAAAATTTCCCAGCTTGCAATGCGTCCGAGACCTGACTCACTAGTCAGCAGATGACAGGGAGCCTGCCTGCTTCAATGGGTGGAGCAACTGCTTGGTGGGAGAGCTGTAGGCACCCTGATTGAAAACCACACTGATTTGAATGGATGCAGCTCATTTATGTTTCCATGGGTGGGGTGGCTGATGTGTGGGAGGGAGGAAAATGGAATTGTGGGATTTGTAGTCAAAAAAAGAAAAGTCAAACATGAAATACCAGTTCACAAAAAGCTAGCCCCAGCGTTATGGTAATCTGACAACACAGATTTAGCCCCAAGACAAGCACAGATCCTTCCTAAGCACGTCAATTCTTGTCTGCCAGGTATGTACTAAAATCACCTTATGCTGGAGAACCCCTTTAAAAGAAACAATGTGTGGCAATATTATTTTAGAGGCACAGTGTCTGACAGGATTATAATGATTATTGCCTTCATATGAAAAATGTGGATCTGCTGACAAAGTGAAGAACCAATGATATCCGAACTTCAAACCCTGCAGAGGAAAGATTTCAATGGAATAAGTCCTGGTGTCTTGACAAGATGAATAAAGCAAAAGGAAAGACAATAGAGAAGGCGTCACCTGGGAGACATTATTGTGTATTCTGACAGATTGTCTGTAAATTCTGCAGTAATGATGGATAAAATTGTACCCCAATCTGTGGCGCTCCAGCTGTTGCAAAGCTACAACTTCCATTATGCCAAAGACTCTCAAGGCATGATGGGAGTTGTAACTTTGCAACATCTGGAGAGCCATTCGAACCAAAGTGATCCCTAGGGGTCCCAGAACTCAGACCCCAACCAAAAAATAAATAAATAAAATAAAACAATGGGCTGCTTAGTCTAAAAATCCAATCCAATTTTTGATCCCAGTCTGGCCCTGCCTTGAACACATGGTGAAATAGATAGCTAAAAAAATATGATTGATTTTTACCTATGTAGACACTTTGCTCAGTCACTTTGTTGCTGCAGCTTAGAAGAGTGAAACTGCTTTATTGCACTTGAATCTCTAAATGTAATGCCTTACTGTACATTGAGGATTTGACTTCATCTTCTTATGGCTCATTTGATTAGTTTTACAAAACATGGAATATCTGGAAATTTTGGGGCCTCTTACACAGTTCAAGGCCTGCCCCATGAACCGCCAACCACCCCTCCCCACTTGTGGCCGCCCCCCAGGGCCGGCCCACTATCTTCCCCATCATCTATATTAAAAAAAAAAAAGAAATTGAAAAAACAAAGAAAAACAATATCCCTTTAGTAGTGAGGAAGGAAGGGGGAAATATTATCACCATACATATTACCATCATACTGTTACTGACCAAATCCTCTATACTGAGACCAATACTACCAGTATACAAGAACGAATATTATCACCATACCTATTACCATCATACTGTTACTGACTAAATCCTGTATCCTGACCAATATTACCAATAATATCGCTATGCAAGGAGAAAATATTATCACCATATACAGATGCCCAGAGTAAGGAGGTGCCACCTGTAGGTAGATCCCTGTATGCAGTAGCAGCCCCCTATATGTAGGGGTTACTCCCTGTAGGTAGGTCCCGCTTTAGATAGTAGACTCCTGTATATAGTTCAACACCAAAATTACACACCTTACTAGTAAATAGTGAGTGAATGTGCACTACTGGAATGTGCACTAATTTATACAAACTTTCGGTGGTATAATTTCGGGGTTGGTAGGTATGGTCTGACATTCTTATCCATATTGGGCACCATTTTGTACTGTATTCTTATTATACTTGTTTAATTTTCTGAGCAGTTTATGGTTCTGTGGTTCCCATGTGCATGTTTAGGTATTGTTTATCACATACCATTTCTTTTTCGCCATCTCTCCCAGTCCATCCGTACCTATCCATCTATAGTTTTCCAGTGTCCCTTAGTGATGTCTGTGTATTTCATTATGTTCTATGTATGTATTTTAACTTTGATATTTAATAAAGTCTAATATGTTTTACCATTTCTTTTTTGGTTATGTACACTTATTTATACAAACTTTCGGTGGTATAATATCCTGTATATAGTTGCAGACCCCCTTTAGGTAGGTATTAGCAGCAGCCCCTTTAGGTAGTAATAGCCATCAGCTGCCCCCCTTAGGTAGTAATAGCCAGCAGCCCCTCTTAGGTAGGAATAGCCAGCAGCCTCCCTAAGGAAGTCATAGCAGTTGTCCCTTTAGGTAGTAATAGCCAGCAGCCACCTTAGGTAACAATAGATTAAAAAAAAAAAAAAAAAAACATAATTACCTGTCTCCAGCACGGTTCATAGCCTTTTCTCTTCTGTCTTCTTCTCCGGTCTGTGCTCTGGCGCATGATGATGATCTGGAGTGCAGAGGAAGGACGCCCGGGCCTTTTGTCGATGCCTGCATATTGTGGGTGGCCACAAGAGTGATTGACAAGGCTCTTCGCCCTATCAATCAGCCGAGACCGAATGCCGCATTGAACTATAGACGCACATAGTTTAATGCGTCCTGGACCGATCAGCCCTGGAAGCAGGAGACTGCTGTGCTGTGGCTGCTGCAGGGAGTGCAGCAGCCCAGGCCCCTTACTGGAGTACTGCCTGTACCCCCCTGATGGTGGCCCTGTCTGGATAGACTTTAAACATACTGCTGGTGCTGAATATGGTCCTTTTTTTACAGTTCATGTTCTGAATAGGCTAAAGGGGTACTCCGGTGTTAAACATATGTTTTCAAATCAACTGGTGCCAGAAAGTTAAACAAACAGATTTGTAAATTACTTCTATTTAATAATCTTAAACCTTACGGTACTTATGAGCTACTGTATGCTCCAGAGGAAGTTGTGTAGTTCTTTCCAATTTGACCACAGTGTTCTCTGCTGACACCTCTGTCCATTTCAGAAACTGTTTAGAGTAGAGCAGGAGAGGTCCATTGCAAACCTCTCCTGCTCTGTGACAGTTCATGACACTGATAGAAGTGTCAGCAGAGAGCACTGTGGTCAGACTGGAAAGAAATACACCTCCTCTGGAGCATACAGCATCTAAGTATTGGAAGGCTAAAGATTTTTAAATAGAAGAATTTACAAATCTGTTCCTGGAAAAAGTTGATTTGAAAAAATGTTTTTGCACTGGAGTACCCCTATAACCTATACTCCTTATGTTACTCCCTTTCTTTCATGCCCATTCAGATGGCGGAATATTTTCTGGGTGGATATTTTACATGTGCGGCAGGTGCTGACTCAATCAGTGAATGAACTTTAAACATGTTCATTCATTCAATAGAGTCCAGAATTTTAATTTCCTAGGCATAATTTTCTGCTGCGGAAATTCTGCCGTGTGCATGGTGCAGCAGAGTCCAGTGTACAGCCATTCATATTCTGCTAATGTTCTTCCTTGATAAAGCCACATTGTAGTGGCGAAACATGTAGGAAATGGCGGCCATTAAGGTTTTAGCAGCCCCAGTGTTTACATCTATCTCAATTTTGCAGATTTAGTGGAGGTACAGTGACCGTGCATACTGCAGATACATAAGCATTACTGTTTATGTGCACTACCTAATCTCTATAAGATGTCATGAATTCACATTTGAATAGCACCATTAATTGTCACATCTTTGGTCACTAGTTTACATTGATAAATACACAAGGATGTTCAGCAACCTCTTTAGAGGTGCAGACTATTTAGCGATTAGGCACTAGTGCACATTAGGATGCATTCATAAGTGCATAACCATTGAGCAATTGATCAATCACTGTACATTTATAAGTACTAAGGTAAGCTTAGCAACTTCTTTAGAGGTGTACACTATTTAGGCTAGGATTACATATGTCCGGCATATGTAATTCCAGCCTAAATCTCGATGCAACTGATGCCACAACTGATGACAACATGCATCAGTTGTCCACAGTTACAGTATGTAGCATCCGGTGTCCATTTTTTCTGAACGCAGCAAAATGCGTTCCTGTGTCAGGTGCCGTTCCAGCAAGTTCAACCATCAAGTGTCCAAACTAAGACGCCGGATGATTGTGAACTGTCCCATTGAAATGAATTGGATCAGTTCTGCTATCAGTTCTCCTTCAGTGTACGACTCAGAGAATCACCGCTGTACGCCTGATATAAGGAGGCCTTAGTGATTAGGCACTAGTTTATATTTGCGTGGCGATCTCTTAATGTGTGCATATATTCTATTCCATTTGGTACCTTATGACTATATTCTTGGAGTGCCCTGTGTATAGTGCTCCCTCCTCTAGGTGATATTCATAGGTTCCATATAATAAACACTTTTGCTGTGATTTTAATCTTTTTTGTAACCATGTAATGTAATTTTAGCGAGCAATAAAAGTAGTGTTTTAGTGGATAGGGGACAATAAGGGTATTTGTGCCCTTTAGACACATCAGTTGTGGCAGGGTGGAGCAGAATCCCATTGAAAACAATGAGAGGCTGCTGCTCTGGAATTTCCAAGTGGAACTTTTCTGCTGGATTTCACTCAGATATTCTGCCATGTGAATGGGCCTTTAGTCTTCCAATAAAAATCCAGGGGCAGATTTGGAGAGGTACATTATCATGGATATGAAATGTTTGCATATGGGACCTTGATCCTTCCATTGTAGCCTTAATGCTCATTAAATAAAGAATAAAAAAATAAAACTGGCCCAATAGGATTACTGATTATATTGTTGTCTATATTGTGAGTAAATTGTATTTGCAGTGGTAAAGAATACTACTAAGTCTCACAATACATGTTAGAGATTATCACAGATAACTTGTGGTATAAAGGGACTCTAATTTACAGAACCAATTAACAGAACTAGATACTATTAAATTATATTTACCTTCAACTGTCATATTCTTATATGTAATAAATAATATATATGTTTTTTTTTTTATTCTTTAACAAAGATGCCACTGGAGCTAAAGATAGCGGCTGGGTTCCCGGCAGGGTGTTTTAATAATAAAATATTAAGGCCAGTACTGTGACCAAGTCCAGGGACATCATGTTCATGAAGTTGCTGGCAGTACAAATTATTCCTAGAACTCTGCTCTGAAGTCCAAAGTAAGATGGAGATTCATAGTGAGATGTACTCGAGTTTCAGATGACACTAAAAACGTCCGATGTTTTAAGCTACTGTGACTTGGTTGTCATGTTGTAAATGATATGGAATCAAGACATTTAAAATATTTTAATTTCTTACTTTACAGCAAATATAAAATCACAGATATTGCACAAAATAATGTTCAAAGGGGTATTCCAGGATTTTTTTTACTTGACTATGCTACAGGGGCTGTAAAGTTAGTGTAGTTCATAATATAGTGTCTGTACCTGTGTGTGACGGTTTTCTCACAATTCTTCTGTGATTTTCACTCCAATATTTATTTTTTCCAGCATATAAAATGACAGCTGTCTCAGAATTTTCCCAGCTTGCAATGCGGCCGAGACCTGACTCATTCATCAGCTGATGACAGAGAGCCTGTCTGCTTCAATGGGTGGAGCGATCGCTTGGTGGGAGAGAGATCAATCTGCAACTAATGCAACAGCTGTAGGCACCCTGATTGAAAACCACAGGTCTTTTGAATGGATGCAGGTCATTTATGCTTCAATGGGTGGGGAGGCTGGGAGGGAGGAAAATGTAATTATTGGATTTGTAGGCAAAGAAGAATACTCAAAAAGGAAATACCAGTTCACAAAAAGCTAGCCATAGTGACGTCATGAAGCTCTGCCTATGCTCCAAGTCGGCCCTGGAACAGAAGATACGGCCAAAGAACCAGAGCACGGACTGTGACCAGGTAGATACCGTTGTCCTCAGTGTCACTTGCACTACCTGTCTGTACTAACAGATTAGTGCAAGTGAACCTGATGACAGATTTCCTTTAACCCCTTAAGGACCCGGGCTTTTTCCGTTTTTTCATTTTCAATTTTTCCTCCTTAACTTTAAAAAATCATAACTCTTAAAAATTTTCACCTAAAATTATATATAATGGCTTAATTTTTGCGTCACTAATTCTACTTTGTAATGACATTAGTCATTTTACCCAAAAATCTACGGTGAAACGGGAAAAAAAATCAATGTGCGACAAAATTGCTGAAAAAACACTATTTTGTAAGTTTTGGGGGCTTCTATTTTTACGCTGTACATTTTTTGTCAAAAATGATACCTTATCTTTATTCTGTAGGTCCATACGGTTAAAATGATACCCTACTTGTATAGGTTTGAATTTGTATCACTTCCGAAAAAAATCATGAATACATGCAGGAAAATTTATACGTTTAAAATGGTCATCTTTTGACCCCTATAACTTTTTTATTTTTCTGTGTTCAGGGCGCTTTGAGGACTCATTTTTTGCGCCGTCATCTGAAGTTTTTAGCGGTACCATATTTGTTCTGATCAGACTTTTTGATCACTTTTTATTCACTTTTTTGTGGTATAAAAAGTGATCAAAAATGCGCTATTTTGGACTTTGGAATTTTTTTGCGCGTACGCCATTGAACGAGCGGTTTAAAAAGCGGTATATTTTTATAAATCGGACATTTCCGCACGCGACGATACCACATATGTTTATTTTTATTATTATTTACATAATGTTTTTTTTATTTTTGGAAATGCCGGGTGATTTAAACTTTTATTAGGGGAAGGGATAATTGAAAGGGTTAATGATTTTTTTACACTTTTCTTATGCAACATTATAGCTCCCATAAGGGGCTATAACATTGCATTTACTGATCTTTTACACTGATTGATCCATCTCCATAGGAATGGATCAATCAGTGTTTTAGGCGATTGAATGCTCAAGCCTGGATCTCAGGCTTGAAGCATTCATTCGGCGATCGGACTGCAGGAAGGAAGGTAAGAGACCTTCCTCCTGTGCTACAGCTGTTCGGGATGCCGCGATTATACCGCGGCGATCCCGAACAGCTCCCTGAGCTAGCCGGGCACTTTTACTTTCGTTTTTAGCCGCGCGGCTCAGCTTTGAGCGCGCGGCTAAAGGGTTAATAGCGCGCGGCACAGCGATCAGTGCCGCGCGCTATTAGAGGCGGGTCCCGGCTTCACTATGACGCCGGGCCCGCCGCGATATGATGCGGGGTCACCGTGTGACCCCGCGTTATATCGCAGGACCGGGACCCATGACGTATGCATACGTCATGGGTCCTTAAGAGGTTAATACTCCAGTAGGGATATATTTCAGTGTAACGTATCTTATGTGCCAGAATTTATTTGTTTATTTATTTATTTGATTTTTGGATGGCTAAATGTAAGAGTGCTGTCATGGGCTCAATAAAATCTGATTACAGGTAGGTAATTCCTTTTTACCCCTACGTCCATCATAGCACCCCTAGAGAATTAAGCAAGAAACTAAATTAGGGTGGGACAACGGCCTGCAGTATTTAGCAATTATCTGTCATATTAGAGCCTGGATTTAACTGAAGTCTTTAATGTTCAAGAAAGGTATGACTCTAGTCCTACCTTGGACTCAATAGTTCCTTGTTGTTCTACATAACTTACTATTGAAGGGTTGACTGTCGCATATGCATAATCTTACAATAATATCCTTGTAATATGCATGTATATTTTATTATGTGACGGATCCCCCCATGTAAGAGATGTCATGACTGTTTTTATTTCTTATTTATTTATTTTTTTTATTGAACGCTTACAGAAAAAAAATACGAGTTCTTACAAATACAATACAACAAGTTACAAATACATATGCATTTATTTATTATAACCCAACCCACCCTCCACCCACAATGGCAGGGAAATTTTTTTTTTTGAAAATATCTCGTTTTCTCCGCACCTCTCTCTGGAAATTCCGGAATCATCCTAATTATCAGTGTCCCATAGTCCCCACTTTTTCTTCCATATATCAAACATTTTTTCGGACTTTTTGATTTTAAACTTTTCAAAACCTTTAACAGCTGTTTGTCACCAAGGATATGGACAGCAGGATTGGAGGTTTTCTTCAGTGCACATTGTGCCACATGTATACATCTCTGGAGCAGCAGCTTCAGGGTGAATACCACTGTGACAAATGTGAGCATGTTGTCCACCTGGAAGCTTGTATTAGAGATCTAGAGGAGCAAAATCCAACATTGAGGGCGATTGACAATCTTACAGAGCAAGCAGTTAGTGGGGTAGAAATGGAGGTTGGAGAAACTAGCCAGGAGGCCCAAGTAGGGAGCTGGGTTAATGTAGTTAGAGGGACTGGAAAGGGGGCATGGAAAAGGAAGGTCACTTCTGCTTCTGATCTCCCAAGTAAAATTGCCAAGTTGGGCGATGATGCGAGGGCCTCAGTATCAGAGATGGCAACCCTAGTGGATACTGGTCTCCCTAACAGCCAGGGGAACAGCTCAACTAGTAGTGTGGGGGATGGTAACGCAGGTAGGCCAAGACAGTTAGTTGTGGTAGGGGACTCTATAATCAGGAAGACGGATAGAATAATTTGTCGCCAAGACCACCTCAACCGAATGGTTTGCTGTCTCCCTGGTGCCAGGGTTTGGCATGTGGTGGAAAGGGTGGACAAATTACTAGGGGGGGCTGGGGATGACCCAGCTGTCGTGGTCCATGTGGGAACCAAAGACAGAATACATGGTAGGTGGAGGTCCTTGAAGAATAATTACAAGGAACTAGGTGCCAAGCTGAAGGGAAGGACCTCTAAGGTTGTGTTCTCTGGAATACTTCCTGTGCCATGCGCATCGCAGGAAAGACAGCGGGAGCTTAGGGAGTTAAATGCATGGCTTAAGTCGTGGTGTGAGGGGGAAGGGTTTGGGTTTTTAGAGCACTGGGCTGACTTTTCATTGGGGTACAAACTCTATTCTACGGATAATTTGCTGTGCTGGGGGAGAGAATCCTGGAAGGGGTGGCTGAGTATTTAAACTAGGTGAGTGGGGGGAGGATAATAAAGCAAAGAAAGCAGACAGTAGGATGGATAGGTTAGAGAGGGGTCAGGACATAATGGTGGGTGGAGAGGAGTCCTGTGGGGGGAGGTTAAGAGCAGTGGATAATGAGATTCATGCGTTACAAACCAGCTATAAAAATAAATGTAGCCCGAAAAATTGTAATCCCAATAATTCAAAAAATTCCATTAGCCCCAATAACTCAATAACTACAATAAGCCCCATTAACTCAAAAAATACCGTTAGCCCCAATAACTTAAATAACAACGTTAGACGCAATAACGCAAAAAATCCCATTAGCCCCAATAACTTAACCCCTTAAGGACTCAGCCCATTTTGGCCTTAAGGACTCAGACAATTTAATTTTTACGTTTTCATTTTTTCCTCCTCGCCTTCTAAAAATCATAACTCTTTTATATTTTCATCCACAGACTAGTATGAGGGCTTGTTTTTTGCGCGACCAGTTGTCCTTTGTAATGACATCACTCATTATATCATAAAATGTATGGCGCAACCAAAAAACACTATTTTTGTGGGGAAATTAAAACGAAAAACGCAATTTTGCTAATTTTGGAAGGTTTTGTTTTCACGCCGTACAATTTATGGTAAAAATGACATGTGTTCTTTATTCTGAGGGTCAATATGATTAAAATGATACCCATTATTATATACTTTTATATTATTGTTGCGCTTAAAAAAAATCACAAACTTTTTAACCAAATTAGTACGTTTATAATCCCTTTAATTTGATGACCTCTAACTTTTTTATTTTTCCGTATAAGTGGCGGTATGGGGGCTCATTTTTTGCGCCATGATCTGTACTTTTTTTTGATAACACATTTGCATATAAAAAACTTTTAATACATTTTTTATAATTTTTTTTTAATAAAATGTATTAAAAAAGTAGGAATTTTGGACATTTTAAATTTTTTTTCGTTCACGCCGTTCACCGTACGGGATCATTAACATTTTATTTTAATAGTTCGGACATTTACGCACGCGGCGATACCAAATATGTCTATAAAAAATGTTTTTTACGCTTTTTGGGGGTAAAGTAGGAAAAAACGGACGTTTTACTTTTTTATTGGGGGAGGGGATTTTTCACTTTTTTTTTACTTTTACTTTTACATTTTTTTTTACACTTGAATAGTCCCCATAGGGGACTATTCATAGCAATACCATGATTGCTAATACTGATCTGTTCTATGTATAGGACATAGAACAGATCAGTGTTTTCGGTCATCTTCTGCTCTGGTCTGCTCGATCACAGACCAGAGCAGGAGACGCCGGGAGCCGCACGGAGGAAGGAGAGGGGACCTCCGTCCGGCGTTATGAATGATCGGATCCCCGCAGCAGCGCTGCGGGCGATCCGATCGTTCATTTAAATCGCGAACTGCCGCAGATGCCGGGATCTGTATTGATCCCGGCACCTGAGGGGTTAATGGCGGACGCCCGCGAGATCGTGGGCGTCGGCCATTGCCGGCGGGTCCCTGGCTGCGATCAGCAGCCGGGATCAGCCGCGCATGACACGGGCATCGCTCCGATGCCCGCGGTTATGCTTAGGACGTAAATGTACGTCCTGGTGCGTTAAGTACCACCTCACCAGGACGTACATTTACGTCCTGCGTCCTTAAGGGGTTAAATAATAACGTTAGACCCAATAACTCAAAAAATCCCATTAGCCCCAATAACTTAAATAGTACAATTAGCCCTTATAACTCAAAAAATAACATTAACCCCAATAACTCTGAAAATCCCATTAGTGAGACTAGATGTGTAAAACTTAATGGAAATGTAAAGTGTATGTTCACAAATGCCAGAAGCCTAGCAAATAAAATGGGGGAGCTTGAGGCCTTGATACTGGAGGAACATATTGATATAGTTGGGGTCACTGAGACATGGCTGGACTCCTCGCATGACTGGGCCGTTAATCTGCAGGGGTTTACATTGTTTCGCAAGGATAGAATGAACAGAAAAGGTGGTGGAGTCTGTCTGTATGTTAGAAGTGGTATGAAAGTCAGTGTGAACGATGCCATAGTGTGTGATGATTCTGAGGAGGTGGAATCACTGTGGGTAGAATTACAAAAGGAGGGAAATACTGAAAAAATAATATTTGGTGTAATCTACAGACCCCCTAATATCACTGAAGAGATAGAAGGTCGGCTGCATAAACAAATAGAGAGGGCTGCCTGGGCAGGTATAGTGGTAATAATGGGAGATTTTAACTATCCAGATATAGATTGGGGCCGGGGGTTGGCTAAAACTACAAAGGGGAGAAAATTCCTAAATTTATTGCAGGATAATTTTATGGGCCAGTTTGTGGAGGACCCAACAAGAAGTGATGCCTTGTTGGATCTGATCATTTCCAACAACGCAGAGCTGGTTGGTAATGTAACTGAGAGGGAAAACCTTGGTAATAGCGACCACAATATAGTTACTTTTGACTTAAAATGTAGAAAACAAAGACAGACGGGGAAAGCAAAAACATATAACTTTAAAAAGGCAAACTTCCCTGGGATGAGGGCTGCACTACAGGACATAGACTGGGGGGAGGTGTTCTCAAATACTGATACAGAAGGTAAATGGGACATCTTTAAATCAACTCTAAATAACTATACAGCTAAATATATACCAAAGGGGAACAAATATAAACGATTAAAACTAAATCCTACATGGCTGACAAATGAGGTTAAAAGAGTAATAAACAACAAAAAAATAGCCTTCAAAAAATACAAATCTGATGGGTCAGCTATAACATTTAAACAGTACAAGGAGCTTAATAAAATCTGTAAAAATGTAATAAAAACAGCAAAAATTCAAAATGAGAGACAGGTGGTCAAAGAAAGCAAAACTAATCCTAAATTTTTTTTTAGATATATAAATAAAAAAAAAACAAGGACAGAGCATGTAGGACCCCTTAATAATGATAATGGGGAGGTTGTCACGGGCGATCAAGAGAAGGCGGAGCTACTGAATGGGTTCTTTAGTTCTGTATATACTATGGAAGAAGGAGCTGACATTGGCCAGGTCAGTGCTGGTAACACATCATATAATGTATTGAACTGGCTTAATGTAGAGATGGTACAAGGTAAGTTAAGTAAAGTAAATGTAAGCAAATCTCCAGGGCCGGATGGACTACACCCAAGAGTTCTTAGAGAGGTAAGTTCAGTAATATCTGTACCCTTGTTCATGATATTTAGAGATTCTCTGGTGTCTGGTATTGTGCCAAGGGACTGGCGCAAGGCTAATGTGGTACCAATCTTCAAGAAGGGCTCTAGGTCTTCGCCAGGCAATTATAGACCGGTAAGTCTAACGTGCATTGTAGGTAAATAGTTTGAAGGACTTATAAGGGATTACATACAGGAATACATAGGGGATAATAGTATTATAAGCGATAGCCAGCATGGGTTTACTAAGGATAGAAGTTGTCAAACCAATCTAATTTGCTTTTATGAAGAGGTGAGTAGAAGCCTTGACAGAGGAATGGCTGTGGATATAGTGTTTCTGGATTTTGCCAAAGCGTTTGATACTGTCCCTCACAGACGTCTGACAGGTAAGTTAAGGTCCTTGGGCTTGGAAACTTTAGTTTGTAACTGGATTGAACACTGGCTCATGGATCGTACCCAGAGAGTGGTGGTCAATGATTCGTACTCTGATTGGTCCCCGGTTATTAGTGGTGTACCCCAAGGTTCAGTACTGGGCCCGCTGCTGTTTAATTTATTTATCAATGATATAGAGGATGGTATTAACAGCTCTGTTTCTATCTTTGCAGATGACACCAAGCTTTGTAGCACGGTACAGTCTATAGAGGATGTGCATAAGTTACAAGATGACTTGGATAGACTAAGTGTCTGGGCATCCACTTGGCAAATGAGGTTCAATGTGGATAAATGTAAAGTTATGCATCTGGGTACTAATAACCTGCATGCGTCGTATGTCTTAGGGGGGATTAAACTGGCAGAGTCACTGGTAGAGAAGGATCTGGGTGTACTTGTAGATCACAGACTACAGAATAGCATGCAATGTCAGGCTGCTGCTTCCAAAGCCGGCAGGATATTGTCATGTATCAAAAGAGGCATGGACTCAAGGGACAGGGACATAATACTCCCCCTTTATAAAGCATTGGTATGGCCTCACCTGGAATATGCTGTTCAGTTTTGGTCGCCTGTTCATAAAAGGGACACTGCGGAGTTGGAAAGGGTGCAGAGACGCGTGACTAAACTAATATGGGGCATGGAACATCTTAGCTACTAGGAGCGATTAAAGGAGTTACAATTGTTTAGTCTTGAGAAGAGACGTTTAAGGGGGGATATGATAAACGTATATAAGTATATAAATGGCCCATACAAAAAATATGGAGAAAAACTGTTCCAGGTTAAATCCCCCCAAAGGACGAGGGGGCACTCCCTCCGTCTGGAGAAGAAAAGGTTTAGTCTAAAGGGGCGACACGCCTTCTTTACAGTGAGGACTGTGAATTTATGGAACAGTCTACCTCAGGAACTGGTCACAGCAGGAACAATTAACAGCTTTAAAACAGGGTTAGATACATTCCTGGAACAAAATAACATTAATGCTTATGCAGAATTATAAAACTACATCCCTTTCCCTTATCCCCATACACCCTTCCCTTCAATCCCCTGGTTGGACTTGATGGACGTATGTCTTTTTTCAACCATACTAACTATGTAACTATGTAACTATGTAACTCTAGTTTCCATTCTAGACTACTCGGGTTTTTGTTAGAAATCCATTTCCTCATTATAATCAACCTCCCTGTACTCAATGCATTCAAGATCAACTTCTTTTTGGCCACAGGTAGGTTAGGGATTAGACCAAACAGGAAAACTCTTGGTTTCCACTCCAAACTAACACCTATTTTTCTTTTAATCTATTCTATAATTTCAAACCAAAAATCGTTTATATATGGGCACTCCCACAGCATATGAAGCAGATTCGCTTCGGCCCTTCCACATTTTGGGCAGTCCGCATGGGCACGAATTTTCCATTTGCATAGATCTTTAGGGGTATAATATAGTCTATGCAATAGCATAAACTGAGAGGTTCGAAATTTTTCATTTTCCGACATCTGGACCACACTCGCAGTCATTCCCTTCCAAGTGGTCTCATCCGACAGCACTCCTTCTTTTGCCCACTCTACTTTACTTTTAACTTTCATCCCCTCTAGTTTCCCAAATCGAAGAATTTTATATACTGCAGACAACCCCAATTTCCTACCCCCATCCACCAATTCAATCAAGGGATGGTTCTGGATACTAAGAACCCTTGTATCCTTAGTATACTTTACAGCATGTTCTAGTTGGAGGAAACCAAATTTGTATTTATCATCTAACCTAAACTCCCTCTGCAGATCTTCGAATTTATTTAATTTTCCTTCACTGAACATTTGCTCAACATATACTATCTCCTTTCTTAACCATAAACCATAATGCTCAATTTTACTTATTTCATTCAAATTATTTTCCCACAGTGGAGTAAATTTCACACTTCCTATAATGTTTAAAACCCCTTTAACTTTCTTCCACACCCAATTTGCCTGTGCCCCAATTGTATCCTTCTTATTAAATTTCAAATTATTTTCCAATACTTCAAACACGTGCTTCCTATACACCTTATATTTAAATTTTAAGAGGTCATGAATCAACTGACCTTGGTCACCCGTGAGCTGTGATAGCTGAGCCGCTCAGTAATACAGTCTAAAGTTTGGAACCCCTAACCCCCCCCCCCCCCCACCTATCTCTGGGCAGCGTGAATGTGTCTAATCTAATCCTAACCTTTTTCTTACCCCCAAATTAATGTATTCACCAAACCATCAATTTTTCTGAACCATACTTCACCTATAATTACCGGGGATGGTGTTAAACAGTATAAAAGTTGCGGCAGAACCACCATTTTTGTCAATGCTATACGATTGGACATTCCCAAGGGTAGTTTTAACTAGATATCAATTTTCTTTTTAATTTTTACCAACAGTGGGGCTAGATTTAACTTGATATAGTCCTTTGGATTGCTACTAATGCTAATCCCCAGGTATTCCATGGTCTCTGGATATTTTATTACTTTTAATTCACTAAACCTTTCTTCACCTATGCCTTCCACAATCATTAATGAAGATTTTCTCCAGTTGATTGAGAGTCCCGAGATACAACCAAATTCCTGAATGTCCTGAATAATGTCAACTAAATGGATCTTCGGGTTCCTGACAAACAGTAATAAATCATCCGCATATAATGCATTTTTTCCTTCATCTCCTTCTGGGCCAAAACCCTGGTATCGAGAATGATTTTTGAGAAAAACAGCCAGAGGTTCAATAAATAAAAGTTGTTAAAACTGTTAAAATATATCACTTGTTATGGAGTGTGTTTTAGCGAATCTATTAAAAGCTATGTTTTAATTAGCACCCATAATTTTTCTCCCCCTATATTTTTCTACTTATGCTTATTGGGAGTTGTCTAATTAGGGAGTGGACACCAGTATCAGTCCATATTATAATCAGAGGTTCAATAAATAAAAGAAATAATGTCATGACTGTTTAACTCTATGTTATAAATGTCTGTTATGTTTATGTTATAAAAACCCAATAAAAAGATTGTAAAACAAGAAAGATATGGGCTGAGTCATGTCGCTGCCATGGGCCATGTTCCCACGGCAGAATTCCTGAGCATAATCCAGCAGAAAAATTCTGCTCAGAAACTTTGTTGCAGCAGAATCCAATTGCTTTCAATGGGAATCTGCTGAATCGTGCACATGGCGGAATTTGCTGGAGGATGTCACTAGGGGCACTCAGAAATGCTCTGTCTCCAATGCAATGCATTTCCAAGCAGTTTCTACCGGAAAAAAAGTGACGTCTTTAGCCAAAGTCCAGAATCAGGATTTATGTGGCAGATGTTTCCGCAAATTCTTTCCTACTGACAAGTAAGGTATAATTACATTGTCAGATAAGCCCTTCCATTTGAGAATTAACCCTTCAGTAGCCAAGCTATTTGCAAATTTCCACTTTGGGATGTACTCACTTTTGTTACCAAGACTTTTGTTTAGACAATAATGGCTCTGTGTAATTTTGAGGGTACACAAACTTTAAACCATAAAGTGTGTTAAATTCCATCACAAGCACCCCTCATTTTAATAAATGAGATACTTTTTAGTTTATTACATAGTTACATAGTTAGTACGGTCGGAAAAAGACATATGTCCATCAAGTTCAACCAGGGAATTGAAGGGTGGGGTGTGGCGTGATATTGGGGAAGGGATGGGATTTTATATTTCTTCATAAGCATTAATGTTATTTTGTTCCAGGAATGTATCTAATCCTGTTTTAAAGCTGTTAATTTTTCCTGCTGTGACCAGTTCCTGAGGTAGACTGTTCCATAAATTCACAGTTCTTATGGTAAAGAAGGCATGTCGCCCCTTGAGACTAAACTTTTTCTTCTCCAGACGGAGGGAGTGCCCCCTCGTCCTTTGGGGGGGTTTAACCCGGAACAGTTTTTCTCCATATTTTTTGTATGGGCCATTAATATACTTATATACATTTATCATATCCCCCCTTAGACGTCTCTTCTCAAGACTAAACAATTGTAACTCCTTTAATCGCTCCTCATAGCTAAGATGTTCCATGCCCCATATTAGTTTAGTCGCGCGTCTCTGCACCCTTTCCAGCTCCACAGTGTCCCTTTTATGGACAGGTGACCAAAACTGAACAGCATATTCCAGGTGAGGCCGTACCAATGCTTTATAAAGGGGGAGTATTATGTCCCTGTCCCTTGAGTCCATGCCTCTTTTGATACATGACAATATCCTGCTGGCTTTGGAAGCAGCAGCCTGACATTGCATGCTATTCTGTAGTCTGTGATCTACAAGTACACCCAGATCCTTCTCTACCAGTGACTCTGCCAGTTTAATCCCCACTAAGACATACGACGCATGCAGGTTATTAGTACCCAGATGCATAACTTTACATTTATCCACATTGAACCTCATTTGCCAAGTGGATGCCCAGACACCTAGTCTATCCAAGTCATCTTGTAACCTATACACCTCCTCTATAGACTGTACCGTGCTACAAAGCTTGGTGTCATCTGCAAAGATAGAAACAAAGCTGTTAATGCCATCCTCTATATCATTGATAAATAAATTAAACAACAGCAGTCCCAGTACAGAACCTTGGGGTACACAACTAATAACCGGGGACCATTACCTGAACCTAATCAAATTTAACAAGGAAAAGTATAAAAACACTATTGTGGTCATCACTATCCTCTTGCAGTAGGAGAAGCAGGATGGCAAAAACAGTGCAAATAGTACCTCAAAGGTAATCTGAATAAAAAAATAACTTAAATGGTACAAGTTTGGTAATTTTTTGGCCACCCGTGGTCCCCCTTCTGGTTCTGCCTGCAGTCCTGCTGGTAGATTGTCTCCTGCAGCAGCCTGTCGGAGACAAAATACTTCCCTTTACCTTTGACCTGAGCTATACTGTAGAGCAGGGTTTCCTAACCAGGATGCCTCCAGCTGTTATTCAACTACAACTCCCAGCAAGCCTGGGCAGCCAAAGACTGGGAAACACTGTTGTAGAATCACGATGCAGTTCAGTGCATAGTGAATACTGTGCTAAACATTGTGTTGGATATTTTTGCTTCCTTTTGCAGCTGCTGGGAAGAGCTCAGAGACTGTAGAGTTCAGTTAGAATTTAGAGCTGGGGGAGGGGGTGGTCTCATCCAATAACAAGTCATCACACACTGAACTGCTCTAGGCTGTGTGTTTAGAGCAGCATTGCAGTGAGAGGGCGGAAGTTCTCCCCTTCAGGGCTTCAGATGATGTTAAGCCTGCTCGGATATGCCCATTCCTAGTCTATGAAGCTGTCTGAGCAGATTATAAAGCACAATATCAAGGTAGAAAAAAAAAAAGAAAAATTTAAAATAAAGGCAGGTGGTGGGTTATTATGCTGGGAGGCTTAAAAAATGTATCAAGATCATGACAGGTACTCAACATAGTTCAGAAGGTTGAACAAAGCCAAGCGTTCATTAATATCAACCTATATCTCTCCCTCATGAGGCTTTTGCCAATTGCCCCATATCAGGGGGAAAAATTCCTTCTCGACCCCAAATATGGCAACCAGAATAAAGCCCTGGATTAACATTCTATTCCTATAGATGTAATATCCATAAACTGTATGTACTGCCCAGAGAGTTCCATATTCTCACTGCTCTAACAGTAAAGAGTCCCTTCTGTCCTGATATAGAAACCTTCTTTCCTTTAGACATAGAGGATGCCCCCTTGTTATAGATACAGTCCTGGGTATAAATAGATCATGGGTGAGATCTCTGTAAGGCCCCCTGATATATTTATACATAGTTATTAGGTCACCCCTAAACCTTTTTTCTAAACTAAATAACCCTAATTCTGAAAATCTTTCTGGGTACTGTAGTCCTTCGATTCCATGTTTTACTCTGGTTTCCCTGGTTGTACATTGGTAAAATTATTTTATTTGCCTTGGCAGCTGCCTAACACTGGTTTTCCATGTCAGTCATCTCCAAAATTCTCCCATTTAATACATATTTCCAAACTACATTTTTCCTCCCCAGTGTTGAACCTAATACGCCACTTCCCAGCACAAGGCTATGTGTACGTGGTGGAACTGCTGTGTAGAATTCCACCGAAAATTTCTGCTCAGAAATTCTGCAATATTTACTACACATTAACTTCAATTGGGATTCCACTGTGCCACACACATTTCCGGATGCTGAATTTAGCAAAATTATTAGACATGCCATTAAATTTTGTGGAATTCCGTTCATAGCCCCATTGAAGTTGATCGGAATTTGATTGGACTCAGTGTTTTGAAAGCACAGAAATTCTGCCCAATTTCTGGCCAAAATCAAGAGCGTGCTTTTCTGTGGAATTTCTGCAGAATTTGAGCAGAATAGCAGATAATCCACTGTGTGAACATAGCCCAACCTATCCAGATGCATTTGTAACAGTGCTCAGTCCTCTATTATGTTAACCACTTTACAGTAGTATCATCTGCAAAGATTGATACATTACTATACAATCCCTCTACAAGGTCACTAATAAATATGTTAAAAAGAATAGGACCCAAAACTGTCCTCTGTGGTGACCCACTAGTAATAGTAACCCAATCAGAATAAGTACCATTAATAACCACCCTCTGTTTTCTATCACTGAACCTGATGTATGGACAGACCTGGTAGGAAGCGCTGTGTCTGTGAAGGTGCATTCCCATTACGATTGTAGCCTACGGATTCCTGATCCGGCTGGGGGACAGGAAGCAAGGTGCTCCCTTACCCCAGCCGAACCCGGCCCCCTTCTCATTCATTTGAAGAAGCCACCCGGAGTCAAACAGTGACTCTGGTCAGCTCATTTATGCCCCATATTCGGTTTTGTGACTGGATCTAAAACCGCAGTATACTACGGTTTTACGTCCAGTCTCAAAACCGGATATGGGGCAATGGATATGGGGCAAAAACTGTTTGACTCCAATCAGCTCATTAAAGTGAATGGGTTTCAGCGTCGGTCCAGCTGGGGTACAAGGGCTCACGATTTACCCGTCCCCCAGTCGGATCCGGCAGCCGTAGGCTGCAATCGTGATGTGAATGCAGCCTTATTCAGATTACCAGGTTCAGAGGCTTGTTCTTGGCTAGATTTGCTACAAAAAACTCATGTTTGTACTTAACATATCACTTATCCACATATGTCCAAAAAAGTGTCCAGACGGTTTCTTAGTGTGAACTATTATTATGCATATTTCCATTGAAAACAATAGGCCCTTAGTTACATGGTTTTATACAGTTTCTGGTGTGAATTGCTCAGTGCAAGTTAATTTGTATGATTTCCTTTTATATTTCTACTGAAATAGAGGACATTTAATAACAATAGAAACATTCTAGGATCAGGCTGCTATTTTCATTGGACAGGTATTATGGAAGCAGCAGGGCTGCAGCTAGTTGATGTATACATACATACAGCTGTCCCCAGGACCATTGATTCATCTCTACTGTTATTTCAAATTTGTTTATTTACTGTAGCTCTAGGAAGATAAAGGGATAGAAATGTGTTCTTGCCAAAAGTCTGGTATTATTGTGTCATTTGCTTACATTTCACAGTTTTTTTTAACCTGTTAAGGGCATAACTAATTCATTTTACCCTCACTATTTTCCAACAGCCATAATAGGCCATAATCTGAATTTTTTTTTTTTCTTGCTCGACAAGTTATACTTTCAGTAATTTGGGTAGAAGACGGGCAGTGGCTGTATTGTTCTACACCCTCCAATATGCTGTCGTTATGGTGCTACCAATTATTTTTTTTTACATCATGAGTGCTATCTGCTGCATTACGACATATTTTCATTACTATGAACTTGTAGTCACTGTTAGTGCCCTGGTGAGATCAGAGGAAAGAATAGGGCTGTAAGACAATTACTGATAAATATTGATTTCTATTCACTGTTTATTCACTTTGCATTATTCTTACTGCTTAAAATAAGTCTTCTAGTTTTGAAAGCATTTTTTTCCCGCCTGCCTAATACTTGCACAGTACTATACTGTAATTTTTTGTGCTCGTTCCATCAAAATGAAAGTAATAGAAATTACTTTTTAACATATACATATGGCAAAATAGTAAAGTTAGAAATTACAATATGGCCTTCAATAAACAAGGCTTCATTCAGCTACATTGACGGAAAAAAAAAAGTTATATGATCCATAATACCCAGACCAAAAAGTGAAAAACTTTTCTGATCCTTGGGCCAAGTGTAGCCTGATCTTAGTAAAGACCAATGTTAATCCCTTATCTATCACAGCAACACTTTGGCATCATGCAATGGTGTCAGGCCAAAGGCCTGATTATTGAATGGGTGAGGGGTCATTCAGACGGTGTATCCTTTGTTTTATGTGTATTGCATTTTATTGGGGGGTCTGTCTGTTTGTTTGTATCTCCTTTGAAGTCATGCACACTGGTCTCATCATATAATCAAAGAGATAAGAGGTCAGGGAGAGAGATGCCCCACCTGGTGGGATCAGAGGGGAGGGGGGGGGGATGGAGTTTCCCTCCAAAGAAGCAGATAAGACTTAAAATGCTGGACTCAACTGTTGTTCAAGGCTGTGCAACAAGCTGACAAGACCATCCTAAGAACAGCTGGAACTCACTCTCATGGACTGCTATATCATCATGCTGTAAGAACTTCATCTTTTGTTTTCTGAACTTGCCTTGCTAAACTCTTTCATATTTTTGTAACTGTATGTCATTTGTTTATTTTTATGCATAGCACTGTGATACCTTTTATTAGATTAAATGTTTAATTAATCAGCTCTGGTCTTTGATCTCTAAATATAGGAGCTCACCTTTCTGAATGCAGCTCTGGTGGAAACATGTTTATCTAAGGGTTAATTTGGTGACTTGCTGGGACTAGTAGTGGATACCCAGAGGTCTGGTGGCCTTAACCCTTGCACCATCACACTCTTTCTAGCGTCTTAGCTGGACCGATAGGGTGTGATCGTGACAAATGGCAATACAGTAGAGTAAGAATCTGACTGACATTGGCTTGAGTTGTGCTTCTAAACCGCAGGTCTTTGAGGTGTTCCCAGTACATAAAGGTTAGTTCCTACAAAAAGTGGTCCAAGAAAAGACAACTGGTAAAGCACCAATAGTGTCATGGGAGCTCAAAGATCATCGATGTGCATGAAGAGATAGGCTAGCCTGTCTAGTCAATTCAAAAGGTAGGCCTCAAATTGAAAAAAAAAAAAGGTAATGCTGGCTATAATAAAAGGCTAATGGAATGCATAGTACATTATAGCCTACTGTGTAAAATACCTGTCCACTGCTGAAAACACCTACAATGGGCACATAAATTTCAGAACTGGGTCATGGAACAATTGAAGATGACCTGGTCTGATCACATTTTCTTTTACATCATGTGTGTGACTGGGAGCATGTGTGTTCCTTAAAGTGCATTTTTCACCATCTCTACTAAGTACGGAGCTGCAGACCTAAGCAATTCGGTCATAAGGAGATAGGAAAAACTGTACCCTTTGTTTACTGTGGCAGCAGTTTGTAAACTTATATTGCCCTTGTTTTCTAATTCAACCAAACAGTGAAAGAGGTCAGTGGAGTCACAGCATCACACCTCCTACCCACTCCCATTATGGAGCCCTGTGCGACTTGGTAGTTCTCTCCGACTATTCAGCTGAATTAGAAAGCAAGGGTGATATAAGTTTACACAATGCCCTAACTGCTTAGGTCTGCAGCTCTGTACCTCATAAAGAGGTGACAGATGCACTTTAACCCCTTAACAACCACGGAAGTATATTTACTTTCGTGGCCGGCTCCCGATCTGTGAAGCACGCTCAGAAGCTGAGCACGCTTTGTAACTGCTGGGTTCTGGTTGTTATCAGCAACCAGAACACGCAGCTAATACCGGACATAGCCGATTTGGCTGATGTCGGATATTAACCCTTTAAACGCTGCGATTAAAGTTAATTGCGGCATCTAAAACAGGAGAAATGCATACCGGCTAGCTCAACGAAGCTGTTTGAGACCGCCAAGGTGAAATTGCGGTGTCCCCAAAAGCTGAGAGGACAGCGGGAGGTGCCTTACCTTCTTTCCGGCTGTCTGATCGGCGTTTGATTGCTCCAAGAGCAGAAAACTTTGGCAATGCATTGAACAGTGCCTGCAATCAGGGTATGCAATGTTATAGCCCCTAGAGGGGGCTATAACACTGTATAAAAAAAGTAAATAAATAAAAAGTTTATGTGATTTAACCCCTTCCCTGATAAAAATTTGAATCACCTCTCTTTTCACATTTAAAAAAGGAAAAAAAATTGCAAATAAAAATAAAAATGTGGTATGGCCAAGTGCGTAAACGTCCGAACTATAAAAATATATCTTCAACTAAACCGCATGGTCAATGGTGTTCGTGCAAAAAAATTCCAAAGTCCGTAATAGCGTATTTTTGGTAACTTTTTATACCATAAAAATATTAATTAAAAGCGATCAAAAAGGTTGATCAAAACTAGATCACGGCGCAAAAAATGAGCCCTCATAACGCACCGTACGTGGAAAAATAAAAAAGTTATAGGGGTCAGAAGATGAGATCTGACTTATTAATTTTCGTGCATTTCCAGAAGTACGACAAAATCAAACCTATATAAGTAGGGTATCATTTTAATCGTATGGACCTACAGAATAAAGATAAGGTATCAGCTTTACCCAAAAATGTACTGCATAGAAACGGAAGCCCCCAAAAGTTACAAAATTGTGTTTTTTCTTCAATTTTGTCGCACAATGATTTTTTTTCCTGTTTTGTCATAGATGTTTGGGAAAATGACTGATGGCTTTTTGTTGTACCACCAATTCTACTTTGTAATGACATCATATGGATTTTTAGGTGCAAAAATGAAAAGTGCAAAAATGGAAAAACACTTGGTCCTTAAGTGGTCAAGTAAGAATTTAGCTGTTACGCCGAGCGCTCCGGGTCCGAGGAACCAGCCCGAGCCTCTTCTGCCGAGACTGCCCTGCTGAACCTGGTCCAGGGTAATTCTTCTGTTGGCGAGTACGCCATCCAATTCCGTACTCTCGCCTCCGAATTGTCCTGGAATAACGAGGCCCTCTGCGCGACCTTCAAAAAAGGCCTATCCAGTAACATAAAAGATGTGCTGGCCGCACGAGAAATCCCTGCTAACCTGCATGAACTTATTCACCTGGCCACCCGCATTGACATGCGTTTTTCCGAAAGGTGTCAGGAGCTCCGCCAGGATATGGACTTTGTTCACACGAGGCGGTTTCTCTCCCCGGCTCCTCTCTTCTCTGGCCCGCTGCAATCTGTTCCTGTGCCTTCCGCCGTGGAGGCTATGCAAGTAGGACACGCCGCCGCATTGAGAACCTATGCCTGTACTGTGCCAGTACCGAACACTTCTTGAAGGATTGTCCTATCCGAACTCCACGTCAGGAAAGACACACTCCGACTCCGCACAAAGGTGAGACAGCTCTAGGTGTGAACTCTGCTTCTCCACGTCTTACTGTGCCTGTGCGGATTTCTTCTTCTACCTTCTCCTTCTCAGCTGTAGCCTTCTTGGATTCCGGATCTGCAGGAAATTTTATTTTGGCATCTTTCGTTAACAGGTTCAACATCCCAGTGACCAGTCTCGCCAGGCCCCTCTACATCGCCTCTGTTAATGGTGAAAGATTGGACTGTACTGTGCTGTACCGCACGGAACCCCTCTTAATGTGCATTGGACCCCATCATGAAAAGATAGAATTTCTGTTCCTCTCTAACTGCACTTCTGAAATTCTTCTTGGACTACCTTGGCTTCAACGCCATTCCCCTACCCTCGATTGGACCACCGGGGAAATCAAGAACTGGGGTACTACTTGCCACAAAAAGTGTCTTATGTCTGCTCCCAGTCCTGTCAGTCAAAAACCTATGGCTCCTCCGATACCAGGTCTCCCCAAGGCCTATCTGGACTATGCTGATGTTTTTTGCAAAAAACAATCAGAGACTTTGCCTCCTCACAGGCCTTATGACTGTCCTATTGATCTCCTCCCTGGTACTACTCCACCCCGGGGCAGAATCTATCCTCTGTCGGCTCCGGAAACACAAGCCATGACGGAGTACATCCAAGAAAATTTAAAAAGAGGATTTATCCGCAAGTCTTCCTCCCCTGCCGGAGCTGGATTCTTCTTCGTCTCCAAAAAAGACGGCTCCTTACGACCATGCATTGATTACTGCTGTCTTAATAAAATCACTATAAAAAACCGCTATCCCCTACCTCTTATCTCGGAACTCTTTGACCGCCTACGTGGCGCCAACTTCTTTACCAAATTGGATTTAAGAGGTGCATATAATCTCATCTGCATCAGGGAAGGGGACGAGTGGAAGACCGCATTTAACACCAGAGATGGACACTTTGAATATCTGGTTATGCCTTTTGGGTTTGCAACGCCCCTGCTGTCTTCCAGGACTTTGTAAATGAAATTTTTCGTGATCTATTATATACCTGTGTTGTGGTCTACCTGGACGATATTTAGATTTTTTCTTCTAACCTAGAAGAACACCGCCGGCACGTCCGCATGGTTCTTCAGAGACTTCGGGACAATCAGTTATATGCCAAGATGGAAAAATGTCTCTTTGAATGTCAATCTCTTCCCTTCCTAGGATACTTAGTCTCTGGCCAGGGACTCCAAATGGACCCAGACAAACTATCAGCCGTGTTGGATTGGCCACGCCCCTCTGGACTCCGAGCTATCCAACGTTTCTTGGGGTTTGCCAATTACTACAGACAATTTATTTCACATTTTTCCACTATTGTGGCCCCAATTGTGGCCCTAAACAAGAAAAATGCCAACCCTAAGTCCTGGCCTCCTCAAGCGGAAAAGGCGTTCAACCGTCTCAAAACTGCCTTTTCTTCTGCTCCCGTACTCTCCAGACCTGATCCATCTAAACCCTTCTCTCTGGAGGTAGACGCCTCCTCGGTGGGAGCTGGAGCTGTACTCCTACAGAAAAATTCTTCCGGACATGCTGTTACTTGTGGTTTCTTTTCTAGGACCTTCTCTCCAGCGGAGAAAAACTACTCCATTGGTGATCGAGAACTACTGGCCATAAAACTGGCTCTCGAGGAATGGAGGCACCTGCTGGAGGGGTCCAAATACCCAGTTATTATATACACCGATCACAAGAATCTCTCTTATCTTCAGTCTGCCCAACGGCTGAACCCTCGCCAGGCTAGGTGGTCGTTGTTCTTTGCCCGTTTTAACTTTGAGATTCATTTTCGCCCCGCTGACAAGAACATTAGGGTTGACGCTCTCTCTCGTTCCTCGGATGCCTCTGAAATGGAAGCCTCCCTGCAACACATTATTCCTCCTGACTGTCTGATCTACGCTTCTCCGGCTTCCATCAGACAAACTCCTCCAGGAAAGACCTTCGTCCCTCCACGCCAGCGCCTCAGGATTCTCAGGTGGGGACACTCCTCACACCTCGCCGGCCATGCTGGCATCAAAAAATCCGCCCAACTCATCTCTCGTTTTTATTGGTGGCCTACCCTGGAAGCAGATGTTGCTGATTTTGTTCGGGCTTGTACAGTCTGTGCCCGGGACAAGACTCCTCGCCAGAAGCCTGCCGGTCTCCTCCATCCTCTGCCTGTTCCCGAGCTACCATGGTCTCAGATTGCTATGGACTTTATTACAGACTTACCTTTATCCCATGGCAACACAGTTGTTTGGGTGGTCGTTGATCGTTTCTCCAAGATGGCACATTTTATTCCTCTTCCAGGTCTTCCTTCTGCGCCTCAGTTGGCGAAACAATTTTTTGTGCACATTTTTCGCCTTCACGGGCTTCCTACGCATATCGTCTCGGATAGAGGCGTTCAATTTGTGTCGAAATTCTGGAGGGCCCTCTGTAATCAGCTTAAAATCAAATTAAACTTCTCGTCTTCTGATCATCCCCAATCCAATGGGCAAGTGGAAAGAGTTAATCAGGTTCTTGGTGACTATTTGCGACATTTTGTTTCCTCCAGCCAGGATGACTGGGCCGATCTCCTACCATGGGCTGAATTCTCGTACAATTTCAAAGTCTCTGAGTCTTCCGCTAAATCCCCATTCTTTGTGGTGTACGGCCGTCACCCTCTTCCCCCCCTCCCCACTCCCACGCCTTCTGGTTTGCCCGCTGTTGATGAGGTGACTCGGGACTTCTCCACCATCTGGAAAGAGGCTCAAAACTCTCTCATACAGGCCTCATTCCGGATGAAGAAACATGCCGACAAAAAAAGAAGAACTCCTCCTGTCTTTTCTCCTGGAGACAAAGTGTGGCTCTCCGCCAAGTATGTCCGCTTTCGTGTCCCCAGTTATAAACTGGGACCACGTTATCTTGGTCCTTCTAAAATCAAATGCCAAATCAACCCTGTTTCCTACAAACTCCTTCTTCCTCCTTCTCTCCGTATTCCTAATGCTTTTCATGTCTCTCTCCTTAAACCACTCATTCTTAACCGCTTCTCTCCTAAGGTTGTTGCTCTGACTCCTGTCTCCGGGTCCTCTGACATCTTCTCGGTTAAAGAAATTCTGGCATCCAAGACGGTCAGAGGTAAAAAAAAAATTCTTGTAGATTGGGAGAATTGCGGCCCGGAGGAGAGGTCATGGGAACCCGAGGACAACATCCTTGACAAGGACCTTATCCACAGATTCTCAGGTTCTAAAAAGAGGGGGAGACCCAAGGGGGGGGGGGTACTGTTACGCCGAGCGCTCCGGTTCCCCGCTCCTCCCCGTAGAGCTCACAGCGTTCTCCTGTTCGCAGCGCCCCGGTCAGACCCGCTGACCGGGTGCGCTGCGATAATGTCCCCAGCCGGGATGTGATTCGCGATGCGGGACGCGCCCGCTCACGGTGCGCATCCCGACCCGCTTACCAAACTTGCCCCCGTCTGTGCGGCCCCGCTACCTAGGGCGCACGCCGGGTCTTTGCGATTTAACCCCTTCAGGACGGAGCCCATTTTGGCCTTAAGGACCGGAGCATTTTTTGCACATCTGACCACTGTCACTTTAAACATTAATAACTCTGGAATGCTTTTAGTTATCATTCTGATTCCGAGATTGTTTTTTCGTGACATATTCTACTTTAACATAGTGGTAAATTTTTGTCGATACTTGCATCCTTTCTTGGTGAAAAATCCGTAAATTTGATGAAAAATTTGAAAATTTTGCATTTTTCTAACTTTGAAGCTCTCTGCTTGTAAGGAAAATGGATATTACGAATACATTTTTTTTATATACAATATGTCTACTTTATGTTTGCATCATAAAATTGACGTGTTTTTACTTTTGGAAGACACCAGAGGGCTTCAACGGTCAGCAGCAATTTTCCGATTTTTCACAAAATTTTCAAACTCAGTATTTTTCAGGGACCAGTTCAGGTTTGAAGTGGATTTGAAGGGTCTTCATATTAGAAATACCCCATAAATGACCCCATTATAAAAACTACACCCCCAAAGTATTCAAAATGACATTCAGTCAGCGTTTTAACCCTTTAGGTGTTTCACACGAATAGCAGCAAAGTGAAGGAGAAAATTCACAATCTTCATTTTTTACACTCACATGTTCTTGTAGACCCAATTTTTGAATTTTTACAAGGGGTAAAAGGACAACATTTTTACTTGTATTTGTAGCCCAATTTCTCTCGAGTAAGCACATACCTCATATGTCTATGTAAAGTGTTCGGCGGGCGCAGTAGAGGGCTCAGAAGGGAAGGAGCGACAAGGGAATTTTGGAGAGTACGTTTTTCTGAAATGGTTTTTGGGGGTCATGTTACCTTTAGGAAGCCCTTATGGTGCCAGAACAGCAAAAAAAAAACCACATGGCATACCATTTTGGAAACTAGACCCCTCGGGGAATGTAACATGGGATAAAGTGAACCTTAATACCCCACAGGTGTTTTACGACTTTTGCAAATGTAAAACAAAAAAAAAAAAATTTACCTAAAATGCTTGTTTTCCCAAAAAAAATTTATTTTTAAAAAGGGTAATAGCAGAAAATACCCCTAAAAATTTGAAGCCCAATTTCTCCCGATTCAGAAAACACCCCATATGGGGGTGAAAAGTGCTCTGCTGGCGCACTACAGGTCTCGGAAGAGAAGGAGTCACATTTGGCTTTTTGAACGCAAATTTTTCTCTGGGGGCATGCCGCATTTAGGAAGCCCCTATGGTGCCAGGACAGCAAAAAAAAAAACCACATGGCATACCATTTTGGAAACTAGACCCCTCGGGGAACGTAACAAGGGGTTAAGTGAACCTTTATACCCCACAGGTGTTTCACGACTTTTGCATATGTAAAAAAAATTTTTTTTTTTTACCTAAAATGCTTGTTTTCCCAAAAATTTTACATTTTTAAAAAGGTAAAAGCAGAAAATACCCCCCAAAATTTGTAACACAATTTCTCCCGAGTACGGCGATACCCCATATGTGACCCTAAACTGTTGCCTTGAAATACGACATGGCTCCAAAGTGAGAGCGCCATGCGCATTTGAGGCCTAAATTAGGGATTGCATAGGGGTGGACATAGGGGTATTCTACGCCAGTGATTCCCAAACAGGGTGCCTCCAGCTGTTGCAAAACTCCCAGCATGCCTGGACAGTCAACGGCTGTCCGACAATACTGGGAGTTGTTTTGCAACAGCTGGAGGCTCCGTTCTGGAAACAGTGGCGTACCAGACGTTTTTCATTTTTATTATACAACAGCTGAAGGTACACTTTTCCATAGAAAGAATGTGCCTCCAGCTGTTGCAAAACCATAAGTCCCAGCATGCCCATAAGGGAATGCTGGGAGTTGTGGTGGTCTGCCTCCTGCTGTTGCATAACTACAGCTCCCAGCATGCCCTTTTTGCATGCTGGGAGCTGTTGCTAAGCAACAGCAGGAGGCTGTCACTCACCTCCAACGATCCAGACGCTGCAGGTCAGTCCCGCCGCCGCCGCAGCTCCTGGGACCCCGATCCCAACAGGGGCGCCGGGGATCGGGGTCCCCAGCACCCGGGGTGCACGTCCCGCACCCGCTCATGTCCTCCAGAAGAGGGGCGGAGCGGGTGCGGGAGTGACACCCGCAGCAGGCGCCCTGATTGGTCGGCCGGTAATCCGGCCGACGAATCAGGGCGATCGTGAGGTGGCACCAGTGCCACCTCACCCCTGCAGGCTCTGGCTGTTCGGGGCCGTCAGAGACGGCCCCGAACAGCCAGTAATTCCGGGTCATCGAGGTCACTGGAGACCCGATTGACCCGGAATCGCCGTAGATCGCTGGACTGAATTGTTCAGCGATCTGCGGCGATCGCCGACATGGGGGGGCATAATGACCCCCCTGGGCGATATGCCGGGATGCCTGCTGAACGATTTCAGCAGGCATCCGGCTCCGGTCCCCAACCGGCTAGCGGTGGGGGCCGGAATTCCCACGGGCGTATGGATACGCCCTCGGTCCTTAAGGACTCGGGATGCAGGGCGTATCCATACGCCCTATGTCCTGAAGAGGTTAAAGGGCCGGTGCACCACAGATTGGCGCATGGGTTTTAATTAGTGTGTTCACCTGTGCACTTCCCTATATTACCTCACTTCCCCTGCACTTCCTTGCCGGATCTTGTTGCCATTGTGCCAGTGAAAGTGTTCCTTGTGTGTTCCTAGCCTGTGTTCCAGACCTCTTGCCGTTGCCCCTGACTACAATCCTTGCTGCCTGCCCTGACCTTCTGCTACGTCCGACCCTGCTCTTGTCTAATCCCTTGTACCGCACCTATCTCAGCAGTCAGAGAGGTTGAGCCGTTGCCGGTGGATAGGACCTGGTTGCTACCGCCGCTGCAAGTCCATCCCGCTTTGCTGCGGGCTCTGGTGAAAACCAGTAGCCAATCCCTCTCTGACACAGAGGATCCACCTCCAGCCTGCCGAATCCTGACATTAGCCACTTAACGACCACGGATGTATATTTACGTCCTGTGGCCAGCTCCCGATCTGTGAAGCTTCTAAGCGCGCTTTGTATCTGCGGGGTTCCGGATGCTATCAGCAACCAGGACCCGCGGCTAATACCGGATCAAGTGCAATCTAGCACAGAAAACACTGATCAATGCATTCCTATGGCAATGCAATGAACAGTGCCTCCAATCAGTATATGCAAACTTTGAAGCTCTCTCCTTATAAGGAAAATGGATATTCCAAATAAATGATATATTGATTCACATATACAATATGTCTACTTTATGATTGCATCATAAAGTTGACATGTTTTTACTTTTGGAAGACATCAGAGGGCTTCAAAGTTCAACAGCAATTTTCCACAAAATTTTCAAAATCTGAATTTTTCAGAGACCAGTTCAGTTTGAAGTGGATTTGAAGGGCCTTCATATTATAAATATCCCACAAATGACCCCATTGTAAAAACTGCACCCCTCAAAGTATTCAAAATGACATTCAGTAAGTGTGTTAACCCTTTAGGTGTTTCACAGGAATAGCAGCAAAGTGAAGGAGAAAATTCTAAATGTTCATTTTTTACACTTGCATGTTCTTGTAGACCCAGTTTTTTAATTTTTACAAGGGGTAAAAAGGAGAAAAATCCTCAAAAAATTTGTAACCCAATTTCTCTCGAGTAAGGAAATACCTCATATGTGTATGTCAATTGTTCGGCGGGCGCAGTAGATGGCTCAGAAGGGAAGGAGCAACAATCGGATTTTGGAAAGTGAGTTTTTCTGAAATGGTTTTCGGGGGGCATGTCACGATTAAGAAGCCTCTATGGTGCCAGGACAGCAAAAAAAAAAAAAAAAAACATGGCATACTATTTTGGAAACTACACCCCTCAAGGAACGTAACAAGGGGTACAGTGAGCCTTAACCTCCCCACAGGTGTTTGACGACTTTTTGTTAAAGTTTGATGTGTAAATTACATATTTTTTTCTCCCTAAAATGCTGGTTTTCCCCCCAATTTAACTTTTTTACAAGGGGGGGTAATATGAGAAAATGCCCCCCAAAATTTGTAACCCCATCTCTTCTGAGTATGGAAATACCCCACGTGTGGACGTCAAGTGCACTGCGGGCGCACTACAATGCTCAGAAGAGAAGGAGTCACATTTGGCTTTTGGGAAGCAAATTTTGCTGAAATGGTTTTTGGGGAGCATGTCACATTTAGGAAGCCCCTATGGTGCCAGGACTGCAGAAAAAAATGGCATACTATTTGGGAAACTACACCCCTCAAGAAACGTAACAAAGGGTACAAAGAGCATTAACACCCTACAGGTGTTTGATGACTTTTCGTTAAAATTGAGTGTGTAAATAATTTTTTTTTTCTTCACTAAAATGCTGGTTTCCCTGGATTAAATCTACAGATAGCAGTTATTAGTAACTGTATTGTCTATATTATCCTCATCTTCCGCAAACCTGGAAATGTTGCTGTTGTTGTTTGTATTTCCTGTTCACTTCCTGTTTATAAGTATGTTTTTGATGGAACATGTGTTTGGTCTCATTTGGGACTCATGTCGTGCAACTGCTGTTATTTATCAAAACTTTTAATTAAAAGATTGAAACAAAATGCTGGTTTCCCTCCAAATTTTACATTTTTAAAAGAGGTAATAGGAGAAAATGCCCCCAAAATTTGCATCCCCATCTCTTCTGAGTATGGAAATACCCAATTTGTGGACGCCAAGTGCTCTGCTGGTGCATTACAATGCTCAGAAGAGAAGGAGTCACATTTGGCTTTTGGAAAGCAAATTTTGCTGAAATGTTTTTTGGAGGGCATGTCAAATTTAGGAAGCCCCTATGGTGCCAGAACAGCAAAAAACACATGGCATACTATTTTGGAAACTACACCCTTCAAGGAACATAACAAGGGGTACAGTGAGCCTCAACACCCCACAGGTGTTTGACGACTTTTCGTTAAAGTTGGATGTGTAAATGAAAAAAATGTTTTCACTAAAATGCTGGTTTTCCCGCAAATGTTACTTTTTTTTTTTTTTTACAGGGGGTAATAGGAGAAAATGCCCCCCAGAATTTGTAACCTCATCTCTTCTGAGTATGGAAATACCCCATATGTGGACGTAGAGTGCACCGTGGGCGCACTACAATACTCAGAAGAGAAGGAATCACATTTGCAAATGTGATTCCTTCTCTTCTGAGTATTGTAGGGGCATGTCGCATGGTGCCAGAACAGCAAAAAAATAAACACATGGCATACTATTTTGGAAACTAGACCCCTCAAGGAACGTAACAAGGTGTTTGATAAATCAGCAAGCAGAGAAGGGACAGGAGGGAACTAAGCAGCCAATGATACGTGTAGTGACACACAGGACGGGACTCACAAATGGCCTGTAGCGGAGGTGCGTAGCAAACAAGAAAGCACAATGAAAGAACGAGCAGAGGCCGCACTCATCATGCAGGTCTTTATTGCAGTCCGGTAATGCTAGCGGTGGTTACAGGTGGAGGAGCTGTGTGGAGGGCGGGGACCCGGAACAAGCTGTTTCGGGACCCCACCCTCCACCCTGCTCCCCCGCCTGTAACCACTGCTAGCATAACCAGACTGCAATAAAGACCTGAATGGTGAGTGCGGCCTCTGCTCGTTCTGTGTTTGATAAATGTTCATTAAAGTGGGATGTAAAAAGGAAAACTTTTATTTTTTACACTAAAATGCTGGGGTACCCCAAATTTTTTATTTTTACAAGTGGTATTAGGAGAAAATGTTACTGTAAATTTGTAAATACATTTCTTTGGAATAAGGACATACCTCATATCTGGGCGTAAACAGCTCTGCGGGTGCACACCGGTCTCGGAAGAGCAGGAGCACAGTCAGGGGCCTTGAGCTTCTACATAGCTGAACAGTGGGATCCCCCCTCAAGGAGCGTTACCTGGGGTAAATTACTAACAAGGGGTACAGTGGGACATACAATTATAAAACAGGTTATGTTCCCAGAATGATGCCCAGAACATAGTCAAAACTAAAAAATATGCCCACCAAAAACCCTATTGCTCTGAATCATCATTCTGGGAATGTGATGTGTGTGGCCATCCCTAACCTGTTGCCTCAAATGCGCACCCCGCTCAGGTAAAAGGGGGCGCTGCACATTTGAGGCAACATAAAAAGTCCCCGATGATAGTGACTCAGTGACCCATTTTTGGAAAAAATACCCCAGAGGTCTCATCAGGTTTTTTTGACGAAAGAGTTATTTGGGCAATTTAGAGGTTTTATGGGGTTAAAACTTGGAATGTACTCTGGACTTGGTACATTGTGGTCAAATTATGGAAAATTAAAATGAAGATGGAAAATGTAGTACTCCATGGAAGTGTGATACTCCCTGAAGCAGTTTTTAAAGCAGAGACCGGACGATCGAGGCAAGTGTCACATATTTTTGGTCACTTTTCATATCATGAAAAAATGAATAAAAAGCAAGCATAAAGTCCAATCAATACAAAAATGGTACCATTAAAAACTTCAGATCACGGTGCAAAAAATGAGCCCTCATACCGCCCCATATGCGGTAAAATAAAAAGTTATAGGGGTCAGAAGATGACAATTTTAAACGTATAAATTTTCCTGCATGTAGTTATGATTTTCTCCAGAAGTACGACAAAATCAAACCTATATAAGTAGGGTATCATTTTAATCGTATGGACATACAGAATAAAGATAAGGTGTCAATTTTACCGAAAAATGTACTGCGTAGAAACGGATGCCCCAAAAATTTACAAAATGGGTTTTTTCCTTCAATTTTTGTCGCACAATGTTTTTTTTTTTTCGTTTCGCTGTAAATTTTTGGGTAAAATGACTGATGTCATTACAAAGTAGAATTGGTGGCACAAAAAATAAGCCATCATATGGATTTTTTGGTGCAAAATTGAAAGGGTTATGATTTTTAAAAGGTGAGGAGGAAAGTAACGAAAGTGCAAAAACGGAAAAAACAGTGGTCCTTAAGGGGTTAAGCACTAAAACGCAGGGGGCATCAGAGGGGAAGGGAATATAATGACACTAGGGGCATCAAAGGGCGGGGAATATAATGAGAGGGGCATCAGAGGGGAGGGGGGAATATAATGACGCAGGGGGCATCAGAGGGGAGGGGGGGAATATAATGACGCAGGGGGCATCAGAGGGGAGGGGGGGAATATACTGACATGAGGGGCATCAGAGGGGAGGGGGGGAATATAATGACATGAGGGGCATCAGAGGGGAGGAGGCAGTATAATGACACAGGAGGCATCAGAGGGGGGGAATATAATGACGCAGGGGGGCATCAGAGGGCGGGAGAATATAATGGCGCAGGCACATCAGAGGGGGGGAATATAATGACGCAGGCATCATCGGGGGGGGGGGGGGGTATAAATGGCGCAGGGGGCCCTTGATCCCTACCTGATAAAGGAACATACCCACCTGAAGGGGGACGACCTACTTAAAAGGAATACTGTAGTGCAAAATAACTTATCCCCATAAGTGATAGATCGTGGGAGTCTGACCACTGGGACAACCACCCCCCCCCATCTCTTGTATGAGGCCCCAGCAGACGGCATGAAAGGAATGTTCCATCCCTGCATGACACGGCTGCTGAAATGCCCCCTCCATGTATCTATGGATACATTGGGGGGGGGGGGGAGTGTCGGTCGCTGCGTCATGCGGACAAGCCCCCATTCCTGACGGGGCCCCTTACAAGAGATAGGTAAGAGGGGTTTCCCAACGGTCAGGATAAGTTATTTTGCACTGCAGTATTCCATTAATGGGGCGGACTTACTTATCAGGGACCCTATCCACCTAATGGGGGGACATACTGGTCTGCCTATCAAGTTTTTATTGATAAAAGACCTTATTTACATACTATTTGGGTTAAAATTATTTTGTCCCAGGATAAGTGGATTTTTATGAGGGACAAGTAGATTCTGCTTCGTTTTAGTCCCTTGGACAAGAAGTATTTTTTAGAAATTTCCACACCCCTGGCTCTTTTAGATGACCCGACTGAAGGTAGCTTTCCTAGGAACCCTCATTTGCCTGATTATCAGCCTGTGTAAGAGAGAGTCAACAAACTGGGCAAGAGTCTCCTTAGACTGACAGATGCCAAACTTACAAAAATAGTTTGATGCAACACTGAAAAACTGTGTGTTAACCATTTGAGTCTTTATCTGCAGGAAACGCTGTAAACTTTCATATGTTGTCCATTGTATTTTAATTGGCTATTTTAGAAACTGCTGATCTACTGGGATGTTCAAGCACAACCATATGCTTAATTTTGCTGTCTCCACAAAATTACTCACACAGCCATACACCCGTAAGTGGAGATGTCCAAATAAGGCCCATTTAGTCATTGGTCATCTGCTGTATGCTCCATCACTGCCTGATCGTGCCAGTGGCTACTCAAAAGACAGCGCTGACCTTGGGGTTGCAGACAGCTGGCCTTTAAGGTGATCATCCTTGTTGAAAAAGGGTGAAAAAAAAATCTGGTGAAAAAAAATCTGTGCCTGTCCCAAGCCTAGCTGCTCTTCATCCTGGAGCAGTACCAGCAGGGCAGAGGCCGAGTCGATAAAGTTCCTGCCCCTGGTGTGCAGTGACCAAGGGGGCAGTATCATGGTGGGTGCCTGGAGGTGGTCTGTACAAGAGGGCTTTATTTTAAATTTAAAAAAAAATTGGTCTACAGTTACCAACATACAGACGATGCAGGCAGTTTTGGATGAGGTTTCAGTTCCAACCCCAGCAACTCTGACCCAAAGTACTACTAACACAATATGCAGAAAGATTGTGTTCACTAGGGGTGGCTGGGGTTGGTAATAGATACTAGGCATAGTTAGTAGCCTATTTTTTTTTTTTGGCTACATAGCATTTCTTTTTATTGTAATGAAGATTGATAATCTTTTTTGCATAGGATAGTACAGGTAAAGGATACGCGGAGGGAGGTCATTTTTTATTACATGCCCAGGTTATATCATATTGTAGGTTAAAACTATTGGATATATGAAAACAGACATTCTTTAAGAATTTGATTTGCAGAATCTCAAAGAAAGTCTATTTCCATACTTTATATAATCCTACAGGACAAATTTCATCTAATGCATAAGAATAGCAGTTTGGCAGCTGGATGTCGATTGTTTAGCATGAGGAGACGACAGACTGGTTAAGCAAAGGGTGACAAGACTTTAGAAAGCATATCCAGTATGAACTGAAAGAGTTAAAAATACTACATGGGACAAAAGACTTGATGTGTGCCCAAAATGTAACAATTCAAAGGCAGATTTATATAATTTATCGATTAGTTCTATATTGCCATTATTGACAATATTGTAGTTATGTATTTATTTCTCTAGAATGTAATCACAGCAGGAGGGAAGGGATGCCTTCTATTTGGTACATATATTAATTTATTTTTTGCAGAATGTATGTCCAGCCGAATCATGATTGATAATTTCCAAAGTTGAAAAAATTTTAAGATTTTTGTCTCATATCCTTTAACCAGGTAAGGACCCAGGGCATACGCTTACGTCTTGACACCCAGGTACTTAAGGACCCAGGACGTAAATGTACGCCCGTGGGAATTTCGGTCTCCGCCGCGTGCGGGGACTGAACCGGGGTGACTGCTGAAAGCGATCAGCAGGCACCCCGCGCAAATGCCCAGGGGGGTGATCAGCCCCCCCCCCCCCCATGTTGGCCGCAAATGGCCGGTGAAGTCACACAGGCGATTTATGCTGATTCCTGGTCATACGGGTGTATGGTGACCCAGAATTTTAAGGGGGATCGGGGTTGTCCAAGACACACACGATCCCCCTGAAGGGACCTATCTCTGCTATTCGTCGTCAAGAAGCTACGACCAATAGCAGATCAGGGGCGGGGGGGTTAACTTTCGGTTTCCCCGTTCTGCCCACCCACAATAGGCAGGGCAGAACGGGGAAATCGAGAAGGACTGGTACTTACACATCGGCGGCGGAAGCAGACGGTGATTGGCGGCGGGGATCGGTCACAGAAGAGGACGGCGATGCGGCTCCCTGGATCCTACGGAAGTCGGTGAGTTGCCTCGCAACATCTCAAGGGCTACAGTTTGAGACCACTATAAAGTGATCTCTAAACTGCAGTCCTTCAGATGTTGCAAAACTACAACTCCCAGCATGCCCAGACAGCTGTTTGCTGTTTGGGCATGCTGGGATTTGCAGTTTTGCAACAGCTGGAGGGTCACAGTTTGGAGATCACTGTGCAGTGGTCTCTAAACTGTAGCCCTCCAGATGTTGCAAAATTGCAAATCCCAGCATGCCCAAAAAGCTGTCTCGGCATGCTGGGAGTTGTAGTTGTTGCATAACTACATCTCCCAGCATGCCCTTTGGCGATCAGTACATGCTGGGAGTTGTAGTTTTGGAGGCACACTGGTTGGAAAATACTGAGTTAGGTAACAGAACCTAACTGATGGTTTTCCAACCAGTGTGCCTCCGGCTGTTGCAAAAGTACAACTACCAGCATGCAAGGTCTGTCAGTACATGCTGGGAGTTGTAGTTTTGAAACAGCTGGAGGTCACACAAACCCCCCCCCCCCCCCCCCCCCCCCCGTGTGAATGTAACATTTTTTTTTACACTAACATGCTGGTGTTGCCCTATACTTTTTATTTTCACAAGCGGTAAAAGGAAAAAAACACCCCCAAAAATTGTAACTCAATTTCTCCTGAGTACGAAAATACCCCATATGTGAGCGTAAAATGCTCTGCTGACACACAACAAGGCTCAGGAGTGAGAGCGCACTATGTACATTTGAGGTCTAAATTGGTAATTTGCACAGGGGTGGCTGATTTTACAGCGGTTCTGACTAGAGATGAGCGAACTTACAGTAAATTCTATTCGTCACGAACTTCTCGGCTCGGCAGTTGATGACTTATCCTGCATAAATTAGTTCAGCTTTCAGGTGCTCCGGTGGGCTGAAAAAGGTGGATACAGACTCTATCCACCTTTTCCAGCCCACCGGAGCACCGGAAAGCTGAACTAATTTATGCAGGAAAAGTCATCAACTGCTGAGCCGAGAAGTTCGTGACAAATCGAATTTACTGTAAGTTCGCTCATCTCTAGTTCTGACATAAATGCAAAAAAATAAATACCCACATGTGACCCCATTTTGGAAACTACACCCCTCATGGAATGTAACAAGGGGTATAGTGAGCCTTAACACCCCACAGGTGTTTGACGAATTTTCATTAAAGTTGGATAGGAAAATGAAAATACGGTAATTAAAATAAAATTTCACAAAAATGCTGGTGTTACCCTAAACTTTTTATTTTCACAAGGGAAAATAGGAAAAAAAGACACCATAATTTGCAACCCCATTTCTTCTGAGTGAGAACATAGCCCATATGTGGATGTAAAGTGCTCTTCGGGCGAACTACAGTGCTCAGAAGAAAAGGAGCGCCATTGGGCTTTTGAAGAGAAATTTGTCCAGAATTGAAGGCCACATGTGTTTACAAAGCCCCCATGGTGCCAGAACAATGGTCCCCCACATGTGACCCCATTTTAGAAACTACACCCCTCATGTAATGTAATAAGGGGTGCAGTTAGCATTTACGCCCCACAGGTGTCTGACGGATTTTTGGAACAGTGGTCCGTGAAAATGAAAAATGTAATTTTTCATTTTCACGGACCACTGTTCCAAAATCCGTCAGACACCTGTGGGGTGTAAATACTCACTGCACCCCTTATTAAATTCTGTGAGGGGTGTAGTTTCCAAAATGGGGTCACATGTGGGGGGGGGGGTCCACAGTTCTGGCTCCATGGGGGGCTTTGTAAATGTACATGGCTCCTGACTTCCATTCCAAACAAATTCTCTTTCCAAAAGCTCAATGCCACTCCTCCTCTTCTGAGCATTGTAGTGCACCAGCACACATGGGGTATTTCCATACTCAGAAGAAACGGGGCTACACATTTTGGGGGGCATTTTCTCCTATTACCCCTTGTAAAAATTTAAAATTGGGGAAAAAACTGCATTTTTGTGAAAAAAAAAATCATTCATTTACACATCCACCTTTAACAAAAAATCGTCAAACACCTGTGAGGTGTTAAGGCTCACTGTACCCCTTGTTATGTTCCTTGAGGGGTGTAGTTTCCAAAATAGTATGCCATGTGATTTATTTTTTATTTTTTTTGCTGTTCTGGCACCATAGGGGCTTCCTAAATGTGACATGCCGCCAAAAACCATTCCAGCAAAATTTGCTTTCAAAAAGCCAAATGGGACGACTCCTCTTCTGAGCATTGTAGTGCGCCATCAGAGCCCTTGACGTCCACACATGGGGTATTTCCATACTCAAAAGAGATGGGGTTACACATTTTGGGGGGCATTTTCTCCAATTACCCCTTGTAAAAATTTAAAATTTGAGGGAAAACTATAATTTTAGTGAAAAAAAATCATCATTTACACATCCAACTTTAACAAAAAGTCGTCAAACACCACATTTTACGTAGATTTCTCTCCTTTTACCCCTTGTAAAAATTCAAAAACTGGGTCTACAAGAACATGCCAGTGTAAAAAATGAAGATTTTGAATTATCTCCTTCAATTAGCTGCTATTCCTGTGAAACAACTAAAGGGTTAACACACTTACTAAATGTCATTTTGAATACTTTGAGGGGTGTAGTTTTTATAATGGGGTGATTTATGGGGTATTTCTAATAAGAAGGCCCTTCAAATCCACTTCAAAACTGAACTGGTCCCTGAAAAATTTAGATTTAGAAAATTTTGGGAAAAAATTGAAAATTGCTGCTATACTTTGAAGCCCTCTGATGTCTTCCATAAGTAAAAAAAAACATGTCAACTTTATGATGCAAACATAAAGTAGACATATTGTATATGTGAATCAATATATAATTCATTTGGAATATCCATTTTCCTTATAAGCAGAGAGCTTCAAAGTAAAAAATGATGATGCAAGTATCAACAAAATTTTATGATGCAAGTATCAACAAAATGTTACCACTAACACAGTAGAATATGTCACGAAAAAAGCAATCTCTGAATCAGAATGAAAGGTAAAAGCATTCCAGAGTTATTAATGCTTAAAGTGACAGTGGTCAGATGTGCAAAAAATGGCCGGGTCCTACAGTGAAAATTGGCTCCTACTCCGGTGAAAACTTTTTTTTTTTTTTTTTCTTAAATCAACTGGTGCCAGAAAGTTAAACAGATTTGTAAATTACTTCTATTAAAAAATCTTAATCCTTCCTGTACTTATTAGCTGCTGAATACTACAGCGGAAATTCTTTTCTTTTTGAAACACAGAACTGTCTGCTGACATCATGAGCACAGTGCTCTCTGCTGACATCTCTGTCCATTTTATGAACTGTCCAGAACAGCTATGGGATTTCCTTCCTAAAATGGACAGAGATGTCAGCAGACAGCTCTGTGTTTCAAACGGAAAATAATTTCCACTGTAATATTCAGCAGCTAATAAGTGCAGGAAGGATTAAGATTTTTTAATAGAAGTAATTTACAAATCTGTTTAACTTTCTGGCACCAGTTGATTTTAAAAAAAAAAAAAAAAAAAAAAAAAAAAGGTTTTCACCGGAGTACCCCTTTAACCCCTTAAGGACGCAGGACGTAAATGTACGTCCTGGTGAGGTGGTACTTAACGCACCAGGACGTACATTTACGTCCTAAGCATAACCGCGGGCATCGGAGCGATGCCCGTGTCATGCGCGGCTGATCCCGGCTGCTGATCGCAGGCAGGGACCCGCCGGCAATGGCCGACGCCCGCGATCTCGCAGGCGTCCGCCATTAACCCCTCAGGTGCCGGGATCAATACAGATCCCGGCATCTGCGGCAGTTCGCGATTTAAATGAACGATCGGATCGCCCGCAGCGCTGCTGCGGGGATCCGATCATTCATAACTCCGCACGGAGGTCCCCTCTCCTTCCTCCCGGCGTCTCCTGCTCTGGTCTGTGATCGAGCAGACCAGAGCAGGAGATGACCGATAATACTGATCTGTTCTATGTCCTATACATAGAACAGATCAGTATTAGCAATCATGGTATTGCTATGAATAGTCCCCTATGGGGACTATTCAAGTGTAAAAAAAAATGTAAAAGTAAAAGTAAAAAAAAAGTTAAAAATCCCATCCCCCAATAAAAAAGTAAAACGTCCGTTTTTTCCTATTTTACCCCCAAAAAGCGTAAAAACATTTTTTATAGACATATTTGGTATCGCCGCGTGCGTAAATGTCCGAACTATTAAAATAAAATGTTAATGATCCCGTACGGTGAACGGCGTGAACGAAAAAAAAATAAAAAAAGTCAAAAATTCCTACTTTTTTAATACATTTTATTAAAAAAAATTATAAAAAATATATTAAAAGTTTTTTATATGCAAATGTGGTATGAAAAAAAAGTACAGATCATGGCGCAAAAAATGAGCCCCCATACCGCCACTTATACGGAAAAATAAAAAAGTTAGAGGTCATCAAAATAAAGGGATTATAAACGTACTAATTTGGTTAAAAAGTTTGTGATTTTTTTTAAGCGCAACAATAATATAAAAGTATATAATAATGGATATCATTTTAATCGTATTGACCCTCAGAATAAAGAACACATGTCATTTTTACCATAAATTGCACGGCGTGAAAACAAAACCTTCCAAAATTAGCAAAATTGCGTTTTTCGTTTTAATTTCCCCACAAAAATAGTGTTTTTTGGTTGCGCCATACATTTTATGATATAATGAGTGATGTCATTACAAAGGACAACTGGTCGCGCAAAAAACAAGCCCTCATACTAGTCTGTGGATGAAAATATAAAAGAGTTATGATTTTTAGAAGGCGAGGAGGAAAAAATGAAAACGTAAAAATTAAATTGTCTGAGTCCTTAAGGCCAAAATGGGCTGAGTCCTTAAGGGGTTAAGGGGTTAATAAACAATTTAGAAAATAGTGATTACAGGCAAGTGAGATTAGTGCAAGTAATGCCTGCAGCCACCACATTTTCAGGACAACGACTTGGCCTAAAAAGCTGATAGGTCACCAAACATAATGCTTGACACATTGCCAGGGAGTTTAAAATCACTGCCAAGGAACTCAGTATCGGTGGCATGCATTTTCAGACTATTTGTAAAGAAAAAAATGATTTAATTGGCAGAGATCTTGAAAGACGCATTTAAACAATGTACAATATATTAAAAAGACATCTCTACACAATGATTAAGATGTATTTAAAATCTACTGTAGCAGCAAAGAATAAGGTCAATGTCTCAAATATAATGTTGGTTTGGATTCATATCTGCTCCTAGCTTTTAACCTCTTAAGGACCCATGACGTATGCATACGTCATGAGTCCCGGTCCTGCGATATAACGCGGGGTCACACGGTGACCCCGCATCATAACGCGGCGGGCCCGGCGTCATAGTGAAGCCGGGACCCGCCTCTAATAGCGCGTGGCACTGATCGCTGTGCCGCGCGCTATTAACCCTTTAGCCGCGTGGCTAAAAACGAAAGTAAAAGTGCCCGGCTAGCTCAGGGAGCTGTTCGGGATCGCCGCGGTATAATTGCGGCATCCCGAACAGCTGTAGCACAGGAGGAAGTCTTCTTACCTTCTCCTGCGCTGTCCGATCGCCGAATGACTGCTTCAAGCCTGAGATCCAGGCTTGAGCATTCAATCGCCAAAAACACTGATTGATCCATTCCTATGGAGATGGATCAATCAGTGTAAAAGATCAGTACATGCAATGTTATAGCCCCTTATGGGAGCTATAATGTTGCATAAGAAAAGTGTAAAAAAATCATTAACCCTTTCAATTATCCCTTCCCCTAATAAAAGTTTGAATCACCCGGCATTTCCAAAAATTAAAAAAACATTATGTAAATAATAATAAAAATAAACATATGTGGTATCGCCGCGTGCGGAAATGTCCGATTTATAAAAATATACCGCTTTTTAAACCGCTCGTTCAATGGCGTACGCGCAAAAAAATTCCAAAGTCCAAAATAGCGCATTTTTGATCACTTTTTATACCACAAAAAAGTGAATAAAAAGTGATCAAAAAGTCTGATCAGAACAAAAATGGTACCGCTAAAAACTTCAGATGACGGCGCAAAAAATGAGTCCTCAAAGCACCCTGAACACAGAAAAATAAAAAAGTTATAGGGGTCAAAAGATGACCATTTTAAACATATAAATTTTCCTGCATGTATTCATGATTTTTTTCGGAAGTGATACAAATTCAAACCTATACAAGTAGGGTATCATTTTAACCGTATGGACCTACAGAATAAAGATAAGGTATCATTTTTGACAAAAAATGTACTGCGTAAAAATAGAAGCCCCCAAAACTTACAAAATAGTGTTTTTTTATCAATTTTGTCGCACATTGATTTTTTTTCCCGTTTCACCATAGATTTTTGGGTAAAATGACTAATGTCATTACAAAGTAGAATTAGTGACGCAAAAATTAAACCATTATATATAATTTTAGGTGAAAATTTTTAAGAGTTATGATTTTTTAAAGTTAAGGAGGAAAAATTGAAAATGAAAAAACGGAAAAAGCCCGGGTCCTTAAGGGGTTAATTCTTATACTGTGGATTTGCTTGAGTAGCAAAAGGGTCATACTGACATGAAATTAACTTAAAGGGGTACTCCGGTGGTTAATTTTTTTGACTATATGGCATCTTCTTTGTAAGTTTTGTTTTTTTGCAATATACATGTGTTATATGTTTTGGCAGCATGTGTGTGTTTTTCTTACCTGTTTGTTGGGAAGGAAGTTCTGTAGTTCAGAGGGTTTCCTTTTACTGTTGTCCACAGTTCTGAGTCTGTTGTGGACAAGATGTCACAGTTTTTTTTTTTTTTCTCTCTGTCTGCATGAGAAAAATAAGCCACGCCCCCTCATCTCATCCAGCTGAGTACACAGCTCCTCACCTCCCCTCCCCCTGCTCTGTATTCTAAGGACTCAGGTCTGCACAGGAGAAAGAACACAGAGAATATAAGTGTTATCTGAAGGGGAGGATGAGAAGGTGCACGGGCTGGGGATGTATGGACTGCAGGGGAATAAATCTCTGGGAATGATCTCTATATGTGAATGGGGAGGGGGGGGGGGCAGGACTCCTGAATGACACATGCTGGGAGTTGTAGTCCCTGTTGTGTGTGTGTATGCTAGTGTTTACAAACCAGTGTGCCTCCAGCTGTTGCAAAACTACAACTCTCAGCATGCCCTGACAGACTGTGGGCATGCTGGGAGTTGTAGATTTGCAACAGCTGGAGGCACACTGGTTGGGAAACACTGTTCTAGCCTATTCAGCATACACATCATGTTACACCAGTGTTTCCCAACCACTGTGACTCCAGCTGTTGCAAAACTACAACTCCTAGCATGCCCAAAGGCTGTCAGGGCATGCTGGAAGTTGTAGTTTTGCAACACCTGGAGGCACCCTGGTTGGGAAACACTGGTGTATGCCCTACAGAGATGTGGTGAACTACAACCCCCAGTAGACTACAGAGGCAGCATGCTGGTGTTATATCACAGACTGAAGACTCCTGAATGACACATGCTGGGAGTTGTAGTCCCTTGTGTGTGTATGACAGTGTATCCCGACCAAGGCTGATTTATATTAGTGTGCTGTGTATAAGGGGGCTGACCCGGGAAAATAGTAGGATGGGTAAAGGGCGGAACAAACAAACAAAAAAAAAGGAGCCGCCCCAAACCAGCAAGGCATGTGGCATGCTGGGATTTGTAGTTTTCAGCACAGCAGGAAACAGGAAATAGAAGCAAAGATAGGTAAACAAAGGGGAAATAAAAAGACAACAAAGAACGGAAATAGAGTAGCTTAAACAACAAGAATAGAAATGAAACAAAACAAATTGGGTAAGTCAAAAATGGAAAAACACGTTGACCACCGGAGTACCCTTTTAAGCCTCTGGCCACATGGTGAAATGTGAACCTAAGCACTTAAATGTTAACCTCTCCTGAGCCGGGCTGTGTAGTTCATCTCAGCATCATTATTACTTAGACTAGAATCACTCCGTAGGTTCTGAAGTTCCCCATCACATGATTTTACCCTAGAAGCACCACATGGCAATACATATGTTGTAGCCTTGCGCTAGACGCTGAATACCACATAATGATAATGTGAAACTAGAACTCTTTGCTCATTTAAGGAGAAAATTTACATTTTGCATTGCTATAAGTATTAAGACCCTTTACTAATATGTAGTTGAATAACCTATGGCAGCGATTACAGCCTCCAGTCTTCTTAGGGATGATGCAACAATATTTATTTTTACCAGTATACAAAATGACTGTTGTCTTAGATTTTCCCCTGGTTGCAATGCAGCCGAGACCTGACTCACCATTCAGGGAGCCAGCCTGTCAATGGGTGGAGGGATCGCTTGGTGGGAGAGAGAGATCAATCTGCAACTAATGCAACAGCTGTAGGCACCCTGATTGAAAACTAGGGATAATAATAATAATAATTTTATTTATATAGCGCCTACAGATTCCGCAGCGCTTAGGGATCGACAGATGTCGTTTTTTTTTACCGATAATCTGTGGCCTTTCAGGCCGATAGCTGGTAACTTATACCGATATTCTGTGGATATTTTGGTGCGCGGGGGGGCGGTGTGGGTCATTATCGGATTATCAGCAAGGTAATTGCCGATACCGATAACGTTCAAAATTGTGAATATCGGTCGATCCCTATTGAAAGCCACAGGTCTTTTGAATGGATGCAGCTCATTTATGTTTCAATGAGTGGGGTGACTGATGTGTGGGAGGGAGGAAAATTGAATTGTGGGATTTGTAGTCAAAGAAAAAAAAAGTCAAACAGGAAATACAAGTTCCCAAAAAGCTAGCCACAGTGTTATGGTAATCTCACAACATCGCCATTTAGCCCCCAAGACAAGCGCAGATCCTTCCTAAGCATGTCCATTACTGTCTGCCAGGTATGTACTAAAATCACCTTATTGTGGATAACCCCTAATTTCTTGTCATGGGGCAGTGAGAGATGTTAGACAGGATTCGAGTTAGGGGTCTGGCTGGGCCATGCAAGGACATTCACAGAACTGTCTCTCATCCACCCATGTGCTGTCTTGAATTGAAATAATTGTTTTGTATCATTCTCCAGAAATCTCTTCACACAAGTCTCTTGGATCTCTACAGGCAGGTCTTTCCTCCTCTCGTGGCTTTGTTTTTGCTCCAATATGCATTGTCAGCTGTGACAAGTTATGACCAGTCAACTGAATTTACCACAGGTGAAGTGATCAAAATAGGAGGCTCCCAGAGCCAAGTGTCATGGAAAAGGGTCTGAATACTTACATCCATGCAAAATTGTAGCTTTAAAATTTTCATAAATTTGCAAATGTTGCTAAAATTCTGCTTTCACTATTTCATTATGTAGTATAGCGAAGAATGATGGGGACAAAACTTCCGGGACTGCAAGATAAAATGTAAGAGAAAACAAAACACTTTCCAATTGAATTGAATAGGGAATTCCTACAGAGAGAGTACAGGTTTGTGTAAGGCAGGGCTAAATACATTGACCCTTAGGTTGGCCATAAATATTGATGGAACTGGCCAATGTTCCAGACATTAGATTTGGACATAGTTGACTATTATCAAAAAAGGTACATAAGCTACCACAAAAGACATCTGAAAGTGGCTTATTGACTTCTCCATAATGAAATCACATGCACGCTCGGGCAAGCTGAGAACGTGTATTAGAGGTTGAGAGAGCTAGCTATTGGCTAAATGATCGTACACTGTATGGGTAGCTTTATTCTCAGTGAGAAAAGACACTGAGCAGTTCTGTTGCTCCAGCTTTGAAATGTAAGGCACCAGGGCATCGAAAGGTAGAGAAACCATTTAACACCCCACTAACACCCCCCCCCCCCACCTACGATCTCCTGTAAAGCACTCTGGCTCTCCTCGTGTATGGAGCAGGGGTAGGCGCTCATGCCTTCCAACTATCTCTATGTGAGAGCCAGAGACACACGAGTAAAGGGCTCTTAAGCGCCAGGGCTGTGGAGTCGGTAGATAAATGTTCCGACTCAGCAGTTCTTTTGTACTTCCAACTCCCTGACTCCTCTGTATTAATATGCGAATGTATTTATAAACACTTACAGTTGAATCCAAGAAGCTGTTCCAAGAAGTCATTCTAAGCTCTTCTAGCATTTATTATAAAACATGGTTTCCCTAGTAGAATCCTATAGTCATGTTTAAAGTTCAAGCAAACAATCGGAGTTTACAAGTTTTTATAGCCTTAGCTGAATGGCAGCAGTTTTTCCAATCGTTTACAGCTTCAGTCTTGATCTATTGACCCTCCATTCCCTTCACTTATACAAGTGTCTAGTCCTGCAAAAAAAAAAAAAAAAAAATGTAACCCCTTAAGGACTAGGCCAATTTTCACTGTAGGACCAGAGCGTTTTTTGTACATCTGACCACTTTCACTTTAAGCATTAATAACTCTGGGATGCTTTTACTTTTCATTCTGATACCGAGATAGTTTTTTCATGACATATTCTACTTTATGTTAGTGGTAACATTTTGTCGATACTTGCATCCTTTCTTGGTGAACAATTCCAAAATTTGATGAAAAAATAGAAAATTTTGCATTTTTCTAACGTTGAAGCTCTCTGCTTGTAAGGGAAATAGACATTCCAAATAAATTATATTTTGATTCACAAATACAATATGTCTAATTTATATTTGCATCATAAAGTTGACATGTTTTTACTTTTGGAAAACATCAGAGGGCTTCAAAGTTCAGCAGCAATTTTCCACAAAATTTTCAAAATCTGAATTTTTCATGGACCAGTTCAGGTTTGAAGTGGATTTGAAGGGCCTTCCTATTAGAAATACCCCACAAATGACCCCATTATAAAAACTGCACCCCTCAAAGTATTCAAAATGACATTTAGTAAGTGTGTTAACCCTTTAGGTGTTTCACAGGAATAACAGCAAAATAAAGGAGAAAATTCAAAATCTTCATTTTTTACACTTGCATGTTCTTGTAGACCCAGTTTTTGAATTTTTACAAGAGGTAAAAGGAGACAAATCCTCTCAAAATTTGTAACACGATTTCTCTCGAGTAAGGAAGTACCTCATATGTGTATGTCAAGTGTTCAGCGGGCGCTGTAGAGGGCTCAGAAGGGAAGGCACGCCAATGGGATTTTGGAGAGTGAGTATTTCTGAAACGGTTTTTGGGGGGCATGTCAAATTTAGGAAGCCACTATGGTGCCAGAACAGTAGAACCCCCCCCCCCCCACATGGCATACCATTTTGGAAACCACACCCCTCAAGGCACGTAACAAGGGGTCCAGTGAGCCTTAACACCCCACAGGTGTTTGATGACTTTTCGTTAAAATTGGATGTGTAAATGGAAAAAAAAAAATGTTTTCACTGAAGTGCAGTTTTTTTCCCCAAATTTACCATTTTTATAAAGGGTAATGGGAGAAAATGCCCCCCCAAATTTGTAACTCCATCTCTTCTGAGTATGGAAGTACCCCATGTTAGGACGGAAAATGCTCTGCGAGCGAACTACAATGTTCAGAAGAGGAGTCACATTTGGCTTTTTGAAAGCAAATTTTGCTGAAATGGTTTTTTGGGGGGTATGTCGCATTTAGGAAGCCCCTATGGTGTCAGAACAGCAAAAAAAACAAAAAAAAAAAACACATGGCATACATGGGTACAGTGAGCCTTAACACCTCACAGGTATTTCACGACTTTGTTAAAGTTTAATGTGTAAATTAAACATTTTTTTTTACATTTTTACAAGGGGTAATAGGAGAAAATGACCCCCAAAATTTGTAACCCCATTTCTTCAGAGTATGGAAATACCCCATGTGTGGACGTCTAGTGCTCTGCTGGCGCACTACAATGCTCAGAAGAGGAGCGCCATTGAGCTTTTGGAAAGGGAATTTGTTTGGAATGGAAGTTAGGGGCCAAGTGCGTTTACAAAGCCCCCCGTGATGCCAGAACAGTGGACCCCTCATATGTGACCCCATTTTGGAAACTACACCCCTCACACTCCACTGGCGTTTGACAGATCTTTGGAACAGTGGGCTGAGCAAATGAAAAATTATATTTTTAATATTCACAGACCACTGTTCCAAAAATCTGTCAGACACCTGTGGGGCATAAATGCTCACTGTACCCCTCATAACATTACGTGAGGGGGTCTAGTTTCCAAAATGAGGTCACATGTGGGAGTGGTCCATTGTTCTGGCACTATGGGGGGGCTTTGTAAACACACGTGGCCTTCAATTCCGGACAAATTTTCTCTTCAAAATCCCAATGGAGCTCCTTCTCTTCTGAGCACTGTAGTTTGCCCGCAGAGCACTTTACATCTGCATATGGGGTATTTATATACTAAAGAGAAATGGGGTTACAAGTTTGAGGGCTTTTTTCCTATTTTCCCTTGTGAAAATGAAACATTTAGGGTAACACCAGCATTTTAGTGAAATTTTCTTTTATTTTCCCATCTAACTTTAATGAAAATTTGTGAAACACTTGTGGGGTGTTGATGCTCACTGTACCCCTTGTTACATTCTGTGAGGGGTGTTAGTTTCCAAAATGGGGTCATATGTGGGTATTTATTTTTTTGCGTTTATTTCAGAACCGCTGTAAAATCAGCCACCCCTGGGCAAGTCACCAAATTAGGCCTCGAATGTACATGATGCGCTCTCACTCCTGAGCCTTGTTGTGTGCCCGCAGAGCATTTTACTCCCCCATATGGGGTATTTCTGTATTCAGGAGAAATTGTGTTACAAATGTTTTTTTCTTCCTTTTACCTCTTGAGAAAATAAAAAGGTAAAGGACAAAACCAGCATGTTACTGTTGTAGACCCAAACATTTCCTTTTCATAAGGGGTAAAAAGAGAAAAGCCCCCCAAAATATGTAGTGCAATTTCTCTCGAGTACGGAAATACCCCATATGTGGCACTAAACTGTTTCCTTGAAATACAACAGGGCCCCGAAGTGCGAGAGCGCCATGCGTATTTGAGGACTAAATTAGGGATTGCATAAGGGTTTTCAACGCCAGTGAGTCCCAAACAGGATGCCTCCAGCTGTTGCTAAACTCCCAGCATGCCTGGACAGTCAGTGGCTGTGCGGAAATGCTGGGAATTGTTTTGCAACGGCTGGAGGCTCCGTTTTGGAAACACTGCTGTACAATACATCTTATTTTTATTTGGGGGGGGGGGGGGGGGGGGAAGACAGTGTAAAGGGGTGTATATGTTGTGTTTTACCCTTTTTTATGTGTTAGTGTAGTGTTTTTAGGGTACATTCGCACTGGCGGAGGTTTACAGTGAGCTTACCACTAGGAGTTCTCTGTGGCGACAAATTTGCTGCAGCTCATACTTGAAGCAGGAAACTTACTGTAAACCTGCCCATGTGAATGGGGGGGCAAACCTCCAGTTGTTTCAAAACTACAACTCCCAGCATGCACTGACAGTATAGAGTTGTACTTTTGCAACAGCTGGAGGCACGTTGGTTGGAAAACCTTCAGTTAGGTTCTTTTACCTAACTCAGTATTTTCCAACCAGTGTGCCTACAGCTGTTGCAAAACTACAACTACCAGCATGTAATGAGTGCATGCTGGGAGTTGTAGTTAAGTACCTCCAGCTGTTGCATAACTACAACTCCCAGCATGCTCAGACAGCTGTTTGGGCATGCTGGGATTTGCAGTTTTGCAACATCTGGAGAGCTACAGTTTAGAAACCACTGCACAGTGACCTCCAAACTGTGACCCTCCATGTGTCAAAACTACAAATTCCAGCATTCCTAGACCGCAAACTGCTATGTGGGCATGCTGGGAGTTGTACTTTTGCAACATCTAGAGGGCCAGAGTTCACTGCACAGTGATATCCAAACTGTAGCCCTCAAGCTGTTGCAAAACTACAAATCCCAGCATGACAGCTGTCTGTGCATGCTGGGAGTTCTGCAACATCTGGGAGGGCAAAAGTGAAGAGACCACTGTACAGGTGGTCTGAAACTGTAGCCTTCTAGATGTTGCTAGGCAACTTACCGACTTCCGTTGGATCCAGCCGCACGACATGCCACCCACCGATCTTCGCCCGCAGGGTAAGTGGACTTCGGCGCCCGGTCCCCTTCGGTTTCACCGTTCTGCCCCACCTATTGTGGGAGGCCAGAACGGGGAAAATGAAAGTTAACCCCCGATCTGCTATTGGATGTCGCTTCTTGATGCCCAATAGCAGGGATAGGAGGGGTGGCACCCCTGCCACCTCCCTCCTATCCCCCTTATTTTCCGAGTCACCGGAGACCCGGAATCGTGTGAATTCACTCGCGATTTGCAACGATTGCCAACATGGGAGGGGGTCTGATGACCCCGCCTGGGCATTTGCGCGGGGTGACTGCTGATCAATATCCGCAGTCGCGGTGGGGACCGAAATTCCCATGGGCATACAGGTACGCCCTTGGTCCTTAACCCCTTAAGAAAGCAGCCCTTTCTCACCTTAAGGACTGAGCCCTTTTACGAAATTCTGACCACCGTCGCTTTACGAATAACTCGAAGACGCTTTTACCGAATATTCTGATTCTGAGAGACTTTTTTCGTGACATAGTCTACTTTATTTTGGTGGTAAATTTTCGGCGTTACTTGCATCCTTTTTGTTGAAAATTTTCTCTACTTGTAAGGAAAATGGATATTCCAAATAAATTTTATTTTTATTCACAAATACAATATGTCCACTTTATGTTGGCATAAAAAAAAAGGACATTTTTGCTTTTTGAAAAAATTAGAGGGCTTCAAAGTAGAGCAGCAATTTTCAAAAATTTCATGAAAATTGCAAATTCTGAAGGGACAGATGTTACAGAACTACAACTCCCAGCATGCCTGGGCAGTCTAGGCATGCTGAGAGTTGTAGTTTGGCAACATCTGGAGGGCTACCGTTTGGCCACCACTGTAACAGTGGTCTCCAAACTGTGACCCTCCAGATGATGCAAAAACGACAACTTCCAGCATGCCCAGACAGCCTTTGGCTGTCTGGGCATGCTGGGAGTTGGTTTGGCCTTCCTAGTGGTTTACTTTCACTTTCATTTCCCCACCCCCCACCATCGTTTCCCTACCTGTGCCTGTCTCCAGCAAGGATCGGGGTCCCCACGCATCTTCTCCAGGTACTGGCCTCCATCTTCTCTCCACGACATCCAGGGGTGGGCAGAACGGAAGGGGGGGGGGGGTGCCATGGCAACCCACTGTCCTGCACTGCCATTGGTCAGAATCAGTTCTGACCAATGGCAGGGGATAGGAGGAGATCGCAGCACTGCGACCTCTCTCCTAGCCCGCAGGATGATCAGGGCTGTCACTGACTCGGGATGCAGGGCGTAGGCATACGCCCGGCGTCCTGAAGAGGTTAAGGACCAAGGGCGTACAGGTACGAATTTGCTCCCTGGTACTTAACAGGTTAATCCCTTATCAGTGCGAGGCTAGGTTGCCCATGGGTTCCCTGTAACAGCAGAACACAACACTATGGAAAGTATAAGTATTGCCGCTCCCAATTGTGCGTTGCATGCCATATAGTGAAGCACATGAAAAGCATGCTTCTTCACGGTCACTAAGTGTTTGTTTTGCGGTTACGTGAGGCACTGCATGCATTGGTCTTTATTCTTACAGTAGAGAAGTCCTTAATTATAACTTTGTGAATTGGGACATTTAAAACGTGCTTTTTTTTAATTCCAATCAAAATTTAGTAGGAGTCTGTGCATTGTTTGCCGACTCCAGGTACCCAAAATTTCGTCCGAGACTGACTCCACAGCCCTGTTTAGTGCAGGATCTCCCTTAGGAAATTGAGGGGTGTGCCCACCCCACTCTGTGCACAAGGAGGGCTGGAGTGATTTACAGAAGATCATGGGAGTTCCAGCGGTCGGACACTCATCCCCCTATCCACTGGATGTTCCTACGTTTTTTTTTTTTTATTAAACAAAGAAGACCTTGCCCCTTACACCCATCAGCGACCAGAAGGGGAAAACAAAAAAAAAAATCATCACATTCTGACACATAAAATACCTGATATTTGTTCCTTTAAATGCTTTACCTTTATTACAATTCACTTTAAAAACAACCATTTCAATTCTAAAAATAGACAAATTTCAATTGTGATTATAAAGTGCATATGTTGTACCCAATGACTTGTGTACAAAGTTAACTTTTTACTTAAAATATAAACATGCAGGAACAAGGCACTGTTTGTGTAGAGTTCAAAATCTCTGCAAAAATGGGAAAAAATAAAATGTATCCCTATAAATGCATTTTGGAAAGTAGTTAATCAAATATTGACACTTCCCAATAGCCAAACATTTCACATTTAGTTTTGTAAGTTCTCGGGGGAACTCATGTTATACATAAATATTCTGACAAACCTGGTGCCTTTACACTTTTTGGACATCTATGCTGAAAAGCAAACAAAACAAGACACTACTACAAAGTTGAGTAAGGGAAAGTAGTGCGTGGAGGGGAGGATACTTTCAAAAGTCACTGAAAATGGCTCTAATGAAGGGTGGTGGCAAAGCGTACCAGTCACTTCATTATTGGGTCCCACTGACCATGACAAGACACCATCTCTATAGTCACAAGTGACAGCAATTTCTGACCTAATAAGATGTAATGGATAGGAAACAATGGTAGTATACTTTAATCCATTATCAGATCCAGCACACTATCCAATAAATATGTTTCCATAGCTATACCTGCTCTAGGCATGAACATAAACAAGCCCTACCACAGTCATTTGTGTACTGGTCTCAATTCAAGGAGGGCATCACCACACACAATAGGATGCCCATTTTTCTCATCTGAATTAAGAGAGAGAAAAAAAAAAAAAAAAAAATTATATAATAACAATCTACACTACTGAGTTTTATACTAAGTGGACACCTGCATCCACCAAGAGTATAAATAAAAAAAAAAGTGTAATAAATACATAATTTGCTAAATTACAACAGTAATGGAAACATACAAGACTGCAAACATACATGTGCAAGTGAGCGGTGGAAGGTCCAAGATGTAGAAATTAACCATTTTAAAGGCACCGATTTAAGTGACAAGAAAAAGAAAAAACAATTCATGTGATGCACACACAGATAAAGAGAAACTTTACAGAACTGATAAGTTCCCTCATTTGCCAAGCATAACAGTTAAAAAAAAGAAACCTAGAAACTGTGTAAGTCTTATTCCGGCACCACTGGAAGTGTCATAAAAACAGGTGCAGCGTATGTGCTTAGGGTGGGGAAGTGCAAACAAACATTAATTCAGTTCCAGCAGACTACAAAAGATTTTACCTGAGCAGAATTAGGAGGAATCGGCAATGTTACACATTATTACCTCCAAAAATGTTTTTGTAAAACCGAGCCATCTTTTAATAAGAGGTTAAACAGGGATCAGGAAGAGTCAATTGTCATGAAAACTAATGTATCTTCAGTAGAAGTCTAGCAGCATTTTGGTTGGGAAAGGAAAAAATTTTAGCAGCAATTCCTAGCTTTTACCCTTATAGTAACAAAAGGTGCCAATCCAGGAAGCAGAAACATATAACCTAGTACAGGTTCTGAGTCCTAACTAATGGCATTCACCAGATACATTCACATCACAACCCAAATCTAGTGTCAGGACTGGCTCGACTATCTTACAGGACAGTTTTCAGCTCATGCTATTTTAATAGTAAGGTCCTTGTTTGTCAAACCCAGAGTAGCCGGCCCATTCTGGAAATATACCATATGAGCACCTGGGGCTTCCAAACTGATCTAGAGAAACACTATAATCAGACTCACAGTGACGGCTCTTAAAGCCTGAACGAATTATTCTGTAATTTTGTCCTTTATTGCTGTCCCAGTACATTTTGCCACTGCATTCGAAGTAAACTGCAAATTCTATCCTCTCTTGTGCATGGATGTCATCAGGCAGGACAATGTCAAAAGAAAACGTGTCCCTATCAGACCCAGCATAGGTGTCTTTAACGTACTGACACTCATGATCTGTAAAAGTTCGCCAAGAATTACAAGTCATTCGTATCTTGACACATTTCTGGAAGGCGAGATTTTTCACTTTCACTGTGCCAACAAGCGATCGCTCTTTGAGCATACAATTTTCTAGACAAACATATTCTGTCTGAAGACGGTTCCTGAAATCCAAGTAGTCTGCTGCAGGCTGGGCAAAGTCCAAAACAAGGTGCTCTTTCTCCAAAGTGGTCAGGTGGTAAATGTTGTCTATCAACTCTGTTATGTTGAAAGGGATTTCCAAGGGATCATCGAACTCAGAGTACACCTTTACCATCGTAAGGGATAAACCCCTGCTGTCGGCAAAGGAGACCCTTTTTTTAACTTTGTTCTCCTGGTTGTTTATCTCTGTGAGTAATTTGTCATTTGGCTGGATGCATGGTCTCAGAGGCTTGTCTGGTTTAGGTCCTATTCTGCAATCCAAATTGTCGCGTTTCAGTGTTGGAGAATGCAGATAAAACTTCATAGCAATATCCAGGGCCATGGTTGGCTTCGGTGGAAAGAAGTCCAGAACACTAGGGAACATACGCAAGGAAAAAAAAAAAAAAAATAGTCAGTCATGTTACCACTGGAATTTGATATATTTTAAATCTATTTTAAAAGTGATATTCAGGCAGGAGGTTTAATTTTTTTTTTTTTTTTTTTGAACAATGCTCATACTATATAGAAATAAACCCTTACTTAACTCCAACCCTTCCGTGGTGCCTCCAGTGTCCTGTTCCCATTCCCAGCCATGGGAGTGCTGGTGTTAAAAATTATATATTTTTTAATTAAATATACTGTATAATGGGCATTCTTCTAAACATCACCTCCTCCACCTCCTGACGCTTAAGGGGGGGGGGGGGGGGGGGGGAATAAACGTCTCTAATCAAACATACTAAGAATTAGCCACAATTCACTCACTGCATCATCTGTTTACTGATCATTACATGACCGGACAATTGTCTAGTCATTATGCACTGCTCAAAAAAAAATAAAGGGAACACTTAAATAACACATTGTAACTTCAAGTCAATCCCACGTCTGTGAAATCACACTGTCCACTCAGGAAGCAACACTGATTGACAATCAATTTCACATGCAAGTGGAACAAACAGGTGGAAATTATAGGCAATTAGCAAGACACCCCCCCAATAAAGGAGTGGGTTCTGCAGGGGTGACCACTTTTCAGTTCCTATGCTTCCTTGCTGATATTTTGGTCACTTGAATGCTGGTGGTGCTTTCACTCTAGTGGTAGCATGAGATCGAGTCTACAACCCACACAAGTGGCTCATTGATGTACCATTCTGGATGAGCTGCACTACCTGAGAGCTGTGGCAAGAAGGTTTGCTGTGTCTGTCAGCGTAGTGTCCAGAGCATGGAGACGCTACCAGGAGACAGGCCAGTACATCAGGAGAAATTGAGAAGGCCGTAGGAGAGCAACAACCCAGCAGCAGGACCGCTACCTCTGCTTTTGTTCAAGGATGAGCAGGAGGAGCACTGCCAGAGCCCTGTAAAATGACCTCCAGCATGCTACAGATGTGCATGTGTCCACTCATATGGGCAGAACCATGAGGGCCCGAAGTCCACAGGTGGGGGTTGTGCTTACAGCCCAACACTGTGCAGGACGTTTGGCATTTGCCAGAGAACACCAAGATTGGCAAATTCGCCACTGGCCCCCTGTGCTCTTCACAGATGAAAGCAGGTTCACACTGAGCACATGTGAGACATGACAGTCTGGAGACGCCGTGGAGAACATTCTACTGCTTGCAACATCCTCCAGCATGACCGGTTTGGCGGTGGGTCAGTAATGGTGTGAGGTGGCATTTCTTTGGGGGGCCGCACAGCCCTCCATGTGCTTGCCAGAGGTAGCCATTAGGTACAGAGATGAGATCCTCAGACCCCTTGTGAGACCATAAGCTGGTGCGGTTGGGCCCTGGGTTCCTCCTAATGCAAGACAATATTAGGCCTCATGTGGCTGGAGTGTCAGCAGTTCCTTCAAGAGGAAGGCATTGATGCTATGGACTGTCCCGCCCGTTCCCCAGACCTGAATCCGATTGAGCACATGTGGGACATCATGTCTCACTCCATCCACCAACGCCACGTTGCACCAAAGACTATCCAGGAGTTGGCAGATGCTTTAGTCCAGGTCTGGGAGGACATCCCCCAGGAGACCATCTGCCACCTTATCAGGCAAACACCCAGGAATTGTAGAGAAGTTATACGGGCACGTGGAGGCCACACACACTACTGAGCCTCATTTTGACTTGTTTTAAAGGACATTACACAGGGATGTGGAAATCCTATAGCCCGACGCCGGGGACAAGTAGTTTTGGGTGCCGGGCAGGTGAATTGTTGATAGATTTAGCCCTGTATCGGGCTAGCAGGGACAGACAGACTTCCCCCTTATTTTTCTGTAATGTCGGTGTGAGGTGCAGGAGCCGATGGAAGTCTCCACCTCACACCGGCCTCAGAGTGTATGGAGGGGGCGGCGGCCTCCAGCTGACTGCAGAGCCCCCTTATCTCCCCTCCTGGAGGATGGACGGAGCTCAAGACACAGCAGGGTGAGAGAAAGGATGTAGACAGCTCCGTGCACAGCTCCATCCCCCGCACTCAGCTCTATCCCTCCCCTTCCCCTGCTCTGTCTAGACAGGACCTAATCCACCACGGGGCGGTTGCTAGTTTGCACGGGGAAAACACAGAGCAGGGGGGGAGGGGGGAGGACGGAAATCTGACCTCACACCGGCCGGGACTACAGCTCTGATGTCCACTCATTGCGGCTCAGGTGAGGAGACCGAGAATACAGGCGGCGGCAGGAAGGGTGGTTGTATATGTATGGTGTGAGTGTGTGTGTGATGTGTGTATGTAATGTATGATGGGGGGGGGGGGGCAGCGGCAGGTGTTTGTATGATGTGTGCATATGTATGGTGTATGTCAGTGTTTCCCAACCAGGGTGCCTCCAGCTGTTGCAAAACTACAACTCCCAGCCTGCCCTGGGCATGCTGGGAGTTGTAGTTTTGCAACAGCTGGAGGAACCCTGGTTGGGAAACACTGGTGGATATGTATGGTGTGAGTGTATGTGTGTATGATGTCTATGTGTGATGTGTATGTAATGTATGAGGTGTGTATGATGTCTAAGTGTGATGTGTATGTAATGTATGATGTGTGTATAATGTCTAAGTGTGATGTGTATGTATGTGATGTATGATGTGGGGTGGGCAGCGGCAGGTGTATGTATGATGTGTGCATATGTATGGTGTATATGTATGGTGTGAGTGTATGATGTATGTGTGATGTGTGTATGTAATGTATGATGTGTGCATATGTATTGAGTGAGTGTATGTATGTATGTAATGTATGATGTGGGGGGGGCAGTGGTGGGGGTGTGTGTATGTATGATATGGGGGCAGTGGCTGGTGTATGTATGATATGTGTATGCATGAATGTTTTGTATAGGAGCGGACTGTCACGTCGGGCATTAGGGCAGTTGTGCCATCTAATTTGATTAATTTTTAGTTGCACCCGCACTAAATTGCACCCCCAGAATCCCACCCCCTTCATACTCACCCGACGACCAAGAGCCCCACGGATGCAGACAAACACGCCCAAACCAAAACTTCAACTCCCAGCATGTTGGACCATAACCTAAACTGTAGAACTATAAAGTGCAACATGCTGGGAGTTGTAGTTTTGGTTCGGGTCAGCTGCAGAGCCATAGGCTACATCAGGGCATGCTGGGAGTTGTAGTTTTGGTTCGGGTCAGCTGCAGAGCCATAGGCTGCATCAGGGCATGCTGGGTGTTGTAGTTACTAACTGCAATTCCCAGTATTCCTTGACACAACCTCTGGCTCTACAGCTGACACAAACCAAAACTACAACTCCCAGCATGTCCCACAATAACCTTAACTGTACTATACAGTGCAACATGCTGCAACACCCACAGAACCATAGGCTGTATCAGGGCATGCTGGGAGTTGTAGTTATCTACTAACTAAATGCAACTTCCAGCATTTTCTGACACATAATGCACCATATAAACTGGAGAAGCCGAACCCCCCCCCCCCCCCCCCCTAGTAACACATAAGTCCCTATTGAGACTGAAAAATAGTGATTAAAATATTTTAAAAGGTGCGTATATATGTGAATAAGCCCCTTTCCTAATAAAAGTTTCCTATTTTCTTTAAATAAAAATAATGTACAAAAATAAACATAAGTGGTATCGCTACATGTGGAAATGTCCAGGCTATTAAAATATAATGTTAATTAAACCGAACGGTGTAAATGTAAAAGAATAGTCCAGAATTGCTAATTTTTGGTCACTTCATATGGGAAATCTTTTATAAGGTGATCAAAAAGTTACATCTAGACTTTTCTGGGCTTGTCTCAGGTGTAAGAGGAGCTACAGCTCTCCCTCCGCTAATAGCCCGACATGCTGCGATCACTGCGGCCGCTATTAAACCATTAGATCATCGCTGACAGCAGTGTCTAAAGGATCTTATATCCATCCCTGGTGGTCTAGTGGGGGGGGGGGATCAGACTATTTTGGTTGAAATTATTTCATCAACCAGGACAAGTAGATTTTCTTGAGGGACAAGTAGATTGTGTTCTGCTTTAGTCCCTTGGACAAGTAGTTTTTTTTTTTTTTAAATTTCCACACCCCTGATTACATCAAAGTTGGATCAGCCTGTAATGTGGTTTTCCACTTTGATTTTGAGAGTGACTCCATATCCAGACCTCCATGGGTTGATAAATCTGATTTCCATTGATCATTTTTGTGTGATTTTGTTGTCAGCACATTCAACTATGTAAAGACGAAAGTATTTCATACAATTCATTCCTTCAGATCTAGGATGTGTTATCTTAGTGTTTCCTTTATTTTGAGCAGTGTATATATGTAAGACAATGTTGCGTTAGTAGGGAAGACAAGTAAACCGTAAGGGGAAGCAAATGCAGCAACAGCTGGGGAATTTTGAAGGCAAGTATATCAGAGACCAAAGCCCACGAGCGCTGTTCTGCCCCCCGGCTTCTTACATGACAGTGGGCTCAGCCTATCCCCGGCCAAGGTGGAACATCGCTACGGCCGGTGATAGACTGATGGCCGCATAGGGATACAGCTTACAGTACAGAGTTCCAGCCAGTGCAGGCACGCAACAAACAGGAGGACAAGGAGGGCAGTGCTTGCGGGTGACATGTGAGTAGTACAGTAGTAGAACAGCGCAGAACTGGGCTGATTATTAATTGGGGGGGGGAGGAGAAGGAGAAATAACGTTATACACCGTGGAACCGCCCCAAGTTACAAAAATACCGTGATGCACATACCGCCCACCCTAACAGTGGTAGTGGCATTGGTACTTAATTTTTGCATTCTTGCAAGAACACAGCCCACGCTCTCTCCCCTCTCCTGCACATATCCTGTTTCATGTCTTAGTCTTTTTAATGCTACAGATGGACTGAGCCCAACAGGCAGTGACCAGCAGATTGTATAGAGAGAAAGAAGAAGAAAGAAAACAGACCCCTAGTGGTCAAGACTTTAACCTTAAGGACCCGGGGTTTTTCCGTTTTTTGCATTTTCGTTTTTCCTCCTTAACTTTAAAAAAGCATAACTCTCAATTTTGCACCTAAAAATCCATATGGCGGCTTATTTTTTGCGCCACCAGTTCTATTTTGTAATGACATCAGTCATTTTACCCAAAAATCTATGGTGAAACGGAAAAAAAATAAAATCATTGTGAGACACTGACACCTTATCTTTATTCTGTAGGTCCATACAATTAAAATGATACCCTTGATTTTGTCGTACTTCTGGATAAAATCATAACTACATGCAGGAAAATTTATACGTTTAAAATTTTCATCTGACCCCTATAACTACAATTTTTCCGCGTATGGGGCGGTATGAGGGCTCATTTTTTGTGCAGTGATCTGAAGTTTTGAGCCGTACCATCTTTGTATTGATCTGACTGATCGCTTTTTATTCATTTTTTCATGATATAAAAAAAGTGACCAAAAATACACTATTTTGGACTTAATTTTTTTTTACGCGTACACCATTAACTGTGCGGTTTAATTATATATTTTTATAATTCGGACATTCCCGCACGCGGCGATACCACATGTTTATTTTTACACTTTTGTTAAATGAAAAAAGGGGGGTGATTCAAATTTTTGTTTAGGGAAGGGGGGGTTAAATGATCTTTATTCACTTTTTTTTAGCAATGTTATAGCTCCCATATGGTCCTATAACACTGCACACACTGATCTTTTACATCATTCAATGGTTTCTCATAGGAACCCATTGATCGATAATTCTTCCGCTTGACTGCTCATGCCTGGATCTCAGGCACTGAGCAGTTATTCGGCGTTCGGACAGCAAGGAGGCAGGTAGGCAATTTTACTGCGGCGATCCCGAACAGCTCCCCGAGCTAACAGGCAACGTTTTAGTTTCACTTTAGACGCGGCTATCAACTTTGAATGCCGCGTCTAAAGGGTTAGTGCGCAGCCCCGCGATCAGTGCTGCGCGCTATTAGCCACAGGTCCCAGCCATTGTTAGAGGCCGGGCCCAACCTGCCGTGGCCCCGCGTTATAGAACGGGAGCAAACTCATGACGTACATGTACGTCATGGGTCCTGATGGGGTTAAGGGGGAACTCTCTCTCAAATCAATTGGCTCCAGAAAGTTAAACAGATTTGTAAATGACTTCTATTTAAAAATATCAACCCTACCAGTACTTAGCTGCGTAAACTACAGATTTACTACAGATAAATGTGTTAAGTTGTTTCCAGTCTGACCACAGTTCTTGACACAGACAGAGGTGTCAGAGAGTGCACTATGGTCAGACTGGAAAGAACTTCAAATTTCTCTGTAGTATACAGCATTTTTTTTTTTTTTTTTTTTAATTGAAGGAATTTACAAATCAGTTACTTTCTGGCACCAGTTGATTTGAAAACATTTGTTTTCACACTTTACACCGGAGTACCTCTTTAAAGCCTTTTTACTGGCGTAACAAAGAAGCCATTAACTAGGCTATCAAATGGAGGGTAGGTGTGATCTGCTACAACTTCTGCATCTTTAAAGGTCACTTATTTTAAAGAGCATACTGTTCCTTTAAAATCTGACGAATTCTACATAATTCTCTTATTTTTGGCACACTTACATTACAAAAAGCAATTAATGCATTGTTATATATAAGCTTTATAGATTTGTTCCTGAGCACTTATTCATTCCCTCCTCAAAGCAAACAAAATGTAACAGTGACTAATGTACTTTGTATCATCAACTAGTACGTAATGTGCCCGATTCTTCAATATTGAGATTTCTTTATTCCATTTAATGTCACCTCGATCATACCCTTGTTCATTGTCTATCTGCTGAGAAGTGTCCTACATATAACCTATGTAGAGTAGTGGGGGAGGGGGGAAAAAAATAAAATAAAAACGCACACGTTCTCCAAACCACCAAATTCTAAGTGGTTTCTGTAGCTCTAGCCAGTAAAATACCCCAACAACAGCAACTTATTATTACCAATATTGTGCCATATGGGCAAGAACCTGAAGCAATGGTTAAATGATGGAATGTTGCTGCATTCCAAAAAATATTATCAGCAGGAATTTGCAAACATAACTGTACAAACTAAATAGAAACACAGAAACAAAAAAACAAAACAAAAAAAAAAAGGTTAATTCATAAAGTCAGTGACTGGAAGTTAAGAAAATGAGCTTAGGGAGCAGAAATGACAGAAGACCGAGCCTAATTTTTCAAGTTGTACCTGGTTGAGTTCATCTGTGAAACAATCCTGGGCATTGAGCACGTATAGAAAGAAGAGCTGACGACAAAGAAATTGTATCCACGACAGGAAGGAAGAAACGTTTGATGGTCCGTTGTCTGAAAGGACAAAAATAAATAAATAAAAGAAACAAAGCGGAAATTAACACAACACGTATACAGGAACACACCCCCTATCTCATGCTGTGGGATGTGCATGTTCCGTGTTCACTTCTAGCTTAGAATGGACTGTCACTACCATCTAGTGGAAGTCCCGCTCACCCAGACATGAGAGGCTGCAATAAAGCACGGTAGTAATAAAAAGTTCTGCTTACAGCACAATACTAGAATACAAATAAAGTAACTACAGACAGACCTTTTAGTAGTGGAATTTCAGACTTGTGATCTGCAGCACTGAAATTAAGTAAAGGCTTAGGATATTCAGGATTAAAAGGAAACAAACATACTAATAGCCAGTGCTGCAGTACTGGCTTATGGTGGAAAAAAAAAAAAAAAAAAAAAAAATTAAAAACTAACAGCTACTGTGTGTGCTGAATTATCAGGGCAGGGAGGATGCTCTTAGTCTGCCAGTTGGGCCATGGTCTCAGTGCATACTACAACCACACCACTATTTTACAGTAGTCTTTACTGTATACAGCAGAACGTTAAAATACTTACACCTATGAGACCAACAGTTGCAAAACTAACTCCCAGCATGCTGGTAGTTTTGCAACAGCTGGAGGCATCCTGTTTGGAAACACTGCCCTACAGTAAGGTGTGTATACTAATGAAGTCTCTAGGGGTCTGCTGTACTATTCATCTTAACTTACAAGAGTTTCTGACTTACTGCGGCGGAGGTCTTAAATATATTGTTGGAATCTGCCCCTTCCACTTTAGTTGGGTCATAAATCAACTTAAAAAGGTCATTCCTGAGTGGAAAGAGGAGCCCAGACACCGAGCCATGAGGCAGCTGCTCTGGCGGATTTCACTCTGGAAAGTATAGAGCAGCCTGCAGTGTAAGGCTGCATTCACATCTCATTTCTGCAGTTCCCGTATCAGTTTTTTTTGTAAAAAACATGTCTCAAAACCGGACCGAACCATATACAACCGTAGTATATACACTTTATGGTTTTAAACCATATACGGTTTGAAAACGGATGTCCAGTTGCATACGGTTTAATACGTTTTTTGATGGGGGAAAAAATAAAAAAATAAAAAAAACACGTTTTGTTTGTCCTTAAAGTTCTTCTTGTACTATTTATGGGAAGAACTTTAGGTGTGCACTGCACATGCACAAACTGCAAAACTGTTGTGCAAACCGGATGGAACCGTACGCACATACGGTTCTAATAGACCACCATTTTTTTGTAAACGTATACGTTTTTTTTTTTTTTAAAGACTACAGTTGTGTACGCGAAGAAAAAAAAATTGATAAAAACTTAAATGCTGCTAAATACACAACCGGATGCTACGCTTGGCATACGGTTTTCTATGAAATGTCTGTACATACAGTTCCATAAGTTTTTTTTTCCCTCTGAAACCGAATACGGAAAATATATATAAAGACCTATTAGTGTTAATTCCTCCCCCAGCATAAAACTCTACAAATTCAATAGTCTAGTTAGGAGGGGGTGCACTGAAGCAGGACACCCTGATATTAAAGCTCTACTTGGAGCACGGGAGGGGTGTACAAGATTTTGTATACCAAGCCAGGATCTTAACTTTAATTTACTAATATATTTGCTTCTCGTTCAAGAAAAGGTTCTCCTAGGTTATGAGAACACCAACGTCCTTGTACCCCAACAGAAGCACGGAAACGGAAACTTTAACGGAAAGGTCAGATTTAAGTCATTGTCCACATAGTGGATTCTTTTAGGACTGGATAAGTCCTGGCAGAATCCTGACTTGCCAGCAGCAATGTAAATGAAAGGGGGTAAACTCAATAGACACATGGCAGCAGATTCCAGATAGAAATAGCTACAGATCAGCTCCACAGAATTACAATGGGAATAAGTCGCTTGCAGATCTGCTGGAAGAAGACATTGTTTCAGTAATGGATTTCGTGGATCTGCCAAGCACAAATTAGGTCAGCATTTCCCAGCCAGTGTGCCTCCAGCTGTTGCATAACTACAACTCCCAGCAAGCCCGGATCTATACAATACTAGTCGCATTCAGTGGCATTCTGAAGCCAGCATAAATGTTGCCTAGGCACCAGTTCACACTACACCCACAGGCTTATATACGGTTTCTTTACCTGGACATGTCATAGAAAGCAGAGAAGGGTTAAATTTCACCATGTGAATCCATGGAAGCCAAGGTGTAACGAGCTCTGCCCAGTATTTGGGAGCAAGATCCGCAGTAATCATATGGATTCCCCTATATGGCCACCAGGAACCGCAGCATTTCAGCCCCAGTGCACACCTGGGAATTAGGTTCTCATGACTAAGCACAAGATCATCATGACGAAGCCTTATTACTAAAGAAAGAAGCTGGCAGTCTGGGTGGGTCACTACTCTCTGAAGCTGTGCCAACAATGCCAGCTCTGCATATGCCAGCCTTTCCCCCAGACGATAGGAGTGCCACCTAGTCTTCAGTAATTACCAGGCGCTAGAAAACCTTCGTGCCAAGTCTCCACATACTGGCAGCTCTACAGCTGCGGGCACACGTACCTTAGTATCCCCTCACAGAGCTGCGGGCACACGTACCTTAGTATCCCCTCACAGAGCTGCGGGCACACGTACCTTAGTATCCCCTCACAGAGCTGCGGGCACACGTACCTTAGTATCCCCTCACAGAGCTGCGGGCACACGTACCTTAGTATCCCCTCACAGAGCTGCGGGCACACGTACCTTAGTATCCCCTCACAGAGCTGCGGGCACACGTACCTTAGTATCCCCTTACAGAGCTGCGGGCACACGTACCTTAGTTTCCCCTCACAGAGCTGCTGGCTACAGTCCCGGGGAGCGGGCTGGACGAGCTGCACACTGAGGGCCTCTCCATCCCGTCAGACCGTCAAAGCACAAGCGCTCACCTCCGGCTACCGAGCCAACTCCCCCACCACGAATCTCTCTCATTGTTAAAGAAGCCGGTGTTCCGTCCCACTCCGCGCTTCACGTGAACTAGTTTACTCAGCCAATCACAGCGGCTCAGGCGCCGGCCGCCAGCCAATAGGGAGACAGAATGCACGCATTGGGCGCCACGTGAACGTCTGTGGATCGTAGAGCGGCCAGAGCTAGATAGGGTACAGAGGTGCGTGCTGTGGAGGAGGGGGCTCAGGGTGACGGATCCAGACATGTGCGGAGTTCACTTAAGACAAGCTATTAATGTGCATGAGGTGACCGCTCGTCACTAGGTCACCACAATTTACTACAACTCTGAGCAAATTTCTGGAAGCTGCCGGGTCGCATGGCCAATGTCCAGATGTAAGGAAATGCCCACAGACTTCTGCTAGATATCCCGTCCTCAAATACCTAGTACTGTAAAGGGCAACACACTGGCCCGCGTTTATCATTGTAGTGTGAAGCATTTTTCTAAAACCTTTTTTTGTGTGTGCTGGTATTGTGTAGGAGCACCACATTTATTAAATGGTCACAGAGCATTTTATAAATTTTGTGCAGGTCACGTGTTCTGAAATTTCTCCACATTCACCAAAAAGCTAAGCTAGGTCTGGGCTAGTGTCGTTTTAGAGACTTTTCAGTGGCTTTGCGCCTTTTTTGCGCATTTTTACATAAAGGCACAGTTCATAACCTGTTCAGGACCCATGTCGTACCAGTACGTCATGGGACCCTGGTAGTTAAAGACCCATGACGTACACGTACGGATGTGGGAATTTCGTTCCCCGCCGCGTGTGACTGCTGATATCTATCAGCAGGTACCCCGCGCAAATGCCCAGGGGGGTCATCAGACCCCCTCCCCCCCCATGTTGGGGATCGCGACAAATCGCTGGTGAATTCACACCGGCGATTTGCGCGATTACTGGTCTATGGTGACCCAGAATATAAGGGGGATTGCGGTTGTCCAAAGACACCCACGATCCCCCTGAAGGGATAGGAGTGAGGTGGCAGGGGTGCCACCCCTCTTATCCCTGCTATTGGTTGTACAGACGCAACGACCAATAGCAGATCAGGGGCGGGGGAGTTTACTTTTGGTTTCCCCGTTCTGCCCACCCCGCAGGGGCAGAACAGGAAAACCGACAGGGACCAGCGCCGAAGGTCACTTACCGATCTGCGGAGGGATCGGCCGGCAACGATGTCATGCGGCTGGCTCCCTGGATCCTACAGAAGCCGGTGAGTTGCCTAGCAACATCTGGAGGGCTACAGTTTGAGACCACTATACAGTGATCTCTAAACTGTAGCCCTCCAGATGTTGCAAACTACAACTACCAGCATGCCCAGACAGTTGTTTGGGCATGCTGGGATTTGTAGTTTTGAAACAGCTGGAGGTCTACAGTTTAGAGACCACTGCACAGTGATTTCCAAACTGTAGCCCTCTAGATCTTGCAAAACTACAACTCCTAGCATGCCCACACAGCAGTTTGCTGTCTGTGCATGCTGGGATTTGTAGTTATGCAACGGCAAATCATTGATCTGCAACGGCTTCTGCCCCGCCGGCCCTAAAAAATCGATATCAGTCGATCCCTAGTTACAAATTATGGGGGGCATTTTCTCCTATAACATTTTGGGGAATTCTAGCATTTTGGTGAAAAAAAAAAAATCATTTACACATCAAAATTTAACGAAAAGTCGTCAAACACCTGTGGGGTGTTAAGGCTCACTGTACCCCTTGTTATGTTCCTTGAGGGGTGTAGTTTCCAAAATAGTATGCCATGTGTTGTTTATTTATTTATTTTTTTTTTTTTGCTGTTGTACAACCATAGGGGCTTCTTAAATGTGACATGCCCTTAAAAACCATTTCAGAAAAACTCACTCTCCAAAATCCCATTGTCGCTCCTTCCCTTCTGAGCCCTCTACTGCGCCCGCCGAACACTTAACATACACATATGAGGTATTTTCTTACTCGAGAGAAATTGGGTTACACATTTTAGGAAGATTTCTCTCCTTTTACCCCTTGTAAAAATTCAATAACTGGGTCTACAAGAACATGCCACTGTTAAAAATGAAGATTTTGAATTTTCTCCTTCAATTTTCTGTGAAACACCTAAAGGGTTAACAAACCTTTTGAATGTCAGTTTGAATACTTTGAGGGGTGCAGTTTTTATAATGGGGTCATTTATGGGGTATTTCTAAAATGAAGGCCCTTCAAATCCACTTCAAAACTGAACTGGTTCCTGAAAAATTTTGATTTTGAAAATTTTGTGAAAAATTGGAAAATTGCTGCTGAACTTTGAAGCCCTCTGATGTCTTCCAAAAGTAAAAACATGGCAACTTTATGATGCAAACATAAAGTAGACATATTGTATATGTGAATCAATATATAATTTATTTGGAATATTCATTTTCCTTACAAGCAGAGAGCTTCAAAGTTAAAAGAAAATGCAAAATTTTCTATTTTTTCATAAAATTTTTGAATTATGCAAGTATCGACAACATTTTACCACTACCATAAAGTAGAATATGTCACTAAAAAACATTCTCGGAATCAGAATGAAAGGTAAAAGCATCCCAGACTTAAAGTGACAGTGGTCAGATGTGCAAAAAATGGCCGGGTCCTTAAGGGGATAAAACTAGAGGTGCACCGAAATGGAAATTTCAGAATTTCAGAACCGAAACAAAACCGAAAAAAAAAAAAAGGCCGTCCGAAACCGAAAATGACTTCTCCCCGTCTTAGGCAGCTCCCCCACATTAATAGGCAGCTCCCCCACAATAGTAGGCAGCTCCCCCACAATAGGTCAGCATTTCCCCCACAATAGTAGGCAGTTCCCCCACAATAGTAGGCAGCTCCCCCCAACAATATTAGGCAGCTCCCCCCCACATTAGGTCAGCAGTTCCCCCACAATAGTAGGCAGTTCCCCCACAATATTAGGCAGCTCCCCACAACAATATTAGGCAGCTCCCCACAACAATATTAGGCAGCTCCCCACAACAATATTAGGCAGCTCCCCCCAACAATATTAGCAGCTCCCCCCACATTTGTAGGCAGCTCCCCCCCCCCACAATATTAGGCAGCTCCCTCCAACAATATTAGGCAGCTCCCCCCAACAATATTAGGCAGCTCCCCCCACATTTGTAGGCAGCTCCCCCCCCCCCACAATATTAGGCAGCTCCCTCCAACAATATTAGGCAGCTCCCCCAACAATATTAGGCAGCTCCCCCCCACAATATTAGGCAGCTCCCCCCACAATATTAGGCAGCTCCCCCACATTTGTAGGCAGCTCCCCCCCAACAATATTAGGCAGCTCCCCCCCACATTTGTAGGCAGCTGCCCCCCAACAATATTAGGCAGCTCCCCCCCTCCCCGAAACAGCTATTTTCAGCCGATATGTATCGGCCGCCGATATATCGGTGCATCCCTAGATAAAACCCTTCCATATCATGTGTATTGCCAAAATCAGTGGATTACAACTCAAAATCAGCAGAAATGTGTAAACCAAAAGGCGCAAATAAACCCTGCTTGCGCTTTTTTGCCCCTTTTCTAGACACAAAAAAATTTCTAAAGACAATGATAAATGTCGGCCATTGAGAGGAATTCATTAATTGTTGTCTATTATGTGTACTATTTTAGAGTTGAAAATTCATGTTTGATTTTTACCTTCCTGTGCCAAATTCATCAAAAGTCACTTGATGAATTTGGTGCACGGGAACATTACCTCAGAGTCCTCTTACATTTCCTATCTGTTTTGTCCGGCATATAAAGGTTAAACTCAAAAAATTAGAATATCGCGCAAAAGTTCATTTATTTCAGTAATGCGACTTAAAAGGTGAAACTAATATATGAGAGAGACTCATTACATGCGAAGCAAGATAGTTCAAGCCGTGACTTGTCGTAATTGTGATGATTATGGCTTAAGGCTCATGAAAACCCCAAAGCCACAATATATTATATAATTTGGGGAGTCATCTGCTGCTGTTGGTCCACTATGCTTCATTAAGTCCAGGGTCAACGCATCCGTCTACCAGGAGATTTTGGAGCACTTCATGCTTCCATCCACAGACGAGTTGCATTACTGAAATAAATATAACTTTTAGATGATAATAACATTTTTTTAGTTTCACCTGTATGAGGCAGGGTAAGAAATCACTCATGGTCTGCCATATATCTTAAATTTTTTTAGCCTTTTAGAAACCCCTTAAAGGGAACTATCATCATATTACCCTATATAACTCTGGGCAAAGCATTATATAGGGTAAAATCTTTATCCTCACCATCACTGGGGGACATTCCTGCCTGCGGGGAAGGTGAGGATATGAACCTACAAACTAGTCCCCACCGGCCCAGTTAGTAGTCCCCTGGGTGGGGAGCTCCTCCTACCTAGTCCTGTTACTTCGGCCAGCAGTGACTCCCCCTCGGCTTGATTGATGGACCACGTCATCGCTCTGTTCCGTCTGTTTAGTGAGCAGAGCGATGAAGTGGCCCGTCAATCAAGCCGACGGGGCGTCGCTGCCGGCAGAAGTAACGGGACTAGGTGAGAGGAGCTCCCCGCCCAGGGGACTACTTACGGGCGTGGTGGTGGATAGTTTATAAGTTTATATACTCTCCGTCCATGGGGGCAGGAGCATCCCCCGGGGATGGTGAGGATAAAGATTTTACTCTATATTATGCTTTGCCAAGTGTTATATAGGTTAAAATCTGATGATTTGTTCCCTTTAACCCGATAACGACCAAGGACGAGTATAGACGTCCAGGTTGGCGGGCGTTCCCGCACCTGGACGTCTATACTCGTCCATTCTTCTCGTGGGTGCTGCCCAGTGCACCCACGAGATCGCGGCAGGGACTCGGCTGTATCACACAGTCGGGACCCTGCTGCACTGCCAGAACCGAAGTAAACTTCGGTCCCAGCAGTTTTAACCCTTACAGCCGCGGACGGAAGTGACTGCGGGCTGTAAGTGTTATGACAGAGGGAGGGAGCTCCCTCTGTCACTCCTGCAGCACCCCGCATCGCGATCGCGGGGTGCTGTGTGTGTCCGCGGCTGGCCGGGACTTGCCGCACTGCCGGGAGTGAAGTTCACTCCCGGCAGTTTAACCCTTACAGCCGCGGTCAGAAGTGACCGCGCGCTGTAAGGAGTTCTGACAGAGGGAGGGGGCTCCCTCTGTCTCCTCTGCAGCACCCCGCAGCGCGATCGCGGGGTGCTGCTGCATACCAGGGCAGCCGGGGGTCCTACAAAGACCCCCAGGTCTGCCCTGGGTATTGCCTGAAAGGACGTGCCAGAGGCACGTCCTAATATGCTGCCTGCTAGTGAAAACTGGCAGGCAGCATATAATTGCAATGCTTTGGAATACTAAGTATTCCAAAGCATTAAAAAGTGTAAAAATAAAAAAATAAATAAAATAAAAGTGTAAAAATAAATAAAAATGTAATAAAAGTGTAAAAAAATAAATAAATAAAAAATGAAAAATAAAATAAATTATATATATATATATATATATATATATATATTAAAAATACATTTATTAAATGAATCTAATTAAAAAAAAAGCATAATGTGTAGGATCGCATTGGCGGACATCCCCAGCATGTAATATGCTGCGGATGTCCGCCACGTGATACTACACATTATGCAGCAGTCACGGTAATGAGCTCCCTGCTGCAGCTGGGTAGCTTTGTGTGTCCACTCATAGCGGTGGATTTCCCGCCAGCAGTCATGAGCGGACACACTGTGCTACCCAGCCGCAGCAGTGATGGATATATTCGCCATGAGCGGGTGCTTATTCCCACAACATGGCGGATATATCCATCAGGAGCCTTAACTGTCACAGACAGACGCGTTATACTGCCAGCCGACCAAGGACCAATCAGAGTGGTCCCTGGTGCAGCCAATAACTTGTAGGAGTGCGGTATATAAATGGGGTCACTTGTGGGGGTGGGGGTACTGTTCTGCCCTGAAAGCCAAATGGCGCTCCTCTCCTTCTGAGTCCTACCACGCGGCCAAGGAACCATATATGGCCAAAGCGGGGGTATTTCCGAACATGGGACAAGCAGCTAAATAAAATATAGGGTGCATTTCTTTCAATATCAGAAGTGATGTACAAAAAATATGGACCCCAAATGATGCATTTGTGAAAAATTGCAAATTTCGAATTTTTAACACTGACTTTGTAATAATTCCTGCCAAAAAACTATGGTGTTAAAATACTCACTGTACCCCCTAGCGAATACCTTAAGGGGTCTAGTTTTTAAAATGGGGTCATTTGGGGGGGGTGTTCCTATGTTCTACTACCTTTTAATTTCTGCAAACCTTGCATAGCACACAAAAAAAGATGTACTTTTCAAATTTTCAAAATTTTCAAAATTTCAAGTTAAATTGTTAGGCTTCTAACTAATTTAAAATGTTAATTAAAAACAAAAAAAATGACGTCAAAATAAAGTAGACATCTGAAAGTATAAGTTTCATAAACTTTGGTCAGTATGTATAAATATATGCACCCTATTAGTGTTAAAATAGCAAAAAATCGTAATTTTTTGTAAAAATTTCATGATTTTTTGCATTATAAAAAAAAACTACAAATGATATCGGCTTACTTTTACTATGTACATGAAGGACAACTTGTGACAAAAAAACAATGTCAGAATTATCGTGATTGGCAAAACGTTACTAGAGTTATTCTCTAATAAAGACAGACATCCCCGATTTGAAAAAACAGGCCTGGTCTTTCAGGGGCGTACAGGTTTATTTGTATTGGTCCTTAAGGGGTTAAATGGGCACCGTCAGATATAAAAACCTTTGATGTGTTGTAAAGCATGCAAAACCAATAGGTTTTGCAATTGCTTTCATTAAACCCTTCAGGACCCATGACGTACATGTAGAGACCGGAATGGCATAACTGCTGAAATAGTTCACCAGGCATGCCATGCAAACGCCGAAGGGGGTCCCGGGACCCCCACATGTCGGCGATCGCAGCAGAGCACTCACGAATTCACGTGAGCGATCTGCTGCGATTCCGGTCATTCGGGTCACTTGCGACCCGATGACCTGGAAAACGAAGGTGATCAGTGGTGTACGATACACCGCCAATCACCTTCGGTTGCTGGGAGCGGTGACAATACTGTCACCGCCCCAGCAACGCTGCTATTGGCCGGCGATCGTCCGGCCAATAGCAGCGTGGCAGAGGAGGGGTTAACTGTCCCCTCACGCAGCTCTGCCCGCTTGCTGAGTTTAGTCAGCGGGCAGAGGTGCCAGAAGAGGACCAGGACCCCCCCTCTGTGCTCCGAAGCCCCCTCATCCACGGCGATTGCCCCCCTAGTGCAGGGACAGTGTTCTTTCAGGGAAAGGTAGGTGTAAAATAAAAGTGAAAGTATAAAATAAAAGTGAAAGTATAAAAATAAAAAAATCCCCCCCCCACCTGACCCCCTAATAGTCCTTTAGGGTCCTGTGATCAGTGTCACCAGGGACCTATTAGGGGTTCAGGGCGCTGCATGTGCCACCCCTTTTTTGGGCCGCAGTGTTTTTTTTTCCTTCCCATTATAACGGTGTGTGAGGGATAATCACACACCATTATATAAAGTAGTACACCAAGCACCACACTACATACTTCACCCCCCCCCCCCCCCGCACACACCCCCTCCCCCCGTCACCGCTCCCCTCCCCCCGCCACCGTAGAAAAAAGGCAATGGCTCGCCGGGCATTTTCGGCAGCGGAGGCTTACGCTTTTTTAGGCTCCGACTCCGAATCTGCCAGTGAGGACGAGGTAGATCCTACTTTTTTGTGTTCTTCCTCATCCTCCTCATCATCTAGTAGTAATGATGAGTCCCCTGTACGGCAGCGGAGACGCCGCCTGGCGAGGCCAATGCACCCCCCATGAAAGTAACCCAGTGGCCGACACTAGTACGAGTGGCAATGCCGCTCGTAATAGGAGTCCGGCCCCCCAGACAAGTGCATCGGAGCCCCCTTCCGATGACCCTGTCTGGAGCCCCCCAGAGGGTTATCAGCCACGGATTCCTGAGTTTGCTGGCTTCACTGATCTAGACTTTTTAAAGTTTTTTTTCAGTGACAGCCTGGTCAATCACATGGTGGAGCAAACTAACTTGTATGTCCAGCAGTTCTTTGCCCTCCACCCCGAATCGTTTTTGACCAGGTCCAATGAATGGCGCGCCATAGATGCAGCGGAAATGAGGACATTTTGGAGCCTCTCGCTGCATATGAACCTGGTCAAAAAAACAAGTGCTCGTCATTATTGGAGCAGGGACGACCTCTATCAGACTCCGCTTTACAGTATGGCGATGACACGGAAGCGATTCGAGGCCATTCGGAAATGCCTGCATTATGCAGATAATGCGGCATGTCCGCCCCGAGATGATCCCACCTATGACCGGCTTTACAAAGTGAGGCCGGTCATCGATCACTTTGGGGCCAAATTTTTGAAGGCCTACGTACAGCTCACGGACCTCTCGGTAGATGAGTCTCTCATCAGTTGTAAGGGGAGACTAATCTTCCGCCAGTATATTCCCTCGAAGCGGGCGCGGTATGGCGTGAAACTCTACAAACTCTGCGAGAGTACCTCCGGGTACACTTGCAAGTTTAGAGTATATGAGGGACGAGATTCTTGTATTGAACCCCCAGAATATCCACCCACTCTGGGTGTTAGCGGGAAACTCGTTTGGGACCTTATGCACCCATTGCTGGATAAGGGTTTCCACGTGTACGTGTATCATGTTCAAATCCCTTTCCGCCAGATCCACGTCCGCTTGTGGGACCGTGCGGAAGAACCAGAGAGGCCTCCCTCTAAATTTGGTCCAGACTCCTATCCCCAAGGGTGAGTCCCCTGCCCTAACCCATGATAACCTGTTGTTGGGGAAGTATAAGGATAAGAGGGATGTCCTTATACTCACCACTATTCATGGGAATGGCAGCACCCCTGTCCCTGTGCGAGGTACCGTGGGACCGGTCCTCAAGCCCGATTGTATTCTGGACTACAATCGGTATATGGGGGGAGTTGATCTCTCAGATCAAGTCCTCAAGCCATATAACGCCATGCGGAAAACACGGGCATGGTACAAAAAAGTTACGTTCTACTTGGTACAGGTTGCCATGTACAACGCTTTTGTACTATCCCAGTACGCTGGCAACACAGGGATATTCCTCTAGTACCAAGAAGAAGTCCTAAGGTTCCTGATCTTTGCTGACCGGGAAAGATCAGGCCGGACTTCCGAAGGGTCTGGAGTTATAGGCGCCAGGATCGTCCAGGTGACGATCCCAGAAAAGATGCAGAGTGTGTCACAGGAAGGGGATACGGAAGGACACCACCACTCAGTGTGACACTTGCCCAGATAATACGGGCCTCTGCATAAAAAACTGCTTCAGAGTATCACACTTCCATGGAGCGCTAAATTTTCCCTTTTCATTTGAATTTGCCATAATTTGACCAATGTACCAAGTACATTCAAAATTTTAACCCCCATTAACCACTAAATTGCCCAAAAAAACCTGGAAAAAAAAAAAAACCTGATATGACCCATATTTTTTCAGAAATGGGTCATAGGTCACTGAGTCACTATCATCGGGGACTTTTTATGTTGCCTCAAATGCGCAGCGCTCTCTCTCCACCTGAGCGGGTGCGCATTTGAGGCAACAGGTTAGGGACGGCCACACACATCACATTCCCAGAATGATGATTCAGAGCATAGGGTTTGGGGCGGGCATATTTTTTTTTGTTTTGGCTATGCTCTGGGTCATCATTCTGGGAACATATCCTGTTTTATTATTATTTATAATTTTCTGGCCCACTGTACCCCATATTACGGCCTCTGTACCCCACCTGTCGACCCCAGTTACGGCCCGTTGTCCCCCAAGTGTTCCCCTATTTTAGGGCTCAGTGCTCCCCCATTAACAGTCCTTGAGGGGGGGTCCCACATCCTGGCTCCATGTGAAGCTCAAGGCCCCTGACTGACCTCACGCCATAATAAGACCTGGTGTGCACCCGCTTAGCTGCTGTCATAAAAAAAAAAAGGTATGTCCTTACTGCACAGAAATGTATTTACAAATTGTGGGGTCTCTTTTCTGCTATTAACCCTTGTAAAAATGTAACATTTGGGGGAAAACCAACATTTTAGTGAAAAAAAAAATATTTTTTACATATGCAAAAGTCGTGAAACCCCTGTGGGGTATTAAGGCTTACTTTATTCCTTGTTATATTCCCCAAGGGGTCTAGTTTCCAAAATGGTATGCCATGTGTTTTTTTTTTTTTTTGCTGTCCTGGCACCATAGGGGATTTCATAATGCGACATGTCCCCCACATTTCTGCAAAGTTGGCAAATGTGACTCCTTCTCTTCTGAGCATTGTAGCGCTCCTGCAGTTCCTTTTAACGGCCACTTATGGGGTACTTCCATACTCAGAAGAAATGGGGTTACAAATTTTGGGGGGTATTTTCTGTTATTAACCCTTGCAAAAATGTGAAATTGGGGGGGGGGGGGGGGGGGAAACACACATTTTTACATATGCAAAAGTCGTGAAACCCCTGTGGGGTATTAAGGCTCACTTTATTCCTTGTTACGTTCCTCAAGGGGTCTAGTTTCCAAAATGGTATGCCATGTGTTTTTTTTTTTTTTGCTGTCCTGGCACCATAGGGGTGTCACGATTCGGCAGGCTGGAGGTGGATCCTCTGTGCCAGAGAGGGATTGGCGTGGACCGTGTCGGTGGACCGGTTCTAAGTTGCTACTGGTTTTCACCAGAGCCCACCGCAAAGCGGGATGGTCTTGCAGCGGCGGTAGCAACCAAGTCGTATCCACCGGCAACGGCTCAACCTCTCTGACTGCTGAGATAGGCGCGGTACAAGGGAGTAGATAAGAGCAGGGTCGGACGTAGCAGAAGGTCAGGGCAGGCAGCAAGGATCATAGTCAGGGGCAACGGCAGGAGGTCTGGAACACAGGCTTCAAACACACAAGGAAACGCTTTCACTGGCACAATGGCAACAAGATCCAGCAAGGAAGTGCAGGGGAAGTGAGGTATAAATAGGGAAGTGCACAGGTGAAGGTACTGATAAAACCCATGCGCCAATCAGTGGCGCACCGTCCCTTTAAATCGCAAAGACCCGGCGCGCGCGCGCCCTAGGGAGCGGGGCCGCGTGCGCCGGGACAGCACAGACGGGGAACGAGTCTGGTAAGTGGGTCGGGATGCGCATCGCGAGCGGGCGCGTCCCGCATCGCGAATCGCATCCCGGCTGGGGACAGGTCTGACCGGGGCGCTGCGAACAGCGCTCCGGGGAGAAGCAGGGACCCGGAGCGCTCGGCGTAGCAAGGGGCTTCCTAAATGCAACATGCCCCCCGAGCAAAATTTCCTCTCAAAAAGCCAAATTGACTCCTTCTCTTCTGAGCATTGTAGTTCGCCCGTAGTGCACTTCAGGTCAACTTATGGGGTACCTCCATACTCAGAAGAGATGGGGTTACAAATTTTGGGGGGTATTTTCTGCTATTAACCCTTGCAAAAATTTGAAATTTGGGGGGAAACACATTTTAGTGAACATTTTTAAATTTTTTTTACATATGCAAAAGTCGTGAAACCCCTGTCCGGTATTAAGGCTCACTTTATTCCTTGTTACGTTCCTCAAGGGGTCTAGTTTCCAAAATGGTATGCCATGTGGTTTTTTTTTTCTGTCCTGGCACCATAGGGGCTTCCTAAATGCAACATGTCCCCCCGAGCAAAATTTTCTCTCAAAAAGCCAAATATGACTCCTTCTCTTCTGAGCATTGTAGTTCGCCCGTAGTGCACTTCAGGTCAACTTATGGGGTACCTCCATACTCAGAAGAGATGGGGTTACAAATTTTGGGGGGTATTTTCTGCTATTAACCCTTGCAAAAATTTGAAATTTGGGGGGAAAACACAAATTTTAGTGACATTTTTTTTTTTTTTAACATATGCAAAAGACGTAAAACCCCTGTGGGGTATTAAGGCTCACTTAATTCCTTGTTACGTTCCTCAAGGGGTCTAGTTTCCAAAATGGTATGCCATGTGTTTTTTTTTTGCTGTCCTGGCACCATAGGGGCTTCCTAAATGCGACATGCACCCCGAGCAAAATTTGCTCTCAAAAAGCCAAATATGACTCCTCTTCTGAGCATTGTAGTTTGCCCGTAGTACACATCAGGTCAACTTAAGGGGTACCTTCATACTCAGAAGAGATGGGGTTACAAATTTTGGGGGGATTTTCTGCTATTAACCCTTGCAAATATGTGAAATTTGGGGGGAACACACATTTTAGTGTGCCATGTGTTTTTTTTTTTTTTTTTTTTGCTTTCCTGGCACCATAGGGGCTTCCTAAATGCAACATACCCCCCAAAAACCATTTCAGAAAAACGTACTCTCCAAAATCCCCTTGTCGCTCCTTCCCTTCTGAGCCCTCTACTGCGCCCACCGAACAATTTACATAGACATATGAGGTATGTGCTTACTCGAGAGAAATTGGGCTAAAAATATAAGTATACATTTTCTCCTTTTACCCCTTGTAAAAATTCAAAAATTGGGTCTACAAGAACATGCGAGTGTAAAAAATGAAGATTGTGAATTTTCTCCTTCACTTTGCTGCTATTCCTGTGAAACACCTAAAGGGTTAACACACTTACTGAATGTCATTTTGAATACGTTGGGTGGTGCAGTTTTTATAATGGGGTCATTTTTGGGGTATTTCTAATATGAAGATCCTTCAAATCCACTTCAAACCTGAACTGGTCCCTGAAAAATAGGGAGTTTAAAATTTTGGGAAAAATTGGAAAATTGCTGCAGAACTTTGAAGCCCTCTGGTGTCTTCTAAAAGTAAAAACACTTTAATTTTATGATGCAAACATAAAGTAGACATATTGTATATGTGAATAAAAAAAATGTGGAATATTTGGAATATTCATTTTCCTTACAAGCAGAGAGCTTCAAAGTTAGAAAAATGCTAAATTTTCAAAATTTTCATCAAATTTTGGGATTTTTCACAAAGAAAGGATGCAAGTTACCACAAAATGTTACCACTATGTTAAAGTAGAATATGTCACGAAAAAACAGTCTCGGAATCAGAATGATAAGTAAAAGCATCCCAGAGTTATTAATGTTTAAAGTGACAGTGGTCAGATATTCAAAAAATGTCCGGGTCCTAAGGTGTAAAATGGCTGGGTCCTTAACCCCTTAAGGACACATGACGTACTGGAACGTCATGTGTCCACTCCCGATCTATAACGCGGGGCCACGGCGTGGCCCCGCGTCATAGCGGGTCGGGCCCGGCCTCTAACAACGGCCGGGACCCGTGGCTAATAGCGCGCGGCATTGATCGCTGTGCCGCGCGCTATTAACCCTTTAGACGCGGCGTTCAAAGTTGAACGCCGCGTCTAAAGTGAAACCGAAAGCATCCCGGCTAGCTCAGTCGGGGCTGTTCGGGATAGCCGCGGCTAATCGCGGCATCCCGAACAGCTGACAGGACAGCGGGAGGGCCCCTTCCTGCCTCCTCGCTGTCCGATCGCCGAATGACTGCTCAGTGCCTGAGATCCAGGCATGAGCAGTCATCCGGCAGAATCGTTGATCACTGGTTTCTTATGAGAAACCAGTGATCAACATAGAAGATCAGTGTGTGCAGTGTTATAGGTCCCTATGGGACCTATAACACTGCAAAAAAAAAGTGAAAAAAAAAAGTGAATAAAGATCATTTAACTCCTCCCCTATTAAAAGTTTGAATCACCCCCCTTTTCCAATAAAAAAAAAAACACAGTGTAAATAAAAATAAACATATGTGGTATCACCGCGTGCGGAAATGTCCGAATTATAAAAATATATCATTAATTAAACCGCTCGGTCAATGGCGTGCGCGCAAAAAAATTCCAAAGTCCAAAATAGTGCATTTTTGGTCACTTTTTATATCATTTAAAAATGAATAAAAAGTGATCAATAAGTCCTATCAATGCAAAAATGGTACCGTTAAAAACTTCAGATCACGGCGCAAAAAATGAGCCCTCATACCGCCCCATACACGGAAAAATAAAAAAGTTATAGGGGTCAGAAGATGACAATTTTAAACGTATTAATTTTCCTGCATGTAGTTATGATTTTTTCCAGAAGTCCGACAAAATCAAACCTATATAAGTAGGGTATCATTTTAATCGTATGGACCTACAGAATACATATCAGGTGTCATTTTTACCGAAAAATGTACTACGTAGAAACGGAAGCCCCCAAAAGTTACAAAACAGCGTTTTTTTTTTCAATTTTGTCGCACAATGATTTTTTTTCCCGCTTCACCATAGATTTTTGGGCAAAATGACTGACGTCATTACAAAGTAGAATTGGTGGCGCAAAAAATAAGCCATCATATGGATTTTTAGGTGTAAATTTGAAAGAGTTATGATTTTTTAAAGGCAAGGAGCAAAAAACGAAAATGCAAAAACGGAAAAACCTCCGGTCCTTAAGGGGTTAAAGAGTACCTGTCATCATCTAAACTTTCCCTGATCTCCCTTCCCATCTGTCCCTTTCTCTAACTATGCCTATCCCTGTGTTTATTGCGGTTTAAAACGCTGTGGAAATACCTTTTTTTATCCCTCTTTATTAGCTCAGGAACAGTCTTTCTGAGGGGTGGAAGGAGGCGGGTCCCGACAGGCATGATGTCACATGAAGCTTGGCTGGGACTCTGCTTCTGCCAGTCTTCCTGTATGCTGCTCTCCCTCTGCAGCAGTGTTTCCCAACCAGGGTACCTCCAGCTGTTGCAAAACTACAACTCCCAGCATGCCCAGGCAGCCAACAACTGTCCGGGCATGCTGGGAGTTGTAGTTTTGCAACAGCTGGAGGCACCCTGGTTGGGAAACACTGCTCTGCAGTGTGCATACAGACTAAGTACAGGGAAGGGACGGCAGCCTGTCTCTCTCTCTCCTGTGTCTCTCTGCACTAAAAAGTCAATGCTGAGAACCAGGGGCTGAGGGAGCAATTACAGAGGCAGTGATTAAGAAGAATGTCAGGGGGGGGGGGGTAGGGGGGGCACAGAGCAGGGAGTGCAGTGAGATAATACAATGTATAAGATAACGTGTGGTGAGGGGCAGGGAGAACACAGAGCAGGGGGGAGGGGGAGGTGACTGGCTGTTATATGAGAGGCATGTGCAGGCTTGTAGCTCACAGTACTGAACTTCCGGTGGAAGGACCAGAGCCCTTCAGCATTAGTCCTAAAAGCTGTACACTTACTATGAAAAACATAGGATGCTGCTTGCAGACCAGGCATAGAAGAGTGACCCCTAGTGGCCAAAAGTATAAAATGAAAAAACTGGTATAAATATTAATATTTTTTAATGAAGATATATTACAATAACTCTTCATTAATGATTATGGCCACTAGGGGTCTCTCTTCTATGCCTGGTCTGCAGACAGCTTCCTATGCTTTTCATTGTAAGTGTACAGCTTTTAGGACTAATGCTGAAAGGGCACTGGTCCTTCCACAGGAAGTTCAGTACTCTCAGCTCAGGACTCACTCCCAGCCTGGAGCAGCACTGTGAGCTACAAGCAAATGTCGGGGGGGGGGGGGGGGGGGAGGGGTACAGAGCAGGGAGTGCTGCTCTGTGCCTGCCCCCCCCCCCCCCCCCCCCCCCCCGACATTCAATTACTGCCTCTGTAATTGCCCCCACCGTCCCTGGTTCTCAGCATTGACTTTTTAGTGCAGAGAGACACAGGAGAGAGAGAGACAGAGGCTGCCGTCCTTCCCCTGTACTTAGTCTGTATGCACACTGCAGAGTGTACTGCAGCTGTTGGCTGTCTGGGCATGCTTGGAGTTGTAGCTTTGCAACAGCTGGAGGTACCCTGGTTGGGAAACACTGCTGCAGAAGGAGAGCAGCATACAGGAAGACTGGCAGAAGCAGAGTCCCGGCCAGGCTTTATGTGACATCATGCCTGCCGGGACCACCCCTCAGAAAGACAGTGCTCCTGAGCTAATGAAGAGGGATAAAAAAAGGTATTTCCACAGCGTTTTAAACCTCAATAAACACAGGGATAGGCATAGTTAGAGTAAGGGACAGATGGGAAGGGGGATCAGGGAAAGTTTAGTTGATGACAGGTACTCTTTAAGGGGTTAAAAAATTTCAGTATTTCATTCTGAAAAAGCAAGTCAAAGAACTGCCCCCTTGCCTCCTGGGATATATACTAGTTCTACTGTGTCCACTTGTCATCACTTATGTCATGGACCCACTTCATGATTGACAGGTCTGCAGGTCTAAAGCTGCCGCTTGCTGCTTGTGTGGAGAGAAGGGGGAAGGGGCAGAAGCACAGGCTCCCTCACTGTCTGCTGTGTGAAGAGAAAAAGGAGGGGGGGGGGAGGGGCAGAAGCACACTGCTGCCGTGACTGAGCAGGAGACAGAAGACTGAATGGAGGATTTTTTTTGTTTAAAAAGTAAGTGTCCCTGCATGTATATATACGTGTGTGTGGATATATATGTATGTGGATATATCTGTGAATATATGAAGTGACTGTGTGTGTGTGTTACAGGGGGACTACAATCATATACTTCCAGCTGTTGCAAAACTACAACTCCCAGCATGCCTGCACAGCCAAATGATGTGTGGGCATGCTGGGAGTTGTGGTTTTGCAAAAAGTGCAGGAACACAGCCTGCAGCAACACTGCTGAAACTCAGTTTTACCAATCATATGCCTCCAGCTGTTGCAAAACTACAACTAATAGGATGTGTGGGCATGCTGGGAGCTACAGTTTTACAAAAGCTGTAGGCACACAGTGTGTGTATGTGTGTGTATAGCATAAAACCAGAAAGGAAAGGGTTACCGCTCCCAGAGCAGTGAGGGAGGCGGACTGGTCATCACAGTGAGGACCTGCCCCCCTACTGTAAATGAAAGTACTTTCACTTTGCAATCACTCCAAGTAAATACTCAATACACTCAAAGTGAATTCTAAGAGAAATATAGGTCATAGACACATAAATATTACATGTACATGATCATGATGAGATCCTGAGCAACATATAACAGATTTGTTTGTTTTTGGGTGATCTGACAAGTACGCTTTAAGGACCAGGGATGTCCTTTACCTCCTCCCCAATTGCCATGCATGGTGGCAAATGCCAGACAGCCGTGATTAAAGGAGATGTCCGGTGCGGACTATTCCTATTCCATCCTGCCTGGGCTGCAAAAAAAGAGAAAACAAACTTTCACTTACCTTCCTACATTCCCCCGGAGCACCGCAACAGCTGATCGGTCGGCGGGGCTGCCTGCTTCTTACTTCCTTTAGCCTGGGACGTGACATGGCGCTTCATCCTATTACTGGCCGCAGCGATGTCCCGCCTCGGCCGGTGATAGGCTGTGACGTCTCGGGCTAAAGGAAGTAGGAAGCAGGCAGCCTGTCTGACCGATCAGCTGTTGCGGAGCTCTGGGGGAACATAGGAAGGTAAGTGAAAGTTTGTTTTCTCTTTTTTTGCAGCCCGGGAAGGATGGAATAGGAATAGTTCGTACCAGACATCTCCTTTAACCCTTTAGCCACCGCGATCACACTTGATCGTGGCATCTAAAAGTGCTGTAACTTTTCCTCACCTCCCTCCGGTATGCTCTTCACCTGCTCCTGAACTGTTATGTTCTGTTTTTAATGCCGGGCATTGGCTTTCGGCCGATGTCCGGCATTAACCCTTTAGACCCTGCAATCACACTTGATCAAGGTGGCTAAAATTGCGGATTTCACCTTGTAGGTAGTTCAGGGAAGCTGACCAGGACAAGTACGTTGAAAGTGCGGTGTCCTGATCAGCTTTAATAACTGAGTGAAGCCACTTTCCTGCCTCTCCTCAGTGTGATCTTCGCTCCTATGCTGCAGCTTGCCATTGCAGGCTGTAGCAAAGGAGCACTGATAACACTGATCTTTGCTGTTCTATTGAAAAGCATTTATCATTGTTAGCAAACAGTTGAATGTATGTCCTCTTCCCCTATACCAATTTAGACTGCTTTACAGGGCTGAAGTAAATGAGTTTGGGTTTGCATCTAAAAGACTACAGCTGCGACTTTCAGAGAAAATTCGCACATAATGAATCAGTGTCCACTGCATAAAACTAGTCTAAAGCACTGCAAATGGTGGCTCTCGTTCAAATATGATAACTATGGGCCATTATCCCTATTAGTAGGAGACTGTGCTACAGTGCACCCACTAACTGTTCCTGCTATAGACTGCTTCCGCAAACTGTTCCTGCTATAGTGCACCAGCAAACTGTCTCTGCTATAGAGTGCACCAGCAAACTGTTCCTGCTATAGAGTGCACCCAAAAACAAACTGTTCCTGCTATAGAGTGCACCCAAAAATAGTTCCTGCTATTGAGTGCACCCAAAAACTGTTCCTGCTAAAGAGTGCACCCACAAACTGTCCCTACTATAGATTGCACTCATAAACTGTCCCCACTATAAAGTGCACCCATAAACTGTCCCTTCTATAGAGTGCACACATGAACTGTCCCTTTCTATATAGTGTACCCACAAACTGTTCCTGCTATAGAGTGCACCCACAAACTGTTTCTGCTATAGAGTGCACCCACAAAGTGTCCCTACGGTAGAGTGCACCCACAGAGTGTCCCTTTGACAGAGTTCACCCACAGAGTGTCCCTACGACAGAGTGCACCCACAAACTGTCCCTACGACAGAGTGCACCCACAAACTGTCCCTACTATAGAGTGCACCCATAAACTGTCCCTTCTATAGAGCACACACATATAAACTTCCCATTTATATAGAGTGCACCCACAAACTGTTCCTACTATAGTGTGCACCCACAAACTGTTCTTACTATAGAGTGCACCCACAAACTGTCCCTACTCTAGAGTGCATATACAAATTGTTTCTACCATAGAGTGCACCAACAAACTGTTCCTACTATAGAGAGCTCCCACAAACTGTTCCGGCTATAGAGTGCCCCCACTAAGTGTCCTTACTATAGAGCGCACACACATATACTGTCCCTTTCTATAGAGTGCACCCACAAACTGTTCCTACTATCGAGTGCACCCACAAACTGTTCCTACTATAGTGTGTACCCACAAACTGTTCCTACTGTAGAGTGCACCCACAAAATGACCCTGCTATAGAGCGCACCCACAAACTGTCCCTACTATAGAGTGCACCCACAAACTGCCCCTGCTATAGAGTGCACCCATATTCTGTCAGTACTATAGAGAGCACCACAAACAGTCTCTGCAATAGATTGCACCCATGAACTGTCTCTACTTTAGAGTGCACCCATAAACTTTCCCGGTATAGAGTAAACCCACAAACTGTCCCCACTATAGCGCGCACCTATAAACTGTCATTACTATAGAGTGCACCCATAAACTGTCCCTACTATAGGCTACCCCCATAAACTGTCCCTGCTATAGACTACACACATAAAGTATTACTACTATAGAGTGCACCCATAAAATGTCCCTTCTAAAGAGTACACCCATAAACTGTCCCTACTATAGAGTGCACACATAAACTGTCCCTAATATAAAGTGCACCCACAATCTTTCTCTACTAGTGTGCACCTATAATCTATTTCTACTACAGAGTGCACCCATAAGGTGTCCCTTCTATAGAGTGCCACCATAAACTGTCCCTTCTATAGACTGCGCCTTTATAGTATCACTACTATAGAGTGCACTTATAAAGTGCCCCTTCAAAAGAGTGCACCCATAAACACCCTTACCTTCTTACTATAGCCTGCCTGCAGCAGAGAATGATGTGTGTGTGGCAGTGCACTTCTACTGTGAGGAGTACACTCATACTGTGATGGAGCACTATCACTCAGAGTTCACTTTTACTGTGTGGAGGCACTAAGTGGGAGCTTGTTACTGTGCAGATGCCACTAAAGAAGCACAAAGGAAAGCATGAAGAAAGTATGAGAAACCATCATCTGGAGCACTATTTGGGTTTTGGACCCTAAGGGTCTATTCACACGTACAGTATTCTGTGCAGATTTGATGCGCAGGATTAGAAGCTGTGCTCAGTCATTTAGTTTACATTGAAATCTGCGCAGAATACTGTACGTGTGAATAGACCCTGAGGGTATGTTCACACATACGTAGATTTGATGGACAGGATTTTCTGCTGCAGATTTCACTTTAAACTAAATGACTGAGCACAGCTTCTAATCGGCCGTTACAAATTCTGCGCATCGAATCTGCGCAGGATCCTCTATGTGTGAATGTACACTAAAGCATAGTTTTCAGTGCTTTAGGGTCTGAGTCAAAACTCGTATACATTAAGAAAACTATCTGACCAGGTAAGGCCAATATTGGCTGAGATTTATCAAACTATGTGAGAGTAACAGTGGAGAGATTTTCCCACAGCAAATAATCACCACTCAGCTTTTACTTTACCAGAGCTCGTTAGCTGAGTTGTGATTGATCGCTGTGGGAAAATCTCTCCACTTTTACTCTCACATAGTTTGATAAATTTGGACCAATGAGTAGAAATTGTCCTGTGAAACCGCTGTATGGTCTTTTCCTCCATGCTGCATCTCAGCTTCAGGGTCTTGGCAATCTTCTTATAGCCTAGGCCATCTTTGTGTAGACCAACAACTCTTTTTTTTTTCTGATCCTCAGAGAGTTCTTTTCCATAAGGAGCCATGTTGAACTTCCAGTAACCAGTACTAGAGAGTGTGAAAGCGATAACACTAAATTAAAGACACCCTCTTCCCATTAACACTGTTAGGTTCGACTCCAAAGGTCGAGACGTCTTCTGTCGGTGGATTCCGAATTAGTGCGTGGAAAGCTTGTAAGGGGCTGCAGTCACCCTACTTTCCTTCATTGTTTCAAGGACACATCTGTGGTAGAAAAAGCTAAAAGTTCTGCATCCTGCGTCCTTGAGGATAAGACACCAATCATAATTCAGGAATTATGTAGAAAAACAAAAATGATAGAATGCAGTCACTTAGACCTAGAATATGGAGTCTTTGAAAACAAAATGGAGTCTCCTCTACCCAATTCCATCAAGCACCTCATTGGATATTTCCACTCTTGTTGCTAAGGTTTAAAGGGGTATTCCAGTGAAAAAAACTTTTTTTTAAATTTCAACTGGCTCCAGAAAGTTACACAGATTTGTAAATTACTTGTATTAAAAAATCCTTATCCTTCCAATAATTATCAGCTGCTGAAGTTGAGTTGTTCTTTTCTGTCTGACAACAGTGATCTCTGCTTGTCTTGGGAACTGCACAAAGTAGAATAGGTTTGCTATGGGGATTTGCTTCTACTCTGGACAGTTCCCGAGACAGGTGTCAACAGAGAGCACGTAGAAAAGAACAACTCAACTTCAGCAGCTCATAAGGACTGAAAGGATTAAGATTTTTTTAATAGAAGTAATTTACAAATCTGTTTAACTTTCTGGAGCCAGTATATATATATATATATATATATATATATTTATATATATATATATATATATATAGACTGCGAAGAAGCTTTGTAAGCGATACATTTGTTGCCTGTGCTCTGCCTAAGCTGTCAATAAAGTTGGGAACCTAGACGTGTATATATTAACCTGTTAAGGACCCATGACGTACAGGTACGTCATGAGTCAGCTCCCGTTCTATAATGCGATCCAACGGTGTGGCCCCACGGCTTTTAGCTATTAACCCTTTAAACGCGGCGTTCAAAGTTGAAGGCCGCGTCTAAAGTGAAAGTACATAATTGCCGGTTAGCTCAGGGGGCTGTTCGGGATGTCCGCGGCAAAATCGCGGCATCCCGAACAGTTGTGAGACAGCAGGAGGGTCCCTTACCTTGCCTCCTGGTGTCTGATCGCCGAATGACTGCTCAGTGCCTGAGATCCAGGCATGAGCAGTCAAGCGGCAGAATCATTGATCAATAGTTTCCTATGCGAAACCATTGATCAATGTAAAAGATCAGTGTGTGCAGTGTTAAAGCCCTCTTTGGGAGCTATAAAATTGCAAAAAAAAAAAAGATGTAAATAAAAATAAACATATTTGGTATTGCCGTGTCCGGAAATGTCCGAATTATAAAAATATATTGTTAATTAAACCGCACGGTCAATGGCGTACGCGCAAAAAAATTCCAAAGTCCAAAATAGTGTATTTTTGGTCACTTTTTATATAATGAAAAAATGAAATGAATGGATGATAAATAAGTCCTATCAATGCAAAAATGGGACCACTAAAAACTTTACATCATGGCGAAAATAATGAGCCCTCATACCACCCCATAAGCGGAATAAAAAAGTTATAGGGGTCAGAAGATGACAATTTTAAACGTTTAAATTTTCCTGCATGTAGTTGTAGTGATTTTTTTCCAGAAGTACCACAAAATCAAACCTATATAAGTAGAGTATCATTTTAATCGTATGGACCTACAGAATAAAGAGAAGGTGTCATTTTACTGAAAAATTTACTGTGTAGAAACGGAAGCCCCCAAAATTTTTTGTCTCACAATTATTTTTTTTCCGTTTCGCCGTAGATTTTTGGGTAAAATGACTGATGTCATTACAAAGTAGAATTGATGGCGCAAAAAATAAGCCATCATATGGATTTTTAGGTGCAAAATTGAAAGAGTTATGATTTTTTAAAGGTAAGGAGGAAAATACGAAAATGCAAAAATGGAAAAACCCCGGGTCCTTAAGGGGTTAAAAAAAAGTTTTTTCCTGGATAACCCCTTTAAATATAATGGCTGTGTCAGAGGTTTAACTTATAGTCTCTGGGCCCCGATGCTAAATCTACAACAAGGCCCTATGTGCCAATTATAGTTCTAGGTTCTTATGGGGAAGATGTTCTGTGGGACCTCTTTAGGCACTAGGGCCCTGATGCGACTGATACCTCTATACCCCCATAGCCACACCCCTGGGCAGTGTTGAGTAATTTTGAAGGGAAACAACATTAAACACTGCTATACAGGCTGTGCATTTACTACTTTACATTGTAGAAAAGATAATAAAATATTGGCAAAAATGTTAGGAGTGTACTGACTTATGTGAGATATTGTGTACATTTGTATGGAATAACATAGTATGTTATGCTATTTCATTTACTTATAAAAGGATATACCAACATATACTAGCAGGGGTGACATTAAAATTAGGAGCAGCTATCCCTACCTTCTGATAGTGCCCAACTAGCCATACTTGCAAGGAGGAACTTTGTGGAGGAGGGGGCAGTATAGTGATGTAATTTATCTTGTCTCCCCCTAGTTGAATTAGCAGCAGAGAAACAGGAGCAGTTGGTGGAAAACACTGGAGGGTCTCACTTGCAACAAGGCTGAATTCACATCCCAATTAATGCATACGGTTTAGGAATATGTGAAGCATATAGGATAAAACAGTATGAAGCTGTATGATTGCTAGTATATAGCATACAGTTTTAAGCTTTATGTGGTCCCTGTATGATTTCTGATGCCACAGAGTGTGGTGAGTTGGAAAGTAAGCGTTATGAGCCTTTTAATCACTATGATCATCATGTTACTTGTGAGAGGGAAAGGAGGCAGCGAAGAGCTATGAGATGATGTTATTAAGTCCACTAGGTCAACTATATCAGACCCCAGCATGGTCAGTTCCATACTCTATATTTCCAATTAAAGCAGTGTCCTGAAAAATGAATGGAGTACTTGCATATGTCACCTGCAACCTTTGACATGCTGCTTGGAATGATACATGAGGACATCCCGCGTCAAGATACCTTTTTTCCCCTTGTCGTTGTCTCCAGAACAACGTTTCCTGGTCATGCCATGGTAAGAATTCTATAAAGCACCAAATTCTATATGAGCATTTTATTTGTTCTTTCATGGTGGTCTCCTTTGATTATCATTTTAGAAACATAGTTTACTCTCTGTGGTACAATAGGTCAGCACCATCAGATATATAACTGAAAGATTGGCGGTTTGAATCCAGCCGGAGACAATGCTATCATTTTGAATTGATACAAGAAGGAAGCCACTAGCACACTCAGCCATGTGAATTTTTCCTATTCATTCTAATTTGTTTTATATGATCTGCATTGAGGACTGGATTTTTCTATGCATGTATGTTGTCAGGAACCGGACCGGTATGCAGGATGAATTGTCAGTGTCAGTGAGGCGATGGCGTGGGCCGTACCAGGGGAACAGAATCTAAGGGGTTACCTGTTTTCACCAGAGCCCGCTGCAAAGCGGGATGGACTTGTTCCGGCAGGTAACCCCCAGGTCGTTCCACCCGATAGCGACTCGACCTCACTGACAGCTGAGACAGGCGCGGTACACAAGGACTAGGCAAGGCGAGGTCAGACGTAGCAGAAGGTCAAGGCAGGCGGCAAGGTTCGTAGTCAGGGGCAACGGGAAGGGGTCTGGATACACAGGCTTGGGAACACACAAACGCTTTCTCAGGGCACAAGGCAACAAGATCCGGCAAGGACAGGAAGGGGAAGTGGGTTTATATGGAGAAGGAGGTGATTACACTTGATTGGGCCAGGCACCAATTAATGGTGCACTGGCCCTTTAAATCTTAGCCAATGCGCGCCCTAGGGAGCAGGGCCGTGCGTGCAGGGAAGAGGCAGCAGCAGGCGTGCGGTAGGTGACATGGGACGAGATCCAAGTGCGGGCACGTCCCGTCCCACGGATCGCGTCCCCTCCGGTGACAGGGGAGCAGCGCTCGCGGTCAGCGGCGCTGACTGGAGCACTGCATACAGAGGGATGCCGTGAGCGCTAAGGGGAAGCAGGGGGACCCGAAGCGCTCGCCGTTACAGTACCCCCCCCCCCCTTGGGTATCCCCCTCTTTTTGGAAGCCAGAAATTTACGAATGAGTTCCTTGTCAAGGATATTGGGCTCGGGTTCCCAAGACCTCTCTTCGGGGCCACAACTCTCCCAATCGATAAGGAAAAGTCTTTTACCTCGGATAAGCTTGGAGGTGAGGATCTCTTTCACAGAGAAGACATCAGAGGATCCAGAGACAGGAGCATGAACAGTGACCTTGGGAGAATAGCGGTTAAGTATGAGAGGTTTGAGAATACGAAGAGAAGAAGGAAGATGGAGCTTGTAGGAGACAGAATTGATTTGATTTTTGATTTTAAATGGCCCGAGGTACTGAGGACCAAGCGTGTAGCTAGGGACACGGAAACGGATGTATTTGACAGAGAGCCACACCTAGTCACCGGGGGGCAAAGACAGGAGGGATTCTTCTATTTTTATCAGCATGTCTCTTCATGCGAGATGAGGCCAGTAAGAGCGACTTTTGAGTTTCCTTCCAGATGGAGGAGAAATCTTTTGTCAATTCGTCTACGGCAGGAACACCAGAGGAAGTGGGAATGGGGAGGGGGGGGGGGGGGGTAAGTGGATGACGGCTGTACACCAAAAAAAATAAGATTTGGAGGAAGACTCTGAATTTTTGAAATTGTACGAGAATTCAGTCCAGGGCAGAAGGTCGACCCAATCATCATGACGGGAGGAGACAAAATGTCGCATGTAATCACCAAGAATCTGGTTCACTCTTTCCACTTGTCCATTGGATTGAGGACGATAAGCAGAAGAAAAATGTAATTAGATTTTTAATTGACTGCAGAGTGCTCTCCATAATTTAGAGACAAATTGAACACCTCTATCTGAGACGATATGCATGGGAAGCCCGTGAAGACGAAAAAATCTGCAGAAAAAAATGCTTCGCCAACTGTGGCGCAGAAGGAAGGCCAGGAAGCGGGAAAAAATGAGCCATTTTGGAAAAACGATCAACGACCACCCAGATGACAGTGTTGCCATGAGGTAAAGGAAGGTCAGTGATGAAGTCCATGGCTATGTGGGACCAAGGCTGTTCAGGCACTGGCAGAGGAAGGAGAAGACCTGCAGGCTTCTGGCATGGGGTCTTGTCACGTGCACACACTGTACAGGCTCGTACAAAATATTTCACATCATTTTTCCAAGGAGGACCACCAATAGTGTCTGGCAATCAACTGTATAGATTTTTTGATTCCAGCGTGACCAGCCAAATGGGAGGAATGGCCCCATTTGAGGACCCGGAGGCGAAGACGTGGAGGAACGTAAGTTTTTCCTGGAGGAAATGGCACCAGAGAAGCAGGAGCAGAAGAAATCAGACACTCAGGAGGTATGATGTGCTGAGGAAGAGTCTCGGCTTCTGAGGCATCAGTGGAACGTGATAGAGCATCAGCCCTGACATTCTTGTCTGCAGGATGAAAATGAATTTGAAAGTTGAAACGGGCAAAAAACAATGACCATCTAGCCTGGTGAGGATTTAACCGCTGGGCAGATTGAAGATAAGACAAATTTTTGTGATCAGTGTAGATGGTGATGGGATGAAGGGATCCCTCCAGAAGATGTCTCCACTCCTAAAGTGCCAACTTGATAGCCAATAGTTCACGGTCTCCTATGGAATAGTTTTTTTCAGGAGGAGAATAGGTTTTGGAGAAAAATTGACCGGCAAATTTTGAATTCCACTTGGCATTTTTTCACTTTGGCGTTTTTTTAATCCTTTTGGCGTTTTTGCACTTTTTTTGCGTTTTTTTCCGCTCTTCGGCGTTTTGAAAAAACGCTGTAGTTCCCTCAAACCGGCGTTTTTTGTCAAAATCGTGGCGTTTTGCTCCAATAGAAGTCTATGGGAGTGAGAAAACGCTATGTGGATTTTAACTTTGGCGTTTTTGCAGGCGGTTTTTAATCTTTTTTGGACTTTAGCGATCCAAAAAAGTGATGTAGATAGCTGTTTTTAATATAATTTTGTAGGGTACCATTAAAATTTTTTTTTCCAACAATATACAGTAGTGAAGGAAAAAATTGTAACTAACGAAATGTATATTATTAAAAAAAAAAAAACTATTACTTTTTAAACAGGGATCAATTTATGTGTGCGGGGAAATAAAAATGTAGCCGACAATTATAAAAATTTATTGCGTGTGTGTTTTTCACTTTTTTGCTTTATTTGATAAATTTTTTTAGTTAGTACTACTACTCCTAGCATGGAACACACTGTTCCATGATGGGAGTAGTACTACCTGTACTAATAGACAGATCGCCCGCTGCGATATTTCTGTATAATATATAGATGCGGCAGCCGCTCTTCTATGGTCCCCTGCCCTGACCTATATTTACACTTATTCATATTTCCCACAGAGCTGTGATTGGCCAGATGGTTCCAGCCAATCACAGCTCTCTGTGAGAAATAGAAACATGTGTATATATACAGCCGTGCAGGGGACCATAGAAGAGCGGCCGCTGCATCTATACATTATACAGGAGGATCACAGCGGCTCTCAGAAGTGATACCCGCAGTGATCTTTCCATAACTGCTGCTACAACTACTCCCAACATGGAGCACACTCTGCCTCATGCTGGGAGCTGTAGTACCTGCATTAATAGACAGATCGAAGCGGGTGTCAGAAGTTACACTTGCTGCGATCTGTCTATTAATACAGATACTACAGCTCCCAGCATGGAGCAGAGTGTACTCCATGTTGGGAGTAGTAGTGCCTGCTTAAGGACTCATCACAGTGGATGTCACTACTGACACCCTCTGTGATCGTCCTGTCTATAGCAGAGATGGAGCGACTGTATACATCGCTCGCATCCCGGCCGGCCACTCATTCACTCATCTTTTCCTCAGAGCTGTGATTGGCTGTAACCATCCGGCCAATCACAGCTCTGGGTGGGAAATATTAATTTCTGAATTCGGGTAGAAAAACAGACATGGTGCACATCTACAATCTTGTATAATGATCTGATTGCTTCTCAGCATAATATCAAAAACTAACAGGTTGTTAGTATACATTTTTGATCAAAAAGTACAAGCCCACTCGCCACGTCAAGGCCACCTATTTAGAGTGGGTCTCTAACGTCCCTAGCATAAAATGGCGCAGCACCGAGCGGCGACCACCACCGCCGCGACACCAATGCCCACAGGGGGGGAACGACCCACCGGCAGAGTGGCCCTTTTTCTTTGTTTTAACATGTGCTGCACTCTTCCCCACCCCCCAGCCCAACCCTATATAAGCAGTAGTTAGCTGCACATGGGCCATTTCTTTCCTAGCTGCCTCCCAGTCTGACTGGGAGAGTATGGTAAGTGAGCTATTACATCCCTGTTCACACTGGTGTGGTGCTGTGCGGTGTCTGTTGCTGCTGTGTCTGCTGGGGGGTGCGGCCCATAGACTGGTTTGAGTGGCATTGGGGCTGCTCTGCCAGTGGGTTGTTCCCCCCTGTGGGCATTGGCGTCGCGGCGGTGGTGGTCGCCGCCCGGTGCTGCGCCATTTTATGCTAGGGACGTTAGGGACCCACTCTGGATAGGTGGCCTTGACGTGGCGAGTGGGCTTGTACTTTTTGATCAAAAATGTATACTAACAACCTGTTAGTTTTTGATATTATGCTGAGAAGCAATCAGATCATTATACAAGATTGTAGATGTGCACCATGTCTGTTTTTCTACCCGAATTCACACTGTGATTTCTATCCCCTCCTTTTTCTTTGTTTTAACATGTGCTGCACTCTTCCCCACCCCCCCAGCCCAACCCTATATAAGCAGTAGTTAGCTGCACATGGGTCATTTCTTTCCTAGCTGCCTCCCAGTCTGACTGGGAGAGTATGGTAAGTGAGCTATTACATCCCTGTTCACACTGGTGTGGTGCTGTGCGGTGTCCGTTGCTGCCGTGGCGCTGTGTCTGCGGGGGGGGGGTGCGGCCCATAGACTGGTTTGAGTGGCATTGGGGCTGCTCTGCCAGTGGGTTGTTCCCCCCCCTGTGGGCATTGGCGTCGCGGCGGTGGTGGTCGCCGCCCGGTGCTGCGCCATTTTATGCTAGGGACGTTAGGGACCCACTCTGGATAGGTGGCCTTGACGTGGCGAGTGGGCTTGTACTTTTTGATCAAAAATGTATACTAACAACCTGTTGATATTCTAGACGCGTTTCAAGCCCGCGGGCCTTTTCTTCAGTAGAGGTATAGAAGAAAAGGCCCGCGGCCTTGAAACGCGTCTAGAATTGTTTGTAATCCTTGCATCTATCCAAATCTATTCCAAAAAATCCAGCCGATTATAGAATTTCATTTGCAACTGCTGGAGACCTCAACTTTGGGACCACAGCTACCTCACTGCTACTCTGCGCGCGATAAGCGCTTGATCACACGAGGCACGCTGCACACTTACCCACCGCTGTCCTAGCTATACTGCTCTTTGCGCCATCTGATTACACCAACCAAGGACCCTCGGCATATCTGTGAGGCCGGAGCCATCCGTGCCAGCCGCGGACCTTGAAAGCAAGTAACCATCAACGTACCCACAGCGCTGCTTACAGCATCGCCGGATACAGGAGACAGAGACCGATACTGCCAGAGGTCTGATACTCCCACACTGCATCACCGAACAAGCTTCTTCAGTGCCGAAAGCGATACCAGCGAGTAAAAGGGTGGTGAGTGGTGCTCTGCACCGGACTTTATTTCTTGATACAGTTTGCAACACTGTACCACTAACGGCTGCCATACCGTATATTGACACTGTATCACCAACACTGGATATACAACACTGAAAAGCTATTTACTGAGACTGTTTTAAATACAGGATAATCCGTTGTCAGCATAACATATCCAGTTATTGGATTTGCTCTATTGTACTTTCAAGAGACATTTGAGCAACCGAGCAGTGAAAGCACATTTATAGTACCTCTTAATTTCATTATTATACTAAAATATAGATGCAAGTTTTTATTTTTATTTGTATTTTTATTTTATTTTAAATACATTTTTAATATACTGTTTTATTATAATTCAATATTACGCTGTGTCTGTGTCCTATGCAAGGGCCCTGCATGGATATTTGATACCAGTGACCACCATATACTTCCTAATAAATATATTTAATTGTTATCTGGATCACTTTCTATTCTTTACTATACCTTCACATATACCTTGAGGACTAGTATCTACCGGTAGTTGTCTTATCAACTATATATTATTTTTTCTGCATTTTTTAGACCTTTGGGTGAAGGTAACACCAGTTCACCTCAGGTAAATGTTCTCACTGAGTGAGCTACACTATCTTTTATGATGTATAGACCCGCTCGCTTCTCTGCTATATTTTGGACGATCGCATTGGGTGTCAGGACTGACACCCGGGGCGATATGTCAATAGTACAGGTACTATCACTCCCAGCATGGAACAGTCTGTTCCATGCTGGGAGTAGTAGTACTACATTAAAAATGTTAAAAATTTATAAAAAAAAAAGTGAAACACACACTTTATTAAAAAATAATAAAAATTGGGTTATAAAATATATACATTGCATTTAATAAAAAAATTTCCATCACTGCTGCATCCTTTTTTTTTTTTTTTGGTACCCAAGAAATTTTGGGTACCCAAAAAAAAATGCCAAGGTGCAATTTCCACACAAATGAAAAAAACGCAAGAAAAAACGCATGATGACGTCACTTGCACTGGCGATTTTTTAGGCGTTTTTTTAATCCCTAAAAACGCATTGCAAAAAACCAAGTGGAGACTTACAGAAATATGTAATGTCATCTGGGAGAAACTGCCATAATGAGTGCCCTAACCCTTTGTGACCCATTATGACTGGTTGTCAGTTGCAGACCTTTTTTTTTATAAAACTGCAAATTTCCCAATTGCATTGGAACTCTGGATGAACAACATCTGAGGATTAAAAAGGCCTGTCACAGTGGATCCAAATTTTTTAATTACAATTTTTTTTGTCAATAATAGAAAGCCGTGGGGGGGGGGGGGGGGGGGTTTGGGTGCTTACAGTGGGGATCAAAAGTTTAAGCACCAAAGGTAAAAATTTTTTATTAATGTGCATAAAGAAGCCAAGGAAAGATGGAAAAATCTCCAAAAGGCATCAAATTACAGATTAGACATTCTTATTATTATGGATGTCCCGATACCGATACTGGTATTGGTATCGGGGCAGATACTAGCCATTTGCATGGTATCGGGGACTCGTTTAATGTCCCCGATACAATGCCCGATACCTGGTGCCGCTCTGCTGCCCCGTTCTCCCGTCCTCCGGTCCACATCACAGTGTTCCATGGAGGAGCATGTGACACACACGTCACTCCGCCTCCTCCCCTGCACCCTGCATAACACTACGCAGGAAACAGAGTGACGTGTATGTCACATGCTCCTCCATAGGAGGACACGATGCGGACCAGAGGACGGGAGAACGGGGCAGCAGAGCGGCAGCACCAGCACCCGACCCAAGGAGGTGAGCTGCCTGCAAGGAGGGCCCTGCTACTAATGTGTCTAAACGGGAGGCCTTCTGCTGTCTAAACGGGGGGGGGGGAGCGGCCTGCTGCTGGTCTAAACGGGGGGGGGGGGGGGGCCATGCTACTAATGTCTAAGCGGGGGGGCATGCTGCTGTCTGAACGGAAGGGGGGGCTGCTGCCGTCTAAACGAGGGGGGGGGCTGCTGCTGTCTAAACGGGGGGCCCTGCTGCTGTCTAAATGGGGGGGGGCTGCTGCTGTCTAAACGGGGGGCCTACTGCTGTCTAAACGGGGGGCCTACTGCTGTCTAAACAGGGGGGCCCTGCTGCTGTCTAAATGGGGGGGTGCCCTGCTGCTGTCTAAACGGGGGGGGCTGCTGCTGTCTAAAGGGGGTGGCCCTGCTGCTGTCTAAAGGGGGCCGTGCTACTGTCTAAAGGGGGCCGTGCTGCTGTCTAAAGGGGGGGCCCTGCTGCTGTCTAAACAGGGGGGGCCTGCTGCTGTCTAAATGGGGGTCTTGCTGCTGTCTAAATGGGGGCCCTGCTGCTATCTAAAGGGGGGGCCTGCTGTCTAAAGGGGGGCCCTGCTGTCTAAAGGGGGGGCCCTGCTGCTGTCTAAACGGGGGGGGGGCTGACCAATTGTTTAAACATAATATAGATATAAATAATAGTGTGAGTGCACCCAACATCGTTTAAAATATTTCAGAACAAGCTGCTCCCCTTCTATGCATAAGGAATTAGTGGGTTAACCACTTAATTTCTTCATACCTGGCACATGCGTGTCTAGTTTTTAAAACACACAAATTCCGATGCAAATCCAGGAAACTGCAACAAAATTACAAACAGCTAGATTTACATAGACATAACCATTAGGCAACCTTTACAAGTACACGTTGTATTTACACTCCTTGTTTAATCCACAAGGCTAAGCTTTAAGTGTTGGATGTAAAATGGGTAATTTTAAAAGAAATAGAAGGTCAGATATAGTAGAAAATGGAAACTCAATGCAACATAATGGATTAAATGAGGGGTGTAAATACAGTATAACTTGTACTTTTAAAGAATGCCTAATGGTTATGTTAATGGTTATGTAAATCTAGATGGGAATTTTGTTGTAATTTCTGCTTTTGCATTAGAATTTGTGTTTTAAAAAAACTAGACACGCACAAGCCAGGTATAAAGACATTAAATGGTTAATCCACAAATTCTGAATGCATAGCAATAGGAGCAGCTTGTTCTTAAATATTTTAAATGGTGGTGGGTGCATTTGCACTATTCTTTATATCCATTATAGGCTCGGTTTCCACTTTCAATGCCCCCCAAAAAACGCCACAAATGGCGCACAGTGTTTTTTTGTTGAAAAAAATGCATCAGACAGATGTATTTGGTGTTTTTCTTCCAAAATCGCAGCATGTTAAGACTATGAATTTTTTAAAGACAAAATCTTGGTGTTTCTCTCCCAGTTTGTGGGAGAAAAAAAAGCATAATAAAAAAGGCGGAGTGTTGTTTTTTTTTTTTTTTTGGGGGGGGGGGGGGCATTTTTCCCGTTTCTTCACTAGAAATCCACATGATTTCACATGATGAAAGATGATGAGAGTCACATGATGAAAGAATCACATAACTTATGATAAAAGCAAGGGGAAAAATGGCAATGGCAATACTAAAACCCACTATTTTTGAAAAGGCGCCACAAAGCTACATCTTGGGAGTGCAATATAACAGGACAGTTTTTTGTGGTGTTTTTTCAGGTCATAGAAGATGCCAGAAAAAAAAACCTGGAAATTTTGCCTTATAGTTTAGGGAAAACTGTGGAGAGATTCTGAGAGCAATGAACTATGTAACCTGAAATGTCACACTTAGAGCACTATCGTTTCTTGGAAGAAGAAGGACTGTGATATAAGAAAATGCAAGGCTTCAATGGAACTCACTGAAAGCACAAACATGCACCTAGTGGAAGCTTAATACACTGGACTGCTTAAGTAACACTTTCACTATGTCTCTTTCATATAAAAGTGTTACTACTTTTATATGAAAGAGAAGATAAATTTACATTACAAAAAAGAGCTGGTGTTTCGTAAATTTATTGTCACTGAGCACGCTCTTTTTTCGTCTGATTCTGTCTTCAATTGAGCTCAACTTTTTTTTTTATCAAATAAGTTTCTATTCCACTTTTACAAGAATATGCATAAAATACAAAGAAAGTATATAGAACATCCCCAACAAGGGGCAAAGTAACAAATATCCAGAGTCAATTACAAAGATATAAATACATAATAAATAAATAACAAAGAACATAGAGTAAGGATTTAAATAAAGAGGGGAAGGAGATGGAAGAGAGGAGGGGCGATGTCAATAACAGTATATAAAGACATGAACTTGGTCACATATCAAAATTAGAGTTAATAACAGAATAAGAGTTAATATAGGTCCTAGGCATCAGGGGACAGCATTCTACAGTTCAGGGATTCATGGTTGAATACTTTGAGCAGAAAAGGTTAACCAGGGAGACAATATATGGAGAAAAGTGTCATGTAACCTTTCAGATCTACTGGACATCTCTTTGAACCTGCAGATCTGGTGGACTTTGGATTCCCATTCAGCCATAGTAGTCGGAAGGGGAATGAGCCATTTAAGAGGGATTAGAGATTTAGCTGCTGCCAAGAGGTGAACAACCAGTGTTTCCTTATGGGACCGGAAACCCATAGAGGGTTTATTTAATTGAGCTAAGCTTTTGTTAACACTCTGTGACAAGACAAAATTTATAAATTGACTCGGCTGATTTCTTAAACTTTTTGATATGTCTATAGCTATGTTAAAAGTTTTGATTACTTGGGTTTTAAGTGTCCTGATGCTTACCGATCACAACATGCATTGGAAATTGTCACACTCTCTTTGCTAGCAACTGAGATTATCCCATTTTTGCCTCTGTCAATGTTGCAGAGCCAGAAGAAAATGTGTTAAAAAGGTACTCTGGTGGAAAAAAAATTTTCATATCAACTGGCTCCAGAAAGTTGAATAGATTTTTAAATTACTTCTATTTAAAAATCTTAATCCTTCTAGTACTTATCAACTGCTGTATACTACAGAGGAAGTTGAATTGTTCTTTTCAGTCTGACCACAGCGCTCTTTGCTGACACTCCTGTCTGTGTCAGGAACTGTCCAGAGCAGGAACAAATCCTCATAGCAAACCTATCCTGCTCTGAACAGTTCCTGACATGGACAGAGGTGTCAGCAGAGAGCACTGTGGTAAGACAGAAAAGAAATTCAAAAATAAAAGAACTTCCTCTGTAGCATACAGCAGATGATAATTACTGGAAGGATTAAGATTTTTTAATAGCGTAATTTACAAATCTGTATAACTTTCTGTCACCAGTTGATTTAACTGGTTGATGTCTAAGGACGAGCCGGCTCGTCTGCAGACGGCAAGCGGTGTATGACCGGCCTCCTGACTCGATCCCATGTCATACCGGCCAGCCCCAGCTGATTCCTGTAGCAAAGGGCCGCAGTTAATAGCCGACATGCAGCGATCGCCACAGCCAACTATTAACCCTTTAGATCGCCACTGTGAAAGTTGACAGCGGCATCTAAAGGGACATTTAAACCATCCCTGGTGGTCCACTGGGATGGATCGCCCCCTGCAGCGCGATCGCGGGGGAGGAGGGGAGGTCATACACTGTGGAGGTAGCTGGAGGGCTTACCTCTCCTGCTGCGACTGTCCCGGCTCTGTGATTGAACCAGGCTTTATCAATCAAACGCAGAGCACACCGATCAATGTGGTTCTATGGAACCACATTGCTCTGTATGAGGAATCTACTGATTCCTCCTAAAAGTCCCCTAAGGGGACTAAAAGTGTAAAAACAAAAAAGTTAAATAAAAAGTTTCAAGAAACACCCATTAACCCCTTCTACTTTAAAGGTTTGAATCACCCCCCCCCCCCTTTTCCCAAATTCCATATAGAAAAATGTAAACTTAATAAAAAATAAACATATGTGTTATCACCGCGCGCGTAAATGTCCGTACTATAAAAATATAATGTTAATTAAACCGCACGGTCAATGGCGTACACGTTAAAAAATTCAAAAGTCCAAATTTGTGTATTTTTGGTCACTTTGTATACCCTAAAAAAATGTGTAAAAAGCTATCAAACAGTCCCATCAAAACTAAAATTATACCAAGAAAAACTTCAGATTTGGTGCAAAAAATAAGCTCTCATACATCCCTGTTTATGGAAAAATAAAAAAAATAATAGGGGTCAGAAGATGACACTTACACATACTAATTTTGGTGCATGTAGTTATAATTTTTTTTTAAGTAGCAAAATAAAATAAAACCTATATAAATTAGGTATCCTTTAACCGTATGGGCCTACAGAATAAAGATATGGTGTAATTTTTACGAAAAGTGCACTGCATAGATTCAGAAACCCCCAAAAGTTACAAAATGTAGTTTTTTTTTTCCAATTCTCCTCCACAAATATTTTTTTTATGGTTTTGCCGTAAATTTTGTGGTGAAATGATTGATGTCATTATAAAGTACAATTGGTGGTGCAAAGAAAAACCCTCATATGGGTCTGTATGTGCAAAATTGAAAGCTTTATGATTTTTAGAAGGTAATGAGGAAAAAACAAAAGTGCAAAAACGGAAAAACCATGCGTCCTTAAGGGGTTAAAAAAACATTTTTCAACCAGAGTACCCCTTTAAATTGTCTGTGAAGGACATATCTTTATGTCTCTGAACACTTTTTAAGGAAGGACAGTTACTTGGCATACTTGTAAGCCAACTTTTTGCTGGCCGCAGAGCCACTTTTCTTTTGTCTTTTGTAAATAATTAAAGGGGTATTCCAGGCAAAACCTTTCTTTATATATATCTACTGGCTCCGGAAAGTTAAACAGATTTGTAAATTACTTCTATTAAAAAAATCTTAATCCTTCCAATAGTTATTAGCTTCTGAAGTTTTCTGTCTAACTGCTTAATGATGATGTCACGTCCCGGGAGCTGTGCATGATGGGAGAATATCCCGGGACGTGAGTCATCAGAGAGCAGTTAGACAGAAAACAACAACTCAACTTCAGAAGCTAATAACTATTGGAAGGATTAAGATTTTTTTTATAGAAGTAATTTACAAATCTGTTTAACTTTCCGGAGCCAGTTGATATATCAAAAAAAGTTTTGGCCTGGAATAGCCCTTTAAATAACAAAGGTTTTGAATATGTCTCTAAGCCACATAGATTTCATTCCACTTCCTACTGTTTTAACTATTTTCTGAAGGGAAGATCTGTCAGGAACCATATTGATTACATCTTTGGTCACGAGATCACCTGAATCTGTCAAATCTTTTGCATACATGCTGAACTTTATTAGTCTCTGAAATTGAAAGACATTTCTGTTTAAAAAAAAAAACTCTATTAAAAAAAAAACCTAAACAAATTAGTTTAGAGCCATTTGGAACAAAAGCACAAAATCACGGGTTAATGTATTCACCAATGGTAGATCAGTGTTGCCATGGTTATCAGCATCTTTGCACAACTACTGGTGAAGGGAATGTGATCTGGCCCAAAAGAATTTGCATGCCTATGGAAATGCAGCCTAATAAATTCTATATATCTACTTGAACTAGTATCGATTGCCATTATCAACCTAAAGACAAGAAGAAGAATTTATGTACATTTTCATAACATCTCAAATGGCTACTTACCATTCCATGGCTTTTTTTTTTTTTTTAAAGGAGCACCTCTCTTTGTTTTCTTTCTAGCATACATTCCACCAAATAAATAATTGAGGATTTTATGCATACCCAAAATTAAGGCTTGGTTGACACTACATAATTTCCGACCGGAAATCAGCTTCTGAATTTCGGTCAGAAATTCTGCTGCCTGAAGGTAAAATGCAGGTGAATGGGTATTTCTGTTAACCTATTCACGCTGCAAAAATTTTTGGGTGGAATTTCCGACATAGTGCCGACTGGCCATACTTGTGAACCTGGCCTAAAACTTCTTTACCTGGCTGGATTAACCCTGTTATTTGAACATCCAGATGAGGTGAATACAATATATATATATTTTTTTAATAAATACATTTTATATATATATATATATATATATATATATATATATATATATATATATATATAAAATGTTAAGGGAAACGGTCTGGAAAACTTATACCACTGAAATTGAGTGAATCTGCACTGCATCCTGATGAACACATAAAAAAAAAACATCACAATCAAGCAAATACAATATTTTTGGCCAAAAAAAAACAAAACTAAACCCCCAAAAGACAATTGCACGCTGCACAACATCCACACCCAGACATATCCCCACATACCACAGCAAAAAAAACGTACTGAAACACTAAAGTGCCATAACGTATAATACCAGATACACTTTCTAAGTAAGTTTTCTCAATACCGGTCTATGGGTACGGCAAGTAATATGTTTTTATAAAGTGGTGTCAATGCACCCTAACAGTGAGACAGGATCAGGCCACTGCTTATTCTTGATGAATTTTAACAACTGATTTGCGGCCTGACTGAGAATAATAGAAAACTCTCCGTTGGGTAAATAGAGCATGATGGATATGTTTCGTGTTTTTGTTTAGAGCTTTTGCCAACAAATATGGAAAACTTAGGCACCAGACTTTATGTGAACAAAACATTGCACTTCTGCCTTTCCCTAATCCCATAAGTACATGACAGCTCAAAAATGCCATCTACTTAGAGAAAGAAGAATGTGTTATGGTACCATAGTAACACCTACCGCACAGAACCACAGCATCTTATGTTACTATTGCATCAGCAGCCAGCTAGTTAGCACTGACACTGTAGGGGGTAATTCAGAGACTTTTTTTTATAAGGAGCTGCTAGGCAGATCATGTAAGTGCAGGGAAGCCAAGCTTTTACTCTGTCTCAGAATGTGTCATTACTCAGTGGCAATTTCAAAACATATTGAAATAATCATTGTGTAAATCAAGTTGTTGTTTCCATTGCTTGCCTGTGCACTTCATCAAAAAGGCACATGTTCTTCACAAAAAGCTAAATAGCTTAGATCTACCTTATTTATTGGCCTATAACACACACTGGCGTATAACACGCACCCACATTAACAGGTAAATTTGAGTAAAAAAAATACATTTAAAAGAAATGACTTGGAAGCTCTGAACTTAAAGGGGTAGTCCAATGGAAAATACGCAGATAAATACGGTACGTTTAAAGGGGTACAGCTGTCACGCCCCCTCCATAGGCTTGCATTAAGGGGGCGAAGCGTGACATCACATGGGGGCGGAGCCATGATGTCACTATGCTCCGTCCCCGTTCCCAGCGGCGGGACCCCGGTGATCAGGCATCTTATTCCCTATCCTTTGGATAGGAGATAAGATGTCTTAGCGCCGGAGTACCCCTTTAAAAGTGTGGTGTGGGCATTTGTAAACTGGTGGCATTTGATAAATCAGCTGCCATTGCAAAAGTCAAAGCAAATTGAAATTGTTGTTTGTGTAAAAATTTATGGCAAATGTACACATAAGTTGTGTAAATACAATGATTAATTAGCCCCCCCCCCATTTTTACTGAACAAATACAGCTTTCCCAGTCTTAGCATCAGTCCTAAAATTTAGAATGCATTTGGAAAGCCTTGAGACCCTTTCACTTTTTTCACATTTTGTTATGCTGCAGTCTTGTGCTAAAATAAAAGAATTGATGTTTTTCCCTATAAATTTGTGTGGTGTCCCAGCACCAAAGGCTGTCCTTGGGGAGACCTGTGGCACAGGTGTTGGGCCCACTGAGAGACTGATTATTTCTATTGTTATTTTCATAGGTATCATGTTACATGTTATTTCTATATGTGTATTCATGTGTGTTTTGTAAACCCATGTGACCCTGCCTGCCAATGGGACCCCCTAAATTCTTTAGTATATAGAGTAGTGGGGGAGGAGTTACCCCAGTTCAGCCTAGAGCTGTGAGCAGAGCACAAGTGTGGTAAAGGTGTGAGGTGTGTGGAGAAGCTCTAAGAAAGGCCCAGAACAAATCTATCTTATCCAGTCATTCTGCAAGGATCCCCCATATAATGTCTCGGCTGTATGTTGTTTAAGTTACACAGCGTCTCCAACTTGTAAATTGGGCTTGTCATCTTGCCATTTCTTGCGTGGCTGGAGTGTCACCAGGTATTCCTGTTTCCACCTCTTCCAGAAAATGTCCGCAAGACTTTGAACTTGTTTCCATTGCTTGGTGTACAAGTCCTTGAGGTAAAAGTCTCCTGTGGGAGCTGTCACTGGTTCCATCTTCTGAGTCAGAAGCATTGTGGGTGTCATGACTGCCGGCATCTCCGGATCTGTGGACACTGGAACCAAAGGTCTGGCGTTCATAATGGCCATGACTTCAGCCATTAGCGTAGTCAAAGCTTCATGTGTGAGGCGAGTAGACCCAACCTTCAGGAGCATGGCATGCAGAATGCGACGAGCTACTCCTATCATCCTCTCCCAGGCTCCTCCCATATGCGATGCCTGAGGAGGATTAAAGGTCCAAGTGCATCCTTGGTCTTGAAGATAGGAACCTGTTTCAGAGTCTGTAGAGATGATCTTCAACTCCTTGCAAGCCCCAATAAAGTTTGTGCCTCGGTCTGAATGAATCAATTTTGCTGGTCCTCGGATAGAGAAGAATCTTCTCAAGGCATTGATGAAACTTGAAGTGGATAAAGATTCAATCACTTCACTGTGAACTGCTCTGGTACTCAGACAAGAGAACAGAACAGCCCAACGTTTACTTTCGGCACTACCTCCTCTGGTCTTGCGTGAAGAGATGTTCCAAGGGCCAAAAACGTCTAGACCTATGTGAGTGAATGGAGGATCTGAAGAAAGTCTGTCCGCAGGTAAGTTTGACATCTTCTGAACTTCAAGTTTCCCTCTAATCTTCTTGCAGGTCACGCATTTGCTGATCACACTGGAGACTAGTCTCTTACCTCCTATGATCCACAACCCTGCTGACCGTACCGCTCCTTCAGTGAAGTGTCGACCTTGATGTGCGACTTGCTCGTGATAGTGTCTCACCCTACGAAGAGAAATGTGAGGATTTTTGGGTATGATGAAGGGATGTCTCTCTTGGATAGTCGTATCTGCTGCCGACAAGCGACCTCCAATTCTTAACACTCCGTCTTGTCGAGGATAGGGTTCAGCTTCTTGAGCGATTTTTCATAAGGCTTTGGATTTCTTCTTTAACCCCTTAAGGACACATGACGTTCTCATACGTCTCCATTTCCGAGTCCTTAAGGACACATGACGTATGAGAACGTCATGTGTTTTACCGCCCCCCCGCAACCATCTGGAGCGGAGCTGGTCCCCGATGCCTGCTGAAATCGTTCAGCAGGCATCGGGGCATATCACCCAGGGGGGTCATTATGACCCCCCATGTCGGCGGTGGCCGCAGATCGCTGGACAATTCAGTCCAGCGATCTGCGGCGAATTCCGGGTCAATCGGGTCTCCAGTGTCAGAGACGGCCCCGAACAGCCAGACCCAGCAGGGGTGAGGTGGCATTGGTGCCACCTCACGATCGCCCTGATTCGTCGGCCGGATTACCGGCCGACCAATCAGGGCGCCTGCTGCGGGTGTCACTCCCGCAACCCGCTCCGCCCCTCTTCCGGAGGACGTGAGCGGGTGCGGGACGTGCACCCCGGGTGCTGGGAACCCCGATCCCCGGCGCCCCTGTTGGGATCGGGGCCCCAGGAGCAGCGGCGGCGGCGGAGACGACGAGGGACTGACCTGGTGCAGCGAGGATCGTTGGAGGTGAGTGACAGCCTAATGCTGTTGCTTAGCAACAGCTCCCAGCATGCAAAAAGGGCATGCTGGGAGCTGTAGTTATGCAACAGCAGGAGGCAGACCACCACAACTCCCAGCATGCCCTTATGGGCATGCTGGGACTTGTAGTTTTGCAATAGCTGGAGGCACATTCTTTCTATGGAAAAGTGTACCTTCAGCTGTTGTGTAACTACAACTCCCAGCTTGCACAATCAGCTAAAGTGCATGATGAGAGTTGTAGTGGTGCATCTGGTGGTTGCATAACTACAACTCCCAGCATGCCCGTTGGCTGTCGGTGACTGCTGAGAGTTGTAGTTTTGCAACAGCTGAAGGCACACTGAGTTAAGTAGCAAACCAGTGTGTCTCCAGCTGTTGCATAACTACAATCCCCAGCATCCCCAGCCAAAGTAGTATGCCTCCAGCTGTTGCATAACTACAACACCCAGCATGCCCTTCCGCTGTCCGTACATGCTGGGGGTTGTAGCTTTTGCAACAGCTGAAGGCACACTGGTTGCAAAACACTGAGTTTGTTACCAAACTCGGTGTTTCACAACCAATGTGCCTCCAGCTGTTGCAAAACTACAACTCCCAGCATGCACTGATAGACCGTACATGCTGGGAGTTGTAGTTTTGCAACAGCTGGATGTTCCCCCCCCCCAATGTGAACGTACAGGGTACACTCACATGGGCGCAGGATTACAGTAAGTATCCGGCTGCAAGTTTGAGGTGCGTCAAATTTTCTGCCGTAGCTCAAACTGCCAGCGAGAAACTACTGTGAACCCCCGCCCGTGCGACTGTACCCTAAAAACACTACACTACACTACACTAACACAAAATAAAATAAAAAGTTAAAAACACTACATATACACATACCCCTATACAACCCCCCTCCCCAATAAAAATGAAAAACGTCTGGTACGCCACTGTTTCCAAAACGGAGCCTCCAGCTGTTGCAAAACAACTACTCCCAGTATTGCCAGATAGCCGTTGACTGTCCAGGCATGCTGCGAGTTTTACAACAGCTGGAGGCACCCTGTTTGGGAATCACTGGCGTAGAATACCCCTATGTCCACCCCTATGCAAGTCCCTAATTTAGGCCTCAAATGCGCATGGCGCTCTCACTTTGGAGCCCTGTCGTATTTCAAGGCAACAGTTTAGGGCCACATATGGGGTATCGCCGTACTCGGGAGAAATTGGGCTTCAAATTTTGGGGGGTATTTTCTGCTATTACCCTTTTAAAAAAATGTAAAATTTTTGGGAAAACAAGCATTTTAGGTAAAAAAAAATATATATTTTTTTACATATGCAAAAGTCGTGAAACACCTGTGGGGTATTAAGGTTCAAATTCCCCCTTGTTACGTTCCCCGAGGGGTCTAGTTTCCAAAATGGTATGCCATGTGTTTTTTTTTTGCTGTCCTGGCACCATAGGGGCTTCCTAAATGCGGCATGCCCCCAGAGCAAAATTCGCTTTCAAAAAGCCAAATGTGACTCCTTCTCTTCTGAGACCTGTAGTGCGCCAGCAGAGCACTTTTCACACCCATATGGGGTGTTTTCTGAATCGGGAGAAATTGGGCTTCAAATTTTGGGGGGTATTTTCTGCTATTACCCTTTTTAAAATTGTAAAAATTTTGGGAAACCAAGCATTTTAGGTAAAAAAAATATATATTTTTTTTACATATGCAAAAGTCGTGAAACACCTGTAGGGTATTAAGGTTCACATTACCCCTTGTTACGTTCCCCGAGGGGTCTAGTTTCCAAAATGGTATGCCATGTGTTTTTTTTTTTTTTTGCTGTTCTGGCACCATAGGGGCTTCCTAAATGCGGCATGCCCCCAGAGCAAAATTTGCTTTCAAAAAGCCAAATGTTACTCCTTCTCTTCAGAGACCTGTAGTGCGCCAGCAGAGCACTTTTCACCCCCATATTGGGTGTTTTCTGAATCGGGAGAAATTGGGCTTCAAATTTTGGGGGGTATTTTCCGCTATTACCCTTTTTAAAAATGTAAACATTTTGGGAAAACAAGCATTTTAGGTAAAATTTTTTTTTTTTTTAACATATGCAAAAGTCGGGAAACACCTGTAGGGCATTAAGGTTCACGTTACCCCTTGTTACCTTCCCCGAGGGGTCTAGTTTCCAAAATGGTATGCCATGTGTTTTTTTTTTGCTGTTCTGGCACCATAGGGGCTTCCTAAATGCGGCATGCCCCCAGAGCAAAATTTGCTTTCAAAAAGCCAAATGTGACTCCTTCTCTTCTGAGACCTGTAGTGCACCAGCAGAGCACTTTTCACCCCCATGCGAGGTGTTTTCTGTATCGGGAGAAATTGGGCTTCAAATTTTGGGGGGTATTTTCTGCTATTACCCTTTTTAAAAATGTAAAATTTTTGGGAAACCAAGCATTTTAGGTAAAAAAAATATATATTTTTTTAACATATGCAAAAGTCGTGAATCACCTGTAGGGTATTAAGGTTCACTTTACCCCTTGTTACGTTCCCTGAGGGGTCTAGTTTCCAAAAAGGTATGCCATGTGTTTTTTTTGCTGTCCTGGCACCATAGGGGCTTCCTAAATGCGGCATGCCCCCCAAAAACCATTTGTCGCTCCTTCCCTTCTGAGCCCTCTACTGCGCCCGCCGAACAATTAACATAGACATATGAGGTATGTGCTTACTCGAGAGAAATTGGGTTTCAAATACAAGTAAAAATTTTCTCCTTTTCATCCCTTGCAAAAATTCAAAAATTGGGTCTACAAGAACATGCGAGTGTAAAAAATGAAGATTTTGAATTTTCTCCTTCACTTTGCTGCTATTCCTGTGAAACACCTAAAGGGTTAATACACTTACTGAATGTTTTTTTGAATACTTTAGGGGTTGTAGTTTTTATAATGGGGTCTTTTATGGGGTATTTCTAATATGAAGACCCTTCAAATCCACTTCAAAACTGAACTGGTCCCTGAAAAATAGTGAGTTTGAAAATTTAGTGAAAAATTTCAAAATTGCTGCTGAACTTTGAAGCCCTATGGTGTCTTCCAAATGTAAAAACTCATAAATTTTATGATGCAAACATAAAGTAGACATATTGTATATGTGAACCCAAAAAACATATATTTTGAATATCCATTTTCCTTACAAGCAGAGAGCTTCAAAGTTAGAAAAATGCTAAATTTTCATTTTTTTCATCAAATTTTGGGATTTTTCACCAAGAAAGGATGCAAGTTACTATAAAATTTTACCACTAAGTTAAAGGACATCTGCAGTGCTGGGCAAAAAAACTTTTTTTTACCTCATTTAATAGGTCTTTGAAAGACCTTTCCAACGATGTCTCCCCCATCAAAATTGGCCCAGTCGTTCTCCCGTTATCAGCACACGAATTACGGAGGAGAAGTGAAAATAAAACTACATCTCCCATCATGCCTTGTGCTTACTTCCTGTAAGCTGCTGCCCTCCCCCTGTTCTATCCCCCCGAGCAAATTATTATATTGTAACGCCCACATCTCCCTTCCCTATGCATACACCCTCCCCTTCTGCTCATCTCCCCCTCCCCATGCTGCTCCTGTCCAGTGATGAAGCAGCTGCCTCCGTGCTCACTGTAGTGTGGGCACTGGAGAGTGGATAGTGAAAGGAAAAATGGTAAAAAACATAATTGTTTGTCTATAAAACTGTCCTGATAGGGGTCCCTCCATCTTTTTCACAACTACAACTCCAAGCATGCCCAGTTATTTTATATGCTGTTCGGGCATGCTGGGAATTCCAGTGGTGCCTCCAGCTGTTGCAAGACTACAAATCCCAGCATGCCCTGTCAGCTTTCTGATGTATGTGCATGCTTGGAGTTGCAGAGGTGACTCCAGCTGTTGTAAGACTATACATCCAAGCATGCCGTGTCAGCTTTCTGCTGTTTGAGTGTATAAAGGAGTTGTAGTTCACCAACACCTCTACTGTATCAGGAGACTCCTGGGAGTTGTAGTTCACCAACACCTCTATTGTATCTCTGTAGTCTCCTGGGAGTTGTAGTTCACCAACACCTCTATTGTATCAGGAGACTCCTGGGGGTTGTAGTTCACCAACACCTATATTGTATCTCTGTAGTCTCCTGGGAGTTGTAGTTCACCAACACCTCTATTGTATCTCTGTAGTCTCCTGGGGGTTGTAGTTCACCAACACCTATATTGTATCTCTGTAGTCTCCTGGGAGTTGTAGTTCATCAACACCTATATTGTATCTCTGTAGTCTCCTGGGAGTTGTAGTTCACCAACACCTCTATTGTATCTCTGTAGTCTCCTGGGAGTTGTAGTTCATCAACACCTATATTGTATCTCTGTAGTCTCCTGGGAGTTGTAGTTCACCAACACCTCTATTGTATCTCTGTAGTCTCCTGGGAGTTGTAGTTCACCAACACCTATATTGTATCTCTATAGTCTCCTGGCTGGGAGTTGTAGTTCACCAACACCTGTATTGTATCTCTGTAGTCTCCTGGGAGTTGTAGTTCACCAACACCTCTATTTTATCTCTGTAGTCTCCTGGGGGTTGTAGTTCACCAACATCTCTATTGTATCTCTGTAATCTCCTGGGAGTTGTAGTTCATACACCAGTGTTTCCCAACCAGGGTGCCTCCAGATGTTGCAAAACTACTACTCCCAGCATTCCCTGGTTGGGAAACACTGGCATACACACACACATAACAGGGACTACAACTCCCAGCATGTGTCATTCAGTAGTCCCCCTCCCCCCCCCCTCACACACAGAATCATCTCCAGTATGATATTTATTCCCTGTAGTCTATACACCACCAGCCCGTGCAGTGTAATATGTCTCCTTCACACACACGTCCTCCCCTCCCCCCTCCCTGCTCTGTGGTTTGCTCTGTGTTTTCCCCCATGAAAACTTGAAACCTCCCCGTGATAAGTGAGGTCCTATGTAGACAGAGCAGGGGAGGGGGGAGGAGCTGTGGACGTCCTCATTCTCCCCCTGCTTGAATCTTACAGATAGGGGCGTTTCTGAGGATGAGCCTATGTCTGCCTCAGAAAGCACCCGCTCATGCATATGCATAAGCAGGGAGGACCTGACAGAGGCTAGGGGGAGCACAAACACTGCTGGGAGGAAGAGATCTCCGTCCCCAAGATGGCGGCTGCAATGTAATGAATAGGGGACGGACGCAGGACTACTGGGCTATGCTGGCAACTCTAATATCTCAGAAACGGCTTCATATAGGTAAATAGAACTAATTGACTAAATTGTATAACTTTTGTTTGGGGAACATTTGGGCAGGGATTTTTGACCACTACAGTTGTCCTTTAAAGTAGAATATGTCACGAAAAAACAATCTCGGAATCAGAATGATAACTAAAAGCATCCCAGAGTTATTAATGTTTAAAGTGACAGTGGTCAGAATTGAAAAAAACGCTCCGGTCCTTAAGGTATAAAATGGCCTGGTCCTTAAGGGGTTAAAGACTTTCTGCTGGATGCATCTGATGATCGTGACCTTGGCTTGTTCAAGATGGTCATTGCTATGCTGATCAGTATTGGTAGCACTGCAGGAGGATCTGGCTAGACAGATAAGTTTTCCGATTGCACGGGTCAGCGACTTCCAGCTGGAAAACCTTTCAAATCTATGGGCGCCCAGACTCTCTTGTAACTAAAGTCCTACAAACTGGAACTTGAGGTCTTACGTCTTTGTCTTGATCTGGTTCTACGAGCTGAAAGGTCTCTAACTGAGTAGATTCTTTGGTTTCTGGTTTACCAAGAAAGGATGGACCCATGAACCAGTTAGTTTGCTTGAGTGCAGCAGCTGGCACCAGTCTTGTCCCATGATCAGCTGGGTTCTTCTCAGTGCTGATGTGATGCCACTGTTCTGGACATGTAGACTTTCTGATCCGTGTCACTCTGTTGGCCACATATGTATAAAATCTTCTTGAAGCGTTGTGAATATATCCTAACACAATCTTGCTGTCTGTATAAAAGTTCACTGCATGGATCTAAATGTCCAGTTCTGTTGTAATCATGTCTGCCATCTCTACAGCTAAGACAGCAGCACAAAGTTCTAGACATGGGACAGTGTGAGCGGGTCTAGGAGCCAGTTTAGATTTTCCCATGATGAACCCGACATGGTTTTGTCCCTCAGTGTCTATTACCTTAAGGTAGGCAACAGATGCAATAGCCATAGTGGAAGCATCAGAGAATATGCATATTTCTCTTCTCTTTGCAGCAGACAAGGAAACAGCTGCATATGGTCTAGGGATGTTGAGTTGTTCAAGCTCTAACAATGAGTCTTTCCACAACTTCCACTGCATTTCCTTTTCTTCAGGTAGAGGTACGTCCCAGTCACTTTGTTCTTGCTCAGTAGTGATCTTTCTCAAAAGAGCTTTACCTTGCATGATGATGGGTGCTACAAACCCCAGGGGGTTGTAAAGACTGTTGACTGTAGATAGGACACCTCTTTTTGTGAATGGCTTCTTTTCTCTGGAGACCCTGAAGGTGAAACTGTCAGTCTTCAGGTCCCAACTAATCCAAAGACTTCTTTGCAAGGGTGGTGATTCTGTTCCTAGATCCAAGTCTTTAAGGTCTAGCACGTCTTCCATTGGAAATGCTTTCATGACTCTGTTGCTGTTGGAAGCTACCTTGTTCAGTCTTATGTTGGATTCTGCCAACATTTCTCTTGTACTTTTCAGGACGTTGATAGCTTCTTTGTTGCTGGAGAAAGAAGCAAGTCCATCATCTACATAGAAGTTCTTCATGACGAACTGTTTGGCTAATTGACCATGTATTTCCCCTTGCTGTGCTGCTCGTCTCAGGTTGTAGATAGCTACAGCTGGAGAAGGGCTGTTTCCAAACACATGTACCTTCATCCTGTACTCTGTGATTTCTTTGTTGAAGTCATTGTCTGCATACCACAGAAACCTTAAGTAGTCTCTGTGATCACAAGGAAACAGTAGAACATCTGTTGTATGTCTGCCGTCACTGCTACGAGTTCTTTTCTGAAGCTGATGAGTACACCAAGGAGTGTGTTGTTCAGGTCAGGTCCGCTGAGAAGGACATCATTTAGTGAGATGCATTTGTGCTTCACACTAGAGTCAAATACTACACGTATTTGACCTGGTTTCTGAGGGTGGTACACCCCAAATATTGGTAAGTACCAGTGTTCTTGGTTCTCTTGTAGTGGTGGTGCCCTTTCAGCTTGATTGTTGTCAAAGATCTTCTGCATGAAGGCTTGGAAGTGTTTCTTCATATTTGGCTTTGTTTGTAGCATGTGCTGCAACGAGGTGAAGCGTTTCTCTGCTTGTACCTTGTTGTCAGGAAGGCAATGGCGTGGTGACCGGAAGGGTAGAGTGACCGGAAGGGTAGAGGGGCTACCCAGCTGCCTGATTTGTCTCTGAAGACTTCTCTGTCCATGATCTCAAGGAAGAGAGTATCTTCCACCGAGGGTGCTGGCTTGTCGTCATCTCGTGTTCTTTCAAACACCTTACAGCCCAGTTCACCTGTATCTTCAGTTGAGGCTAAGTCTTCCATGCACCTCTGAATACTCTGATGATGTGTTGGGTTAACAAGTCTCTCTTTAATGTGTAGACTGTTGGTACATGGGCAAAGAAAAGATGTACTACCATTCTGTAACAGATGTCTTCTGTAGACATTTACCTTTTCTGGTTTGTGTAGTTCGTCTAGACATACTTCTCCAACGATGACCCATCCGAGATCAAGGCGTTGTGCAAATGGTGCATTGTGTGGCCCATTGTACTGTTCTCTGACTTTGTGCACTCTGAGGATATCTCTCCCAAGTAGATGGATGATTGCAGCATCTGGATCTATTGCTGGTATCTGGTCTGCTATTCGCACCAGATGGGGGTGATGATGAGCAACTTCAGGTGTGGGGATCTCTGACCTGTCGTCTGGTATCTCATCACATTCTATGAGGGTAGGAAGAGTCACCTTTGTCTTTCCATCTAATGACTCGATGATGTAGTTGTTTGCTCTTCTCCCTGTTGTCTTTACAACTCCAGAACAAGTCTTCAGGGTGTATGGAGTTGGACTCCTTTGTCACCGAAGAGGTCAAAGAACTCTGTTTTTGCCAGAGATCTGTTACTCTGTTCATCCAAGACTGTGTACATCTTGATTGCGTTTTCTCTGAAACCTGCAGGATACACCTTGACTAAGCATATCTTGGAGCATGATCTGGGGCGGCCCTGCTCTGTACAGATCTCAGTGCACTTTGAGGTTACTGCTGGTGTTGTATTCTCGCCTTGCTCCCCACCATGATCTTCTTGAGTTGCTGGAACTTCTTGTTTCCATGGTGGTGGTCCTGGGTGCACTGCTGTCAGGTGTTAGTCACTGTTGCACTCTGTGCATTGTATGGTTTTTGTACAGTTTTTTGCAAGATGCTGAATTGAAGCGCAACATCTGAAACAAATGAGATTGTCTTTGTGGTAAGCTTTGAGTAATGTCTTACTTCTGAAACTGCGACACTTTCTTAGTGGATGAGGCTTGTTGTGCATGAGACATATTTTGTCTGGCTCCTCAACTTTCTTATTTGCGTTGTCTTCCTGATTGACTGCAGACTCAGGCTGGACTTCTGTCTTCCGTACAGAAACTGTTGCTCTGCGTTCTTTGTAAGGCGTTGGATGTTTTTGCTCTACCTTTGGGGAGCTTGCAGTTCTCTTGTTCAAGAAAGCAAAGCTTGGATCATTGCGTGTTTCAGCTTGGTCTACGATGAATTCAGCAAAGAAGGCGAACGGTGGGAATGCGACTCTATGATCTTTCTTGTATCTTGATGCTTGAGTGACCCACCTTTTTTGCAAGTTGAAAGGAAGTTTCTCGATTATGGGATCAACTCCACGTGCTGTATCTAAATATGAGAGACCTGGCAGGTATCCACTAGACTTAGCGGCTTCTATTTCTAAGAGTAGGTCTCCAAACCCTCTCAGCTTTTGATTGTCTTTGTTTGTCATTCTTGGATAGTTTCCTATTCTCTTCAGAAGAGCATCTTCAATCACTTCACGTGACCCATAGCAGTGTTCTAGTCTCCTCCACACCATTGCAAGTCCTGCTGCTGCGTCATGAACATGTACTGATCTGATTCTTTGGGCTTGCTCAGTGGACTCTGGTCCTAGCCATTTGACGAGCAGATCAAGCTTTTCTCTGTCTGTCAGATCTAAGTCTTGGGTACTGCTTAGGAAAGATGACTTCCAGGCCCAGTAGTTTTCTGGACGGTCGTCGAATTTCACGAGACCAGCGCTCACTATCTCACGGCGCATCAGGAATCTTGCTACTTCTATAGCTCTTGCTGCGTCTGGTGAATACTTCCTGGGAGTAAACTCAGGGTATTGCTGCGGCTGGTAAGGCTGATGAGGCACTTGACTAAGTCCGCTTTGGTTAGCTGGTTGTTCTCCTCTGTTGTAAGTCTTTCTGCTACAATCCAGACTTGTATTTGCTTGAGGAGGGAGTACATCAGCATCCGTTTGCACTCTTGTCAGGTTGGCAGATTGGTCTCTGAGCATGTGACCACTTGACTTCCCACCCTGAGGTTCTGATTCAGTCTTGCATTGTTGCATAGTATCAAAGTTGCTTATTGCTGGTGGAGTTAATGATGGCCTTGGTGTGTCATTGTACTGCTGGTCAGTGTACATGGCTGCTTGTGACTGTACGTACTCACGGGTGCGTTGGATTACGCTGAGGGGTGACACCCGGGTTTCTATGCCAACGAGCTGAGCTTCCGCTGTCCTTGTGAGAACTTCTGCCTTGGCTAAGGCTACTGCAGCGTTTTTCTGCTGCTGGAGTAAGTTTAAAGTTTCTTGCACTTCTGCTTATCTTCTAAGTGCTTCAGATTCACCTTTTGCTTTTTCTTTCATCAATTTAGCTTCCTGCTTTGCATAAGAAGCCATTGCACAGGCTGCCTCTGCTTTTGCTCTGGCCTTAGTTGCTATGGCGCTAGCGGATGACAAGCTGGTGGTACTCGAATGTCTAGAACTAGTACGTTTAAATCTTGCTGCATCGGCACTAACCGAAGTTAGATTTGTTTGACTGGACGCTCTAGACAATGTTGTGCACCTAGATCTACTTCTTGGCAAGGTGCCTTTTATAGGAATTAGAGAAAGAAAACAGAGGTGCGCTCCTAGTGTAGAGGTATTAGGTAAGCAAGAGCCACCGTTTGGGTTAAAATCTGCTTACCGGAAAAAGTTGCGCTGCGGTCGCAACACCGTGAGTGGCACTAATATCACAATGGAGACTAAGGTCAGCTGGCTGAGGCGTCCTTCTCAAGTGGCTCTGGGTCACTTCAGAGTTGAACAAACATCAATTGGATAGGCATCCGGAAAATAGGACTCTGCCAGGCGCTTCTCCTCAAGGAAGAATGACAGTCCAGACCATGCAGAATGGATGCAGGAACAGTCACTTTATTGGTGCAACAACAAGTTTCGAGTCCGAGCAGGACTCTTCATCAGGCATAGTGATGTCAAACAAAAGCATTGCTTATATGATCATAAGGTAATCACTAACGGGTCAAAAGGTCAGCACATTACATAACACATAAAAAAAGTACTGTGAAGCATAATTAAAATAAATCGTTGAGACTTGTATTTATGTTACATACAATGATACTTCCACACAAAATAGTTAAAATATAATGACAGCACAGTAGCTATAGTGTCTTAATCCGAGCTGCATGTAAACAAAGCTGTGCTTTGTGAATGATGGTCAAAGCGAGGCTAGTTGTAAGCATCACACTGTTTACAGGACTGTGATCATGCCCGCTTGTCAGATGCGCATCCACCGCAGTAAAAATGAAAATCAGAGCGAGGCAAATTGAAACCATAATTCTATTTGTAGTGTGCGATACTGACAGCGGGACTGTACCCGCTTGTCAGATGGGCACATGACACAGGGTACGGCTATCGCTTGCATAGGACAGAAGGGAGTGCTGATGCGATCGGCGCATCCAAAGTAAGTGCTGTCGGCAGTGTTTAACTACTGAGCGCAATGTATAACAGGGGCTGAACTGAACACAGTGCGCACAGATCATGCGCAGATGACTCGGGATGGAGGTGGAGGAGCATGGATCATGCGCATTATCTGTGCAGGGCTGGAAAGGTGAAGCGCTTAAGTGGGCATCATAAGGTGTGCCTCCAGCGCTGCAAAAGGGGAGATACATCAAGTAGGATGGCCATAAGGGAGGGTAGATTTAGATATATATGCAGGTTAACAATTATAGATACTGGGGCATATAGATGTTAGATAAGTGGTAGTATTATATGACTAGACAAAAACTTGTACAGCCAGAGTAAAAAGCGCATATGGCAAATATACCAAAAACCACAGGGAGGTGAGGATACAATCGTGACATAAAATGCATAGGACTGTATAAAAATTGCTCGGTTCAGGACCGACTGATGTACAGGAAATATATAAACAACATATAAATAAAAACAAGCATATTACATAATCCTAAAATATACACATATACACATGCACTTATACACATATATATATATGTATATATATATATATATATATATATATATATATATATATACACACATGTACACATGTTGCTAATAGAACATACAGGGGTGGATGACCTAACAAAATACAAAGACCTGATATATATGTATGTAAAAAATATATATTAAAATATATATGTAAAAAGGATGTATAATACCAGTATATAAGAATTATAGAAGTGATGTTATGATATCATCTATGGTGATCCCTATAGGACAGTTTCAACCATCTCATTAAGGCCTTTAGGTGAAACTAGAATCACAAAAGTGTCCCACTAGGCGTGAATCCCATGCTATCTCAATACAACAAAACAACATGCACAACAGCGTGATAAGGGATAATTACAAATTTTATTGAACACATGAAAAACACAAACATGTGATAAAAATACACTAAAAGCTATAAAAGCACAAACTGGAAACAACTGGCAGAGAGCCGAAGAAATGGAGACTCATACCCACATATATTGTAACAGGTTGAAGGTAAACATATTGGTAAACAATACATAAGTATGTTGCCGCAAGTTCGGTCCTAAGAAAGAAACCCCCATAGGGGCTAAATAAGAGACATCCAACTCTATACAGATTATAGGAAATAGTATTACGAAGTGGACCAGAGAGGATATGAGTCGCCGCTACCCAACGTTTCGCCAACACCTGGCTTCTTCCGGATGACTGTTAGTACAATGCCTCGAAACACCGTGTAAGAGAAATTTGTTTCTTATGTTTTGTCAGTGTTTATTTAAGCGATTTCGCAGTGGCTGTATCGTGCGTCCAATATATTGGAGTCCGAAGATGCACTCCAAAAGACAAATAACGTAAGATGACTGACAGGTAAGTCTAAATTTCATCTGGAAACTCTCACCGGTGCTATTAGAGTGAAATTCCTTCACACCATTTTTTATTTTTTTAGGCATCGGGTATTTTTGCACTTATATGAACCAGTCGGTAAGCCACAATTTTTATTTTGGGTTTTATGTTGCTTTATGATACTAGGGGCCAAGATGTTTTTTAGAGAAGGGGCCCGGCGATAGGTGACTTTTGGTAGAGTAGGTAAGTCTTCTTTTAGAAGGTCATCACTTTGTAGGATATGCCAGTGCTTACACAGAATTTGTTTGATTTCTTTTGCATGATCGCAGAAGGTGGTAATGAAATTCATTACAGAATCTGTAGGCGCTATATAAATAAATAATTATTATTATTATATTGTGAGTATTATTTGTTTTTGTATCTGGTAGGGTCTTGGCTTTGGTGGTGTCCGGATGTAAGCATTCCTGTTGAGTTTTTGTGTTGGCTTTTTTGTAGGCGTCCTCAATGATTGCTTCTGGGTACTTCTTTTCCCGAAACCTATTGGCAAGGATTCCGGCTTGGGCTTTAAAAGCGCTGTTGTTCGTGCAATTTTTCCGTACCCGTTTGTATTGCCTGTAGGGAACATTCTTTAACCAAGGTTTGTAATGGGCACTGTTATATTCCAAGTAGCTATTGACGTCTACTACTTTAAAATAGGTGGATGTGGCAAACTTAAAACCATCGTGTGCAATATTAAGATCAAGGAAGTTAACAGATTCTTGACTCATTTCCAAGGTGAATTTAATGCCCCAACTGTTCATGTTAATCGTCTCACTGAATTGTATTATGGACTCCTTTGTTCCTTTCCAAAGGAAAAACAAGTCGTCAATATATCGACGGTAGAGGACAATGTGCGCAGAGAAGTCAGGATCATTTTCAATATGTTCTTGTTCAAAGATCCCCATAAAGAGATTTGCATACGATGGGGCCACTCTGGACCCCATCGCTGTCCCTTTTTGCTGATGATAAATATTTTTTATGGAAAATGAAGTAGTTGTTTTCCAGTATAAATTTAAGGCCCTTTATCAGAAAGTCTCTTTGTGGCTCTGCAATATTCTTGTCCTTCATCAGGAAATTCTTGACACAGTCTATCCCGATATTGTGCTGAATGTTGGTGTATAAGGCAGTCACATCACATGCCACTTCAGTGCTCCGACCACCGCTCCGAGGTCGCAATCTACTGCTATGGCCATAGCAGTAGGTCCCGGGAGCGAAGGAGTGGAGGTCAGAACACTGAAGATGACGTGCCGCTGGTCACTTACCATGCACGCGCGTCCTCCTCGATGCACCGCTCTGCTTTTTTCATATGGGAGCACGCAGGGACGTCAGTGAAGTCACTGCGTGCGCTACTTCCCTGCGCCACTCCTGCGTTTTTAAAGTTAATGCGGGGGCCGCCACAAAGAGGTAACCGCCGTCCCGAATGTGACGTGGGCCCCCTGCGGGCCCAAGGCCTGGAGCAGGCGCTCCATGAGCGCCAATGATGATCCGGCCCTGTCTACAGCCTTCCTCCCTGCAGCTCTCAGAGCAGGGGAACATTTCTCTACAGCCTCCCTCCCTGCAGCTCTCAGAGCAGGGGAACATTTCTCTACAGCCTCTCTCCCTGCAGCTCTCAGATCAGGAGAACAATTCTCTACAGCCTCCCTCCCTGCAGCTCTCAGATCACGGGAACATTTCTCTACAGCCTCCCTCCCTGCAGCTCTCAGAGCAGGGGAACATTTCTCTACAGCCTTAAAAAAAAAACTTTTAGCCTTTAAACATTTTTTTAAAAGAACCTAGTGCAATTTTCATTCTCTTCCAAGAATTGCACCTTTGCCCGATAAACAATACCTTTCCCTCACTTTCTTGATCTCTTCTTTCACTTTACCAGTCTCATCCACCACATCAAGTCCAACACCTTTAAACTTATAGGGGGACATTCATAAAAGTGTTTACCCATTTCTTTTTCTTATGTTTGTTGCTAAAAAGTCGCAGTTTCGACTACACATTTTTCTTTGCGACAATCCTTCTTCAGAGAAAAGCAAAAATAATGATTTCAGCTTTTGTAAGCAACTTTCACAAATCAGCTTACGGTAGTTAGAGATTTATAAAATGCGAATGTTGCAAAAAAGTCGCAATAAAGTAAAAGTTTGCTTACATTTACTCCAGGAAAATCCTGGCTTAGGTTTTTAATCTTTTTTGGACTTTAGCGATCCAAAAAAGTGAGATACCTTTTTTATAAAAATTTCTTAGTGTACCATTTAAAAATAATAATAAAAAAGATACAGTAGTGATGGAAAAAATAGTATCTAATGAAATTTTTCTTTTTTATAACAACATTTTTATTCATTTTTAAACAGGGATCAATTTATGTGGGCGGGTAAAGCACTAAAAATGTAGCCGACAATAATAAAAATGTAGTGTGTGTGTTTTTCACATTTTCAAATTTTTTTTTTTTAGGTAGTACTACTACTACCAGCATGGAACACAATGTTCCATGATGGGAGTAGTAGTTCCTGTACTAATAGACAGATCGCCCGTTGCGATCCTCCTGTATAATGTATAGATGCGGGCGGCCGCGCATCTATACATTATACAGGAGAATCACAGAGTGACACTCGCTGTGATCGGTCTATTAATGCATGTACTACAACTCCCAGCATGGAGCAGAGTGTGCTCCATATTGGGAGTAGTAGTACCTGCAGTAAGGGCCAGATCACAGTGGATGTCACTCCTCCTGACACCCGCTGCGATCCTCATGATGTGAATGTCGGGATCAGCTGTTCTCAGTGCTACAGAGCTGGGAGAACAGCTGATGCCGAGCCGTATATATACATCGTATATCTACTGCCCAGCAAGAACTTACAGTGAGCCTGCAATGTGTATACAGTATACACATTGCTGGCTCACTTAACCCCTTGTTGAGCTGTGCGCTAAGCCAGCCCGGCAAGGAAAGAGTTAACTTACACTGCTGAACAGTGTAGGTTAACCCTTTGGGCAGTATACAATATATACAGCTATCTATAGATAGCTGTATATAGTGTATACAGAAGATGAAGAAGTCCCCTTACCTCTGTCCAGTCCCCGTGTAGCTCCGCCCCTAGTGGTGATGTCATTAGGGGCGGAGCTACAACGGGATCCAGGCTGGTAAGTCTTAAGCTCTGTTAACATTGTCCGTTTTTGATAATGGGAACAGACCCTTCTGCCAGTGTCTTCCCAGACAGGGAGACTCCAGCTGTTGCTAAACTAAAACCCCCAGCATGTCCAGACAGCCAAAGGCTGTTTGGGCATGCTGGGAGTTGTAGTTTTGCACCAATTGGATGCTCCCTGCATTATGGGCGGAGAGCGCAAAAAATGTCCTAACCCATTTTTTTTGTGTTTTTTTTTTCTTCTCATTTCAGATCCGTGTATGCAGAGGATTACTGCGGATTCTATGGATTACGATGGATGAACTGGATTTTTTTTATTTTAGTAAAATGGTTAACGAGGGCTGTGGGGGAGTGTTTTTTTAAATAAAATAATTTTTCCAATGTGTTGTGTTTTTTTTTTTTTTATTGAATTTTCAGACTTAGTAATGGAGGCTGTCTAATAGACGGAATCCATTACTATGCCAGGGCTTAGCATTAGTCCCAAAAACAGCTAGCAATAACCCCCAATTATTTCCCCTGTACCCACCGCCACAGGGGTGCTGGGAAGAGCCGGTACCAACAGGCCTGGAGCAAATGGCGCGCCTAGTCGGTAACAGGCTGGCATTATTTAGGCTTGGGAGGGCCAGTAACAATGGTCCTCGCCCACCCTGGTAACATCAGGCTGTTGCTGCTTTGTTGGTATCTGGCTGATACTGAATATACAGGGAACCCTATGTGTTTTTTTTCTTCATAAATAAAAAAAATAAAAATTTATAAAAACGCATAGGGTTCCCCATATTTTCATTCTCAGCCAAATACCAACCAAGCAGCAACAGCCTGACGTTACCAGGGTGGGCGAGGACCATTGTTACTGGCCCTCCCCAGCCTAAATAACACCAGCCTGTTACCGCCTAGGCCCAGGAGCACCATTTTTGACACTCCAGGCCTGTTGGCACCGGCTCTTCCCGGCACCCCTGTGGCGGTGGGTACCGGGGTAATAATTGGGGGTTAGCGCTAGCTGTTTTTGGGGCTAACGCTAAGCCCTGGCATAGTAATGGATTCCATCTATTAGACAGCCTCCATTACTAAGCCTGAAAATTCAATAAAAAAAAAAACACAACACATTGGAAAAATTATTTTATTTACAAAAACACTCCCCCACAGCCCTAGTTAACCATTTTATTAAAATTTAAAAAATCCAGTTCATCCGTCGTAATCCATCGAATCCGCAGTAATCCACGCATACACGGATCTGAAATGAGAAGAAAAAAAACACAAAAAAATGGGTTAGGACATTTTTTGCGCTCTCCGCAGCGGAGAGCGCCCATAATGTAATGTCTGCCTAAACAGGGAGCATCCAATTGGTGCAAAACTACAACTCCCAGCATGCCCAGACAGCCTTTGGCTGTCTGGGCATGCTGGGAGTTGTAGTTTAGCAACAGCTGGAGTCTCCCTGTCTGGGAAGACACTGGGAGAAGGGTCTGTTCACATTATCCAAAACGGACAATGTTAACAGAGCTTCAGACTTAGCAGCCTGGATCCCGTTGTAGCTTCCGCCCCTAATGACGTCATCACTAGCGGGCAGAGCTACGCGCACCCGGTGGGCTCAGGAACGAGGGAGGTAAGGGGATCTCCTTTTCTGTATACACTATATACAGCTATCCATAGATAGCTGTATATACTGTATACTGCCCAAAGGGGCTATACAGGGTACACTATGCCCCCTGTATACTATACTGCCGGGGGGGTGAATAGTAATGCTGTACATCCCTCCTCATCTCCTTAAACTCTGTGGACCGGGCGCTCAGCATCCGACCCACAGAGTGGTACCTGAAGACAGTGAGAAAACTGCCACAATGGACAAAAGTGGCTATTTCCACACACCAGGAAAAACGGAAAAACGCCAGAAAAACTGCCAAAATGCAAGGAAAATTTGTGGCAGTTTTCCTGGCAGTCTTTCCTGGTGTTTTTGCTGGTGGGAAAAAATCTCAGTGGAAATCTAGCCTTACTAAAATACCTCACCTACTTTTGCTTACCTGTGGCAGATTTCAAGATTTTGCTTACGCGCGACAAATTTATTAAGTCAGTGCAACATAATAATAAATTTGTCGCACGTAAGCAAAACGGCAGTCGAAAAAAAATAAACTAAAAACAAGAGGACTAAAGCAAGGTTTTATAAATGTCCCCCATAGAGAGTCTCCAATCTAGACATTAAAACTGCTTCCTTCTTCTTCTCCTGCGCTTTTTTAAAAACCAAGATGTCTAAAAAAAACTCCCAATCTCTCCTTTTGTCCAATCCCGCCAGGTAAGTAAATCATTAAAAGTATGCTGCTTAAAAACACAAGATAAAAACATCAGCTTAAAATTCTTCATAATCTGGTTTTTGGCACAATTACACTTGCCTCAAATCAAATTTTTTCTTCATCTCACATTCATTGCTTTTATACCCCAAAAAATTGCAGTTTCTACAGAAATCTCGCTATTATCTTGCAAATGGCCATAGCGGTTACATTTTTTACAGTACTTCAAAGAAACAGAAGCCTCTTTCTCCACCAATAGAAAAAACTGGAGGAACACTAGAAAAACCTTCTTTACAATTTCACCATGTATTTGCGTTTACCATTTAAGTATCCGTGTTTGTTCTTCATTCTTCAAACAAAAATCACCTTCTCACAGTATCGAGTCAGAAAAGCAGTAACAATACTATCAGGAACTTTAGGATTGTACATGTGAACTACTATTAAGGGGTTAAATACCAAGTCAACATGTTTTCATCATTAAGTAAAACAAAGTATCACTGAACTGTACATATGTGTTATTTGGCTTTCGCGTTGTTGCAACCCTTTAAAGTCTGGCAAATAAATATATGACACCTGAATAAAGTGCAGTAAAATTCCATAGACTGAGATTTCACAATCATTTATCTCCTTTCATACTGGCAAACAGATCCACTTTTGTAATGATAAGAAAAACACTACTGAGCCAAAAAAAAAGGTAAAAAGCCCAGTGGAACGTTGAACTTGTCTTTGCCAGCCTTGTAAACTGTTTGTTCATAACATTGCGTGGCTTAAATAGGGTATACATGAATATACAGTGCTGTGAAAAAAAAGTATTTGCCCCTTTCTGGTTTCTTTTTTGTTAATTTTAGATAAGCAAACACATTTTAATATTATGCAAATATAACCCAACTAAACACAAAATGATGTATTGAGCTATTTTTATTTATTATGGGAAAAAACTATTGGAACCATCGTGGCCCTATGTAAAAAAGCAATTGCCCCTCCCCCTTTACTTAAAAACTGGTTGTGCCACCCTCTGCAACAACTGCAAACAAGCATTTGCAACAACTGCCAATAAGTCTTTCAGTCTTTCACATCACTGTGGGGAATTGTACCCCACTCTTCTTCGTAGAATTGTTTTAATTCAATCACATTGAAGGGTTTTTCAAACAAGCAGCCCCAGACCATCACACTACCACCACCATATCTGACTGTTGGTACTACATTATTTTTTTATAATGCTGTGTTACTTTTACACTAGATGTGATGAGACATACACAGGGGTCAAGTCTTGGGAAAAAAAGTATGGAAACTCACCCAAGATTTCCACTCAAGGACTGGTCCTGCAGGACTCCTGCAAATGGGAACAGTGTTCTTGCTGTGGGAAAAGTGCAGGAACTCAGTTCCCATGCGTTCCTGCAGAACTTGAGTCCTGAACATACACCTTCCAAAAAGTAAAACTTTTGTCTTGTCAGTTATTTTTTGTAAAAGTGAGACTAGCCTTTATGTTATTTTAGGACAGCAGTGGTTATAGCCTTTGAACTCTGCAATGGATGCCATTTTTATGATTGAGCCATGAAGACTAACCTTAACTAGGGCAAGTGAGGCCTGCAGTTCTTTACATGTTGTGTTTTTTTTTTGTGTCCTCCAGGATGAGTCTTCACTTCGCTCTCGGGGTATATTTGGTAGGCTGACCACTTCTTAGAAGGCTCACCACTGTTCAAAATTTTCTCCATTTATGGATAATGGCTTTCACATTGTGGTTGGCTGGAGTCCTAAACATAATAATGGCTTTGAAACCCTTTCCAAACTGAAGGATTCCAGTTATTTAGTTTTTCATCTGTTCCTGAATTTCTTTGAATCACATCATGATATCATTGTTAGGATTCGGCAGGTAGATCCTCTGTGTCAGAGAGGGATTGGCGTGGACCGTACCGGTGGACCGGTTCTAAGTTGCTACTGGTATTCACCAGAGCCCGCTGCAAAGCGGGATGGTCCTGCTGCGGCGGTAGCAACCAGATCGTGTCCACCGGTAACGGCTCAACCTCACTGACTGCTGAGAGTGGCGTGGGACAGGAGGACTAGACAGAGGCGAGGTCAGACGTAGCAGAAGGTCAGGGCAGGAAGCAAGGTACGTAGTCAAGGGCAAGGGCAGAAGGTCTGTTAACACTGGTAAGGCAAACACAGAAAATGCTTTCACTGGCACTGAGGCAACAAGATCCGGCAATGCTGGGAAGGGGAAGTGAGGTTTTATAGGCATGGAGCAGATGGGAGCTAATACACTGATTGGGCCAGGCACCAATTAGTGGTGCACTGGCCCTTTAAATCTTAGAGAGCTGGCGCACGCGCCCTAGAGAGCGGAGCCGCGCGCGCCAGGACGTGACAGCCGGGAAATGGGACAGGTAAGTAGATTGGGATGCGACCCACGAGCGGGCGCGTCCCGCTATGTGGATCGCATCCCCGCCGGCTGTGTCAGTGCAGCGCTCCCGGTCAGCGGGTCTGACCGGGGCGCTGCATAGAGGAGAACGCCGTGAGCACTCCGGGGAGGAGCAGGGACCCGGAGCGCTCGGCGTAACAGTACCCCCTCCCCTTAGGTCTCCCCCTCTTTTTATCTGCTTGTCCCTTCATACGAGACGAGGCCATTGGGAGCGACTCTTGAGTCTCCTTCCAGATAACGGAGAAGTCCTGGGTTACTTCATCTAGGGCAGGAACTCCAGAAGAAGTGGGAATGGGGAGGGGGGGCAGAGGGTGAAGCTTGCCACAGGGCAGAGTGTTACCAGGAAGGGGGCTATGAGGAGGCAAGATCTCTGTTTGCTTTTTGCCAAAAAAATCAGAAAAATCCTGATAAGCCTTGGGAGGGACCGGTAAGGGTGGAACCTCAGAAGTTAGACAAATGGGAGCAGATGTGAGGCATCGTTTGTGACAAGAAGGACCCCAATTTTTTATCTCCCCGGTGGTCCAGTCAAGGGTGGGAGAATGACGTTGGAGCCATGGCAGACCGAGGAGGACTTCAGAGGTGCAGTTGGGCAGAACAAAAAATTCAATTTTCTCGTGATGCAGTCCAATGCTCATAAGCAGGGGTTCTGTGCGGTAACGCACAGTGCAGTCCAATTTTTCTCCGTTGACAGAAGAAATGTAGAGCGGCTTGACGAGACAGGTTACTGGGATGCTGAACCTATTAACAAAATATGCCAAAATAAAATTTCCTGCAGAACCAGAGTCCAAAAAGGCCACAGCTGAGAAGGAGGAGTTGGCAGAAGGAGAAATCCATATGGGCACAGTGAGACGTGGAGAAGAAGAATTCACACCAAGGAACGCCACCCCCACGTGAACAGGGTGCGTGCGTGCGTTTCCCAGACGCGGGGGACGAATAGGGCAGTCCACTAGGAAATGTCCGGTACTAGTGCAGTACAGGCATACATTTTTATCTCTGCGACGAGACCTCTCTTCATGGGTCAGGCGAGACCGCATAGCGGGTCTGACCCGGGCACTGCAGAGAGGAGAACGCCGCGAGCGCTCTGGGGAGGAGCAGGGACCCGGAGCGCTCGGCGTAACAATCATTTAGCCTACTTTACGTTATCAGATAGGCTCTATTTGGGTAATAGTAATAAGGCTTGTATGTGGCTAGTAAAATGGAACTTGGAGCTTTCCAAACAATGTGAATGACCACAGTTAACTTATCATTTAAAAAGGGGGAGGGCAAGTACAAAGAGTTTTTTTTAACCATAATAAATGTAATAATCACTTAAAAACAGCAAGGAGAAGATCGTTTCACAGCACTGTATGTAAGTATTTAGACTGAGCTGATAAAGGTTCAGTATTTATAAGGCATAAAGGAGACCTATCTTTGTGAAAAACAGAGTTGAAGAGTTATATACATTAAATTATTGTTTAAGCCTATCTCTTCAATTTATTATTATTATTATTATTTTTTTTTTTTTTAGAATTTCCCACTCATATTATATTCAAATTTCTTTAAGAAGACCATCAAAAATTACAATGAAAATGGGCTTTTAAGGATGTGGTCTCCTAAAAGGAAATGGCCACTATGCATAATGTATGGTATACTAAATAAATTGTATGAAATCTGGTCTGAATAAGGGATAATGGTCTTCTCAAATAGGTGGTCTTTGTGAGATGTTGGAGGCGGGGGGGTATAGGGGGTTTGTCCAGCTATATAATATAGATGCTGAGGGAACTTCTTCAATACATCTTGGGGATACTTTGAATACATGAGACTATATCATCAAAGATCTCTCAAAAGAACTTTTATTCATCAATATATATATATATATATATATATATATATATATATATATATATATGTGAGTACTTTCTTGTGTTTGTCCATTTAGTTTCTTGAACTGTCTTATTGCACTTTTTGTAACCTGTATGTTATTTGGTCATTTGTTTCTGTATTTGTGTATTACATACAGTCATGGCCGTAATTTTTCAAGAAAATTTTTCAAGAAAATTAAGTATTTCTCACAGAAAAGGATTGCAGTAACACGTTTTGCTGTACACATGTTTATTCCCTTTGTGTGTATTGGAACTAAACCAAAAAAGGGAGGAACATTTTTTTGGGGGATATAATGTCACACTAAACTCCAAAAACGGGCTGGACAATATTATTGGCACCCTTTCAAAATTGTGGAAAATAAGATTGTTTCAAGCATATGTTGCTCCTTTAAACTCACATGTATTTTTTAAATTTTTAATTCATTTTTTTTAATAGGGGGTAAAAAAAAAAAGCTATTCTACTTTTTTGGGGGGGTTGTTGTTTTTACGCAGTGCACTTTACAGTAAAACTGATATGTTATCTTTAATCTCTTGGTCAGTACGATTACAATGATGCAATATATCAAGAGAATATGGAGTACTGACACTGCTTGTCATTGGATTACAGCCAGGACACAGTGTTTCATTCAAATCTGTGGGCAGTACTTGTGCACTAAAGAAGTTCAAGACATCCAATACCGTATAGGGAGGAAGAAAAGTGCAGCACTCACTCAGCGCTGGTAGGCTACTTTTTATTCTGCACAATACAGAATAGGATAAAGGTGAAGAAAGCATGGGAGTATCTAGAATACGGCACTTTGTTCAAACCCTGGAAGAAGTGCTAGCACCCCAGTTTTTATTGGTATTGGTTACTACTGCTTTATTTTTCCTGCGATGTAATGTGACCAAAAATCTGTATTTCTGGCATTTGGTATATATAAATATATATATATATATATATATATATATATATATATGTGTGTGTGTATTCTATATTTCTGAATTTAGATTTTTCATCAACAAATTGGGAAAAGGGGTGGGTTGATTTAAATTTTTAAAAAGTTTTTTTACCTCTTTACAGTTAATACAGTTCAATCTAGTACTGTTGGCCACCATATATGCTATGCCCCCATATATGCCATTATATATACTTTGCCCCCATATAGTATGCAAACATATCTTGTTGCACCTAAAAGTAGTTCTCAGGCTGCAGGAGTATACAGTGCATGCAAACTGTGGTTTATACAGTGGCTTAGACTCCCTTGCAACCCCTCAAGAACCCTGGCAAGTTTTGTTTTTTTCCTCCTCGCCCCTTTAAGGGGGTACTCCGCTGCTCAGTGTTTGGAACAAACTGTTCCGAACGCTGGAGCCGGCGCTGGGAGCTCGTGACATTACAGCCCCGCCTCTGCATGACATCCCGTCCCGCCCCCTCAATGCAAGTCTACAGAGGGGGCGTGATGGCTTTCACGCCCCTCCCATAAACTTGAATTGAGGGGGCAGGGCGTGACATCATGAGGGGGCTATGATGTCACAAGCTCCCGGCGCCAGCTCCAGCATTCAGAACAGTTTGTTCCAAACGCTGAGCAGCGGAGTACCCCTTTATGGGGAGAGGAGGAAAAAAAACACCTTTAATAGCCAAAACTCTACACACCTATATGATGGCTTGTTTTTTGTGCGAGACCAAATGGACTTTGCAATGATTTCCTTAATTTTTCCATTACAAATACTTGGAAACCGAAAAATAATAATTTGTTAGGTGAGATTGAAAAAAAAATATGCTATTTTTTCTTTTTATTATTGGCTGTTCACCATGTGGTCAAACTACCATGTTGTCTTGATACTTTAGGTTGGCACGATTACACCAATACCACATTTGTATAAAGTTTCCATCATATTTTACTAATTAAAAAAATTTGAAACTTTAAAAAAAAAAATTTTAATTGCCATTTTCTGACCCCTATAACTTTTTTTTTTATTTTTTCATATACCGGGCTGTATGAGGGGGGCTCATTTTTTGTGCCGTCATTTTTTACTTTTATCCGTTGCATTATGGTATTGATTGGACTTTTTAATTGCTTATAAAATTATTTTTTGGGGATATGATGTAAAAATAAAAAGCGCAATTCTAATTTTCTTTTTCTTTCTTTTTTTTTACATTTACGCCATTTGCTGTACAGCTACTAAAATCAGCTGAGGGTGTCCGGATATGGAGCTGGCTCAAGTCAGGATCCTGCTACAGTGACCAGTCAGTAGTAGTTGCATTGCAGGGGTATCATCCAGACATCTGACAGAATGGGCACCTCTTAGATAACCTCCTAAATGCTGTGATTGCTATTGGTGGTGGCATTTAGGGGCATAAATTACCAACATCAGTCTGAGTGCTGAGGTCAGTCATTAATGGCGGGTTTCAACTGCAGGTAGCAGCCAGCACCTGCTGTGTATGGAGTGGGTTCAGTGGCTTCCCAACTGCTGTCTTATATGTACATTGCGCAGTCATGAAGGGGTTAAATTGAACTGCGATCAGAACAACCTCTATCTCTCTCTTGTTTATATATATATATATATATATATATCACATAGAGAGATCAGCTGGCACTATTGTCTTGTAAGGGATGTGTAAATTACTCCTAGATCCTCCTCTCTGTCTGATGTACAACGCTCCCAAAAGACGAAGGCAATTGAAAATCATGTCCAAAGAGCAGAAAGGAAAGTGGCAGCTCACCAAATATTCAAAGCAAACTTCTTTATTCAACAGCTCAGTGGGTTACAAACAGCGTGATGCAGGTGCTCTAAACCACCACTGCACGAACAACGTCCGTTTCGCACGTAAAGTGCTTCTTCCTTATTAGCTAAGGTTATATTTTTGCATGGCTGACAGCTATTTTTGACAAATTCACCATACAATTGCGCATATTGTACATTAGGTTGGATGGTTTCACTGAAACCGCTGGGTTTGTCTGACCTTTGATGACTTTTACCATTTTACCAGTTTGATGAGTTTTACCATTGTAAAGGAATTATCTGTCACAAGTAGCGCTGCAGCCAGACGTGCTGGTTTCCAGCACACTCCGGCTCCATCTTCTAGTGCTGCTTGTGCTGCCGTTCACATTACGGGAAGCGCCCGCCGGGCTCTCACTCTCCTCTCCGCATCTCTGTCCCCTCCACTGTTCCCTGGTGTCAGTGCGTGCGCCCCCACCTCCTAGGGTGCGCACGCGCCAGATTCCTCAGATTTAAAGTGCCAGTGCACCATTGATTGGTGCTTGTCTGGTCCTGTCTCTATTTATTCTCACACTTCCTTCCTGTCCTTGCCAGATCTTTGTGCTCACTAGCCCTAGAGAAAGCGATTCAGTTGTGTGTTGTCTACAGTGTTCCAGACCTCTTGCTTTGTGACCTCACCTTGCTCCTGTGCCGCCAGCTTTGTTCCTGACCATGCTCCTGTGCCGCCTGCCCTGACCTCTTGCCTGTCCAGACTAGGAGTTTGCCTCATCATACCTGTGCCACGTAACACCTCAGCGACCTGTGTGGATGAGTCATATCAGGGGTAGCGACCTGGGTGCCGCCTTAGAAGAAAACAGTGATACATTTATGATCCTGGATAACCCTTTTAATGGTTAGAAGGGGGCCCTGCTCTTGTAAATAAAGATGAAATTAACAATGAATAAACCTACTAAACATCTTAAAAGAGTTTTCCAAAAAAAATTCATCTCCTATCCATAAAATAGGTAACAGATGTATAATCTCTAATGGTCCCATCAATGGGAGCCCCACTGATTACTAGAATGGGGGCGCAAGTTTCTCTTTCCTCCCCATCACACGACCACAGGGGAAGGTAAAATGTGTGCTGCTGCTACATTCAAAGTCCATATGGCTGATTAAAAAAGCCAAGTACTTTGTTAATGGTCTTTGAATGTTCTAGCAATCATACAATCATCACTGAACCTATAGATAGATGATAAATGTTTATGGAAAAAAATTATGAGATATTGATGCAAAATGTTTCTTGCCCTTCCAACACTGTTAAAGGGGTACTCCGCCCCTAGACATCTTATCCCCTATCCAAAGGATAGGGGTTAAGATGTCAGATCGCCGGGGTCCCGCTGCTGGGGACCCCGGGGATCGCTGCTGCAGCACCCCGCTATCATTACTGCACAGAGCGAGATCGCTCTGCACGTAATGACGGGCAATACAGGGGCCGGAGCATCGTTACATCACGGCTCCGCCCCTCGTGAAGTCACGGCCCGCCCCGTCAATACAAGTCTATGGAAGGGGGCGTGGTGGTCGTCACGCCCCCTGCCATAGACTTGCATTAAGGGGACGGGCCGTGATGTCATGAGGGGCGGAGCCATGACGTCACGCTGCTCCGGCCCCTGTATCGCCCGTCATTACGCACAGAGCGATCTCGCTCTGCGCAGCAATGATAGCGGGGTGCCGCAGCGGCGATCCCCGGGGTCCCCAGCAGCGGGACCCCGGCGATCTAACATCTTATCCCCTACCCCTTTAAGGTTAAGTTCATTACTGAAAAATGTACTGCGTAGAAACAGAAGCCCCCAAAATATACAAAATAGCGTTTTTTCTGTTCGCCATAGATTGTTGGTTAAAATGACTGATGTCATTGCAAAGTAGAATTGATGGCACAAAAAAAATAAGCCATCATATGGATTTTTAGGTGCAAAATTGAAAGAATTTTGATTTTTTTAAAGGTAAGTGGAAAAATTTAAGTGGAAAAACCCTGAGTCCTTACGGGATAAAAATCTGCATCATTTTAATTTATTGTGCCAAACTGTTTCAGATTTGTTACAGATTTAGTTTCCTTTAAAGGGGTTATCCACCATTAGGTGATTTTAATATCTACCCGCTAGACAAAAGACATGCTTAAGAAGGATCTGTGCTTGGGGCTAAATGGCTATATTGTGAGATTACCATAATGCTGTGGCTATCTTTTTTTTGAACTGGGTATTTCCTGCTGGAGTTGTTCAAACTACACATCCCATAGTTCCATGTTTGTAAGTGTGAGGTGACTTTCCTTCCTTCCTCACATCATTTATGTTTCAATGGGTAAGGTACCCATTAAAACACAAATGAGTTGTATTCCGATCAAAAGACCAGCGTTTTCTATCCAGGGTACCTACAGCTGTTGCAAAATTATTTTTCTCCCACCCAGCTCCCTTTGCACACCTGACTAGTGATGTCATTGCAACCTGGGAAAATTGCACTGCATCCTGGGAAAACCCGAGACCTGAGTAATTTTGTCTGCTGTTAAAAATATAAATTGGGGGAAAAACACAGAAGAATTGCGAGACCACCTTCACGCAGAGGTACAGACACTATATTATGAACTACACTAACTTTACAGCCCCTGTAGCATAGTCAAATAAAAGAAAAATCCTTGAATACCCTTTTAAGTAATGGAATTCAAACTCTGCAACAAAACCAACTGTTCAGGTGTAGAGGATCCACAGCAAAATCTGAAAGTTCTGAATAAAAAAGACATTAAATAAAGTTTAAAGGGGTACTCTGCCCCTATCCAAAGGATAGGGGATAAGATGTCAGATCGCGGGGGTCCCACCACTGGGGACCCCTCGGATCTCCGCTGCAGCGCCCCGCTATTATTACTGCACAGAGCAAACTCACTCTGTGCGTAATGACACGGCGATACAGGGACCGGAGCATCGTGACGTCACGGCTCTGCCCCCTCGTGACGTCACGGCCCGCCCCCGCAGAACAAGTCTATGGGAGGGGGCATGGCGGCCATCATGCCCCCTCCCATAGACTTGTATTTTGGGGGGCAGGCCGTGACGTCACGGGGGCGGAGCCATGATGTCACGATGCTCCGGCCCCTGTATCGGCAGTCATTACGCACAGAGCGAGTTTGCTCTGTGCAGTAATGATAGCTGGGCGCTGCAGCCTTTGGAGAGGGGATAAGATGCTAGGGTCGGAATACCCCTTTAAGGGAAAGAAAATACACTATAACGTATTTATCGGCGTATAACACGCACTTTTTTAGGCTAAAATTTTTAGCCTAAAGTCTATGTGCGTGTTATACGCCGATACACCCCCAGGAAAGGCAGGGGGAGAGAGGCCGTCACTGCCCGCTTCTCTCCCCCTGCCTTTCCTGGGGTCTAGAGCCCTGCTGCCGGCCCTTCTCTCCCCCTAGCTATCGGTGCCGCTGCCCGTTCTGTCCCCCTGACTATCGATGCCGGCGCCGATAGCCAGGGGGAGAGAAGCGGAGCCGACAGCCAGGGGGAGAGAAGGGGCAGCGGCACCCATTGCCGGCGCCGCTGCCCCGTTGCCTCCCCTCATCCCCGGTGGCATAATTGCCTGGGTCGGGTCCGCGCTGCTGCAGGCCTCCGGCGTGCATCCCCTGCGTCGTTGCTATGCACGGCGCGGCGCACCGACGTCATGCGCCGTGCAGCGCATAGCAACGACGCAGGGGACGCACGCCGGAGGCCTGCAGCAGCGCGGACCCAGGTAATTATGCCACCGGGGATGGGGGGAGGCAACGGGGCAGCGGCGCCGGCAATGGGTGCCGCTGCCCCTTCTCTCCCCCTGGCTGTCGGCGCCGCTTCTCTCCCCCTGGCTATCGGCGCCGGCAATGGGGCGCCGGCACCGATAGTCAGGGGGACAGAACGGGCAGCGGCGCCGATAGCCAGGGGGAGAGAAGGGCCGGCAGCAGAGCTCTAGACCCCAGGAAAGGCAGGGGGAGAGAAGCAGGCAGCGACGGCCTCTCTCCCCCTGCCTTTCCTGGGGGTATATCGGGGTATACACGCGCACACACGCACCCTCATTTTACCATGGATATTTGGGTAAAAAACTTTTTTTACCCAAATATCCTTGGTAAAATGAGGGTGCGTGTTATAGGCCGGTGCGTGGTATACCCCGATAAATACGGTACTTCCCTCCCTCTCTGCTCCTGTGGCAATGTTTCTTTAGTTCCTGTTTGGTCTCTGTACACACTGCCTCCTGTAATGAGGTGTCATCACATGTGACTACCAGTGTTAATTTCCTTGACAAAATATTTTCATAATTATTTTCCCGATATTGATATTTGTTGCATTTGTATTGTGGATTTTTTCAGTAGCAGTGTGGTAGCAATAGAAAGTCATTATTTAGTAATCATATGTAATAATGTTTGTGGTATGGCGATATTATTGTCCTATTTATGGTGGTATGGGTAATCATTTTACTGGATTTGATCAGTTACAGTATGATGGTATTGAGTATATTGAAAATATTCCTCCTTTTATACAGGTATTATTGATAATGTAGGTAGGCCTCAGCATACAAGATTTGGTCAGTAACATTTATGATGGTAATATGTATAGTGATAATATTCCTCCTTGTTAACTAGTATTATTGGTAATATTGTTCCCAGTATACAAGATTTGGTCAGTAACAGTATTATTGTAAAATGTATAGGGATAATCTTTTTCCTTGTATAGTTTATTATTTTTCAATATATAGGATTTGGTCCATGATGGTATTATTTCCAGTGATATTCCTTCTTGTATTCTGTCTTTATTGACAATGTGGGTCTCAGCATACAGGATTTGGTCAGTACCAGTATGATGGTAATGTGTATAGTGATAATGGGAGAGATTCATCAAGACTTGTGCAGAGGAAAGGTCGACCAGTTGGCCATTGCTACCAATCAGATTGCTTCTTCCATTTTGAAAAGGCCTTGGAAAAATAAAAGAAGCAATCTGATTGGTTGCTATGGGCAACTGGTCAACTTTTCCTCAGCACAGGTCTTGATGAATCTCCCCCAATATTCCTTCCTGTATAACAGTATTATTGGTAATATTGGTATTATTGTACAGCAGGGGCCTCAAACTCAAATTATCTAGGGGCCACTGGGGGTAGAGGCTGGGTGAGGCTGGGCCGCATGTGCCCTTCCCATACAATGCCCCCATCATGCGCCCCTCACATATAATGCCACCATCATGCGCCCCTCACATATAATGCCCCCATCATGTGCCCCTCACATATAATGCCCCCAACATGCCCACAGACAGGCCCCCAGATAGATATGACCCCCCTCAGGTAGGGCTCCCCATTAGGTACACAGGCACCCATATAGATATGACCCCTATCTGGTAGGGCTCCCAAGTAGGTACATAGCCCCCCATATAGATATGACCTCCATTTGGTAGGACTCCCCAGTAGGTACACATGCCCCCAGATAGATATGACCCCCATCTGGTAGGGCTCCCAAGTAGGAATAGAGGCCCCAGATAGATATGATCCCCATCACTGATTGGGGTAATATCTATCTGGGGCCTGTCTACCTACTGGGGAGCCCTACCTGATGATCAGGCAGGGGTTCCCAATAGGTGTACAGGACATCAGCGTCCCTGCGTCCTGCGCTGCGGATGCGATGACATCACTAATGGTGTGCATCCCTCCAGGAAGACTCGTTATATTCTGCAGCAGGGAGATATAGGTACAGTAGCAGTGTGTGCCGACATGTGTGAAGTCTTCCGGCATTTAGTGCTGCTAAATGCTTGAAGAAATCACCTGCCCAGCACCAGGGCCGCAAAATTTCGTTCCGTGGGCCACAAATGGCCCACAGGCTGGGAATTTGAGACCCCTGTTATACAGGATTTGGTCAGCACCAGCATGATGGAAATACAGTGGGACAAAACAGTATTTAGTCAGCCACCAATTGTGCATGTCCTCCCACTTAAAAAGATGAGAGAGACCTGTAATTTTCATCATAGGTATACCTCAATTATGAGAGACATAATGAGGAAAAAAATCCATAAAATCACATTGTCTGATTTTTTAAGAATTTATTTGCAAATTAAGGTGAAAAAGAAGTATTCGGTCACCTACAAACAAGCAAGATTTCTGGCTCTCACAGACCTGTAACTTCTTCTTTAAGAGTCTCCTCTGTCCTCCACTTGTTACCTGTATTAATGGCACATGTATGAACTTGTTATCAGTATAAAAGACACCTGTCCACAACCTCAAACACTCACACTCCAATCTCCACTATCGTCAAGACCAAAGAGCTGTCGAAGGGCACCAGAAACAGAATTGTAGACCTGCACCAGCATGGGAAGACTGAATCTGCAACAGGCAAGCAGCTTGGTGTGAAGAAATAAACAGTGCGAGCAATTATTAGATAATGTAAGACATACAAGACCACTGATAATCTTCCACAATCTGGGGCTCTACTGAGATCTCACCACGGAGTGTTAAAATGATCACAATAACGGTATGCAAAATTCCCAGAACCACACAGGGGGACCTAGTGAATTACTTGCAGAGAGCTGGGACAAAGTAACAAAGGCTACCATCAGTAACACACCTCGCCACCAGGGAACTCAAATCATGCAGTGCCAGACGTGTCCCCCTGTATAAGCCAGTACATGTCCGGGCCCATCTGAATTTGCTAGAGAGCATTTGGATGATCCAGAAAAGTATTGGGAGAATGTCATATGGTCAGATGAAACCAAAGTAGAAAGTGGTAAAAACTCAACTGTTTGGAGGAGAAAGAAGGCTGAGTTCCATCCAAATAACACCATACTGTGAAGCATGGGGGTAGAAACATCATGCTTTGGGGCTGTTTTTCTGCTAAGGGACCAGGACGACTGATCCGTGTAAAGGAAAGAATGAATGGGGCCATGTATCGGGGGATTTTGAGTGAAAACCTCCTTCCATCATCAAGGGCATTGAAAATGAAAAGTGGCTGGATCTATCAGCATGACAATGATCCTAAACACATTGCCCGGTCAATGAAGGAGTGGCTTCGTAAGATGTATTTCAAGGTCCTGGAGTGGCCTAGCCAGTCTCCAGATCTCAACCCCATAGAAAATCTTTTGAGGGAGTTGAAAGTCCTTGTTGTCCAGTGACAGCCCCAACACATCTAGAAGAGATCTGCATGGAGGAATGGGCCAAAATACCAGCAACAGTGTGTGAAAACCTTGTGAAGACTTACAGAAAATGTTTGACCTCTGCCATTGCCAACAAAGGGAACATAACAAAGTATTGAGATGAACTTTTGTTATTGACCAAATACTTATTTTCCACCATAATTTGCAGATAAATTCTTTAACCCCTTAAGGACACATGACGTTCTCATACGTCTCCATTTCCGAGTCCTTAAGGACACATGACGTATGAGAACGTCATGTGTTTTACCGGCCCCCCGCAACCATCTGGAGCGGAGCCGGTCCCCGATGCCTGCTGAAATCGTTCAGCAGGCATCGGGGCATATCGCCCAGGGGGGTCATTATGACCCCCCATGTCGGCGATGGCCGCAGATCGCTGGACAATTCAGTCCAGCGATCTGCGGCGGATTCCGGGTCAATCGGGTCTCCAGTGACCCGATGACCCGGAATTATTGGCTGATCGGGGCCGTCAGAGACGGCCCCGAACAGCCAGAGCAAGCAGGGGTGAGGTGGCACTGGTGCCACCTCACGATCGCCCTGATTCGTCGGCCGGATTACCGGCCGACCAATCAGGGCGCCTGCTGCGGGTGTCACTCCCGCAACCCGCTCCGCCCCTCTTCCGGAGGACGTGAGCGGGTGCGGGACGTGCACCCCGGGTGCTGGGGACCCCGATCCCCGGCGCCCCTGTTGGGATCGGGGCCCCAGGAGCAGCGGCGGCGGCGGAGACGACGAGGGACTGACCTGGTGCAGCGAGGATCGTTGGAGGTGAGTGACAGCCTCCTGCTGTTGCTTAGCAACAGCTCCCAGCATGCAAAAAGGGCATGCTGGGAGCTGTAGTTATGCAACAGCAGGAGGCAGACCACCACAACTCCCAGCATGCCCTTATGGGCATGCTGGGACTTGTAGTTTTGCAACAGCTGGAGGCACATTCTTTCTATGGAAAAGTGTACCTTCAGCTGTTGTGTAACTACAACTCCCAGCTTGCACAATCAGCTAAAGTGCATGCTGGGAGTTGTAGTGGTGCATCTGGTGGTTGCATAACTACAACTCCCAGCATGCCCGTTGGCTGTCGGTGACTGCTGAGAGTTGTAGTTTTGCAACAGCTGAAGGCACACTGAGTTAAGTAGCAAACCAGTGTGTCTCCAGCTGTTGCATAACTACAATCCCCAGCATCCCCAGCAGAAGTAGTATGCCTCCAGCTGTTGCATAACTACAACACCCAGCATGCCCTTCCGCTGTCCGTACATGCTGGGGGTTGTAGCTTTTGCAACAGCTGAAGGCACACTGGTTGCAAAACACTGAGTTTGTTACCAAACTCGGTGTTTCACAACCAGTGTGCCTCCAGCTGTTGCAAAACTACAACTCCCAGCATGCACTGATAGACCGTACATGCTGGGAGTTGTAGTTTTGCAACAGCTGGATGTTCCCCCCCCCCAATGTGAACGTACAGGGTACACTCACATGGGCGGAGGATTACAGTAAGTATCCGGCTGCAAGTTTGAGGTGCGGCAAAATTTCTGCCGCAGCTCAAACTGCCAGCGAGAAACTACTGTGAACCCCCCGCCCGTGTGACTGTACCCTAAAAACACTACACTACACTACCACAAAATAAAATAAAAAGTAAAAAACACTACATATACACATACCCCTACACAGCCCCCCTCCCCTCCCCAATAAAAATGAAAAACGTCTGGTACGCCACTGTTTCTAAAACGGAGCCTCCAGCGGTTGCAAAACTACAACTCCCAGCATGCACTGAGACCGTACATGCTGGGAGTTGTAGTTTTGCAACAGCTGGATTTCCCCCCCCCCCCCAATGTGAACGTACAGGGTACACTCACATGGGCGGAGGATTACAGTAAGTATCCGGCTGCAAGTTTGAGCTGCGTCAAATTTTCTGCCGTAGCTCAAACTGCCAGCGAGAAACTACTGTGAACCCCCGCCCGTGTGACTGTACCCTAAAAACACTACACTACACTAACACACAATAAAATAAAAAGTAAAAAACACTACATATACACATACCCCTATACAACCCCCCTCCCCAATAAAAATGAAAAACGTCTGGTACGCCACTGTTTCCAAAACGGAGCCTCCAGCTGTTGCAAAACAACTACTCCCAGTATTGCCAGATAGCCGTTGACTGTCCAGGCATTCTGGGAGTTTTACAACAGCTGGAGGCACCCTGTTTGGGAATCACTGGCGTAGAATACCCCAATGTCCACCCCTATGCAAGTCCCTAATTTAGGCCTCAAATGCGCATGGCGCTCTCACTTTGGAGCCCTGTCGTATTTCAAGGCAACAGTTTAGGGTCACATATGGGGTATCGCCGTACTCGGGAGAAATTGGGCTTCAAATTTTGGGGGGTATTTTCTGCTATTACCCTTTTAAAAAATGTAAAATTTTTGGGAAAACAAGCATTTTAGGTAAAAAAAATATATATTTTTTTACATATGCAAAAGTCGTGAAACACCTGTAGGGTATTAAGGTTCAAATTACCCCTTGTTACGTTCCCCGAGGGGTCTAGTTTCCAAAATGGTATGCCATGTGTTTTTTTTTTTGCTGTCCTGGCACCATAGGGGCTTCCTAAATGCGGCATGCCCCCAGAGCAAAATTCGCTTTCAAAAAGCCAAATGTGACTCCTTCTCTTCTGAGACCTGTAGTGCGCCAGCAGAGCACTTTTCACACCCATATGGGGTGTTTTCTGAATCGGGAGAAATTGGGCTTCAAATTTTGGGGGGTATTTTCTGCTATTACCATTTTTAAAATTGTAAAAATTTTGGGAAACCAAGCATTTTAGGTAAAAAAAATATATATTTTTTTACATATGCAAAAGTCGTGAAACACCTGTAGGGTATTAAGGTTCACATTACCCCTTGTTATGTTCCCCGAGGGGTCTAGTTTCCAAAATGGTATGCCATGTGTTTTTTTTTTGCTGTTCTGGCACCATAGGGGCTTCCTAAATGCGGCATGCCCCCAGAGCAAAATTTGCTTTCAAAAAGCCAAATGTGACTCCTTCTCTTCTGAGACCTGTAGTGCGCCAGCAGAGCACTTTTCACCCCCATGCGAGGTGTTTTCTGTATCGGGAGAAATTGGGCTTCAAATTTTGGGGGGTATTTTCTGCTATTACCCTTTTTAAAAATGTAAAATTTTTGGGAAACCAAGCATTTTAGGTAAAAAAAATATATATTTTTTTTACATATGCAAAAGTCGTGAATCACCTGTAGGGTATTAAGGTTCACTTTACCCCTTGTTACGTTCCCTGAGGGGTCTAGTTTCCAAAATGGTATGCCATGTGTTTTTTTTTGCTGTCCTGACACCATAGGGGCTTCCTAAATGCGGCATGCCCCCCAAAAACCATTTGTCGCTCCTTCCCTTCTGAGCCCTCTACTGCGCCCGCCGAACAATTAACATAGACATATGAGGTATGTGCTTACTCGAGAGAAATTGGGTTTCAAATACAAGTAAAAATTTTCTCCTTTTTATCCCTTGCAAAAATTCAAAAATTGGGTCTACAAGAACATGCGAGTGTAAAAAATGAAGATTTTGAATTTTCTCCTTCACTTTGCTGCTATTCCTGTGAAACACCTAAAGGGTTAATACACTTACTGAATGTTTTTTTGAATACTTTAGGGGGTGTAGTTTTTATAATGGGGTCTTTTATGGGGTATTTCTAATATGAAGACCCTTCAAATCCACTTCAAAACTGAACTGGTCCCTGAAAAATAGTGAGTTTGAAAATTTTGTGAAAAATTTCAAAATTGCTACTGAACTTTGAAGCCCTCTGGTGTCTTCCAAAAGTAAAAACTCATAAATTTTATGATGCAAACATAAAGTAGACATATTGTATATGTGAACCCAAAAAAAATATAATTTGAATATCCATTTTCCTTACAAGCAGAGAGCTTCAAAGTTAGAAAAATGCAAAATTTTCATTTTTTTCATCAAATTTTGTGATTTTTCACCAAGAAAGGATGCAATTTACCATAAAATTTTACCACTAAATTAAAGTAGAATATGTCACGAAAAAACAATCTCGGAATCAGAATGATAACTAAAAGCATTCCAGAGTTATTAATGTTTAAAGTGACAGTGGTCAGAATTGCAAAAAACGCTCCGGTCCTTAAGGTATAAAATGGCCTGGTCCTTAAGGGGTTAAAAATCCTACAATGTGATTTTATGGATTTTTTTCTCATTATGTCTCTCATAGTTGAGGTATACCTATGATGAAAATTACAGGCCTCTCTCATCTTTTTAAGTGGGAGAAGTTGCACAATTGGTGGCTGACTAAATACTTTTTTTTGTCTCCTTGTATGTACGGTGATAATATTCCTACTTGTATTAAATAGACACTGGCAGAGATTTATCAAAACCTGTCCAGAGGAAAAGTTGCTGAGTTGCCCATAGCAACCAATCAGATTGCTTCTTTCATTTTTCAGAGGCTTTATCAAAAATGAAAGAAGCGATCTGATTGGTTGCTATGGGCAACTCAGCAACTTTTCCTCTGGACAGGTTTTGATAAATCTCCCCCACTGTCTTTTGAAAAAACCTTTGACAAGTTTTGATCAACGGGGGTTTAAGTGTTCAAACCTCCACCAATCAGGAGAACGAGTCAGGAGAAGTTTGCACTTTACATGTTCTCTCCTGGCTCCGTGTCCCGTGATTGAGACACATTCACAATGTAAGTCTATGAAGTGTGTCTTGATCACGTGACACAGAGCAAGAAGAGAAGCGCAGCAGTGCAGACATCTGTTTGTTTGTTCTCTTAATTAATGAAGCTCTGGACACTTAGACCCCCGTCGATCAAAACTTTTGACATGTCGCTAGGACAGTAAGGCTATTTTCACACTTCGAAATGTCCACACCGGAAATCTTTGTAATCTTTGAAATTTCGAAAACTGTGAGCACTGGCATAATATGCCGGCGCTAAGACCGTACAAGAATGTGCTGCCTTATCGATGGTGTTACACTTCGTGTTCCCTACACCAGAGAACAAATAGAAATATGCAATATAATGCACACCCACAGTTGCTATAATCCAAAAATGTTATCTTTATTGCACATAAGTATTACAAAATGCAGACAATACAATTAAAACCAATTAAAAAAAGGCCCAAATGGCCACTGCATGAACAAGGGGGGACCCCCTAAAAAAAGGGGGAACCCCACCCAGGGCACCTGCCTCCACAAATAAATAGGTTGTGAGCCTATCATGTAACAAGAATGTTAAATCAATACAGTCCTATCCCCACAACACTGATAATATATATACAACCTGAATATCCTTCATAAATAGCACAGGGGACTAGCAGTGGAGGACAATAGATGGAGGAGTAGTACGGCAGGTGCCCCCCTAGAGACCCCACGCGTTCCGTTGCCCGTCAGCAACTTCCTCAGGGGTGTTGTGCCTCCTTGATTCAGTTTCTGCCATATATACCAAACATAATTAACCTAATTGTGGTGAAGGAGTTACCTGTTTGTCCATTATGTCCCGTCTCCGGGCATTAACCCGCTTGTACTTCCGGGTACAGAGAAGGTTACATCCGCTCCATGATCCACATCCGCTCTGTCACTCTCTCGCAGCTGCGTCCCACACAGAGATCACCCGCGCATGCGCAGAGTATATTCCATATCCACGCCTAAGAGTCTCTCACTTGCACTCACTGCGCCTGCGCATCTGTGCTCATACACACTCACCGCAGCACATCAATGACACAACACAAACCTCATATCACATTCATACGCATGCGCACCACCACTCATATGCCCACAGTCTATTCACACCAATCTACCACATATTGGAGTTCCCTTTCACCACGCATGCGCATCTCAGTTGACATCCCCATAGTTCACACAAATATATTAATCTCTGCACAGGGCATCCTTTTTAGGATCTTATTGCCATTTTATGCATATATGGGGATGTAGTTTTGCATAGTTCAAACACTGTTTTAACTCCATACAGCAAAATACATGTAGTAGCATACTCAAAGGATCCCTTCATCTACTCATGACCGTATCCTCCTATGTTCATATGATACCTTATATACAAAGGCCCAGATGGGTATCAAATCATAACAGTCATCTTAATACTCCAATACCTTTTTAACCCTTTAGTACATCAATACCGTATTTATCATATAACTCATACATCTCAAGACAGTGTTTATAACATGTTGTATTATAAAAAGTGCGCTCATCAAATAACTCATACCCCTTAGGGTGATATTTATAACATAACATAAGTGGAACTATAACGTACTTATCATAGAACTAATAACACATGTTACACCCTTGGGTCATAGACCTGTTACCCTTTATCGTGAACCTTACACCACTCACATGCATCTTATCATAAAGACTTGTATGTATACTGGGCTCATATATACCTTTTTATATCCCCCTTAACCCATCTAGAGACCACATGTATTACACATCTTATACCATTAGTCCCAAAGTATACATACTATATCACCTATTGGTACATCACCATATATTCCATATTATTACTAAGACAGTGGAGCCTATATCACTTAGTATCTAAAGCACGGCACTGTATATACATTCTTAACCATATATTGTCATACCAATTAAACTAACATGTCCATTATTTACCTAATACGTGACCCACACATTTTTTATATATATATATATATATATATATATATATATATATATATATATATATATATATACCAACCTCATAATACAACACCTACACATATTGACACAATAATTTAAATAGGCATACCCTGTTGGAGCTTATTAAATAGCTCACCCTAGAACACCTCATTATGACCCATAAGGCCCCCAAAATTATCCACACTAAATGTGCTGTAAAAAATGTGCTGTAAAGAAATATATACCCACTTCTTTTAGCATAAGCCTATACATTTTTCAGATCATCACTCTCAAATGATCTATATCCATATTCTCAAAATCTTACCCCAGGCTCTCACATATTTACACCACACTTCATACTACTCTCTGCATCCTTCACTTTTTATGCACGCACTAAAAAAGTTTTTTGTATATAATCTCCCTGTACCCCTAACTATTGGACTCCAGGTAACTCCTTCAACCAAATCTATAATTGTTACATTTTATTAGAATAATTTTAATTTAATACATCTATTTAGCCATCACTGATTCGTCAGACATCTTTCCATATCCATGGGGAAATCTCCCCAGACCCCTATCCAAAGGGGCATTTAGAGAAGTAGCTTTAGAGGATATACAAATCAAAGTCCCCCATTATGGGAGGATATATATATCAAAGTCTCCCATTGCGGGAGAAACACCGTGAGGAACATACAAAGTCCAGATCCAATCAGTCATGCCTCAATAGTTCTCCCTGTTTAGTTTTCCACGAGGAGAGACAAAGAAAAAGGAAATTTGTAGTCAGCGACTCAATCCCAACTTGGCTCTTTTAAGCAGAAAAATAGGTCCCAAACTCCACAAGGCCTCCAGAGCCCAATATTTCACACTAGAACTGCAGCATCCCACAATCCAGATAAACTCCTCCTATCTCTCACATCCATTCCTCTTGCTCATAGAGTATGCCACTGTCATCTGGACATCACTCGGACCTGAATATAGTATGGAAAACATATTTAATATGCATAAGAAATCATTCCATAACTGTCCATCCTTCTTACCTGAATAGCTCCCTCCATATTAACCATGATCCATGCCAATCCGGAGCGTGTGTGAGAGATGGTCTGTATCCACCCCACTCCAATGTGAACACTAGTGCATAACTGATATGTGAACCCCAATATGTGTAAACTACAGTGATGTGTGAACCCCAATGTGTATAAACTACTATTGTGTCCAATAAATATAGTATTATGTGTCCCCCATAATAATAATCATAAACCAGTGATGTAATGTACCTGCTAGTGTATGGGAATATGTGATGTGTAGATGGGTGCGCGTGTGTGTCCGAGCACCCAGGCTAGCTGCCCCCGGACACCCACCCACACCCCTATAGGTGAACTAAACTGTATGTGAATATCCTACAATATGTGATAGTGTGCAGGTGCAATTACCCTCAAATAAACAGATAATGATACCACCATCACACAAATCCACACTGTATTCCCAATCATAAGTGTGCATAGACATAACCATCACCATAACTAATAACATTCAAAGGGGGCCCCACAGTGTTCAGGTGCTGCATAACAATACAAATAAAGAAGGAAGAAAAGAAGAAAGGAGAGAAAGGAAAGAAAGGGGGAAAAAAAAAGGGGGGGGGGAAATGATATATATACTCACCCCAAAAATCCTGTATAGAGAAGCTCCTCATTTAGACCCCGAGGCACCTCTGTTACATGATAGGCTCACAACCTATTTATTTGTGGAGGCAGGTGCCCTGGGTGGGGTTCCCCCTTTTTTTAGGGGGTCCCCCCTTGTTCGTGCAGTGGCCATTTGGGCCTTTTTTTTTAATTGGTTTTAATTGTATTGTCTGCGTTTTGTAATACTTATGTGCAATAAAGATAAAAATTTTGGATTATAGCAACTGTGGGTGTGCATTATATTGCGTATTTCTTATTCTTCTCTGGTGTAGCAATTGTTGTTTGGTACGCTTAATAGCACCCCTTCCCATATGATGCTGAGCCTGCCTGTCTCTTATATACACTTCGCGCTCCCGCCGCAAACTCCGGCCAGGAGTGCGGAGTCCCTGTGTCCCCATCTGCCTGCGTGGCCAGGATTCGCATCTTGGGACGCGCCAGCATGCGAATCCTGGCCCGTCACTTACCAGTTCCTGCTGCCGTATCCTCTCCTGTCTCTCAGCTCCGGTTAACGCGTCCCCGTCTCCTAGGGCGCGCGCACTGGAGCTCTGAAATTTGAAGGGCCAGTACGCCCATAATTAATGTTGCACCTGATACCACATTATAAAGTTCCTGCACCTCCCACATTTCCCTACCAGATTTTCAGTGCCTATTGCCTGAGAGAAAGCGTTCCCTATAGCCTGTTTTGCCATACCTGTGAATCCAGACCTTCCCGCTACGTTTCCTGACTGCGAACCTTTGCCGCCTGCCTTGACCTTCTGCCATGTTGACTAAGCTACAGCCTCATCCTACGGTTCTTCGCCTTGCCCAGTTACCTGTGTGGTCGAGCTGTGTCGGGAGTAGCGACACCTTTGACTCCGCTCCCCAATACGGTCCGAGTCATCAGCCACACAGGTGGAGGATCCACGTCTAAGCTTCGTGACAGCCTACATCCCGGTACGTGACAGCAAGATCCGGCCATGGATCCAACTGGGGTTCCTCTGCCTGACAACACGGATCTTGCATTTATCGTGGTGCTCCAGTCTCAGCAGTTGGCGCAGCAGGCACAGCAGCTTAACCAGCTATCCGCCATGATGCAGCAGTTGCTAGCTGCCCAGCAGCACCCGCCACTGCCACAGCCTCCTCCTCCAGCTCCAGTACAGCCTCCCACTATTGCAGTTCCCTCCGGAACCGAACTCCGTTTGTCACTTCCTGAGAAGTTTGAGGGGGATCCCAAGTCCTGTCTGGGTTTTGTGACGAAGTGCTCCATGCACATAGAACTTATGGTGGACCAGTTCTCCACAGAACGAGCAAAGGTAGCCTTCGTCATCAGTCTCCTGTCTGGTAGGACCTTGGCCTGGGCTACTCCTCTGTGGGATCGCAGTGATCCTATCACTACCAATCTCCAGGCATTCCTGATGGAATTTTGCACAGTCTTTGAAGAACCTGCCCGAGCTTCCTCCTCTGAGACGGCTTTGTTGAGTCTTTCCCAGGGCAACTCAACTGTGGGCAAGTATGCCATCCGGTTCCGGACCTTGGCGTCGAAGTTGTCTTGGAATAATGAAGCTCTCTGTGCTACTTTCAAGAGAGGGTTATCAAGCCAAATTAAGGATGTCCTCGCTGCCCGGGAATTGCCATATAACCTTAATTAACTTATACAATTGGCATCCCGGATTGATATTCGTTTCTCAGAGCGATGTGAGGAACTATGCCAAGAAAGGGAGTCTGCATGACCTCTGCGCTTTCCCCTGTCTGGCACCTGTCTTCCAGCAGCCACCGCAACCTTCTATGTTGCCTCCCGCAGTGGAGGCTATGCAGGTGGATCGGTCTCGCCTGACCCCGGAGGAAAGGACTTGCCGACGAACTGAGAATCTCTGCCTAGCAGTTGGATCGGTCTCGCCTGACCCCGCAGGAAAGGACTTGCCGACGAACTGAGAATCTCTGCCTATACTGCCCCAGTGCGGATCACTTCCTAAAAGACTGACCTCTGCGTCCCCAGTCACAGGGAAACATCCGCACCTAGGGTTTGTGGGAGAGGCTCCCTAGGTGTGAATACCACCTCTCCACGTTTAAATATGATGATCCATCTTTTCCTACCTTCCAAAGAGTTTATTTCCGTTTTTGCCGTTTTTTGGACTCTGGCTCTGCGGGAAATTTTATTGATGCTTCCCTAGTACATAGGCATGGTCTGTCGGTGTGCCTGTGTCCCGCCTGTTAAAGCCCCTGTACATTTCTACGGTGAATGGTGAAAGACTGAACTGTACCGTGCTATATCGCACAGAACCATTGCCTATGCAGGTCGGAGTCTCTCATAGGGAGAACTTGTCCTTTTATATTCTCCAACATTGTACTTCTCCTCTCTTGCTTGGCCTACTGTGGTTGCAACTCCATGCCCCTCAGCTGGATTGGAAAACGGGAGAAGTTCTTCGCTGGGTTCCGCATTGTAACAACCACTGTATTCACGTACGGGTCACAAAATTGGAACTATCTTCTCGCCCTATGCCCGGGTTACCATCCTTTCTTCAGGACTATGCTAATGTATTCTATGAAAAGCAAGCCTAAGTTTTACCACTGCATGGTCCCTACGATTGTCCAATAGACTTGCTACCCGGCACCACACCCCCCAGGGGCAGAATTTACCCTTTATCCATTCCTGAAACTTTTGCCATGTCTAATTATATCAAGAAGAACCTCCAAAAGGGGTTTATCAGGAAGTCTTCTTCCCCTGCCCGGAGCCAGCTTCTTCTTTGTGGGAAAAAAAGACAAGTCATTGCGACCATGCATAGACTACCAAGGTTTGAATAAAATTACTGTAAAGAACCGTTACCCACTTCCTTTAATCTCAGAATTATTTGATCTAAACTGAACCTTCGTGGGGCTTATAATCTGATCCGTATATGTGAAGGGGACAAACGGAAGACTGCGTTCAATACTCGTGACGGACATTTTGAATATCTTGTGATGCCTTTCGGACTATGTAAAGCTCCCGCAGTCTTTCAGGAATTCGTCAACTATATTTTCCGTGACCTTCTGTACTCCTGTGTCATTGTCTATCTGGATGACATACTAATTTACTCGCCCAATGTCCAGTCTCATCGCTCTCACCTCCACCAAGTGCTACAGCCTCTCCGTAGAAACCATCTCTACGCTAAACTAGAGAAGTGCACCTTTGAAAAGACCTGCCTTCCTTTTCTGGACTACATTGTTACCAGCCAAGGTCTTCAAATGGATCCCAACAAGTTATCCGCAGTCCTGGACTGGCCACAACCCACTGGTCTGAAAGCAATTCAGCGCTTCCTCGGCTTTGCCAATTACTATCGGCAATTCATTCCTCACTACTCTACTCTGGTAGCCCCCATCATTGCCCTCACCAAGAAGACTGCTAATTCTTAAGTCTGGACTCCTGAGGCCGAAGAAGCGTTTAAACAGTTAAAGTCTGCTTTCGCATCTGCTCCTGTTCTTTCTAGACCAGATCCTAACAGGCCATTCTTCCTGGAAGTGGATGATTCTTCAGTTGGAGCAGGTGCAGTGTTAACGCAAGAGTCTACTAAGGGGAAGACTTTAACCAGCGGATTTTTCTCCAAAATTTCTCCTATACCATTGGGAATCGCAAGCTCTTGGCCGTTAAGTTGGCGTTGGAGGAATGGCATCTTCTTCTAGAGGGCTCTGTACATTCTGTTACTATTTATTCTGACCACAAAAACTTGCTCTATCTACAGACTGCCCATCAACTCAACCCACGGCAGGCCTGGTGTTCTCTATTTTTCTCCAGATTTGACTTCTATATCCACTTCCGTCCTGTGGAAAATAATTTATGAGCTGATGCCCTTTCCAGGTCCTCTGATGTGCATGACCATGAATCCCCTCCACAGCATATTATTCCTCCTGAACGTCTCATCTCTGTGGGATGGCCAGCCAGGGATGGCCAGCCAGAAGAGAAGAATGTCCCCATTTCAAGACTGGGAGCTACTGGGACATACGTAAGTGTTTCCGGGAGGCAGAGGCTGAAGACCAGCCTCTGCCTCCCGGAAACACTTACGTATGTCCCAGTAGCTCCCAGTCTTGAAATGGGGACATTCTTCTCTTCTGGCTGGCCATCCCGGTATTCGTAAGTCCCTACAGCTCCTCTCCAGACAATACTGGTGGCCTACCTTAAAACGGGATGTCGTTGACTTTGTGCAGTCCTGCTCAGTCTCGTTCCAAGCCAGCGGGACTTCTTCTGCCCTTACCGGTTCCTTAGCTTCCCTGGACCAATATTTCCATGGACTTCATTACCGACCTTTCACCTTCCCGAGGCAATACATCTGGGTGGTAGTAGATCTATTTTCTAAAATGGCTCATTTTATACCATTACCCGGACTTCCTTCAGCACCACAGCTTGCTAAGGTATTTCTTCAGCATATCTTTTGCTTACATGGACTTCCTTCCCATATAGTCTCTGACCGTGGTGTCCAATTCGTGTCTAAGTTCTGGTGGGCCCTCTGCTCACACCTACAAGTTAAGCTGGATTTTTCCTGGGCCTACCCCCCTCAATCTAATGGACAGGTTGAGAGGGTGAATCAGATCTTGGGAGACTATGTGCGTCATTTCATCTCTGCGCATCAAGACAACTGGGTTGATCTGCTTCCCTGGGCTGAGATCTCCTACAATCATAAAGATTCCGATTCCACTGGTACTTCACCCTTCTATGTGGTCTATGGACTTCACCCTCGTCCTCCTCACCCCTTATCTTCTTCTTCATCTTCTGGAGTTCCTGCTGTTGATGAACAACCGCAGAATTTTTCGTCCATCTGGCAGAAGACATGTCGCTCTCTTCTACCTGCTACTTCTCGCATGAAATTCCAAACGGACAAGAGAAGACATCCTCCTCCTGAATTTTCTCCAGGTGACAAAGTCTGGTTATCTACTAAATATATCAAGTTCAAGATACCCAGTTATAAACTTGGTCCTACTATTTGGGTCCCTATAAAGTCAAGAAGAGACTTAATCCTGTGGCCTATTCTCTCCATCTGCCCTTCTCCCTCCGGATCTCGAATTCCTTCCATTTTTCCCTCCTGAAACCAGTCATCTACAAGCGTTTTTCTCAAAAGAACATCTCACCTTCTCCCATCTTTGGCACCTCTGATGTTTTTGTTCTTAAGGAGATCTTGGACTCCAAATTTGTCAGAGGAAAGCTTTTTTCCTGGTAGATTGGGAAGGATTCGGTCCAGAGGAGAGGTCTTGGGAGCCGCAGGACCACATTCTAGACCAGGACCATCTCAGGACATTCCTGAACCGCAAAAGGAGGGGGAAACCAAAGGGGGGGTACTGTTACACTCCACACTCCCGCCGCAAGCTCCAGCCAGGAGCACGGAGTCCCTGTGTCCCCATCTGCTGGCGGGGCCAGGATTCACATAGCGGGACACGCCCGCATGCAAATCTTGGCCCGTTACTTACCACGTCCTGCTACCGTATCCTCTCCTGTCTCTCAGCTCCGGTGCGCGCATCCCCGTCTCCTAGGGCGCGCACACTGGAGCTCTGAAATTTAAAGGGCTAGTACGCCCATAATTAATGTTGCACCTGATACCACATTATAAAGTTCCTGCACCTCCCACACTTCCCTGCCAGATCTTCAGTGCCTATTGCCTGAGAGAAAGCGTTCCCTATAGCCTGTTTTGCCATACCCGTGTATAAAGACCTTCCCGCTATGTTTCCTGACTATGAACCTTTGTCGCCTGCCTTGACCTTCTGTTACATTGACTACGCTACAGCCTCATCCTACCGTACCTCGCCTTGCCCAGTTACCTGTGTGGTGGAGCCGTGTCGGGGGTAGCGACCTGGGTGTCGCCTGTCGCAGCAAGCCCATCCTGCCTTACGGCGGGCCCTGGTGAAAACCAGCGGCACCTTAGACTCCGCTCCCTGATACGGTCCGAGTCATCAGCCACACAGGTGGAGGATCCACGTCCAAGCTTCGTGACAGCCTACATCCCAGTATGTGACAGACGGCTGTGCATTCCATGCGGAGTATGCAGAAAGAATTGACAGGTTAATCCTTTCTGCGGACATGGAAATCTGGTGCGGAAATTTCGACATTTGCCCAGTGCAGCAGAATCCTGTTGAATTCCACGGGACTCTACTGCAGCAGAACCTCTGTGCAGAATTCCAATGCGTAATTCCGCACGGAAATTCCGAGGCGTGAACAGGTACCCTTTAATTATGTTTCCAACTCTGTTTGACTAAAATCTGCTAAAATATAACTAAAACTAAATCAAGTCAGATGACTAAAACTAGAATAAAATTTGCTACCAAAATTTACACTGGTGACCCTTGCAACCAATTATAGGCAATAGCAATAATATGTGATGAAAGGAAGGAAGTGGGAAAATGGGTGCTCTATTGAATGGCAATAGCAGGGTCACAGTTCAGAGAGGAAATAGGAAGTGATCAGATCTGTGACATAGGATTTGGCCTCCTGCCTTTACTGTCTGCTGTCACATAGCTACTACATAATTACTGTCTATACAGATAAATAGGTCTGCCATTGAATTCTATTATTCTATATTATTTTAATTATTATTCAATTCTATATATCTATAAATGAACCTACACCTTGCCCACTCTCTGTAAGCCAGAACAGATAGCTGCTCTGTAGTACAAATGTATTAGTAGATATATTAACTAAATTAAGTATTAATGGGACAGCCATTCATCGGGATCCGCCCTTTTACTCTAAAAGGATATGCTCACACATTGGCCATCATTTACTAAAGGATAACCGACGCTTTTTCTCGGTTATTGCGCCTAAAATTTGGTCGCATCCCGCTTGCGACCAAATCTGCTACCTAAATTTAGGCGCACAACCTACATTTTCTTAAACACTCCGAGATTTTTATTTAACCTACAAAATGGGCGTGTTTTACTCAAAAAGGGGTGTCAACCCGACAAAAATGGATAGGGGATAAGATGTCTAAGCGCCGGAGTACCCCTTTAAAGGGCCAACACCTTATTTTACAACTGTAATAATTACAGCTGTAAAAGCAATGTGTATTTGCACAAACAGCAGTTTTATTGTTGAGCTCAATACAACTCAATAGCCATATAACAAGCCAAAATACTTATTGGCCCTCATTTACTATTGCAAACCTGACATGTTTTGTCGGGTTGTGCTCCAGATTTTGTCACATTGCGGCAGAAATTCTGTCTGCGCCAGATTTTGCGCCAGAATTTGCACCAGAATTGAAAAAACCCAGACTAACTCTCCATTTTGCTAAGAAAACCCGAAAAGGGGGCGTGCCCACCAGGAAAGGGGGTGTGGTCTCCAAAAGGGGCATGTTCCCGACATTTTCACAAAAAACCAACATATTTACTAAGATTTCCACATGAAATGTGGTGGATTTGAGCTGAAGAAAACCAGACAGATCAGAGCATGTGTAAAAAAAGCAAAGTGTAGGCAAAGTGGAAAATGTAGGGAAAGAAACCTTAGTAAATACCGTGGAAAATAAATTGTAGGGAATTAAAACCCACAAAGAAACCTACACTCCACTCTTAGTAAATAAGGGCCAATGCGCACATAGCCTAGAAGTCCTTAAATGTTCAGCGGTTAGATTTTTTATACCATAAGGGTAGGGTCACATGTAGTAAATACGCTGCAGATGCTCTACTGACCATTCCTAAAGTGTGCATCCTCCTGTGCCTGTGCGTCCTGCTTTGTCTGCTCGTAGCAGCAATCCGCCTATACAAGCAGACATAAAGTGATCTGCGAGTAGCTGCGCGCATGCGCAGCGCCCTCACAGACATCGCATCTGCTCTTTGCCTAGCTCAGGGAGCAGGAGGAGTGACCCCGATGTCAGCAATTTTAACTTTAATTGGTAGCAAAATCAGCTTCACAATACATGCAACAAACATATGCAGCTGATCCTGTACGTGTGAATGTACCCTAAAGTGGGAATTAAAAAGTTGCGCCTGACACACACTGGCGAAAGGCTACAAGTTTTTGCGCAAACCGAGGGGTTTGTGACTTTTTACCAATCTGTCCAATGCTCGCACAGTGGCCGTGGTTTTGTCTGATGGGAAAGGCTTAAATTGTGGTGGATATTTATGCCAGCTTGCATTTCTGAGGCTGCTGCATGGAGCACTCTCACATGCATATGGATTCATCTAGTGGAGAGGGTTTACTTAAAAGCTGGGTATGAAACACCGTCATTAATGAATTTTGTTCAGCCCATTTTTGGAGTTTGGTGTGACATTATGTCCAATTTGCTTTTTTTCCTCCTTTTTTGGTTTAGTTCCAATACACACAAAGGGAATAAACATGTGTATAACAAAACATGTGTTACTGCAATCCTTTTCTGTGAGAAATACTTCATTTTCTTGAAAAATTTCAGGGGTGCCAACATTTACGGCCATGACTGTATGTATATGCCTGCATGAATAGTTGTTAAATTGTCTGGATGTTCTTCAAATAGTGTAGATTTTATTTTTATTGTGACTAGCTCTTTTATTTATTAACTGTTATACTGCCTGTCATTGTGAATAGTACACAGGAAAGCTAGCATCCAGATATTATACCTACTCTTTATTTTTTGTTGCTGTTGTATACTTATATGTTCAGTACATTCTGCGTTCCATTGACATAATGTTGTTTTGACGTAAACAAAGGTTTCCAAGTGCTTGGTGGTCTGTCATAGTCATGTGGCTTTTAATAGTATCATGTAAAAGTAAGTGACATCTGAGAAGAAAGGAACATGAATCACTGATCATGTACACAGACTTTCTGACTTTAGTGGTCTTATTATTTCTAGGCAAATCGTTTCCAAGATTATAAAAAAAATGTAAATTACAAAACAACTACTGCAGTATGTTATTTATGTCAATAGGGTTGTGTAAAGCTATGTTCAAACCTGAATTACAACTTGTTTCTTCCGTTGTTTCTTCTGTAAAAATGCAAAATACCTTGGTGGAAGCCAACAAATCCCATAATAAGTCAGTATGGTCTATCAGCCACCACTTATGGCTTATATGTATGTAACAGTTCTGGCACTGCATTGTGAAAAATAACAGAGAGAACAATGCAGATGTGAACATAGCCTCAAACCACTTCTATCCTGTAGTCAAACATCTTTGTTTATTGCATACCTGTCCCTTCAGGTTAAGCTGCCATGTGTGTGTACATGAGGAGCAGCACTATTCCTGGCCTCTATATAACTTGTGTATGGTATTTTCTGCAGATGTGCATCTTTAATTAGCATTTCTTCCTGAGCTGGTGGCCAGAGCTCCTTACTCCCCCTCCATAGACATGCATAGCTAGTCTTGCAGACACAGGACAAAGCTAAGCTGATTGTCGGGGATGATTTTTTAAAGAACATCTTATCATCTTATCGCGATCTTCAGCCTGGCGCCTCGGCACTCTCCCATAGAGATAGGGGATAATATGTTCTGTACTGGAGTTCCCCTTTAACAGTAGGGGGGGGGGAGCTTGATAACAGGAGAAATATTTTACAAAGTTTCTGATATTCCTTTTTACTATATCTCTATGCAAAGTTTGTTCAAATGACAATGCCTATTTAGCCAAAAAAAAACTTTTAGAAACAAAAACTTCCTTGGATTAAATTGCTAAATACCATTTACATTTAACACATCAACCCTCATTTTTAATTGTCAGGATAAAGGCACAAAACTAGCTCAAATTTAGAAGAAAATCATGGCCCCACAGCCACACGTTATACATTGAGTTATTGCTTCTCAGCACAATTACAAATGCTAACAACAGGTAGTTAGTATACATCTTGATCAAAGTGTGAAAGCCCACTTGATTCAAGTCCTATCTGACATTCTTAATCAGCAGGAGACTGCATAAGGGCAGGGTCACACAGGACACATCTGCAGCCTATTTCACGTTGGGGATGCGCTGATGGCAGTCACAAGAGGGATTGCAATGAGAGCTCCCGCCTGTGGCCGGATAGCTCTGTGTGTCCACCCATAGCGGTGGATTTCTGCAGCAGACGGACGGACACACAGAGCTACCCAGCCACAGCAGGGAGCTTGCTTTGCAATCCCTCATGTGCAGGGCTGGATCATCATTGGCACTATGGAGCGCCTGCTCCGGGCCCCGTGCCCGCAGGGGCCCCCCATCCCCCTCGGGACATCTCTGTGTCTCAAAAAATATTTTCAGGACACAAGGACGTCCTGGCAGTTGCTTCTCTGCGGCGGCCCCTGCGTTAACTTTAAAAACGCTGGGGCCGCTGGGAGGTAGCGCACGCAGGGACGTCACTGACGTCCCGTGCGTGTGCCCATAGGAGAAAAGCAGAGCGGAGCGGAGCATCGAGAAAGACGCGTGCACATGGTAAGTCACCAGCGGCACATCATCTTCAGTGTTCCGACCTCTGCTCCCGGGACCTACTGCTATGGCCAATAGGCCATAGCAGTAGATTGTGAGCCCGGTCCCCGAGGTCCCCGGACCAGAGGGGCGGTGGTCGGAACACTGAACTGGGGCAGTATACAGCCCCCAGCCATACACTGTATATGGCTGGAGGCTGTATGTCTGTGGGAGAGCTGTACTGCACCTAATGTGGGGAACAATACTGCAAACCTAATGTGGGGAACTATACTGCCAACCTAATGTGGGGAACTATACTGCACCTAATGTGGGGAAACTATACTGCACCTAATGTGGGGGAACTGTACTTCATCTAATGTGGGGAACTATACTGCACCTAATGTGGGGAACTATACTGCACCTAATGTGGGGGAACTATACTGCACCTAATGTGGGGAACTATACTGCACCTAATGTGGGGGAAACTATACTGCACCTAATTTGGGGAAACTATACTGCACCTAATGTAGGGGAACTATACTGCACCTAATGTGGGGAACTATACTGTACCTAATGTGGGGTAACTGTACTGCACCTAATGTGGGGGAACTGTACTGCACCTAATGTGGGGGAACTATACTGCACCTAATGTGGGGGAACTGTACTGCACCTAATGTGGGTGAACTATACTGCACCTAATGTGGGGGAACTGTTGGGGGGGGGGCAACATAATGTCTTCCAGGCAGCCTTAATCTGGCCCTTCTCATGTGACTGCCGTCAGCGCACCCGCAGCAAAAAATACGCTGTGGGTGCGTCCTGTGTGACCCTGCCATAAGGGTTTATTTCTGCCTTCTCTCAGTCTGCTGGCTGGGAGCACATCCATTCCTGTTAGGAAAGCCAATTCCTCTGTCAGTTCTCTAAAGAACAACACTACTGTTTACTAGTACGTTTACTACATCTAAAGGATATAAGGGTTTGGTTTTCAAAAGTTTACTGTCTTTACAGTGTCTGCTTTATGGGGGGGAGAGTTTTTTGTTGAGAATTTGGTTTCTTGAAATCTTGTTAAATCTTTCCAGACTCTTTTAATAATGATTGCAGATAAAAGCAGGCAAACCGTAACATCACTCACTCTTCAGCATTTTCTTGTCAGCTTTATGCTAAATATAGACTCTCTGCCAAGCAATTTTTTAGTCTAAGCTTTAATATTGGAGATTTTAATGGGTAAGTGCCATTTGTTTTTTCTCTTTCTGTCACATAATCCACACTTTTGCTTGGCACCTTATCACTGCTTCTCATTCATGCATTCCTATAGTGATAGTCTGAGTCTCTCACTCTATGTTTGTGGCTGCCAAAGTCTGTTGTTCTGTTTGAATTTTTACACCATTTTTGTTACTGAAAAAAGAGCTTGTAGCAGCTTTCAAATGCATATAATCTGTACCGACATTGTGATATTTAATTGAAGAATAGTCATAATAGGAAATGCTCCAAAATGTGTGGAGACAATGATGAACTGTATTAGACAATATTGCAACTCAACTATTATTACTTTTTTTTTGCTGCTGATGTTTATTGTTTTTATCAAATAATTTGTATTTGTTTTATTATTTATCATTTTGTATCATTATTCTTTTTATTATTATTTTTATTACATGAGCCCTGCAAGAAGTTTAAAGGAATGCATAACTTTGCATTCTATCGATGTTGTAATATTATAATATATTATTTTCATAACAGTGGGTGTCTGATCTATTGAGTGTATGCTTTTACATTTTTGAGCATTTTTGAAATATCATAATATAATTCTTGTGATGATTAATTCTCCTTTTCAAACTCTACTTATACATTAGCCTTTATCTGATTTTGAGTCCTTTGTCTAGATTTATCAATCTGCCTGAAACCAAAAGTGTCTGGTTTGGCCCACAACAACCAATCACAGCTCCGCTTTCATATCCTAATGAGCTCTGATAAATTAAAGACGGAGCTATGGTTGGTTTCTATGGACTAAACCAGACTTTTTTGGTTTTAGGCATAACTCTTGGCTCTTGCCTATGTCCTATCTTGTCTGTTTTTTTTCCACTTCTCTCCTCTTTCCCTTCCCTTTTATCTTTCTTCTTTCCTCCCTTTGCAGGTGGTGGCTCCATCTTGAGAACAGAATTTCCTTGATCCAATAAGATTCGATCATGTTGACTACAGATGCATCCCTAGTAGGCTGGGGTGCATATCTGTCAAGAATCCCAGTCTGAGAACTTGAACATCCGAGGCGCAGCAACTATTTTCCAGTCTTCTTGAGATGCGCACAATTTGGCAAGCTCTCCTTCATTTTGCCCCTCAGAAATCTGTAAGAGTCCGGTCAGACACAACGGCGATTCTCTGCATTCACAAGCAGGGAGGCACAAGATCAAAACCTCTCCTGAGAGAGATAGGAATGATCCTGAATTGAGCAGAGGTAAACCTTACCCCCCTATCTGGAATTCACATAGCTCCCTCAACATAATAGTCAACTGGCTGAGTAACAGTCTTCCTACTGTGTAGTGATCCCTTTATCCAGAGATTTTCCCTTTATCAGATTGTACTCAAGTGCGGCATACCAGAGGTGGATATCATGGCCAAACTGAAGAGGTTTTGCTCCCTTAACAGGGAAGACAACACAGTGGCAATAGATGCTCTATCAATTACCTGGAGGTTCAAGTTGGCATACATCATCCATTCATTTTCTTTTATTCCAAGGGTATTACTAAAAATCAGAGAGGTTAAATGGGTACTCTAGTGGAAAACTATTTTTTTTAAATCAACTGGTGCAGAAAGATAAACAGATTTATAATCCTTCCAGTACTTATCAGCTGCTGTATGCAACAGAGGAAGTTCTTTTCTTTTTGAATTTCTTTTCTGCCTGACCATAGTGTTCTCTGCTGACACCTCTGTCAGAGCACAAGTTTTAGCTTTCTCGGCCTATTTCAACAGGGCTATTTCCTAGGACAACCTCATTAAGCGGTTCCTTTAAGGAGCTGAAAGACTAAAGCCTACAGTTCTAAAACCTATTCTGGAATCATGAAATTAATTAGCAGTGTTAATTAATTTATTAGAATTAAATAACTAATTATTAAACATTAGCAGGGTATATAACAAAATGACATAATTATGTATATATCATTTTGCCCCCATGGGAACTCCCGATATCTGCAAGAAATTTTGAAAAGTAAATTAAAGCATACCTGTCAGATCCAACAAAAACATTTTTTTTAACCCCTTAAAGGGGTACTCCGCCCTTAGACATCTTATCCCCTATCCAAAGGATATTGGATAAGATGTCAGATCGCCGGGTCCCGCTGTTGGGGACCCCGGGGATCGCCGCTGCAGCACCCCGCTATCATTACTGCGCAGAGCGAGATCGCTTTGCACGTAATGACGGGCAATACAGGGGCCGGAGCATCGTTACGTCATGACTTCACCCCTTGTGACGTCACGGTCCGTCCCCGTCAATACAAGTCTATGGGAGGGGGCGTGATGTCATGAGGGGCGGAGCCATGACGTCACGCTGCTCCGGCCCCTGGATCGCCGGTCATTACGCACAGAGCGAACTCGCTCTGTGCAGTAATGATGGCGGGGTGCCGCAGCGGCGATCCCCGGGGTCCCCAGCAGCAGGACCCCGGCGATCTGACATCTTAGATCCCTTTAAGGACGCAGGGTTTTTCAGTTATTGCACTTTCGTTTTTTTCTCCTTACCTTTTAAAAATCATAACCCTTTCAATTTTCCACCTAAAAATCCATATTATGGCTTATTTTTTGTGTCACCAATTCTACTTTGCAGGGACATTAGTCATTTCACCCAAAAATTCACGGCGAAACGGAAAAAAAAATCATTGCGCCATTTTGTAACTTTTGGGTACTTCCATTTCTACGCAGTGCATATTTCGGTAAAAATGACACATTATTATTATTCTGTAGGTCCATACGGTTAAATTGGTACCCTACTTATATAGGTTTCATTTTGTCGTACTTCTGGAAAAAATCATAACTACATGCAGGAAAATTTATACGTTTAAAAATGTCCTCTTCTGACCCCTATAACTTTTTTATTTTTCCACATACAGGACGGTATGAGGACAAATTTTTTTGCACTGTGATCTGAAGTTTTTATCGTTACCATTTTTGTTTTGATTGGACTTTTTGATCACCTTTTATACATTTTTTTATGGTATAAAAAGTGACCAAAAATACGCTTTTTTGGACTTTTGAATTTTTTTACGTGTACGCCATTGACCGTGCAGTTTAATTAACAATATATTTTTATAGTTTGGACATTTATGCACACGGTGATACCACATATGTTTATTTTTATTTTTATTTACACTGTTTTATTTATTTTTTTTGGGGAAAAGGGGGTGATTCAAACTTTTATTAGGGAAGGGGTTAAATGACCTTTATTAACACTTTTTTAAAAACTTTTTTTGCAGTGTTATAGGTCCCATAGGGACCTATAACACTGCACACATTGATCTCTCATGCTGATCACTGGCGTGTATTAACACGCCTGTGATCAGTGTTATCGGCGCTTGACTGCTCCTGCTTGGATCTCAGGCACGGAGCAGTCATTCGTCGATCGGACACCGAGGAGGCAGGTAAGGGCCCTCCCGGTGTCCTGTAAGCTGTTCGGGACACCGCGATTTCACCACGGCGGTCCCGAACAGCCCGACTGAGCAGCCGGGTCTCTTTCACTTTGACTTCAGACACGCCGGTCAGCTTTGATCGCCGCGTCTGAAGGGTTAATACAGGGCTAATATGTATTAGGGTTAATACAGGGTTAATATGTATTAGCCGCGGGTCCCGGCCGTTGATAGCCGCCGGGACCGACCTGATATGCTGCGGGGACACCGCGTGACCCCGCGGCATATCGCAGGAGCCGGCGGAGAACGTAAATATATGTCCTTTGTCATTAAGGGGTTAAAAATATTACTCAGTACCTAATCCTGACATTGTACATCTAATTTTCATGTGTCTATTAATTTTTTTATTACACTTTTAATTTAGCTCACTAGTCTGAATTCCTCTCAAAGGGAGGGGGCGTGGCCTCACTGTGCAGGTCTCCGCCCCCGTATGCTGTCTGCTCACATCTCCCCAAGCATCATCAAAACTACAACTCCCAGCTTGTCTTCACTGACAGTAGCGGGACACAAGCTGACAGTGGGAGGATTTTTACTCCAGCTATGAGCCCTGCGCTCAAAGATGTCAATCGAGGAAGTGTGTCCATGACATAGGTGATGACGCATGGACACAGCAGGACTAGTATGTGTCCAAGCAGGTAGGGGGGACAGTTGTTTGACTGGCTTTTTCAGTATGAAATACTGAAAATTTTCAAATGAAAGCTATTGCAAAACCTATTGGTTTTGCATGCTTTACAACATAGCAAAAGTTTTTGTATCTGACAGTGTCCATTTAAACTAAATATTGGGGGGTATTGTGTCAATAAAAAAATACCCCTATTATGCCTCCCCTAAGGGACAAGTAATACTGCCACACCATGACCATTACACCACACAGTGAATGGTTAATACCACTATACTGATATTGAATGAAATCCACTATATGAAAAGCAATATTCACCCATACAGCGACCATATAGAGGGCATTTTTTACAGGCCCTGAATACAGTTACATGTAGTAACTCATACTACATAATACATAATGAATGTTAGTCCCCAGAGTTAAGAGATAAGCAACCTTATGCTACTGTGGATCTGGAGCAGCAAAGTTGCTGCCCAAACCATGAGGGTGGCAGATAATAACATTGACCAAAGCAGGAGATTGCTTGGTTGCCTACTCAGCTGGAGCAATGGCTTCTTCCCAGAATGAGCCACTAGAGCCCAAGAGCCCAACAAGTTGAGTAACTTCCAAATAACAGCAATAGATTTAGCATCTAAATATCTAGGAAATATATGTAAAACCAGTCTTGATTATGCTAGAGTAGATGGGGTGTTGACTATATAATAAGAGGAACACCTTTTATGGAAATATTAGCAGGATAAAAAAGGATGACATTTGAACATTGTAAAAAATATGTTCCCCTGATTTTTGTCAGACATTGTCAGACCTACAATGCTGCCAGATAATCTAATGTGTATGGCCATCTTAAGGATAGATCATTTTTGGATAATATGTTCATAAACCAAATTGAACCACCAGCTATCATTTGTAAGAACCTGAAGTTTTAATCTACACTGAGAGCTTTTTGTTTATTCTGGTCTCTGTGGAAATGCCCTGTTCTCTGGATGGTCAGCTGACCTCGTTTGCTTTTCACCTGTTTAGCTCCCTATTTAAACCCTCAGTATTTATCCAGGCTTTGCCTGCAAAAGAGCTCTTACTCCTAGCTAGCATTTGTATTGTATTTGGTATTTCTGGCATATTTGACCCTTTGGCTCCGCTCTCTGACTCTTCTCCTGTTTCTACGATTAGGCATTTCTGTAATCTCTTGGTTTTGACTCAGCTTGTGCACTGTGACTTATTTTGTGTGTATGTTTAGTTGTTATTTCTGTAAGTGTGTGATTCCATACAGTGTCCCGACCTCCATCTGTATTATAGTTTATTTTGTTGACGTTTGACTCCCTGCACGTATTCAGGCAGAGACTTTCTCCGTGGTTGTGGACCCGTCGCCTAGGGGCGGGGGGGGGGGATTCCATTAGGCAGGGCAAGTGGGAGTGGGTTAGTTTAGTGCATCACTCTTCCCTGCCCATACGTGACATTTTCGCAGGCCAACATACCTGCATTTCCCTTGCTCCTACATTATAGAAACTATGTCTGCTTCGGTGGAGCAAATGCAGGGCTTGACTCTGGTTCAGGATTTAGCTGAAAGACTTCAGCAGTGTGAGTCTTCTCAGTCCCAGTCAGCATTAGTTTAGACCTTGACTCAGAGGCTGCAAGAGCAGGAGCAGCTAATTCAGGGCTTGCTAGACAGAATCCAGGAGTTAGATCCAGGAGTTAGATTTAAAAAAAGATGATGAGGAAATTATAAACGGGATCAGGAAAAAGCAAATATATTAAACAAATTCTTCTCCACTGTATTCACGGAGGAAAATGAAATGCCAGGTGAAATAAGGTAAACTCCCCAGTACAGGTCACCTGTCTAACCCAGGAAGAAGTACAGTGCTGCCTACAAAAAATCTAAATAGACAAATCGCCAGGTCCAGATGGCATTCACCCCCGTGTTCTAAAGGAATTAAGTAATGTAATAGACAGACCCACTTGGGCGCACAGGTATGTCATGCCTCTCAGAGAGCTAAGCCTGGCAGAGTTCTTCTGGGGGGCATTGTTCCATCTAGTGTTGTAAAGCCTGTTTTGCCCATGTTGTGGCACCATGGGCAATAAGAGTGTCGTGAGCACTCAGGTGGTCTTGCGGTCAAAGGGAAGTTATGAGGATCTAGAGGATGATTGTGAGAACATCAATGAGTGGTGCGATTTGGAGGATGAGGATACAGATGAGGAGATGGTACATCTGTATACAAGTCAGTACCGTTGTGCTCTCAGGTGCTTAAGGGTCCAGTGACTCCTCTTAAAAGGGGGGGGGGGGGGTACTGTAAGAACACGAAGGGTTAATCTACACTGAGAGCTTTTTGTTTATTCTGGTCTCTGTGGAAACGCGCTGTTCTCTGGATGGTCAGCTGACCTCGTTGGCTTTTCACCTGTGTAGCTCCCTATTTAAACCCTCAATATTCATCCAGGCTTTGCCTGCGAAAGAGCTCTTACTATTAGCTAGCGTTTGTATTGTGTCTGGTATTTCTGGCATATTTGACCCCTTGGCTCCACTCTTGGACTCTTCTCCTGTTTCTGCAATTAGACATTTCTTTAATCTCTTGGTTTTGACTCGGCTTGTGGACTGTGACTTATTGTGTGTGTATGTTTAGTTATTATTTCTGTTAGTGTGTGTGATTCCATACAGAGTCCTGACCTCCGTTTGTATTATAGTTAATTTTGTTGACGTTTGACTCCCTGCACGTATTCAGGCAGGGACTGTCACTGTGGTTGTAGACCCGTCGCCTAGGGCAGATACTCAAGTAGGCAGGGCAAGTTGGAGAGTTTAGGGCTTCACTCTTCCCTGCCTATACATGACATCATTGAGGTCTTTTGAATTTGTATCAGATTTTCTGAAATAATCTGGTTATAATCTCTTACTATAATGAATTGTGTATTAGTCATAATCTGTTTCATATTTTGTGTAGTTGTCTGTAGTACTCTTTTGTTCACATGATTATACTATTTTTATTGTTGTTCTTTGTGTGTTAGCCATTGTGAACAGCACTATGTTAGTGGTGATATACTGTACGCTCGTGGCGTTCCTCTCTGTGATATACTGTACGCTCCGGTCTGACCCGCTGACCGGGAGCGCTGCACTAGTGTCACCGGCGGGGAAGCGATCCGCATAGCAGGACGCGCCCGCCCGTGGGTCGCATCCCAATCTACTCACCTGCCCCGTCCTCTGTCTGCTTAGTCCCGGCGCGCGCGGCCCCGCTCTCTAGGGCGCGCACGCGCTGGCTCTCTGAGATTTAAAGGGCCAGTGTGCCATTGATTGGTGCCTGGCCCAATCAGTACCTGCACCTGTACCTTGTGTATTTAAACCCACTTCCCCTTCCTGTCCTCGCCGGATCTTGTTGCCTTGTGCCCTGTGAAAGCGTTTAGTGTGTTCCCAAGCCTGTGTATCCAGACCTTCTGCTGTTGCCCCTGACTATGACTCTTGCTGCCTGCCCTGACCTTCTGCTACGTCCGACCTTGCTCTTGCCTTGTCCCTGTGTACCACGCCTGTCTCAGCTGTCAGCTGGGGTTGAGTCGCTATCGGGTGGAACGACCTGGGGGTTACCTGCCGCTGCAAGTCCATCCCGCTTTGCGGCGGGCTCTGGTGAAAACCAGTAACCCCTTAGACTCCGTTCCCCTGGTACGGCCCACATCATCACCCCACTGACACAGAGGATCCACCACCAGTGTCCTCGCTGCATTCCTATCTGGATCCTGACAGTAGATCCGGCCATGGATCCCGCTGAGGTCCCGCTGCCTAGTGTCTCTGACCTAACCACGGTGGTCGCCCAGCAATCCCAACAGATCGCGCAACCAGGACAGCAGCTGACTCAACTGACCGTCATGCTGCAACAACTTTTGCCACAGCTTCAGCAATCATCTCCTCCGCCAGCTCCTGCATCTCCTCTGCAGCGAGTGGCCGCTCCCAGCCTCCGCCTGTCTCTACCGGACAAGTTTGATGGGGACTCTAAACATTGTCGAGGATTCCTGCCCCAGTGTTCCCTACACTTGAAGATAATGTCGGACCAATTCCCCACTGAACGGTCTAAGGTGGCTTTCGTGGTCAGTCTCCTGTCTGGAAAGGCCTTGTCATAGGCCACACCGCTCTGGAACCGCAACGATCCTGCCACTGCTACTATCCAGTCCTTCTTCGCTGAAGTTCGTAGTGTCTTTGAGGAGCCAGCCCGGGCCTCCTCAGCCGAGACTGCTTTGCTGAACCTCGTCCAAGGGAATTCTTCCGTAGGCGAATACGCCATCCAGTTTCGTACCCTCGCCTCAGAGCTATCCTGGAACAATGAGGCCCTCTGTGCAACCTTCAAGAAAGGCTTATCCAGCAACATCAAAGATGTCCTGGCCGCACGAGAAATTACTGCTAACCTGTCTGAACTTATCCATTTGGCCACCTGCATCGACATGCATTTCTCTGAAAGACGCCAGGAGCTTCGACAGGAAAAGGATCTTGTTCGCACCAGGCGATTTCTCTCCCCGGCTCCTCTCTTCCAAAATCCTTTGCAATCTGTTCCTGTGCCTTCCGCCGAGGAGGCTATGCAAGTGGATCGGTCCCGCCTGACCCTACAAGAGAGGACTCGCCGCCGTAACGAGAATCTGTGCCTGTACTGTGCTAGTACCGAACACTTCCTAAAAGACTGTCCTATCCGCCCTCCGCGTCAGGAGAGACGCACCCCGTTACCTCACAAGGGTGAGACGACTCTTGGTGTGAATTCTGCTTCTCCACGTCTCACTGTGCCTGTGTGGATTTCTCCTTCCGCCAACTCCTCCTTCTCAGCTGTGGCCTACTTGGACTCTGGTTCTGCAGGAAATTTTATTTTGGCCTCTTTTGTTAATAGGTTCAGCATCCCAGTGACCAGTCTCGTCAAGCCGCTCTACATTTCTTCTGTCAACTGAGAAAATTGGACTGCACTGTGCGCTACCGCCCAGAACCCCTGCTTATGAGCATTGGACTGCATCATGAAAAAATGTAATTTCTTGTTCTGCTCAATTGCACCTCTGAAGTTCTTCTCGGTCTGCCATGGCTCCAACGTCATGTTCCTACCCTTGACTGGACCACCGGGGAGATCAAAAGTTGGGGTCCTTCTTGTCTCAAAAGATGCCTCACGTCTGCTTCCACTTGTCAAACCCCTGTGGCTCCACCTATACCGGGTCTTCCCAAGGCCTACCAGGACTTTGCTGATGTTTTCTGCAAAAAGCAAGCAGAGATCTTACCACCTCATAGGCCTTATGACTGCCCCATTGACCTCCTTCCTGGTACCACTCCACCCCGGGGCAGGATTTACCCTTTGTCTGCCCCAGAGACTCAAGTCATGTCCGACTATATCCAGGAGAACCTAAAGAGAGGTTTTATTCGGAAGTCCTCATCCCCTGCTGGAGCGGGGTTCTTCTTTGTCTCTAAAAAGGATGGATCCTTACGACCATGCATTGACAACCGCGGTTTAAATAAAATCACCATCAAAAACCGCTATCCCCTGCCTTTGATCTCTGAACTATTTGACCGTCTTCGTGGCGCTAATATTTTCCCTAAATTGGACTTAAGAAGCGCATGTCACGATGCCGGCTGGCAGGTAGTGGATCCTCTGTGCCAGAGAGGGATTGGCGTGGACCGTGCTAGTGGATCGGTTCTAAGTCACTACTGGTTTTCACCAGAGCCCGCCGCAAAGCGGGATGGTCTTGCTGCGGCGGTAGTGACCAGGTCGTATCCACTAGCAACGGCTCAACCTCTCTGGCTGCTGAAGATAGGCGCGGTACAAGGGAGTAGACAGAAGCAAGGTCGGACGTAGCAGAAGGTCGGGGCAGGCAGCAAGGATCGTAGTCAGGGGCAACGGCAGGAGGTCTGGAACACAGGCTAGGAACATACAAGGAAACGCTTTCACTGGCACGATGGCAACAAGATCCGGCAAGGAAGTGCAGGGGAAGTGAGGTGATATAGGGAAGTGCACAGGTGATAACACTAATTGGAACCACTGCGCCAATCAGCGGCGCAGTGGCCCTTTAAATCGCAAAGACCCGGCGCGCGCGCGCCCTAGGGAGCGGGGCCGCGCGCGCCGGGACAGGACTGACGGAGAGCGAGTCAGGTACGGGAGCCGGGGTGCGCATCGCGAGCGGGCGCTACCCGCATCGCGAATCGCATCCCGGCTGGAGGCGGTATCGCAGCGCCCCGGGTCAGTGGATCTGACCGGAGCGCTGCAGTGAGGAGAGTGTAGCGAGCGCTCCGGGGAGGAGCGGGGACCCGGAGCGCTTGGCGTAACAGTACCCCCCCCCTTGGGTCTCCCCCTCTTCTTAGAGCCTGAGAACCTGAGGAGCAGACTTTTGTCTAGGATGTTGTCCTCAGGTTCCCAGGATCTCTCTTCTGGACCACAACCCTCCCAATCCACTAAAAAAAAGGTTTTCCCTCTGACCTTTTTAGATGCCAGAATCTCTTTGACGGAGAAGATGTCCGAGGAGCCGGAAACAGGAGTGGGAGGAACAGATTTGGGAGAGAAACGGTTAATGATAAGTGGTTTAAGAAGAGAAACGTGAAAGGCATTAGGAATACGAAGAGAAGGAGGAAGAAGAAGTTTGTAAGAGACAGGATTAATCTGGCACAAAATTTTGAAAGGACCAAGATAGCGTGGTCCCAACTTATAGCTAGGGACACGGAAGCGGACATATTTAGCGGAGAGCCATACCTTGTCTCCAGGGGAAAAAATGGGAGGAGCTCTTCTTTTCTTATCCGCGAACTTCTTCATGCGTGATGAAGCCTGTAAGAGAGAATTTTGGGTCTCTCTCCATATGATGGAAAGATCACGAGAAATTTCATCCACAGCGGGCAGACCAGAGGGCAAGGGGGTAGGGAGGGGGGGAAGAGGGTGACGGCCGTACACCACGAAAAATGGGGATTTGGAGGAAGATTCAGAGACTCTGAAGTTATACGAGAATTCGGCCCATGGTAGAAGATCTGCCCAGTCATCCTGGCGGGAGGAAACAAAATGTCGTAAATAATCACCCAAGACCTGGTTAATTCTTTCTACTTGTCCATTGGATTGAGGATGATATGCAGAAGAAAAATTTAATTTAATCTTGAGTTGTTTACAGAGAGCCCTCCAGAATTTAGACACGAATTGGACGCCTCTATCCGAGACGATCTGCGTGGGCAACCCGTGAAGACGAAAAATGTGTACAAAAAATTGTTTAGCCAACTGAGGCGCTGAAGGAAGACCAGGAAGAGGGATGAAATGTGCCATTTTGGAGAATCGATCAACGACCACCCAAATAACAGTGTTGCCATGGGATGGGGGTAAGTCAGTAATAAAATCCATACCAATCAGAGACCAAGGCTGTTCGGGGACAGGCAGAGGATGAAGAAAACCAGCGGGCTTCTGGCGAGGAGTCTTATCCCGGGCACAGATAGTGCAGGCTCGCACAAAGTCCACAACATCCGTCTCCAGAGTCGGCCACCAATAGTAGCGAGAGATGAGTTGCACAGATTTCTTGATGCCCGCATGACCTGCGAGATGGGAAGAGTGGCCCCATTTGAGGATTCCGAGGCGTTGGCGTGGAGAAACAAAGGTCTTTCCTGGAGGAGTTTGCCTGATGGAGGCTGGAGAAGTGGAAATCAGGCAGTCAGGAGGAATGATGTGTTGCGGAGAGAGTTCAACTTCAGAAGCATCCGAGGAACGAGAGAGAGCATCGGCCCTAATGTTCTTATCGGCAGGCCGAAAGTGAATTTCAAAATTAAATCGGGCAAAGAACAGAGACCACCTGGCCTGGCGAGGATTCAGCCGTTGGGCAGACTGGAGGTAGGAGAGGTTCTTGTGATCGGTGTAAATAATAACTGGAAATCTTGATCCCTCCAGCAGATGCCTCCATTCCTCAAGTGCTAATTTAATGGCTAGAAGCTCTCGATCCCCGATGGAGTAGTTTCTCTCCGCCGGAGAGAAGGTCCTAGAAAAAAAACCACAAGTAACAGCATGCCCGGAAGAATTTTTTTGTAGAAGGACAGCTCCAGCTCCCACAGAGGAGGCATCAACCTCCAATAGGAAGGGTTTAGATGGGTCAGGTCTGGAGAGCACGGGAGCCGAAGAAAAGGCAGACTTGAGCCGTTTAAAGGCGTCTTCCGCTTGAGGAGGCCAAGACTTGGGATCGGCATTTTTTTTGGTTAAAGCCACGATAGGAGCCACAACGGTAGAAAAATGTGGAATGAATTGTCTGTAATAATTGGCGAACCCCAAAAAACGTTGGATAGCACGGAGTCCGGAGGGGCGTGGCCAATCTAAGACGGCAGAGAGTTTGTCTGGATCCATTTGTAGTCCCTGGCCAGAGACCAAGTATCCTAGGAAAGGAAGAGATTGGCATTCAAACAGACATTTCTCTATTTTGGCATAGAGTTGATTGTCACGAAGTCTCTGAAGAACCATACGGACATGCTGGCGGTGTTCTTCTAGATTGGCAGAAAAAATCAGGATATCGTCCAGATATACAACAACACAGGAGTATAAAAGATCACGAAAAATTTCATTAACAAAGTCTTGGAAGACGGCAGGGGCGTTGCACAGGCCAAAGGGCATGACCAGATACTCAAAGTGTCCATCTCTGGTGTTAAATGCCGTTTTCCATTCATCCCCCTCTCTGATGCGGATGAGATTATAAGCACCTCTTAAGTCCAGTTTGGTAAAGATGTGGGCACCTTGGAGGCGATCAAAGAGTTCAGAGATGAGAGGTAGGGGGTAGCGGTTCTTAACCGTGATTTTATTAAGACCGCGGTAGTCAATGCAAGGGCGTAGAGAGCCATCTTTTTTGGACACAAAGAAAAATCCGGCTCCGGCAGGAGAGGAGGATTTACGGATAAAGCCCTTTTTTAAATTTTCCTGGACGTATTCAGACATGGCAAGAGTCTCTGGGGCGGACAGAGGATAAATTCTGCCCCGGGGTGGAGTAGTGCCCGGGAGGAGGTCGATAGGACAATCATAAGGCCTGTGAGGAGGTAGAGTCTCAGCTTGTTTTTTGCAAAAAACATCCGCAAAGTCCATATAGGCCTTAGGGAGACCGGTTACGGGAGGAACCACAGAGTCACGGCAAGGGTTACTGGGAACCGGTTTTAGGCAGTCCTTGGAACAAGAGGGCCCCCAACTCTTGATCTCCCCAGTGGACCAATCCAGGGTTGGGGAGTGAAGTTGAAGCCAGGGAAGTCCAAGGAGAATTTCAGAAGTGCAATTGGGAAGGACCAAAAGTTCAATCCTCTCGTGATGAGGTCCGATGTGCATTAGAAGGGGCTCCGTGCGGAAACGTATGGTACAGTCCAATCTTTCATTGTTTACACAATTGATGTAGAGGGGTCTGGCGAGACTGGTCACCGGGATGTTGAACCTGTTGACGAGAGAGGCCAAAATAAAATTTCCTGCAGATCCGGAGTCCAAGAAGGCCACAGCAGAGAAGGAGAAGGCAGATGCAGACATCCGCACAGGCACAGTAAGACGTGGAGAAGCAGAGTAGACATCAAGGACTGTCTCACCTTTGTGCGGAGTCAGCGTACGTCTTTCCAGGCGGGGAGGACGGATAGGACAATCCTTCAGGAAGTGTTCGGTACTAGCACAGTACAGGCAGAGATTCTCCATGCGGCGTCGTGTCCTCTCTTGAGGTGTCAGGCGAGACCGGTCGACCTGCATAGCCTCCACGGCGGGAGGCACAGGAACAGATTGCAGGGGACCAGAGGAGAGGGGAGCCGGGGAGAAGAAACGCCTCGTGCGAACAGAGTCCATATCCTGGCGGAGCTCCTGACGCCTTTCGGAAAAACGCATGTCAATGCGAGTGGCTAGGTGAATGAGTTCATGTAGATTAGCAGGGATTTCTCGTGCGGCCAGAACATCTTTAATGTTGCTGGATAGGCCTTTTTTAAAGGTCGCGCAGAGGGCCTCATTATTCCAGGATAATTCTGAAGCAAGAGTACGGAATTGTACGGCATACTCGCCAACGGAAGAATTACCCTGGACCAGGTTCAACAGGGCAGTCTCAGCAGAAGAGGCTCGGGCAGGTTCCTCAAAGACACTTCGAATTTCCGAGAAGAAGGAGTGTACAGAGGCAGTGACGGGGTCATTGCGGTCCCAGAGCGGTGTGGCCCAAGACAGGGCTTTTCCAGACAGAAGGCTGACTACGAAAGCCACCTTAGACCTTTCAGTGGGAAACTGGTCCGACATCATCTCCAGGTGCAGGGAACATTGGGAAAGAAAGCCACGGCAAAACTTAGAGTCCCCATCAAATTTATCCGGCAAGGATAGTCGTAGACCAGAAGCGGCCACTCGCTGCGGAGGAGATGATTGCTGAAGCTGTGGTAGTAACTGCTGAAGCATAACGGTCAGTTGAGACAGCTGTTGGCCTTGTTGCGCTATCTGTTGCGACTGCTGGGCGACCACCGTGGTGAGGTCAGCGACAACTGGCAGAGGAACTTCAGCGGGATCCATGGCCGGATCTACTGTCACGATGCCGGCTGGCAGGTAGTGGATCCTCTGTGCCAGAGAGGGATTGGCGTGGACCGTTTTAGTGGATCGGTTCTAAGTCACTACTGGTTTTCACCAGAGCCCGCCGCAAAGCGGGATGGTCTTGCTGCGGCGGTAGTGACCAGGTCGTATCCACTAGCAACGGCTCAACCTCTCTGGCTGCTGAAGATAGGCGCGGTACAAGGGAGTAGACAGAAGCAAGGTCGGACGTAGCAGAAGGTCGGGGCAGGCAGCAAGGATCGTAGTCAGGGGCAACGGCAGGAGGTCTGGAACACAGGCTAGGAACATACAAGGAAACGCTTTCACTGGCACGATGGCAACAAGATCCGGCAAGGAAGTGCAGGGGAAGTGAGGTGATATAGGGAAGTGCACAGGTGATAACACTAATTGGAACCACTGCGCCAATCAGCGGCGCAGTGGCCCTTTAAATCGCAAAGACCCGGCGCGCGCGCGCCCTAGGGAGCGGGGCCGCGCGCGCCGGGACAGGACTGACGGAGAGCGAGTCAGGTACGGGAGCCGGGGTGCGCATCGCGAGCGGGCGCTACCCGCATCGCGAATCGCATCCCGGCTGGAGGCGGTATCGCAGCGCCCCGGGTCAGTGGATCTGACCGGAGCGCTGCAGTGAGGAGAGTGTAGCGAGCGCTCCGGGGAGGAGCGGGGACCCGGAGCGCTTGGCGTAACAGCGCATATAATCTTATTCGCATCAGGAAAGGTGATGAGTGGAAGACCGCGTTCAATACTAGAGATGGACATTTCGAATATCTTGTTATGCCCTTTGGGCTCTGCAACGCCCCTGCTGTCTTCCAGGACTTTGTTAATGAGATATTTCGGGACTTATTATATACCTGTGTTGTGGTTTACCTGGACGACATCTTGATTTTCTCCTCTAATTTGGAGGAACACCGTCGTCATGTCCGTCTAGTTCTTCAAAGACTTTGTGAAAACTACCTGTATGCCAAAATTGAAAAATGTCTCTTTGAATGCAACAGTCTTCCTTTCCTAGGTTACCTAGTCTCTGGCCAAGGGCTTCAGAGAGATCCAGATAAACTGTCAGCGGTTTTGGATTGGCCACACCCTTCTGGACTCCGTGCTATCCAACGCTTTCTGGGATTTGCCAACTACTACCGACAGTTTATTCCCCATTTCGCCACCATTGTGGCCCCTATTGTGGCCCTGACCAGGAAGAATGCTAATCCTAAGTCATGGCCTCCTCAAGCTGATGAGGCCTTCAATCATCTCAAAACTGCCTTCGCTTCTGCACCAGTGCTGTCCAGACCTGATCCATCGAAACCTCTCTTTCTGGAAGTTGACGCCTCCTCAGTCGGAGCCGGAGCCATACTTCTCAAAAAAAAACTCTACTGGACGTAACATCACTTGTGGTTTCTTCTCTAAAACTTTTTCTCCGGCAGAAAAGAATTACTCCATTGGAGATCGTGAACTCCTAGCCATCAAGTTAGCACTTGAAGAGTGGAGGCATTTATTGGAAAGTTCCAAACATCTCATAGTCATTTACACTGACCACAAGAATCTCTCGTACCTCCAGTCTGCCCAGCGTCTGAATCCTCGCCAGGCTAGATGGTCGTTGTTTTCTGCCCGCTTTAATTTCGAGATACACTTCCGTTCCGCAGATAAAAATGTCAGAGCTGATGCCCTCTCTCGTTCTTCTGATGCTACCGAATCTGAAGCCCCTCTGCAGCATATCGTACCACCTGAGTGCCTGGTCTCCTCTGCTCCAGCCTCACTGGGTCAAACCCCCCCTGGAAAGACTTTTGTTCCTCCACGCCTTTGCCTCAAGATCCTCAAATGGGGGCATTCCTCTCACCTAGCTGGCCATGCTGGCATTAAAAAGTCTATCCAGCTCATTTCCCGTTTGTATTGGTGAAATCTAGAGAGAGGGAGGAAGGCGCCTCATGTGCGGGATCAGTAGATCTTGTTGGTGGGGGTAGGGGACGGTAATTACCAAGCTGCTTACCAAAGTTGGTTGTGCGCCCACACACAACAAGGTAAAGTGCAGAAGAGATATGGAAGAAGGTCCACTGCAGCCCTCCTGGGTAAGAGTAAAATCAAAACCGAATGACCAGGGAGTCAGGAGTTTGTCCGGCGCAGAGAGGAACCATCAGGCAGCCAAGTAAAATCAATGGATTTATTAGATGCAACGCGTTTCGCTGCGCATGCGCAGCTTCATCAGGCATGACAAGAGAAGGCTGGTAACATATATATGTACCTCCAGGAATTAACCATTAAAGTACTTTTTGAAAGAGTTGTTACATAAAATTACATATTCACAATTGAATGTGACAATGTATAAAAGATATATAAATAAATATAAATGGACAGACAAAAGTCACAAAAATAATAATGAAACAATAATGTTAAAGCACAATGGAATCATATAAACATATAAATATAATATAATTATCGCATGTGGTGTGAATATACCACCACAAGCGACTCGAGCAATCACACCGCTTAGTCACCGGTGCGGCATTCAACAATGCAAGTTGGATATTATTTCAAAAAATATATATAATATAAAAGAATATGGACCTATAAGGTGCTATGTATGTTAGTTCAAGGAGTAAAAAATTGATTTATATATCGCTGCATTATTAAATGGATAATGATAGTATAAATAAAAAATAAATAAATAAACAATATTTATAAATAAACAAATCGCAACTGACCAGAGAGTGATGTATGAACACTACTTAGAGAAAGTGAGGAAAAAGAACTAGAATAACTAGTGCGGTATTGAATACAGCACCCGGCGAAAACGCAGGGTGTGAATATTCGTAAAAAGACCCAAATTTGCAAACATAAAAAAATAAAAGAAATAGAAGTTTCTGTATACAGAAAGGAAGAAAAAACAAAAAAGATTAATAAATACACAGTGGGGTGCTCCAGGGTGAATAGCACAGAAGGAACAACGAAAAAAACAGATCGAGATATAATATTTTGGAGATTGATCCATTGGAAAAAATGAAAAGTTTTCAAACCCAAATTTATCAGATTATTTAACTGTATCGATACATTCATTAAAACCTTGAGGGTGCAGAGTGTGTAATTTGTGAATCCAGAAGGATTCACGATTATTTAATCTTTGTATTCTATTAGGAAAATGAATGGGGATAGTTTCTAGAATAATTAATTTCAAAGTTTCGGTATTTTTTTGATGGTGAAGAGTGAAGTGTCGGGACAGACTGTGCAACAAAAAACCATGTTTTATGTTCCATCTGTGCTTGTTCATCCTGGAGCGCACCGTTTGTGTGGTGCGGCCAACATATTGGCGGTCGCAACCGCAGGTTAATAGATAGATAGCAAAAGTGGTGTTGCAATTTAGTGAATCTTTTATTTTAAATGTTTGTTGTGTGGAAAAGGAAGAAAAAGTATCAGTTTGGATGATCCATTCGCAACAAAGGCAGCGACTTTTTTTACAAGGGAAACAATATGGTTTAATAGAACAGATATTTTGTGGTGTATGATGTTCGGAAAATCTACTGGGGGCTAATAGGTTGCTAAGGTTTTTGGAACGTCTGTAGGTGACATTAGGAACTGGGGGAATTATTTGGTTTAGAATTTTATCATTTTGGATAATGGGCCAATTTTTAATTAGTATTTTTCTGATATTAGATGCCTCAATATTGAAATTCGTAACAAAGTTATATCTAAAGGGGTTATGAGGCTGATTGGAACTAGATTTTTTGGAAATAGATGTAACCAAATCAGATTGCTTTTTATCTTTCACCTTCATGTATGCCTTAGTTAAGAGCGATTTAGGATAGCCCTTCTGTATGAAGCGTTGTTTTAAAACCTCAGCTTGGGAAATAAAATCTGAATCAGAAGTACAGTTTCTGCGAATTCGTAAATACTGGCCGAATGGCACCCCTCTTAGCCAGCTTGGGTAATGTGCACTGTCGAACTGTAAAAAACTGTTAATATCAACAGATTTGAAAAAAGTCTTAGTGGAAATAGTGCCATCCACTGTTTTATGAATATCAAGGTCTAAAAATTGGATGGAATTTTCTGCATAATGCATAGTAAATTTTATGCCCCATGTATTAGTATTCAGCTCATGTACAAAGAGGTCGGCTTCATGTTTGGTACCTACCCAGATCAAGAAGAGGTCGTCTATAAAACGACGAAAGAAAAAAACAAACTTAAAATACAGGGACTGTGACATAACTAGGGACTCGAATCGCCCAATGAACAAATTAGCGTAACTGGGGGCGAATCGAGTCCCCATGGCACAGCCCCTGTTCTGCCGATAAATGGTATGATTGAATTCAAAAACATTATTGAGAAGAATAAATCTAATGGACTCCAGTAAAAATTCTGACTGACTGGGATTTAATGAGGGGTCCTCTTGTAGAAAATGTTTAATTGCAAGAACACCTAAATCAGTGGAGATGTTAGAATAGAGGGAGCACACATCCAGGGTAAGAAAACTATAATGAGGGGGTAGGGATAGGGCATGTAATTCCGAAATGAGCTGGGCTGAATCTCTCAAATAGGATGGTAAATGTAAAACAAAAGGTTGGAGAAATAAATCTATAAAGTGGGAAAGGTTTGCAGTAATCGAACCAATACCAGAAATAATAGGTCTACCAGGGGGATTGGTTAAACATTTATGTAATTTGGGTAAATAATAGAAAATAGGTAAATTATAATTTTTAATATTGAGAAATGTGTGCTCCCTTTTATCCAACAATTGATTTTCTACAGCTCCACCTATAAGCAAACCATATTGTGAAAAAATATGAGGAGAAGGATCATTGGAAAGCGGGGTGTAATATTCAAGATCTGATAGGATTCTGAGGGCTTAATTTTTATAATCAGCCCTATTCAAAACAGCGACCCCCCCACCTTTGTCTGCAGGGCGAACAATAATAGATTTATTGTTCTGTATGAATTTAATTGCAATTCTCTTAGCGGAAGTTAGATTATCATTCTCCTTAAAAATAACAGATTTATCACATAAATTTGAAAAATCCTGCATGACCATATGGTAAAAAGTCTCAAGATGGCTGCCACGATTGTTTAAAGGGTAAAACGAAGATTTAGGTTTTACTAATACATGACGAGCTGGAGTCATGTCAACTGGTGTGGTAACGGGAGTTGGAATGTTACCAATACTAGAATTACAAACTCCCAAATTCGAAATTTGGGGGGTATTGATAGTTTGATGATCGGATCTATTCTGGATAAAAAAATGACGGCTCAATGTTAATCTACGAATAAAGTCATTTAGATCTAAGAATAACTGAAAGTCATTCGGACGTGCAGCAGGACAAAAAGAGAGCCCCTTCACAAGTAAATTAGTTTCATTTTCGGAAAGTATATAGCTAGATAAATTGAAAATTTTTATATTTTATTTTTTTGTTATTAGTTTTTCTGTCTTTGAGATAGTTGTAGAGGTGGGGTGGTGTTTTCTTTGACCTCCTCTGCAACCTCTGGGTTTTCCTTTCTTTTTATGGATTGTGTTCGATTTAATGTCTTTATGAGGGGGTAATACTGAGTGATCGTGCATAAGCGTACATCCAAATTGGCATTGCACACTAGAGTGGCATCTGTAGTGGGAGGGCAATTGTAAAAAGAAGATGAAGAAGTGGAAGAAGGAGTAAAACTCCCTGGGGTGTCAAACGTGTCATATTGTGAACTATCAATAAGTGTGGAACTCATGTCAGACAATGAAACCTCGTGTACTGTGAGGAGGGAGGAATCGATGGAGCAGTCGAGAGGCTTACAGTTTGTATAGGTGGCCTACACTTGAGGGTGATGTTACTGATTTCGTTCGGGCCTGTACCATTTGTGCCCGGGATAAAACCCCTCGCCAGAAGCCTGCTGGACTCCTCCTTCCTTTGCCCGCCCCTGAGCAACCATGGTCCCAAATTGCCATGGATTTCATTACTGATCTGCCCGTATCCCATGGCAACACCGTCATCTGGGTGATCGTTGATCGTTTTTCCAAAATGGCACACTTCATTCCGCTTCCAGGTCTTCCTTCTGCGCCACAGTTGGCGAAGTAATTTTTTCTGCATATTTTTCGCCTTCACGGGCTTCCCACACATATCGTCTCGGATAGAGGCGTTCAATTTGTGTCGAAATTTTGGAGAGCTCTCTGTAAACAATTAAAAATCAAATTAAATTTCTCGTCCTCTTATCACCCCCAATCCAATGGACAAGTAGAGAGAGTCTTCTGGACTGCCTGCTGTAGATGAAGTTACCCGGGACTTCTCTTTTATCTGGAAGGAAACTCAAAAGTTGCTCCTACTGGCCTCGTCTCGTATGAAGAGACATGCAGATAAGAAGAGAAGAACTCCTCCTGTCTTCGCCCCTGGGGACAAAGTGCGGCTCTCTGCCAAATATATCCGCTTTCGTGTTCCTAGCTACAAGCTGGGTCCACGTTACCTTGGACCATTTAAAATCAAGAGTCAAATCAATCCTGTCTCCTACAAACTTCTTCTTCCTCCTTCTCTTCGTATTCCTAACTCCTTTCATGTTCCCCTTCTCAAACCTCTCGTTCTTGACCGCTTTTCCCCCAAGGTCACCGCTCCTGCTCCTGTCTCTGGCTCCTCTGACGTCTTCACGGTAAAAGAAATCCTCGCCTCCAAGGTAGTCAGAGGTAAAAAAAAAAATTCTCGTTGATTGGGAGAATTGTGGCCCCGAAGAGAGGTCTTGGGAACCCGAGGATAATATCCTCGACAAGGAGCTCATCCATAGGTTCCTGGGCTCCAAAAAGAGGGGGAGACCAAAGGGGGGGGGTACTATTACGCTGAGTGCTCCGTGTCCCTGCTCCTCCCCGGAGCGCTCGCGGCGTTCCTCTCTGTGCAGCGCTCCGGCCAGACCCGCTGACCAGGAGTGCTGCACTAGTGTCACCGGCGGGGATGCGATTCACGTAGCAGGACGCGCCCGCCCGCGGGTCGCATCCCAATCTCCTCACCTGCTGGGGTTGAGTCGCTATCGGGTGGAACGACCTGGGGGTTACCTGCCGCTGCAAGTCCTTCCCGCTTTGCGGCAGGCTCTGGTGAAAACCAGTAACCCCTTAGACTCCGTTCCTCTGGTACGGCCCACGTCATCACCCCACTGACACAGAGGATCCACCACCAGTGTCCTCGCTGCATTCCTATCCGGATCCTGACACTTATGAAGCCAGTTACTTGACACTCATGTAGGGATTCCAAGACATTTGAAGTACTTGTGTGCATGCCAGAGGACAAAAGGTCTCAGATAAGCAAGGACATTTTTCCATTCACATCTTCATGTTAAAAAGCTTTCTGTAGTGAAGTAACAAAAATATCAAGAAGGAAGCACTTCAAAAGATAAAACTATTGTAACTCACCAGTGGTAATGTATGTTGAATTGTTTCTAATTCTAAATTTAAAATGCCTACTAAAGATATAGCAAAGTCATTTATTGGCCAGGGTCAGATTGATCCAGAGGACATTATAATGAGGTGCAGGTACAACGGTGTCGAACAATATCAGCATAGAAAAAAAACTAGGGCAACATTTTGCTTGGATATATCACTTGTTTTGCTTGTTTACAACTAAGATTTTAGACCCATATGATAGACTGACCTTTGTGCACAATGATAATAAAAAGGAAGATTTGTATCATAAATATAGGTGTTAGAGGCATAACAATGAGATGTACATGGGTACTAAGTAACATTAATTCTTTATTTGTGAGAACTGACAGGTTGTTCTTTAACCCCTTAAGGACGCAGGGCGCACCCGTACACCCCATACCTGAGTCCTTAAGGACTCAGGGCATACAGGTACGCCCTGCATTTCTCAGGTCCCTGCTGCTTACCAGGCCGGGATTGGACCGAGATACCTGCTGAGATCGTTCAGCAGGCATCCTGGGATATCGGCAATCACCGCAGATCGACAATCAATTCAGATCGGTGATACACAGCAATTCCGGGTCATACGGGCCACCGGTGACCCAGTAACCTGGAAAACAGGTGTGAACGGGGCTGTCCAAGACAGCCACAATCCCTCTGAAGGGATAGGAGTGAGGTGGCAGGGGTGAATGGACATGAATGGAGGGGGCGTGGCGTGACGTATAGAATACAGGTGCTGCAGGGAGATTGCGGTGGGCCCCCTGTGATCAGACATCTTATCCCCTATCGTTTGGATAGGGGATATAATGTTTTTGCCTGGAATTCCCCTTTAAGCCATGTTCACATGCTGGAAAGTCCACACGGAAAATCTCTGTGCGGACATTTTGGAAACTGCGGGCGCCAGCATAATATACCGGTGCTAGGAACGCACATGAATTCGCCGTCTCATAGACGGCTATGCATTCAGTGCGGAGTCCGCAGAAAGAATGAACGTGCTCAGATGCGGAAATCGGAATTTCCGTGCTGGAAACATCTGGCATGGAAATTACGGTGTGTGCACAGCGCAGAAGAATCCTGCAGAATGCAATGGGCCTCTGCTGCAGCAGAATTTCTGTGCCGAATTCCAATGTAAAATCCGTCGCAGAAATTCCGACATGTGATCATGGCCTTAGAAGTAAAGGGGTACTATGATGGAAAACACATTTTTCTAATCAACTGGTGCCAGAAAGTTAAACAGATTTGTAAATTACTTTGATTTAAAAATCTTAATCCTTTCCAGGACTTATCAACTTCTGTATACTACAGAGGAAGTTGCCATAAACCGAAAAAGAAGTTCCATTAAAACATACCTTTATTAGGTTTCTTTAAAACAAACCAAAAAATATTTGTGTAAATCATAAATATAAAATTACTCCACATACAGAGGTTCCAGCATGTAGTACATACTTGTTTTGTATACACAGTATGTGCGAATGACGATCAGAGAACTGAAGAAAAGAATTCTGGAACATGTGGGAGATGTGAGAAACCAGAGAAACAAGCCATTAGCAAAAGATGTGGTAGAATTCCATGGAGGAGACCTGAAAGTACTGAAATTTCAGGGGATAGAGAGTATCCATCAATCCCTTAGAGGGGTAACCTAGATAGACAGTCACTGGAGAAAGAAAGCAAATGGATTTAAGAATTAGACAGCTTATCCCCGAGGGGGATTAATAAAAATATAAGCTATATGTGTTTTATTTAGAATACATGCTACTGGGAGATGGGAGTGAGAAGTTCCGCGATAGGTAGTAAGGGAGGCCTTAAGAAGGCTTTATTAGGAGCTAATGGCGGAACATGACTTGGACTAGGGGGAAATAGGGTCTATAGGGAATAGGTTCCAGTGTGGGACTGGCCTTTTAAGGACGGCCACCCCACCTAGGCTTATGGCCCTAGTATGGGTAAAAACAGGGATACTTAGGGTTAGGCCCTTCCCCTGACAATTTTCCGTCATGGGGTCCCCCTACCATATCATTATTATTATTATTTTTTTATTCTTTTATATTTATTATTTATTATCAAGATTTTATTTCCATTACATCCATATTTGAATCCATATAACCATAAATATTAACAAACATATTTATACATTTACATTTATATATCCCCCCCCCCCTTCCCTTATGCCCATCAGGAGAAAAAAGAAGAGGAGAAATTTTCAAATTTCCATTCTTCTTACATAGATAGAGACCCTTACGATTAGGCCCATAATGCCCAAGTATTTTTGAACCATTTAGCTCTTCATTTCGATTCCCTACTTCTATAATCTTCGTATTTCTGGAGCTTCTGACTCAAATTATACCACCCTTCCTTAGTCTCAAAATCGTTAGACTTACAAGAAAAAATAAATTATTCAATAATTCACCAACTTGTTGTCTCCCTTGGCGAGACTACCAGTTATAGCTGCAATCAATAACTTCCGTGGGAATTCCGGTCCCCGTCGCTAACCGGTTGGTGACCCCATCACCGGGAAGTTAGTGATGATCGGAGCTGTCAGTGACAGCTCCGATCATCCTGAGGGATAGGAGCGAGGTCGCAGTGCTGCGATCTCCTCCTATCCCCTGCCATTGGTCAGAACTGATTCTGACCAATGGCAATGCAGGACAGTGGATGTCAGGCAGAACGGGGGGAGAAGATGGAGGCTGGTACCTGCAAAGAAGATGCGTGGGGACCGCCGATCGCCTCTGGAGACAGCGGAGATCACCGCGCAGGTAGGGAAACGATGGTTGGGGGGGGGGGAAGGAGGCAGTAAGCGATATTTACTGCTGCTCTTCCTAGTGGGTGCCAAACTGCAACTCCCAGCATGCCCAGACAGCCCAGACAGGCATGCTGGGAGTTGTAGTTTTGCAACATCTGGAGGGTCACAGTTTGGAGACCACTGTTACAGATGACTTGGATAGACTTGGATAGACTAAGTGTCTGGGCATCCACTTGGCAAATGAGGTTCAATGTGGATAAATGTAAAGTTATGCATCTGGGTACTAATAACATGCATGCATCGTATGTCTTAGGGGGGATTAAACTGTCAGAGTCACTGATAGAGAAGGATCTGGGTGTACTTGTAGATCACAGACTACAGAATAGCATGCAATGTCAGGCTGCTGCTTCCAAAGCCAGCAGGATATTGTCATGTATCAAAAGAGGCTTGGACTCAAGGGACAGGGACATAATACTCCCCCTTTATAAAGCATTGGTACGGCCTCATCTGGAATATGCTGTTCAGTTTTGGGCACCTGTCCATAAAAGGGACACTGCGGAGTTGGAAAGGGTGCAGAGACGCACGACTAAACTAATATGGGGCATGGAACATCTTAGCTATGAGGAGAGATTAAAGGAGTTACAATTATTTAGTCTTGAGAAGAGACGTTTAAGGGGGGATATGATAAACGTATATAAGTATATTAAAGGCCCATACAAAAAATATGGAGAAAAACTGTTCCAGGTTAAACCCCCCCCAAAGGACGAGGGGGCACTCCCTCCGTCTGGAGAAGAAAAAGTTTAGTCTCAAGGGGCGACACGCCTTCTTTACCGTGAGGACTGTGAATTTATGGAACGGTCTACCTCAGGAACTGGTCACAGCAGGAACAATTAACAGCTTTAAAACAGGATTAGATAAATTCATGGAACAAAATAACATTAATGCTTATGAAGAAATATAAAATCCCATCCCTTCCCCAATATCGCGCCACACCCCTACCCCTTAATTCCCTGGTTGAACTTGATGGACATATGTCTTTTTTCGACCGTACTAACTATGTAACCGTGGTGCCCAAATGGTAGCCCTCCAGATGTTGCCAAACTACAACTCTCAGCATGCCTAGACTGCCCAGGCATGCTGGGAGTTGTAGTTCTGTAACATCTGTCCCTTCAGATTTTGCAATTTTCATGACATTTTTGAAAATTGCTGCTCTACTTTGAAGCCCTCTAATTTTTTCAAAAAGTAAAAATATGTCCATTTTATGATGCCAACATAAAGTGGACATATTGTATTTGTGAATAAAAATTTTATTTATTTGGAATATCCATTTTCCTTATAAGCAGAGAGATTCAAAGTTAGAAAAATGCAAAATTTTCAAAATTTGCATGAAATTTTGGGATTTTTCACAAAAAAGGGTGCAAGTAACGATGAAAATTTACCACCAAAATAAAGTAGAATATGTCACGGAAAAACTGTCTCAGAATATTTGGTTAAAGCGTTTTAGAGTTATTAATGCGTAAAGCGACGGTGGTCAGAATTGCGAAAAAGGGCTCAGTCCTTAACCCCTTAAGGACGCAGGACGTAAATGTACGTCCTGGTGAGGTGGTACTTAACGCACCAGGACGTACATTTACGTCCTATGCATAACCGCGGGCATCGGAGCGATGCCCGTGTCATGCGCGGCTGATCCCGGCTGCTGATCGCAGCCAGGGACCCGCCGGCAATGGCCGACGCCCGCGATCTCGCGGGCGTCCGCCATTAACCCCTCAGGTGCCGGGATCAATACAGATCCCGGCATCTGCGGGAGTTCGCGATTAAAATGAACGATCGGATCGCCCGCAGCGCTGCTGCGGGTATCCGATCATTCATAACGCCGCACGGAGGTCCCCTCACCTTCCTCCGTGCGGCTCCCGGCGTCTCCTGCTCTGGTCTGTGATCGAGCAGACCAGAGCAGGAGATGACCGATAATACTGATCTGTTCTATGTCCTATACATAGAACAGATCAGTATTAGCAATCATGGTATTGCTATGAATAGTCCCCTATGGGGACTATTCAAGTGTAAAAAAAAATGTAAAAAAATGTAAAAGTAAAAGTAAAAAAAAAGTGAAAAATCCCCTCCCCCAATAAAAAAGTAAAACGTCCGTTTTTTCCTATTTTACCCCCAAAAAGCGTAAAAAACATTTTTTATAGACATATTTGGTATCGCCGCGTGCGTAAATGTCCGAACTATTAAAATAAAATGTTAATGATCCCGTACGGTGAACGGCGTGAACGATAAAAAATTAAAAAAGTCCAAAATTCCTACTTTTTTAATACATTTTATTAAAAAAAAAATTATAAAAAATGTATTAAAAGTTTTTTATATACAAATGTGGTATCAAAAAAAAGTACAGATCATGGCGCAAAAAATGAGCCCCCATACCGCCGCTTATACGGAAAAATAAAAAAGTTATAGGTCATCAAAATAAAGGGATTATAAACGTACTAATTTGGTTAAAAAGTTTGTGATTTTTTTTAAGCGCAACAATAATATAAAAGTATATAATAATGGGTATCATTTTAATCGTATTGACCCTCAGAATAAAGAACACACGTCATTTTTACCAGAAATTGTACGGCGTGAAAACAAAACCTTCCAAAATTAGCAAAATTGCGTTTTTCGTTTTAATTTCCCCACAAAAATAGTGTTTTTTGGTTGCGCCATACATTTTATGATATAATGAGTGATGTCATTACAAAGGACAACTGGTCGCGCAAAAAACAAGCCCTCATACTAGTCTGTGGATGAAAATATAAAAGAGTTATGATTTTTAGAAGGCGAGGAGGAAAAAATGAAAACGTAAAAATTAAATTGTCTGAGTCCTTAAGGCCAAAATGGGCTGAGTCCTTAAGGGGTTAAAGGGGTTCTCCGGTGCTTAGACATCTTATCCCCTATCCAAAGGATAGGGGATAAGATGCCTGATCGCGGGAGTCCCGCTGCTGGGGACCCCCGCGATCTTGCATGCGGCACCTCATTTGTAATCAGTCCCAGGAGCGTGTTCACTCTGGGTCTGATTACTGTCAATCACGGGGCCGGCGGCGTGTGACGTCACGCCTCTGCCCCCGTGTGACCTCACACTCCGCCCCTCAATGCAAGTCTATGGGAGGGGGCGTGACAGCTCCCCCGGCTGCCCAGATAACCAGCAGCACCCCGTGATCATTGCGGGGTACTACAGGAGAGAGACAGAAGGAGCCCCCTCCATCTGTCAAAACTCCTTACAGCTCGCTGTCACTCCCGACCGCGGCTGTAAGGGTTAAACTGCTGGGACCAAAGTTGGGACCCCGGCAGTGCGGCAGGCCCCGGGGATCACACACAGCACCCCACGATCGCGCTGCGGGGTGCTGCAGGGGTGAAAGAGGGAGCTCCCTCCCTCTGTCATAACACTTACAGCCCGCGGTCACTTCCGATCGCGGTGTAAGAGTTAAACTGCCGGGACCGAAGTCTACTGCGGTCCCGGCAGTGCGGCAGGGTCCCGGCTGTGTGTTACAGCTGAGTCCCTGCCACAATCTCGTGGGTGCACTGGGCAGCACCCACTGGAACCATGGGCGAGTATACACATCCTAATGGTGGAACGTGCATCTAGCCTAGACGTGTATACACGTCCATGGTCCTTAACGTGTTAAAGGGGTACTCCGGTGGAAACAAGTGGAAAACAAATGTTTTCAAATCAACTGGTGCCAGAAAGTTGAACAGATTTGTAAATTACTTCTATTTCAACATATGAAGCCTTCCAGTACTTATCAGATGCTGTATACTACAGAGAAAATTGTGAAGTTCTTTCCAATTTGACAACAGTGCTCTCTGCTGACACCTCTGTCCGTGTCAGGAACTGTCCAGATTAGAAGCATATCCCCATAGAAAACCTCTCCTGCTCTGAACAGTTCAGGATATGGATGGAGGTGTCAGCAGAGAGCACTGTGGTCAGACCGGAAAGAACTTCACAAATTTCTCTGCAGTATATCTTTAGTATACAGAAGTACTGGATGGGTTAAGATTTTTAAATAGAAGTAATTTACAAATCTATTTAACTTTCTGGCACAGTTGATTTGAAAAAAAAAATTTCCACACTGTATGCCCCTTCAGCCTAAATAGCATACAGATTAATGCCATGAGTTTGATCAGTGCGGTTCCGAGATGCTGACAGTGATATGTTTATGCTCACTGCCAGGCAACGCCCTGAGGGTGGGTGGGAGCGTTGTCTCTCTAGCTCAGTGCAAAAGCTGGATCTAGATAGCGGAGCATCAAAGCGTACAGGTGACGTCACTCCAGATGAGTCCCGATGACATCAGACGCTGCCCTGGCAGGCCCTCATAAGTGCATGCTGGATTGTACTCCGGTCGCTGCTACAGCCCGGACTAGAGAGATACTACTCCACTAGACCCCAGGGTATCGTGAGTACCAAGCAGCGCTGACATGCAGATCACACTGGTCTGCATGCAGCAGGAACATTAAGGCTGCATATGAACATGTGGTTTATGCAAAAAGGATTTATTAATTGTTTTGTTCTTTATGGCTGCTATGGGGATGTGCAATAAGGTGTTTGTGCAATAATAGAAGGGGGATTGTTTAGGCTAAGTTTCTACTTGTTTTTTTGTCCTGCGTTTTTTGGGTTGAAAGCGCAATTTCCTGCGTCTGGTGTTTTTTCTGCCGTTTTTTCAGCCGTTTTTTCATTTGTGTGGAAATTGCACCTTGACAGTTTTTTTTGGTACCCAAAATTTGTTGGGTACCAAAAAAAAAAAAAAAAGGATGCAGTAGTGATGGAAAAAATATGTATTTAACGATATTTATATTCTTTATAACCAAATTTTAATACATTTTTAATAACGTGTGTGTGTTTCACTTTTTTTCTCTATTTTTTAGGTAGTACTACTACTCCCATCATGGAACAGACTGTTCCATGATGGGAGTAGTAGTACCTGTACTAATAGACATGTCGCCCCGGGTGTCAGTCGTGACACTCGATGCGATCGTCCATAATATAGCAGAGATGCAGAGCAGCTCTATACAGCGCTCGCATCTCTGCACTATACTCCGGCCAGTGATGTGAATAGAACATCACTCATTCATATTTTCCGCCCAGAGTGGTGATTGGCTGGATGGTGGGATTGGCTCTCTGAGGGAAATATGAATGAGTGATGATCTATTCACATCACGGAATCGCTGCATGGTGGGATTGGCTCTCTGAGGGAAATATGAATGAGTGATGATCTATTCACATCACTGGACGGAGTATAGTGCAGAGATGCGGAGCGCAGGAGAAAGCCTCTCTGCCATAGAAAGGACGATCGCAGTGGGTGTCAGTAGTGATACGTGCTCCATGTTGGGAGTAGTAGTACCTGCAGGTAAGAACAGATCACAGCGGGTATCACTACTGACACCCACTGCGATCGTCCTTTCTATTGCAGAGATGCAGAGTGGCTTTCTCCTGCGCTCCGCATCTCTGCACTATACTCCGGCCAGTGATGTAAATTTCCCTCAGAGAGCGGTAGTATCTGCATTAATAGAAAGATCGCAGCGAGTCTAACTTTTGACACCCGCTGCAATCTTCTATTAATGCAGGTACTACAGCTTCCATCATTGAGCAGAGTGTGCTCCATTTTGGGAGCAGTAGTACTTGCAGTTAAGGAAAGATCACAGCGGATGTCACTCCTGACACCCGCTGTGATCCTCCTGTATAATGTATAGATGCGGCCGGCTGCTCTTCTATGGTCCCCTGCACTGACGTATATGTCACGATTCGGCTTCCAGGTAGTGGATCCTCTGTGTCAGCGAGGGATTGGCGTGGACCGTGCTAGTGGACCGGTTCTAAGAGGCTACTGGTGTTCACCAGAGCCCGCCGCAAAGCGGGATGGTCTTGCTGCGGCAGTAGCAACCAGGTCGTATCCACTAGCAACGGCTCTACCTCGCTGACTGCTGAGAAGGCGTGGGACAGAAGGACTAGGCAGAGGCAAGGTCAGACGTAGCAGAAGGTCGGGGGCAGGCGGCAAGGTTCGTAATCAAGATGGATAGCAAGGGTTCAGGTAACACAGGCTTTGGACACACTAAACGCTTTCACTGGCACAAGGCAACAAGATCCGGCAGGGGAGTGCAGGGGCAGTGATCAGATATAGTCTGGGAGCAGGTGGGAGCCAATTAAGCTAATTGGGCCAGGCACCAATCATTGGTGCACTGGCCCTTTAAGTCTCAGAGAGCTGGCGCGCGCGCGCCCTAGAGAGCGGAGCCGCGCGCGCCAGCACATGACAGCAGGGGACCGGGACGGGTAAGTGACCTGGGATGCGATTCGCGAGCGGGCGCGTCCCGCTGTGCGAATCGCATCCCCGACGGCCATGACTGTGCAGCGCTCCCGGTCAGCGGGACCGACCGGGGCGCTGCGGGGAGAGAGACGCCGTGAGCGTTCCGGGGAGGAGCGGGGACCCGGAGCGCTAGGCGTAACAGTATATATACACATATTCCTGTTTCCCACAGAGAGCTGTGATTGGCTGGAACCATCTGGCCAATCACAGCTCTCTGCGGGAAATATGAATAGGTGTATTTATACAGCATTGCAGGGGACCATAGAAGAGCTGTGGGACGCATCTATACATCTGTGGGCGATCTGTCATTTTGTGCAGGTACTACTACTCCCATCATGGAACAGTGCGTTCCATGCTGGGAGTAGTAGTACTACCTAAAAAAATATTTAAAATAAAGAAAAAAAGTGAAAAACACACACACACACTACATTTTTATTATTCTCGGCTACATTTTTAGGTCCCCACCCTCCCACATAAATTGATCCCTGTTTTAAAAATTAATACAAATTTTGTTATAAAAAATATACATTTCGTTAGATACAATTTTTTCCTTCACTATTGTATCTTTATTTATAATTTTTTTTATGGTACCCTACAAGATTTTATTAAAAAAGGTATCGCCATCACTTTTTTGCAAAAAAGAATAAAAGCTGCCTGCAAAAACGCCAAAGTTAAAACCCACATATCATTTTTCTTGGCGTTTTTTCACTCCCATAGACTTCTATGGGAGAAAAACGCCACGATTTTGACAAAAAAATCGCCAGTGGCTCAACATGCTGCGATTTTGGAAAACTGCCTAGGAGCTGAAAAAAATTAGAAAAAACGCCAAAAGGATTTAAAAACCGCCAAAGTGAAAAACGCCAAGTGGAATAAGAATTTAGCGATTTCTTATTGATTTACAGCTAACATCTGTCCGCAGCGTTTTTTGGCCGAAAAAACGCCATGCGGCAGAATTGGCATTTTCTTGGTGTTTCCCAAAAAAAAAAAACAAGTGGAAACTTAGCCTTACAGCTACAACATGGTGCAATAGCCACTAGTGCAATATACATAGCCCATGCGACACAAATTTGGTCGCAGAACCCGACAAAATATATCATCACTCCGAGTGTTTTTTAAACCCGTCAAAATGGGTGTGGTTATCACAAAAAGGGAGCATAGTGACATAACGGCCCGCCCCCTTAATGCAAGTCTATGGGAGGGGGCGTGATGGCCACCGCCACACCCCCTCCCATAGACTTGTATTGAGGGGGTGGGCCGTGACGTCACAAGGGGGCAGAGCCGTGATGTCATGATGCTCCTGCCCCTGTGTTTCCCGTCATTACGTACAGAGCGAGTTTGCTCTGTGCAGTAATGATAGCGGGGTGCTGCAGCCGAGATCCCGGGTGTCCCCAGCAGCGGGACCCCGGTGATCTGACATCTTATCTCCTATCCTTTGGATAGGGGATAAGATACTAGGGGCCTTTGGATTCATGATCTTCATGACCTTCCTGCTTCTTAGATATGTGACCCATATGACTTATCACTATTAAAGGGGTACTCCACTGGAAAACATTTTTTTCTTATATCAACTGGTGCCAGAAAATTAAACAGATTTGTACATTACTTCTATTAAAAAATCTTAATCCTTTCAGTAGTTATCAGTTGCCGTATGATCCAGAGTAGGAGCAAATCCTCATAGAAAACCTCTCCTGTTCTGGACAGTTCCTAAAATGGACAGAGGTGTCAGCAGAGAGCACTGTGGTCAGGCAGAAAGGAAAAAAAAAAAAAAAATATATATATATATATATATATATATATATATATATATATATTTCCTGTGGATCATAACAGCAGCTGATGAATACTGGAAGGTTTAAGATTTTTTAATTGAAGTAATTTACAAATCTGTTTACCTTTCTGGCACAGTTGAATAAAAAAAAAGGTTTTCCAGTGGAGTACCCCTTTAAACTCTCATTTTTACACAGTCTTTAATATCTAACTTTTTAATACTTATTTTTTTTATTATTATTTTTGCAGAGGCTTGTACTCTCAGTGCATTAAAACTCTGGGATGATGACATGACAGAGGAGATTACTTGCCTTTTGTGCTATGTGGTTAGGGTTTAGATTATAACAGTCTTATTTTTTTGGGAGGGAGTGGGGGGGTTGTTAGCCTTTTGATTTTGCTGTCTGTTATTTCATTTTCATGTCCTTATATTAGATTCAACTCCTCTTGCAATACTCTGCAACATATTTACAGCTCAGTACAGCGGTTACATTTACACACACAAATTGTATTTTAGCTTTGCAAGAATCTGGCCAAGTTGCATCATTATGGAACTGTGCCAGCTTTTTTTTTCCTTCTCTCCTCTAACTGTAAAGCTATTGCTGTTCAAGTAATGACTAGTTCTGGCTTCAGACACAGAATATAACTTTATTTACCCCATAATATGCACTAAGTCTAGTATATATGCAAATAAGTTAATCTAATAATAAGTTAATAAGTTAAAATAATTGCATGTCTACGCTTGAATTTACAAGCAGCCCTAGCACACAGATCAAACTTGCTGGTCACTACACACACAGATTTAGTTGAGTTTATTAACATACTCATGTTATCATTAGTGTTGCTCGCGAATATTCGCAATGCGAATTTTAATTGTGAATTTCACGTATTCCTGAATTTGTGAATATTGCGAATATAGCACTATATATTCACAATTACGAATATTTGCTTTTTTTTTTCACAGTACACATCACAGTGATCACTGATCATCCCTCTCTGCTTCCAGCTTGTGTGGTCTAAAGAAGGCTCTAATACTACTGTGTGAGAAGGGCGCGCGAATATTCGCGAATATTGAGCCTTCCCCTCTTCAGGGAACTGATGGGCTAGTGCATTAACTCTGTGTTTTTTTGCCTGTTGAAAACCATAGGCCCATTGTGGTCTAATGGGATCTCATGGTATGTAAAACTGTAAGATAAGCAGGAGGGTCCTGACAGTACAGTGGATGGGAGACCCTGGTGGTGGTTCGAGTCCTGAGGTGGGATGGAGTGTTACAGTGTTGTGGTTAAACTTTACTTTCCAGGAAAAGCTGCTGAGTTGCCCATAGCAACCAATCTGATTGCTTCTTTCATTTTTCACAAGGCCTCGGCAAACTGAAAGAAGCGATCTGATTGGTTGCTATGGGCAACTCAACAGCTTTTCCAGGAAAGTAAAGTTTAACCACAACACTGTAACTCTCCGTCCCATCTCGGGACTCAAACCACCACCAGGGTCTCCCATCCACTGTACTGCTGAGACCTTCCTGCTTAACTTACAGTTTTACAGTTTTACAGTTTTACAGTTTTACATCCCATGAGATCCCTATAGACCACAATGGGCCTATTGGTTTCAACAGGAAAAAAAATCACAGAGTTAATGCACTAGCCCATCAGTACCCTATACCATTAAAGAAGGGATGGCTCAATATTTGCGAATATTCGCATATGCGCATACATTTTCGCATATACGCATACATTTTCACATATGCGCATAGAAAAAAAGCGAATATAACGAATATGCAAATTTCGCAAATATATGATGAATATTCATCCATATATTCGCGAAATATCGTGAATTCGGATATTGTCTATGCCGCTCATCACTAGTTATCAGAAAGTGTAAGGTGATTTTAAATGGGATCATAAGTTATCGTAATGAAAACATTATGTATCAAAGTGAGTGAAATGTGGTAGGGTGGTTTACACATTATTTGACTGATTCCATAAGGACTTTATATATTAGGCTGCTTACACAGGTGTGATACATATTTGCATCTATATTACAGACACAAAGCCCCACCATGGGTCTAGAGACCCTACTTCAAAGCACAATAGTCACAATAATCTGATTGGATTATTAGACCAGGCCAGAACTTGTGTCTGTAACATTTACACTAGAGATGAGCGAATTTACAGTAAATTCGATTTGTCACGAACTTCTCGGCTCGGCAGTTGGCCACCTTTTCCAGCCCACGGGAGCACCTGAAAGCTGAACTCATTTATGCAGGATAAGCCATCAACTGCCGAGCCGAGAAGTTCGTGACGAATAGAATTTACTGTAAATTCGCTCATCTCTAATTTACACAAACACACAATAGTATTATGGTGTAAAAGCACTCTTCTATTGTATATTGTAGATAATATACAAATTACAGAGCCATAAACCTGCTTAGCATCAACTGTGGTCATGTTTTTGCAAGTGAAAGGCAAATGTAGGGATTTGGTTTGGCTCAGAGATAAAGTTTTATGTAATGAATCGCCGATCCTGTGATAACACCAAGTCAGATTAACCATTCACAGCCAAGGAAGAGCCAAATGAAATTGCCAGTTGTTGCATGCAAGATTAGACATAATAGTTTTACTATCAGATTGCCAAGAAGAAACAAGCTGGTTTTCATGAGCAAGGATAACAAGCTCTCATAATTTTTACAGTAAAAATAATAGCTCATATTCAATATACTTTAGAATACTGTGCAACCTGTTGGTGGAAATTTATCAGAACCATCTAAAATCAAAATTTTCTTTATTACCCATTGTCAACCAGAGCTCAGCCTTCATTTCTCAAACAGCTTTAGTAAAATGAAAGCTACTCTGTGACTGCTTGCTTTGGGCAACAGTTTTTCTTTTAGCAGTTTTGATCTTCCCCATTACTCTCACCCACAAAACTCTCTCCATTCACTTCAGTGGAACTGAGCTGTAATACCACACTCAACATGAGCACAGCACCACACCTTTCTCAGGTTGTGTGTGGTATTACAGCTCAGTAATTTACAAATATGTTTAACTTTCTTGCACCAGTTGATTTAAAAAAAAAAAATAGTCTTTCACCAGAATACCCCTTTAATGCAACCTGCCTGCTCTGTTGTACACGCTGTATTGAGCTGCAGTTTGCATACCTCCTCCATTCCCCACTCCTCCAAGATTGATGTGCAGCGCTCAGTGCTGGAAGCCAAGCACGTATATGTGAGGGGTCTCCTTCCCACAAATAAGAGGGGTTATAGTAAAGAAAATGTAGGTAGTGGAAAGGAAATAAAGTTGGCTGAATTCCCATTTAGAGAATATACAGGAACAAAAAGTCTGTTACAGAATCTTCAACAGACAAGAAATTGGGCTAATGAAGACAACAAAGTAGACAGTTTGCATTAAAGGGGTATTCGGTGGAAATCTATATTTTTTTTAAATCAACTGGTGCAAGAAAGTTAAACAGATTTTTAAATTGCTTCTATTAAAAAAAATCTTAATCCTTCCAGTACTTATCAGCTGCTGTATACTAGAGGAAGTTGTGTAGTTATTACAAGCGCTCGGAGCGCAATAGCAGGGACCAGGTTACCGTATTCAGTCTCGGCCAGTTAGTGATGCGCTGCAGGTACTTCAAGCATTCTGAGTGCGATATGCAGGGACGAGGTCACAATACTCAGTCCCAGATAACTGTATTCTTGCGACTGGGGTTTTGGTTGTGTTACAGGACCGGCAGGGTATCAGGTAGTATCCCCGCTTTGTGTTTTTGAAAATCTCCGCTGTAAAGGTCACTGCCTCATGGTTTCCCCGCTGGAGTTGGACCTGTCAATCACTGGTTTCAGTAGGTTAGAAAAACAACATTAGGTTTGCATTCACACTTTATCTGGACGCGTTTCAGGATGGCAATCCTTTCCTCAGCAGTAAGTGATTCTTATAGATTTATTCACTTAAAGTTAGTAGGCTTCAACACCAAATACAGTTCTTTCCAGTCTTACCACAGTGCTCTCTGCTGACATCTCTGTCCATGTCATTGCATGAACCACATATTCATATGCAGCCTTAAAGGGGTACTCTGGTGGAATACAATATTTTAAAATCAACTGGTGCCGGAAAGTTAAACAGATTTGTAAATTACGTCTATAAAAAAATCTTAATACTTTTAGTACTTATCAGCTGCTGTATAATACAGCGAAAGTTCTTTTCCTTTTGAATTTCTTTTCTGTCTGTCCACGGTGCTCTCTGCTGACACCTCTGTTCATGTCAGGAACTGTCCAGAGCAGGAGGGGTTTGCTATGGGGAATTGTTCCTGCACTGGACAGTTCCTGACATGGACAGAGAGCAGAAGAGAGCACCGTGGTCAGACTGAAAAGAAATTCAAAACAAAAATAACTTCCTCTGTAGTATACAGCAGCTGATCAGTACTGGAAGGATTAAGATTTTTAAATAGAAGTAATTTACAAATCTGTTTAACTTTCTGGCACCAGTTGATTTTAACCCCTTAAGGACCAAGCCCATTTTTACCTTAAGGACCAGAGCGTTTTTTGCAAATCTGACCACTGTCACTTTAAGCAATAATAACTCTGGAATGCTTTTACTTTTCATTTTGATTCCGAGATAGTTTTTTCGTGACATATTCTACTTTATGTTAGTAGTAAATTTTCGTTGATACTTGCATCATTTCTTTGTGAAAAATTCAAAAATTTGATGAAAAATTGTAAAATGTAGCATTTTTTTATAGTTTGAAACTAACTGCTTATAAGGAAAATGGACATCCCAAATAAATTATATAATGGTTCACATATACAATATGTCTACTTTATGTTTGCATCATAAAGTTTACATGTTTTTACTTTTGGAAGACATCAGAGGGCTTCAAAGTTCAGCAGCAATTTTCCAATTTTTCAAAAAATTTTCAAAATCTGAATTTTTCAGGGACCAGTTTAGTTTTGAAGTGGATTTGAAGGGCCTTCATATTACAAATACCCCATAAATGACCCCATTATCAAAACTGCACCCCTCAAAGAATTCAAAATGACATTCAGAAAGTGTGTTATCCCTTTAGGTTTTTCATAGGAATAGCAGCAAAGTGAAGGAGAAAATTCAAAATCTTCATGTTTTACACTCACATGTTCTTGTAGATCCAGTTTTTTAAATTTTATAAAGGGTAAAAGGAGAAAAAGCCCCCCAAAATTCCTAACCCAATTTCTCTCGAGTAAGGAAATACCTCATATGTGCATGTAAAGTGCGCTGTGGGTGCAGTAGAGGGCTCAGAAGAGAAGAAGCGACAATGGGATTTTGGAGAGTGAATTTTGCTGGTTTTTGGGAGGGCATGTCACATTTAGCAAGTCCCAATGGTGCCAGAGTAGCAAAAAAAAAAAAAAAAAAACACAAGGCACACTATTTGGGAAACTACACCCCCCAAGGAACGTAACATAGGGTCCAGTGAGCTTTAACTCTCCACAGGTGTTTGACGACTTTTCGGTAAAGTCAGATGTGTAAATTAAATTATTGTGTTTTTCCACAAAAATGCAGTCTTTTTTTCCCAAATTTATCAATTTTACAAGAGGTAATAGGAGAAAATGCCCCCCAAAGTTTGTAACCCCATTTCTTCTGAGTATGGAAATACCCCATATGTGGATGTAAAGTGCTCTGCTGGTGCACTGCAATGCTCAGAAAAGAAGGAGCGCCATTGAGCTTTTGGAGAGAGAATTTGTTTGGAATGGAGGTTGGGGGTCATGTGCGTTTACAAAACCCCCCCGTGCTACCAGAAGAATGTATCCCCCTCATGTGACCCTATTTCTGAAATTACACCCCTCACGGAATGTAATAAGGGGTGCAGTGAGCATTTTCACCCCACTGGCCTTTGATAGATCTTTAGAACAGTGGGCTGTGCAAATGATAAATTACATTTTTCATTTTTACAGATGACTGTTCAAAAAAATCTGTCAGACACCTGTGGGGCGTAAATGCTCACTGTACCCCTTATTGCATTACGTGAGGGTGTAGTTTTCAAAAGGGAGGTCAACAGTTCTGGCACCATGGGGACTTTGTAAACACACATGGCCTTCAATTTCAGACACATTCTCTAACCAAAAGCCCAATGGCGCTCCTTCTCTTCTGAGCATTGTAGTTCACCCGCAGAGCACTTTATATCCACATATGGGGTATTTCCATACTCAGAAGAGATGGGGCTTCAAATTTTTTATTTATTTTTTCTTCCTATTTTCCCTTGTGAAAATGAAAAATGTAGGGTAACACCAGCATTTTAGTGAAAATTTGTCAAACACTTGTGGGGTGTTAAGGCTCACTATACCCCTTGTTACGCCCCTTGAGGGGTGTAGTTCACAAAATGTGTCACATGTGGGTATTTATTGTTTTTTGTTTATGTCAGAACCACTGTAAAATCAGCCACCCCTGTGAAAATCAGCAATTTAGACCCCAAATGTACATGGTGCGCTCTCATTTCTGAGCCATGTTGTGCGTCCGCAGAGCACTTTGCGTCCACATATGGGGCTTTCCAAATTTTGAGGGTCTTTTTTTCCTTTTACCGCTTGTGAAAATTAAAAGTATGGGGCAACACCAGCAAGTTAGTGTAAAAAAATGTAATTTTTTACACTAGCATGCTGGTGTAGACCCAAACTTTACCTTTTCATAAGGGGTAAAAGGAGAAAAAGCCCCCCAAAGTTTGTAACGCAATTGCTCCTGAGTACAGAAATACCCCATATGTGGCCCTAAATTGAAATACGACAGGGCTCCAAAGTGAGAGAGCGCCATGTGCATTTGAGGCCTAAATTGGGGATTTGCATCTGCCACCAAAATACCCTATGGCAGTGTTTCCCAAACAGGGTGTCTACAGCTGTTGCAAAACTCCCAGTATGCCTTGACAGTCAGTGGCTGTCCGGCAATACTGGGAGTTGTTGTTTTTTAACAGCTGGAGGCTCCGTTTTGGAAACAGTGCCGTACAAGACGTTTTTTTTTTTTTATTGGGGGGGACGGGACTGTGTAAGGGTGTGTACATGTAGTGTTTACTCTTTATTTTGTGTAGTGTAGTGTAGTGTGTACATTCACACGGGCCGGGGTTTACAGTGAGTTTCTCGCTGGGAGTTTGAACTGCGGTGGAATATTTGCTGCATCTCAAATTTGCAGCAGAAACTCGCTGTAAACCCCCGCCTGTGTGAATGTAAACTGTGTGTAAACTGTTGCAAAACTACAATTCCCAGCATTCTGGGAGTTGTAGTTATGCAACATTCGAAACAAGGATGAAAAAGGGAGCACATACCAGTATTGTTGTATGCCGTGTTCAAGTTTAATTCCTCTTGCTGGGGTCAAAACGGTGCAGGGGAGAAGGGAGGGTGGATGTCTACAGGGGGAATTACAGTAGTTTCCCCTGTAGACATCCACCCTCCCTTCTCCCCTGCACTGTTTTGACCCCAGCAAGATGAATTAAAGTTGAACACAGCATACAACAATACTGGTATGTGCTCCCTTTTTCATCCTTGTTTCAAATTATATTTATTGCCTATATCTTATGAAGTGAGCACTACCGAAAGTTGGAGCATGATAAGGGGTTAATGTCCAGGTGTGTTAGATCCAGCAAGCTGATTCTCAGCCAGGATTCCACTGCAGTAAAGTGGTGCCGATACATACCTTGTTAGTACTCCGGTAGTTATGCAACAGCTAGAGGCACATTGGTTGCGAAACACTGAGAGTTTGTTACTTAACTCAGTGTTTTGCAACCAGTGTGCGTCCAGCTTTTACAAAACTAGAACTCCTAGCATGCAACAGCTGGAGGCACACTGATTGCAAAACACTGAGTTAGGACAGAAACTCTGTTTCACAACCAGTGTGCCTTCAGCTGTTGCAAAACTGAAACTCTCAGCATGCATTGACAGCCGAAGGGCATACTGAGAGTTGTAGTTTTTCGATAGCTGGAGGCACACTGCTACAACTCCAAGCATGCCCTTCGGCTGTCCATGCATGCTGGGAGTTGTAGTTATGCAACAGCTGGAGGCACACTTTTTCATCGAAAAATGTGCCTCCAGCTGTTGCATAACTACAACCCCCAGCATGCACAGACTACCAAAGGGCATGCTGGGAGTTGTAGTTGGAACTCCAGCTGTTGCAAAACTACAATTCCCAGCATGCCCTTTGGCTGTGCATGCTGAGAGTTGTTGGTCAGCAACAGCAGGAGGGGAACAGGCCTCACCTCCTGCTGTATCCTGCCACCTGCACCACCAGGACTGCCGCAGCTGCTGCCACCACTCCTGCTGCTCCTGTCCACAACTGCCGCTCCTTAGGGGACCCCCGCCGGGCCAGGCAAAGATAGGAGACCCCTGCCGGCCCTGATCACCGCCCCAATCACTTTCCAGCAGGGTAGTGATTGGTCGGTCGTTCCGGACGATCAGTCACATGATCGTGAGGTGGCACACCTCACTCCTGCTGGGTAAGGGTGAATGGGGCTGTCTCAGACCTTTTTTTTTTTCCAGGTCACCGGAGACCCGATTGACTCGGAATCGCCGCAAATCGCCAGTCTAAATTGACATGGGGGGGTTGCCTGATGAATGATTTCAGCAGTCATTCCACTCCGGTCCCCACCTGGCGAGCGGCGGGGACCTGTAATTCCCAAGGAATAAGTTTCAGATCGTGGGGGTCCGACCACAGGAAGGGGGCGTGTTAACCACCGCATGAAGCGGTGGCTGACACGCCCCCTCAATACAACTCTACGGCAGAGCCGGAGCGCTGCCTTTAGCAATCTCCGGCTCTGCCATAGCGCTGTATTGAAGAGACATCAGCCGCCGCTTCGTGCGGTGGTCGACACCCGCTATCTGGCTATCCTTAGGATAGGGGATAGGTTTTTCAGCACTGGACTACTCCTTTATGTGGTTATGGAAGTAATGAAATACCATAGAAAAGTAGTAAAATAACTTTTTCCTTTACCAATATATGTTAAGTTATTAGACAGTTAAAAATTGGTTTAATAGCTGAACAAGCCCTTTAAGTTAGAATGTAGTTATATTGTGGTAACTGTTACCAAGGTTTTAATAAACAGTGACAATCCCAACCAGCTCTGCATTGATGGAAATTACCACATCTATCACATGATAACTACTTTTTTGAGTCCTTCACAATCTGGCCAATAACATTTCCTGCAATGAGTTGAGACAGTTTATCCCCTTTGCAGTTAAAGCCAAACTATAAAACCTATCAATATCTGGGTGCAGGGTTGAACAGTAATACATTGAATACAGTATACAATACTAGAAAATCCACCTACTTTAGGGCCTTAAAAGTCTACTAGAATGCAACATTATGTAGAGTAAACAAAAAAAAACAGTCAAGAAATATATTACTAAACCCTGGTCAAACAAGATTTCCTTAAAGAGGTTATCCAGGTTTAATACAAAAGTTGTAAATGGGACCCAAATGCATTTAAACAACACATCATTAGTTAGTCATCTCTCTGATCTGATGCTGATTCCACATTCAGGCTGAAGTGGGAACCTGGTCTTACATTTAGGAGAGGACATCACATGACTGCAGCCAATCAGCTGGCTTAATAGTCACACGCAATACTTCTGACATCATGGCTTCCATCACAAGGTGATGCCAGGAGTACCGCACAATACCACTGAGTCAGCTGACTGGCTGTGAAAATCTGAGAAGTAGAAATAGGAAAGAGGTGCCCTTTTAGTTAAATACAGTGGTCCCTCAACATACGATGGTAATCTGTTCCAAATGAACCATCGTTTGTTGAAACCATCGTATGCTGAGGGATCCATACAATGTAAAGAATAGGAATTTGTACTCACCTGTCCCCACTGTTACTGCTAAGGACCTTTTACAACTTTTTTTTTTTAATAACCTGAATAACCGCTTCAAGGTCCATTTAGATAAAGTAGGGTGAGCCCTTACAATAATTTGAGAGGGCCCAAGGAATTTCAATCCAAAGCTGTCCATTATCATGACATTCATCCTCATGCAGCTTCTTCTTTTTTTTTTCTTTTCTTCAAGATGGATGAACTCTTGAGAGCAGGGACCTCAGTCTCTTTGTTGACTAATTGATGCAGTATGATATATGATTTTGTCTTGCCATGTATCAGCTAAATTGTAAAGTGCTATGGAATATGTTGGTGCGATATAAATAAAGGTTTTTATTATTACTTACCACAAAATGGAAAAAAGCTTGTTATATATAATAGACTGCAAAAATATATAGAGTCAAAAGCCAACATTTGTGTTAAATGGTGCTAACTTTGATAAATTTGATTATAAAACTTTACATCACATATTAGAATAGCATTTCATTTAATAAACAGTCCTGTCCATGAGTTTTATGTTTACTTGAAATATATAAAATGTAGGAGAGATACAGTGAAATTCTAGTCCCCCTAAAGTCATCTATTAGGTGGGGCACCCAGCAAACTATGTCCTAGTGATATGATGCCACTGCAGCCATGTTTTTGCAAGTAGAATCAATTTGGAATTCTTGCCATTATTAGTTTGACCTTGAAGTCAACAAGTGCTTCAATACTCTTTCCTCTTTCTTTGTGCTGTGAACACTGCTAGTATTAATAGCAAAACATGTACAGTACATATGCAGCATATATTATGGTTGCTTCATCTGTTATAGTACATATAGCATGCCTTGCCAAAGTATTCTCCCTCCTAATGTTTTTCCTTGTTTGTTGAATTACAAGTTAGAATTTTAAATTGATTTTAATTTCGATTTTATGTAATAGAACTTACAAAATAGTTCATATTGTTACAGCAGTATGAAAAAACCCCTTGTATAAAATAACAAAATAAATACATAAATAAATTAATTGGAGGTGTTGTAAATGTGCATGTGCTCAGCACATTTGCCATAAAAACCTAAAGATCCAGTTCAACCAGTACACTTTAGAAGGCCAAATAATTAGCTAAATCAATGTCACATGATCTGTAGTGTTGCTCGCGAATATTCGCAATTCGAATTTTATTCGCGAATATCGCATATTCGCGAATTCGCGAATATTCGCGAATATAGCGCTATATATTCGTAATTACGAATATATATATATATTTTTTTCACAGTACACATCACAGTGATCATCCCTCTCTGCTTCCAGCTTGTGGGGTGTAAGAAGGCTCTAATACTATTGTGTGAGACAGGTGTGCGAATTTTCGCATATGCGAAAAGTTGCATATGCTAAGTTTCGCATATGCGAATTTTAGCTTATGTTAATTTTTGTATATGCAAATTTTCGCATATCTTAATTTTCGCACACGCTAATATTCGCATATGCGAAACTAAAACGAGAACATTACGAATATGCGAATATTCGCGAATATGACGAATATTCGTCCATATATTCGCGAATATTCGCGAATTCGAATATGGCCTATGCCGCTCAACACTAATGATCTGTCACATGATGTCAGTATAAATACACTTGTATTAAAAGACCCACAAGTCTGCAACACCACCAAGCAAGCAGCTAGATATGAGCGAACTTTTGAAAAATGTGATTCTTCCGATTCGCCAAATTTTTAGAAAAAGTTTGGTTTGATACATAGTTACATAGTTAGTACGGTCGAAAAAAGACATATGTCCATCAAGTTCAACCAGGGAATTGAAGGGTAGGGGTGTGGCGCGATATTGGGGAAGGGATGGGATTTTATATTTCTTCATAAGCATTAATGTTATTTTGTTCCAGGAATGTATCTAATCCTGGTTTAAAGCTGTTAATTTTTCCTGCTGTGACCAGTTCCTGAGGTAGAATGTTCCATAAGTTCACAGTTCTCATGGTAAAGAAGGCGTGTCACCCCTTGAGACTAAAATTTTTCTTCTCCAGACGGAGGGAGTGCCCCCTCGTCCTTTGGGGGTGTTTAACATGGAACAGTTTTTCTCCATATTTTTTGTATGGGCCATTTATATACTTATATACATTTATCATATCCCCCCTTAAACGTCTCTTCTCAAGACTAAACAATTGTAACTCCTTTAATCGCTCCTCATAGCTAAGATGTTCCATGCCCCATATTAGTTTAGTCGCGCGTCTCTGCACCCTTTCCAGCTCAACAGTGTCCCTTTTATGGACTGGTGCCCAAAACTGAACAGCATATTCCAGGTGAGGCCGTACCAATGCTTTATAAAGGGGGAGTATTATGTCCCTGTCCCTCGAGTCCATGCCTCTTTTTATACATGACAATATCCTGCCGGCCTTGGAAGCAGCAGCCTGACATTGCATGCTATTCTGTAGTTTGTGATCTACAAGTACACCCATATCCTTCACTACCAGTGACTCTGCCAGTTTAATCCCCCCTAAGACATACGACGCATGCAGGTTATTAGTACCCAGATGCATAACTTTACAATGATCTACATTGAACCTCATTTGCCAAGTGGATGCCCATACACTTAGTCTATCCAAGTCACCTTGTAACCTATACACCTCCTCTATAGACTGTACCGTGCTACAAAGCTTGGTGTCATCTGCAAAGATAGAAACAGAGCTGTTAATGCCATCCTCTATATCATTGATAACTAAATTAAACAACAGCGGTCCCAGTACAGAACCTTGGGCTACACCACTAATTACCGGGGACCAATCAGAGTACGAATCATTGACCACCACTCTCTTCACTCACGGTGAATCTATTTTTAAAATGGCTATATCTGGACTACACAGCCTCAATAGGGGTGTAGAACACTTTGCTTTGTTCTAACATATATATGGAGTGTGCTTGAGTAGTGAAATAATACTGCTATTCAAAATGACATGCAGATTACAGGCATCGCTTTTAGAATCACTTCCACAGAGCATCACAATGACAGAGCCTGGAGGTGGCATCAGTATGTGGAGATCATATAGTGGCTGAATGACACAATGCGGAGGTGTTGTCAGCATGAGGAGACCATATAGTGGCTGAATGACACAGCGTGGAGGTGTTGGCAGCATGAGGAGACCATACAGTGGCTAAATTACACCACGTGGAGGTGTTGGCAGAATTAGGAGACCATGTAGTGGCTGAATGACACAGCTTGGATGTGTCTGAGGCTTGAGGAGACCATATAGTGGCTGAAAGACACAGCGTGGAGGTGTTGGCAGCATGAGGGGAACATATAGTGGCTGAATGACACAGCTGGGATGTGGCTGAAGCATGAGGAGACCATATAGTGTCTAAATGGCACAGCCTGGAGTTGGCAGCAGCATGAGTAGACACTAGGGCTTCACAATCCCTAAGATTAAAAGATGAATTTTGAAATTAAAATTGAAGATTTAGGGTAGGTAGTGTTACCATAAAAAAATGTTAGGCCCAGACCCAGGCCCAGCAGCATCAGTAAACCATATATTGGCTGAATGACACAGCCTGGAGTTGGATCAAGCATGAGGAGACCATATATTGTCTGAATGATACAGCCTGGAGTTGGTGGCAGATGAGGAGACAATAGGGCCTCACAATCTCTAAGAATAAAATATTAATTTCGAAATTTCCATTGAAGATGTATGGTACCTAGTAATACCATAAACATATATATGTAATGACCTAGGCCCAGCACCATCACTAAACCATGTAGTTGCTGAATGACACAGACTGGAGCTGGCTGAGGCATCAGTAAACCATATATTGGATGAATGGCACAGCCTGGAGGTGGCTAAAGCAAGAGGAGACCATATAGTGGCTGATTGACACAGCGTGGAGTTGGCTGAAGCATGAGAAGAGATCATATAGTGGCTGAATGAGACAGCCTGGAGGTGGCAGCAGCAGCATCAGGAGTCCTGAAAGTGACCCGGTGACGGAGTGGTGCGGTGGGTGGCAATACCAGTACCTGGTGACGAAGGTGTGTGAAAAAAGGTCTGATGCGGAGGAATGTTTGTAACTGGGGAGCAGCGCCTTAAATCTGTTTCGCACTATTCATATTTGTGAAGTGTTGGTGTGGCACCATGGTCAATCTACTCTCATGCATCAGGCATTGGTGGTTGGAAATCCTGGCTGTTCCATGACTGATTCATCTTCACAAATGTCAGTCTCTCCACATTATACGTGGACAGACGAGTTCTCCTTGGGGTGACTATGGCCATCGCAGCAATAAACACCAGCACTGATGGCACACTACTGGCCGAGCAGGACAGCTTTTCCAGGGCAAACTCTGCTAGTTGCGGCCACAAATCAAGTTTGGCTGCCCAGAAGTCCAGTGGATCTTCAAGGTGTTTTGGCATGGGCCTATCAAAGTATGCCACAACATGCTGGTTCAGGTCCTGCTCCAGGTGTACCTGCTGCTGATGAGTTGCTTTACTATGCGGGTGAAGAAAGCGACTGTAGACTCAGGCTGCTGCTGATGGAGGTGATACTGCTCCTGCCACCCCACCCTTTCCCAGCAGCCATGGCAGTGGAAGGTAAGCGCAGGGGGCCCCCCGATTCAGACCTGCGAGAGGATGGACGATGGCATCAATAGGCATCAACCAACTGACTGCATAGGATGCCTCTGTAGTAGGTCACTTTGTCCTCCCTCTCAGTGGGTGTAAAAAAGGTCCCTAATTTGTGGTGGTAGCGAGGGTCCAATAAGGTGGAGATCCAGAAGTCATCCCGCTGCCGAATGGTGAAAATTTGGCTGTCACTACGCAAGAAGGTGAGCATGCATCGTGCCATTTGTGCAAGTGACTCGGAGGGACTCCCTGTCTCCATCTTCACTGCATACTGCCAAGGTGTGTCTGGGTCCTCAGTCTCACCTTCCTCATAACCCTCTAACTCCTCTGGCTGCTCCTGCTCCTCCTCTCCTGTCCGATGACTAGAAAAAACGCCCATTTGGCGAAACCTAAACTGTGCTCTACTGAGCCCATCCCCCTCCTCCTCCACCTCCTCAAGTTCAGCCCCCAGAGGGCTCATGTGGCCATGAGATGTAGGCACCACGTCTCTAGTGCCCTTACCAGCCATCGTTTCCAACACGTGTTGTAAGAAATTAAGCAGTGGAATGACGTTGTTCATCCCGTAATCCTGGCAACTTACTAATAATGTGGCTTCCTCAAAGGGCCAGAGCAAACGGCAGTTGTCACATATGAGCCGCCACTGGTTGACATTGAAGTCACACAGGGGAGTACCCCTATCCGCTTGGATCATCAAGAAATCGGTTATGGCTTTTTTCTGTTCGTACAGTTGGTCCAACATATGGAGGGTGGAATTCCAACGTGTGGCAACGTCACAAATCAGACTATGTTGGGGATACCGTTCTGACACTGCAGCTCACGGAGGGTGTGCTTTGCAGTGTACGAGTGGCTGAAGTGCATGCAAAGTTTCCTTCCCATTATTAGGATGTCTTGCAAATGGGGGGGACACTTCAGGAACTGCTTCACAGCCAGATTGAACATGTGTGCCATGCAGGGCGCATGGCTCAGCCTTCCCAGTTGAGGCGCATGCAAGATTTTCTTCTCTTTGTCAGTCACCATGGTTCCCATTTCCAGTTTTCGGGGAGTAAGCCATGCCCCGATTTCTTTATGAATGACTTTTAGCAGTTCCTCCACTGTGTGACTCTTTTCACCAAGGCAAACCATTTGAAGAACAGCGTGACACTGCCGTACCCTGCACACATGGTATGCTGAAGGGCCACTTAGACTTGTCTGGGCAGTGGAGGCTGAGGACACGGTGGAGGATGAGGAGGCGGAGTCGCACACTCTCACAGGACCAACGGCCTGAGAGCGTGAAAGAGGAAGCGTCGTGACCTGTCCAAGTTGGTGTTGTGGCTGTGCAGGAACCACATTCACCCAGTGGGCCGTAAAGGACATGTATTGTCCCTGACCATAGTTACAGCTCCAGACGTCGGCGCTGCCATTCACTTTGGTACACACCGACAGGCTCAAGGACTGGACTACCTTCTCTTCCACAAAATTGTGCAGGGCTGGTACGGCCTCTTCGCAAAGAAATGACGGCTTGGCACTATCAACCTCGGCTTGGCACAAGTCATCAGTTCTCTTAAAGGTGCAGAGTCCACCACTTGAACACGGAGGCACTGCAGCACCAGCAACTTGGACAGGAGCACATTCAGCTTCTGCACCATTGGATGAGTCGGTGCATACTGTTGTCTCTTGGACATGGCTTCACCAATGGATTGTTGGCGGAATGGCTGACTAAAAGTAGGAGGAGCAGGAGCATCTGGAGCGACAGAAGGAGGGTATGACACAAAGCTCCCTTCGGCTGAGGTGGTGGAGCCTTGGTTGGCTGAAAGAGGGAGTGGCGTGCCACTGGGTGATACAGCAGGCTTGACCCCTACATCGGAGCCACGGTTCTCCCAGGCTGCTTTATGGTGGCGAAGCATATGTTGACGAAGGGCCGTGGTGCCAACATTGGAACCCTGGCCACGCTTCACCTTCTGCCGACATATCTTGCATGTGGCTATGTGAACCTCCTCCGGATGCTTGATGAAACACTGCCACACCACCGAGTAGCTGATTTTCCCACCAACAGTCTGCACTAATTGACTGCTACTGCTGCCATCTCCAGGAACCCCTGTTCCACTACTTCCCGGGAAGGTAGGCCGCTGCAAAGCAGCTGGTCTACCCCGGGCATGTTTGGCTAAAGAATTTCCACTTCTGCCACCATGCTGACTGCCAACCATGCTACCACCTTGCTGGCTAAGCTGCTGCCTCACGGGCAACCTGCAACTCTCTTATCCTGATGATGATAAAGCCCCTTCTGAACCCTGCTCCCAATTGCGATCGGCTTCATCATCATCAACAAGTGTCTGTATGTCACTGATGTCCTCCTCAGGTTCCTTAACAGTGTCTGCTTAAGGACCCTGAACCCTGGCAATACCGCCTCCCACGTCACTCTCCTCATCACTACTTGCCCGCCTAGTGGAGAAAGCGGCGGATGTCTCCTCAACTTCATGGCTGGGCAGTAGCTGCTGACTGTCCTCTATTAGATCGTCCTCAGTGAATAGTGGAGCCGAACCCACAGCATAAAATACTTCTGTAGGGGAGGGAACAGCATAGGACAGATGCAATGGGAGGACAGCGACTGCTCCTGGGCCATGCCAACTGAGGGTTGTGTCGGAGGAACCCACCGACTGTTAACTGGGGGTATCATATGTCACTTGTGATGAAGTGGATGACCGTGGTCAAGACACGACTGCTAGCTGATACCGGGAGCTCAGGCCTCTCGCTGTGACTCCTGCTGCCACTCGCCCCTAGTCTGTTGTTACCTCTGCCTGATGAATTTAGGCCTCTGCCACTCCTCTGTGCACGTCCTGGCACTTTTATGCCTGACATACTTATTGCATATATGAGGGGAGAACAATACGCTTCACTACGCTTAAAACAATATTTTTCTAAAACAGCAGCAGGTGTGTACTTTTGCCTGGACTTTCACAGTATCTAGGTTCTTGACAGATTAACAGGTACAAAATAGTACACTACTGAGATGTAGGTGTGTGGTATGCACTTATGAGGGCAGAGAAATGCACTACAGTACACTTAAAAAAGTATCTGAGTACCGGTGAGTACTTTTACCTGGACTTTCACAGTATCAAGGCCTTTGACAGATTAACAGGTTTAAAATAGTATACTACTTAGATGTATTAGGTTAGCGGAGTTTCCATGGGGGCCAGACATTCACCATCTCTAGCTTACTTAACCATCTCCTATTGGGAGTCTAAGAACATATCTTCTCCAGAGAATCCATTTGGAGACAGCATACAGTGGTATGGCTGCTTTATAGACGACCTCCTCCTCATTTGGAGGGGGGACGTCGCAGCCATACCACTGTTTGATGAATATCTTAATGAAAATTCCTACAACCTGACATTTACTTATCAGTAGAATGCTACATCCATGATTTTCCTAGATCTAGAGCTCACTCATACACCACAGGGTTCCATCTCCATCATTACTCACCGCAAACCCATTTCAGGCAATACTGTGTTAAGGGCTAATAGCAACTACCCCCACCATACTATCCGGGCCATTCCTGTTGGTGAATTCACCCGACTAAAAAAGGAATTGCACCAATCCCAATGATTATGCTAGACAATCTTTAGAACTAGAAAACAGACTTAAATGTAGGGGTTATTCCTCACGCATACTGGAAAGAGCAAAACATACAGTGGATAAAAAGGATAGAAACCCATTCATTCATCCCCTCCCTACTGTTAAGAAACAAAATAAAAAAACAGTTTTAGCGCTCACTTACTCACCGTATTTCAATAACATCAAACAGATTACACATAGACATCTATATCTGTTAAAACAAGATGAAACTTTATGTAACATTCTTAAAGGAGTACTCTAGTGCAGAGTATTTCTGCTCCGTTCTGCCCGGGCTGCAAAATAAATGAAAATGAACCATCACTCACCTCCCTATGTTCCTGCGGAGCGCCGCTACAGCTGATCGGTCCTCCGGTCCATCTCCTTCATACTTCCGGGTGTAACGAAGCGTCACATGGTTCTCAGCCTATCCCCGGCTGAGGCAGAACATCGCGACGGCCGGCGATAGGCTGAGCGCCATGTGACGCTTCGTTACACCCGGAAGTATGAAGAAGATGGACCGGAGGACCGATCAGCTGTAGTGGCGCTCCGCGGGAACCCAGGGAGGTGAGTGATGGTTCATTTTCATTTATTTTGCAGCCCGGGCAGGATGGAGCAGGAATACTCTGCACTAGAGTACTCCTTTAATGAAGGTTGTCATGTGGTCTCCAAGAGAGCACCCACACTGGGAGATAAATTATCTCCCAGTGTGGTGTGCACCCAGTCTAGCAGTAATACTGGATGGCTAGCTCAAAAGGGCTTTTTTAAATGTGGCCAGAGACTTTGCCGGACATGCCAGTATGCTAAGCCCATAAAAGAGTTTAAAAATGCAGAAGGGAATAAAACATACCCCATCAGAACTTACATCAATTGCAACCATAACAATGTGGTTACATCATTGAATGCACTGCATGTGAATTAAAATATGTAGGTTATACTACGAGAAAATAAAAAACGCATGCTCATGAACATTTGAATTATAGTAGTACCACTGCAGTCAGGCACAGATAGGCCACATCAGCTCATTTCCAATTTGAACATGGGGGTAATGTTGACTCATTCAAGATCTATGTGATCGAACATGTAAATGTTGGTGTCACGCGCTGCGCTCTGGCCGTAAGTTACGGCCGTGAACACATTGTCCCGGGGTCCCAGTCTGTCGGTGGGGCTAGGATTTGCATCGCGGGACACCCACGCATGCGTATCCCAACCCGTCACTTACCCTGCTCTGCTGCCACTGTAACGCAGCTCCACCGCGCTCGTCCCCATCTCCTAGGACGCGCATGCTCGGCGGAGCTCTGAAATTTAAAGGGCCAGTGTGCCCATAATTAGTCTTGCACCTGAACACCACATTATAAGTTCCTGCACCTCCCACACCCTTGCCGGATCTTCAGTGCCTATTGCCTGAGAGAAAGCGTACCCTATTGCCTGTTTGCCATACCCGTGTACCCAGACCTTCCCGCTACGTTTTTGACTACGAACCTTTGCCGTCTGCCTTGACCTTCTGCTATGTTCACTACGCCTCTGCCTCATCCTCCTGTACCTCACCTTGTCCAGTTACATGTGTGGACGAGCCGTATTGGGGGTAGCGACCTGGGTGTCGCCTGCTGCAGTAAATCCATCCTGCTTTGCGGCGGGCTCTGGTGAAGACCAGCGGCACCTTAGACTCCGCTCCCCGATACGGTCCGAGTCATCTGCCACACAGGTAGAGGATCCACATCCTGTTCCAGACCGCCAGCATCCAGGTGTGTGACAGTTGACTTAAGAACAGGATGCATTCGTTAGAAATTGGCTGATAGAGAAGCATTCTGGCAATTTACGTTGGGGACTTGTACCCCCATGGGCCTGAATATTCTTAAGGAATTGTTGTTTCACTATTGAGCCTCATCCCTTTCTGTGTCCACATGCATCGTTAATTCTATTTCTATTTCTTTGTAATTTTACAGGTTTTATAAAGATTTTTATCTTTGTATTCTGATCCTCAAATCGGCGGCAGGTCAGGTGAGGTGGGAGGTACTATGTGTCATTCCTCCAGCATTTAAACCTCACCTGAATGCATGCTGACGTCACCGAGGAAGAGCGCACGGGCTCGAAACATGTCTGACTGAGTGTCGTTTTTACCGTGTGATGTCTTCATAATAAAGCTACTGGGAAACGTAGTGCCGGACCTCTTGATCATTATACTACTTAGATGTAGGTATGTGGTATGCACTTTGGAGCAAAACACCAGCCGGTGATTACTTTTGGCTGTCCTTTCACAATATGTAGGCCTTTGACAGATTAACAGGCACAAAATAGTACACCACTTAGATGTAGCTATGTGGTATGCACTTATAAGGGCAGAAAAATGCGGTACAATACGCTTAAAAAAACATATTTTAGTAAAGCACCAGCTTGTGATGACTTTTGCCTGGACTTTCACAGTATGTAGGCCCTTGACAGATTAACAGGTACAAAATAGTACACTACTTATGACAGGGGTGGCAGGAGGTGAGGCATTAAAATGCTGCTGCGCAAGAGATTCACACCAGACAGGATGTTGGTATTAAAACATTTTCTTCAGTAGGAGAGTTCTCAAAGAGTTTCTGTTTAATTCAGGAAGTACATTTGGTTTTTATATTTGACAAATGAGGAGGTTTCGTTATGATGTCAAAATCAGCATGTTACATTTTGATTGGTTATTTCAGCTTTATCTCTGTATATATTATCATATTTAGTATTTTATTTCTTTCTTGGCCAAAGTTCATTTATGCAGCCCTCTCGCTCTCATACTGGGAAATTCCAGATCTTTGCCCTTCTATACAATCTGTATCTTCCTCAAATGTTTTGTCTTCGCTCGTCTCATCTTAGGCCTTCTGGGGTCATTCCAAGGTTTCTTAGTCACGAGCAGATTGCAAGCTCAGGAACATGACATTAGGAACATGGTGTATAGTTTGAGAGTAGGTAACAGATTTTTCAGCATTACAAATGGCATATAAATATATAAGTATTAATATATATATATATATATATATATATATATATATATATATATTGATCGGCAGTCAGAATCATTTTAATCAACTTAACACTTAGATGTAAGTATGTGGTATGCACTTATGAGGGCAGAAAAATGCGCTACTGAACACTTCAAAAATTATTTGAGTAAAACATCAGCCGGTGATTACTTTTCGCTGTCCTTTCACAGTATGTAGGCCCTTCACAGATTAACAGGCACAAAATAGTACACCACTTAGATGTAGGTATGTGGTATGCACTTATGAGGGCAGAAAAATGTGGTACAGTATGCTTAAAAAAACTTATTTTAGTAAAACACCAGCTGGTGATTACTTTTGCCTCGAGTTTCACAGTATTTAGGCCCTTGACATATTAACAGGTACAAAATAGTACACTACTTAGATGTATCTAAGTGGTATGTACCTATGAGGGCAGAAAAATGCGGTACAGTACGCTTAAAAAAACTTATTTTTGCACAACACCAGCAGAACACAACAGCTGCAGCACAAAAAAGCTGTGTACTAAACACAAAATTTCACTCTGTCAAAAGCTATTAGGGATGGACTGCAGGGTACTATACCGTCTACAGACTAGTATAACCAGCAAATGATTTGTTGTGGAACAAAGACACAGAATTGTGCTGAAAAATTCTTCCTGCCTCCTCTGCTAAAGTTTATGAAGTTGAGGCAGCTTGTTGAAATGTATGAGGCAACACACAGCTATCCGCCCCTCTCTGTAATACAATGCTGAAGAAAGTAACTGGGGGGTTAATGGCTGCAGTAGAAATCATTTTCAGTGAAAAAAAACACTGCTCTCTGTCCACCAGAACGCTGATGTGACTAGGATGTGAAACGCTGCTAGAATGAGCTTTTCTGTGTAACACACACAGCAATGTCTGTCCTATCTGTATGCAGTGTAATGAATGATATGACGAGCCGCAAAATGGCTGCCGAATATATAGGGCTGTGACATCACAGGGGTGACTGGCTGCTGATAGGCTGCATCCTGCATGTGATTCAGGGTCATCCCGCCTACTTCCCTTCCCATCTTGCCTTCCTGCCTTCCCAGTGTTCCTTGCCCCATGTACTGACATGTGAATGCCCTGGAGCCTGGACTGCAGTAAATGGAGTTTAATGAAGCGATTCACGTGATAGAATTGCAGCAATATTCGCTACGAATAAAATATTTAATGAGATTCGTAATGAATTCGGGTTCATCAGCTTCGATTCGCTCATCTCTACAAGCAGCATTAGGACCAAGATGCTCCCCAGACAGGTTAAAGCAAAGTCGTTAAGATGCACAGATCAGGATTGGGTTATACAGTATTCCGTCCTTGAAAGGGGCACCGTAATTTTCAAATTTTTTTTATATAATGGAGATAATAACATTATATGTATTTTTGTAATATGTAATAATTTTTACATTTTGGCTAAAAAATACTGTTGTCAGGGTCCGGACTGGTATGCGAGGAGGACACGGGAGTGGATCCTCTGTGTCAGTGAGGCGATGGCGTGGGCCGTACCAGGGGATCGGAATCTAAGGGGTTACTGGTTTTCACCAGAGCCCGCCGCAAAGCTTGCTGCTGCAGGTAACCCCCAGGTCATTCCACCCGATAGCGACTCAACCTCACTGACAGCTGAGACAGGCGCGGTACACAAGGACAAGGCAAGGTGAGGTCAGACGTAGCAGAAGGTCAAGGCAAGTGGCAAGGTTCGTAGTCAGGGGCAACAGCAACGGGTCTGGATACACAGGCTAGAGATACAAACAAAACGCTTTCTCAGGGCACTAAGACAACAAGATCCGGCGAGGACAGGAAGGGGAAGTGGGTTTCTATGTGTGGGAGTGATAGGAACAGATTGGGCCATCCACCAATTAACGGTGCACTGGCCCTTTAAATCTGAGAGACCCGGCGCGCCCTAGAGAGCGTGGCCGTGTGCCGGGACTGATCAGCAGGAGGACGGTGCAGGTAAACAGAACGGGATGCGACCCGCGGGAAGGCACGTCCCGCCGCGTGGATCACATCCCTGTTGAGGGAAACAGAGCAGCGCTCCCGGTCAGCGAGTCCGGTTGACCGGGGCGCTGCAACCAGGAGGTGAATGCCGCGAGCGCTCCGGGGGAGGAGAGGGACCCAGAATGCTCGGCGTGACAGTACCACCCCCCACCCCCCCTTGGGTCTCCACCTCTTTTTGGAACCAAGGAATTTGTGGATGAGCTCCTTGTCCAAAATATTGGCCTCAGGCTCCCAGGACCTCTCTTCAGGACCACAATTCTCCCAGTCAATTAAAAAAAATCTTTTACCTCGGACAACTTTGGAGGTGAGGATCTCTTTCACGGAGAATACATCAGAGGATCCAGAGACAGGAGCAGGAACAGTGGCCTTGGGAGAATAGCGGTTAAGTATGAGAGGTTTGAGAAGAGAAACATGGAAAGTGTTGGGAATATGAAGAGAAGAAGGAAGATGGATCTTGTAGGAGACAGAATTGATTTGATTTTTGATTTTAAATGGCCCGAGGTACCGAGGACCAAGCTTGTAGCTAGGGACACGGAAACGGATGTATTTGGGGGAGAGCCACACTTTGTCACCGGGGGGCAAAGACAGGAGGAATTCTTCTCTTTTTATCAGCATGTCTCTTCATGCGAGATGAGGCCAGTAAGAGCGACTTTTGAGTTTCCTTCCAGATAGAGGAGAAGACTTGTGTCAATTCATCTACGGCAGTAACTCCAGAATTTTTGAAATTGTACGAGAATTCAGCCCAGGGCAGAAGGTCGACCCAATCATCTTGACGGGAGGAGAAAAAATGTCACAGGTAGTCACCAAGAATCTAGTTCACTCTTTCCACTTGTCCATTGGATTGAGGATGATGGCGTGGAGTTTTGTCACGTGCACACACTGTACAGGCCCGTACGAAATCGGTCACATCTTTCTCCAGGGAAGACCACCAATAGTGTCTGGCAATTAACTGTATGGATTTTTTGATTCCAGCATGACCAGCCAGATGGGAGGAATGACCCCATTTGAGAGTCTGGAGGCGAAGACGTGGAGGAACATATGTTTTTCGCGGAGGGATTGGCACCAGAGAAGCAGGAGCAGAGGAGATTAGACACTCTGGAGGTATGATGTGCTGAGGAAGAGCTTTGGATTCAGAGGCATCGGTGGAACGTGATAGAGCATCAGCCCTGACATTCTTGTCCGCAGGACGAAAATGGATTTGAAAATTGAAACGGGCAAAAAACAACGACCATCTAGCCTAGCGAGGATTTAACCGCTGGGCGGATTGAAGATAAGACAGATTTTTATGGTCTGTGTAGATGGTGATGGGATGAAGGGATCCTTCCAGAAGATGTCTCCACTCTTCAAGTGCCAACTTAATGGCCAATAGTTCACGGTCTCCTATAGAATAGTTTTTTTCAGGAGGAGAAAAAGTTTTGGAGAAAAATCCTCAAGTGACGCTTTTTCCCTTAGCGGTTTTATGAAAAAGGACTGCTCCGGCTCCAACTGAGGAGGCGTCAATCTCAAGGAAAAAAGGCTTCAGAGGATCTGGCCTGGACAAGACTGGTGCAGAGGCGAAGGCGGCCTTAAGGCAATTAAAAGCTTCATACGCTTGGGAAGGCCAGGACCTCGGATTCACGTTTTTCTTAGTCAGTGCCACAAAAGGAGCTACGATGGTGGAGAAGTGAGGAATGAACTGACGATAGTAGTTGGCGAATCCGAGGAAGCGCTGGATAGCACGAAGTCCAGAGGGGCGAGGCCAATCCAACACCGCGGAGAGTTTGTCAGGATCCATTTGAAGACCTTGACCGGAGACTAGGTATCCCAGGAAAGGAAGACAGCTGCGTTCAAAAAGACACTTTTCAAATTTGGCGTATAGATGATTTTCACGAAGGCGCTGGAGCACTTGACGGACATGGAGCCGGTGTTCCTCTAGGTTGGAGGAAAAAATTAGGATGTCATCTAAGTAGACAACAACGCAGGTATACAGGAAGTCCCGAAAAATTTCATTAACAAAATCTTGAAAGACTGCAGGGGCGTTGCAAAGTCCAAAAGGCATGACGAGATATTCGAAGTGGCCATCTCTGGTGTTAAAAGCTGTTTTCCACTCATCACCTTCACGAATTCTGATAAGGTTATAAGCGCCCCTAAGGTCAAGTTTAGTAAAAATTTTTGCTCAAAGAGTTCCAAGATGAGAGGCAGAGGATAGCGTTTTTTTACTGTGATTTTATTAAGGCCACGATAATCTATGCTAGGGCGTAGAGATCCGTCTTTTTTGGCAACGAAGAAGATTCCAGCTCCGGCTGGAGAAGAAGACTTCCTGATGAAACCTCTCTTAAGATTCTCCTAAATGTATTCAGCCATGGCCTGAGTCTCTGGAGCGGAGAGAGGATAGATTCTGCCACAGGGCGGTGTGGTACCAGGGAGAAAGTCAATAGGGCAGTCGTAGGGTCTGTGCGGTGGTTAGACCTCTGCCTGCTTCTTACAAAAGACGTCAGAATAGTCCTGATAGACCTCTGGAAGGCCAGGCAATGGTGTAGCGATGGGGACTTGGCTGGTAAGTACAAACTTAAGGCAGCGTTTGTGGCAGGAAGAGCCCCAAGTTTTAATGTCACCAGAGGTCCAGTCGAGGGTAGGAGTGTGACGCTGGAGCCAGGGCAAGCCAAGAAGAATTTCACAGGTACAGTTTGCCAAAACAAAGAATTCAATTTTTTCTTGATGGAGAGCACCAACGGTCATCAGCAGGGGTTCAGTGCGGTAACGCACGGTGCAGGCCAGATTTTCTCCATTTACAGACGAAATGAAGAAAGGTTTGATGAGACGGGTAACAGGAATATTGAATCTGTTGATGAGTGAGGCTTCGATAAAGTTTCCTGCTGAACCTGAGTCCAGGAAGGCCACTGCAGAGAAGGAAGAATTAGCTGATAGTGAAATCCGAACTGGTATAGTCAGACGTGGAGAGGATGAATTCACACCTAGCAACGCCTCTCCCACGATAACTAGATGCGTGCGTTTCCCTGAAGCGTAGGACGAATAGGGCAGTCCTTTAGGAAATGTTCGGTGCTAGCACAGTACAGGCACAAATTTTCATTTCTGCAGCGAATCCTATGTTCTTGGGTCAGGCAGGACCGATCCACTTGCATATCCTCCTCAGCGGGAGGCACAGGAATAGGTTGCAGAGGACTCTGGAAGAGAGGTGCCAAGCGATGAAACCGCCTGGTGCGAACAAGATCCTTTTTCTGGCGGAGCTCCTGACTTCTTTCAGAGAAACGCATATCAATGCGGGTGGCCAAGTGAATAAGTTCAGACAAGGTAGCAGGAATTTCTCGTGCGGCCAGAAAATCTTTGATGTGGCTGGATAAACCTTTCTTGAAGGTCACGCAGAGGGCCTCATTGTTCCAGGCGAGCTTAGAGGCAAGGGTGCCGAACTGTATGGCATATCCGCCCACTAAAGAGCTCCCTTGAACGAGATTCAGAAGAGCCGTCTCGGCTGAGGAAGCCCGGGCTGGCTCCTCAAAGACACTGCGTACTTCGGAGAAGAAGGACTGGATGGAAGCAGTGGCAGGATCGTTGCGGTCCCAAAGCGGTGTGGCCCAGGACAAGGGCTTTCCAGATAACAAACTGACCACGAAAGCCACCTTAGACCGTTCTGTGGGGAACTGGTCCGACATCATCTCAAGGTGCAGGGAACAGTGGGACAGGAACCCACGGCACAGCTTAGAGTCCCCATCAAATTTCTCAGGAAGAGACAGGCGGACTCTAGAGGTAGAAGCAGCAGCCCGTAGTGGAGGAGATGCTGGAGCTGGCGGAGGAGATGGTAGAGGCTGTGGAGGCAGAAGCTGCTGTAGCATGGCAGCCAACTGCGACAGCTGTTGTCCTTGTTGGGCGATCTGCTAAGACAGCTGGGCAACCACGATGGTGAGGTCAGCGAGACTTGGCAACGGCACCTCAGCAGGATCCATGGCCGGATCTACTGTCAGGGTCCGGACTGGTATGCGAGGAGGACACGGGAGTGGATCCTCTGTGTCAGAGAGTCGATGGCGTGGGCCATACCAGGGGAACAGAATCTAAGGGGTTACTGGTTTTCACCAGAGCCCGCCGCAAAGCGGGATGGACTTGCTGCGGCAGGTTGTTCCACCCGATAGCGACTCAACCTCACTGACAGCTGAGACAGGCGCGGTACACAAGGACAAGGCAAGGCGAGGTCAGACGTAGCAGAAAGTCAAGGCAGGCGGCAAGGTTCGTAGTCAGGGGCAACAGGAAGGGGTCTGGATACACAGGCTAAGGATACACACAAAACGCTTTCTTAGGGCGCTAAGGCAACAAGATCCAGCGAGGACAGGAAGGGGAAGTGGGTTTATATGTGTGGGAGTGATAGGAACAGATTGGGCCAGGCACCAATTAAGGGTGCACTGGCCCTTTAAATCTGAGAGACCCGGCGCACGCGCGCCCTATAGAGCGGGGCCGCGCATGCCGGGACTGATAAGCAGGAGGACGGGGCAGGTAAACAGAACGGGATGCGACCCGCGGGCAGGCACGTCCCACCGCGTGGATCGCATCCCCGCCGAGGTAAACAGAGCAGCGCTCCCGGTCAGCGAGTCTGACCGGGGCGCTGCAACCAGGAGGTGAACGCCATGAGCGCTCCGGGGGAGGAGAGGGACCCGGAGCGCTCGGCGTGACAACTGTCTTGTCCCTGCAGCTAGAGATGAGCGAATCGAAGCTGATGACCTCGAATTCTTTCCGAATTTCATGAAATATTCAATTCTCAGCGAATGCGAATATCGTTGCGATTCTATCACATGAATCGCTTCATTAAGCTCCATTTACTGCGGTCCAGACTCCAGGGCATCTAAAATGGCGTATCCACATGTCAGTACATGGGGCAAGGAAAGCTGGGAAGGCAAGACAGGAAGGGAAGTAGTCGGGATGACCCTGAATCACATGCAGGATGCAGCCTATCAGCAGCCAGTCACCCCTGTGATGTGACAGCCCTATATATTCGGCAGCCATTTTGCAGCTTGTCATATCATTCACTACACTGCAGAGAGATAGCTTGGACATCGCTGTGTATGTTACACAGAAAAGCTCATTCTAGCAGCGTTTCACATCCTAGTCACATCAGCGTTCTGGTGGACAGAGAGCAGTGTTTTTTTTCACTGAAAAGGATTTTTACTGCAGCCATTAACCTTCCAGTCACTTTCTTCAGCATTGTATTACAGAGAGGGGCAGAGAGCTGTGTGTTGCCTCATACATTTCAACAAGCTGCCTCAACTTCATAAACTTTAGCAGAGGAGGCAGAAATAATTTTTCAGTGGAATTCTGTGTCTTCGTTCCACAACAAATCATCTGCTGGTTATACTAGTCTGTAGATGGTATAATACCCAGCAGTCCATCCCTAATACTCTTTGACAGAGTGAAATTTTGTGTTTAGTACACAGCTTTTTTGTGCTGCAGCACTGTTGTGTACTGCTGGTGTTGTGCAAAAATAAGTTTTTGTTTCTTAAGTGTACTGTACCGCATTTTTCTGCCCTCATAGGTGCATACCACATCATACGTACATCTAAGTAGTGTACTATTTTGTACCTGTTAAATTGTCAAGGGCCTAGAAACTGTGAAAGTCCAGGCACAAGTAATCACCGGCTGGTGTTTTACTAAAATATGTTTTTTTAAGCGTATTGTACCACATTTTTCTGCCCTCATAGGTGCATACCACATCATACGTACATCTAAGTAGTGTACTATTTTGTGCCTGTTAATCTGTCAAGGGCCTAGATACTGTGAAAGTCCAGGCAAAAGAAATCACCGGCTGGTGTTTTACTAGAATATGTATTTTTAAGCGTACTGTACCGCATTTTTCTGCTTTCATAAGCGCATACCACATACCTACATCTATAAGTAGTGTACTATTTTTTAACTGCTAATCTGTCATGGGCCTACATACTTTGAAAGTCTAGGCAAAAGTAATCAACGGCTGGTGTTTTACTAAAATATGTTTTTTTAAGCGTACTGTACCGCATTTTTCTACCCTCATAAGTGCATACCTGATACCACATACCTACATCTAAGTAGGGTACTATTTTGTACCTGTTAATCTGTCAAGGGCCTACATACTGTGAAAGTCCAGGCAAAAGTACTCACCGGCTGGTGTTGTACTCAGATTCTTTTTTAAGTGTACTGTAGCGCATTTTTTTGCCCTCATAAGTGAATACCACATACGTACATCTAAGTAGTGTACTATTTTGTACCTGTTAATCTGTCGTGGGCCTACATACTGTGAAAGTCCAGGCAAAACTACTCACCGGCTGGTGTTTCACTAAAATACGTTGTTTTTTCAGCGTACTGTACCAAATTTTTCTACCCTCATAAGTGCATACCTGATACCACATACCTACATCTAAGTAGGGTACTATTTTGTACCTGTTAATCTGCCAAGGGCCTACATACTGTGAAAGTGTAGGCAAAAGTACTCACCAGCTGGTGTTGTACTCAGATTCTTTTTAAGTGTACTGTAGCCCATTTTTCTGCCCTCATAAATGAATACCACATACGTACATCTAAGTAGTGTACTATTTTGTACCTGTTAATCTGTCGTGAGCCTACATACTGTGAAAGTCCAGGCAAAACTACTCGCCGGCTGGTGTTTTACTAAAATACTTTTTTTAAGCGTACTGTACCACATTTGTCTGCCCTCATATGTGCATACCTGATACCACATACCTATATCTAAGTAGTGCACTATTTTGTACCTGTTAATCTGTCAAGGGCCTACATACTGTGAAAGTCTAGGCAAAAGTACTCACCGGCTGGTGTTGTATTCAGATTCTTTTTTAAGTGTACTGTAGCCCATTTTTCTGCCCTCATAAATGAAAACCACATACGTACATCTAAGTAGTGTACTATTTTGTACCTGTTAATCTGTCGTGGGCCTACACACTGTGAAAGTCAAGGCAAAACTACTCGCCGGCTGGTGTTTTACTAAAATAAGTTTTTTTAAGCGTACGGTACCGCATTTTTCTGCCCTCATAAGTGCATACCTGATACCACATACCTACATCTAAGTAGTGTACTATTTTGTACCTGTTAATCTGTCAAGGGCCTACATACTGTGATAGTCCAGGCAAAAATACTCACCGGCTGGTGTTGTATTCAGATTCTTTTTTAAGTGTACTGTAGCCCATTTTTCTGCCCTCATAAATGAATACCACATACGTACATCTAAGTAGTGTACTATTTTGTACCTGTTAATCTGTCGTGGGCCTACACACTGTGAAAGTCAAGGCAAAACTACTCGCCGGCTGGTGTTTTACTAAAATACGTTTTTTTTAAGCGTACTGTACCACATTTGTCTGCCCTCATATGTGCATACCTGATACCGCATACCTACATCTAAGTAGTGCACTATTTGGTACCTGTTAATCTGTCAAGGGCCTACATACTGTGAAAGTCTAGGCAAAAGTACTCACCGGCTGGTGTTGTACTCAGATTCTTTTTTAAGTGTACTGTAGCCCATTTTTCTGCCCTCATAAATGAATACCACATACGTACATCTAAGTAGTGTACTATTTTGTACCTGTTAATCTGTCGTAGACCTACATACTGTGAACGTCCCGCAAAACTACTCACCGGCTGGTGTTTTACTAAAATAAGTTTTTTTAAGCGTACGGTACCGCATTTTTCTGCCCTCATAAGTGCATACCTGATACCACATACCTACATCTAAGTAGTGTACTATTTTGTACCTGTTAATCTGTCAAGGGCCTACATACTGTGATAGTCCAGGCAAAAATACTCACCGGCTGATGTTGTACTCAGGTACTTTTTAAAATGTACTGTAGCGCATTTTTCTGCCCTCATAATTGCATACCACATACCTACATCTAAGTAGTGTACTATTTTGTATCTGTCAATTTGTCAAGGCCTATATACTGTGAAAGGACAGCTAATCGTACACACCTGCTGCTGTTCTAGATAAATACTGTTTTAAACGTAGTGAAGCGTATTGTACTCCCCTGATATACGCAATAAGTATGTCAGGCAGAGTAGTGCCAGGACATGCACAGTGGAGTGGCAGAGGCCTAAATTCATCGGGTGCAGGCAGAGATCACAGCAGAGTAGGGGCCTGTGGCAGCCGGAGTCACAGCGAGAGGTTTGAGCTCCCGGTATCAGCTAGCAGTCTTGTCTCGATCAGCAACCCAGCAGCTGTGATTGATCAGTATACTTGGTCATCCAGTTCATACCCCAACAGTCGGTGGATTCCTCAGACTCAACCCTCACTTGGCATGGCCCTCATGCTGCTGCTGCCACCTCAAGGCTCTGTCATTGTGCTGCTCTATTGTCTCCTCATGCTAATGCTACCTTCTCCATGCTCTGGGCGGCGACCACCACCGCCGCGACACCAGTGCCCACAGGGGGGAACGACCCACTGGCAGAGCGGCCCCAATGCCACTCAAACCAGTCTATGGGCCGCACCCCCCCGCAGACACGGCGCCACGGCAGCAGCGGACGCCGCACAGCACCACGCCAGTGTGAACAAGGTGTAATAGCTCACTTACCATGCTCTCCCAGTCAGACTGGGAGGCTGCTAGGAAAGAAATGGCCCATTATACAAGATTGTAGATGTGCACCATGTCTGTTTTCTACCCGAATTCACACTGTGTTTTCTATCCCCTCCTTTTTTTTTTTTTTTTTAAACATGTGCTGCACTCTTCCCCACCCCCTCAGCCCAATCCTATATAAGTAGTAATTAGCTACACAAGGGCCAATTATTTCCCAGCAGCCTCCCAGTCTGACTGGGAGAGCATGGTAAGTGAGCTATTACACCTTGTTCACACTGGTGTGGTGCTGTGCGGTGTCCGTTGCTGCCGTGGCGCCGTGTCTGCGGGGAGGTGCGACCCATAGGCTGGTTTGAGTGGCATTGGGGCCGCTCTGCCAGTGGATCGTTCCCCTCATGGGCACTGGTGTCGTGGCGGTGGTGGTCGCCGCCCAGTGCTACGCCATTTCCTGCTGCCAACACCTCCACGCTGTGTCATTCAGCCACTATATGGTCTCCTCATACTGATGCCACCTCCAGACTGTCATTGTGCCGCTCTGCGGCAGTGATTCTAATAGCAATGCGTGTAATCTGCATGTCTTTCTGAATAACAGTATTATTTCACTACCCCAGCATGCTCCATATGCGTGTTAGAACAAAGCAAAGTGTTCTACACCCATATTAAGGCTCTCTGTAGTCCAGAAATAGCCGTTTTTAATATAGATTCGCTGTGAATAAATTTGGATCGAATTTTTTAAATTCAGCGAATCGGACGAATAAAATTTTTCAAAAGTTTGCTCATCTCTACCTGCAGCTATTGCATGTGTGTCTCTGTGCAGAGACAAAATACAGGAAGTGTGGGCGGAACAAGTAGGGCTTTGGGAACTGAGAATGTGTGATAGGTTCCTGTCACACAGGCCAGCAGCCTGCAAAGAGCCCTGCTTGCCCTGCCCACATGTCATGGTTTTCCCTCTGCACAGGGACACACCCCCAAAAATATACACATTTTTAACCAGCTACATTTATTTACTTTGTATACTTTGTATACTTTTTACACGTTTGAAGTCCATCATGTGGCAGACTTATTAATAAAACACAGAAGAATATCTAATAGGCCTAAAATTGAGAAACCCTACCTGTGGTGCAAACCATTGGTGCAAATCAGTTGCCGTGGTTGCAGCATCATGCTGTGGGAATCCTTTTCATTGGCAGGGACTGGAAAACTAGTTAGGACTGTAGCAAAGATGGCAGTAAATATATGAAAACTCATGAAAACTCTTTTTTTTTTTTCAATTTGCGACAAATTGGAGACTGGAAATGTAAGTTCACCTTCCAGCAGAACAATGACCCTAAGTATACTACTAAAGGGCTAAGGCAATAGCAAAAAGAAGAGCAATAGCAAAAAGTAGTTTTAATGAGAATGCCCATTTAACAATATGTTTAGAAGGCAGAGGCTACAAAAGCAATTTTCACTTGACCTTATTGACATAAAATGGGACTTCACCCTCAGACATAAAAGAACAAAGAGCATCCTATATAGATTTTGGGAATAACATATACCCTTTAGAAATAATATACATGTTATAAATAAAAAATAAAAAAAAACAATGTGGCTAACTAAAACTGTTAACAAATAGAAAGAAAGCATTTAGACTACTTAAACAAGAAGGTAGTGGGAGGTATTAAAAGTTATAAGAAGAAGAATAAATTCTGTGACCAACTAATAAAAGTAGCAAAAATTTTAACAAATGGAATGGTTGCCATAGAAGGTAAAAATAACCCCAAAATATTTTACACATACATAAATATTAAGAAACTTAAAACTGAAAAAGTTGGCCATTTAAAGAGTACCTACCACGATCTCATTACCCTCCTGTTATGTTGCCCTCCTCATTACCTGGACCCCGCCATTTTTATTTTTAATTTTAGCCCAGTATTTCATGTATAAACAGTTCCAAACCCTGCTCACTACCATTGAGCTTTCCTGGGCTGGAGGGGGCGTTAAGCCTGCCGAATAACATTTCCGCCCTTATCTGTTCTATGCTGCGCTCGAGCTCTGGATCACACATAGAACAGGCAGAATCATGGCAGGCAGGCTGTCATCCCCCCTCCTCCCTGTTATGCAGAGTACAAGGCAGGCATAAAGAGAGGAGGGAGATAGGAGCAGTTATGCCTGCCATTTAGAGGCAGCGGGCAGCATGTAATCACGGGTGGGGGTGATGCGGTCGTGCACAGCACAGCAGGCTTACCGTAATCAAGGGGGGCGTTTGGGGGGGAGATGCGGTCGCGCACAGTGCAGCGAGGTCACCGGTAATAACAGGGGGGGGGGACACTGGATTCCATGTAGGAGGCACATCAGCCGTCCGGGCTGCATTGACAGTTCAGACTCATGCTGCCAGGCTGACATGAGTCCGAACTCTATAAGCCAGGACATGTAGGGGGACCCTTAGTGGTTGGTTTTTAAAAGTAAAAAAAACCTTTTAAAGATAAATTTTTGTATCACATGTAATTAGAAAGTTGTTTCTAATACATTGATTAGCAAAATATAAAAAGTTTTTTTGGTGATAGGTACCCTTTAAGAAATAATCTGGATGTAATGGTGAAGGAAGATGTAGAAAATAACAATCTGTTAAATGCCTTCTCTATTGTATTTACACAGAAAAAAAATTTCAGATAACATGAGTAGGGAAAATGTACATTTTCCAGCAAATCTCCCCTGCTTGACCCAACTAGGAGTGTGGTGCCGGTTTGATAACAAAAAAAAACACCAGGCCTAGATGACATCCATCCCAGGGTTTTGTAGAAATTAACCCCTTAAGGTCCGGGGGTCTTTCTGTTTTTGTATTTTCGTTTTTTGCTCCTTGCCTTTAAAAAAATCGTAACTCTTTCAATTTTGCAACTAAAAATCCATATGATGGCTTATTTTTTGCGCCACCAATTCTACTTTGTAATGACGTCGGTCATTTTGCCCAAAAATCTACGGTGAAATGGAAAAAAAAATCATTGTGCGACAAAATTGAAAAAAAAAACGCAGTTTTGTAACTTTTGGGGGCTTCCGTTTCTACGTAGTACATTTTTCGCTAAAAATGACACCTTATCTTTATTCTGTAGGTCCATACGATTAAAATGATATCCTACTTATATAGGTTTGATTTTGTCGGACTTCAGGAAAAAATCATAACTGCATGCAGGAAAATTAATACGTTTAAAATTGTCATCTTCTGACCCCTATAACTTTTTTATTTTTCCGTGTATGGGGCGGTATGAGGGCTCATTTTTTGCGCCATGATCTGAAGTTTTTAACGGTACCATTTTTGCATTGATAGGACTTATTGACTCATTTTGAAATGATATAAAAAGTGACCAAAAATGCACTATTTTGGACTTTGGAATTTTTTTGCGCGCACGCCATTGACCGAGCGGTTTAATTAATGATATATTTTTATAATTCGGACATTTAGGCACGCGGTGATACCATATATGTTTATTTTTATTTACACTGTGTTTTTTTTATTGGAAAAGGGGGGTGATTCAAACTTTTAATAGGGGAGGAGTTAAATGATCTTTATTCACTTTTTTTTTAACTTTTTTTTTGCAGTGTTATAGCTCCCACTCACCTCTGCTGGGCATATAGCCTCTGACTGGGTGACATGCTGGATCCATTTAAAACTCCATCTGTGAGAAAGGGGGAGGGGTGCACAGCTAAAGAGAAAAAGAAAAAAGAAAGATAGCCAGCACAACAGCCTAATACACGGGTGCACACTGCCATGGCATCAGAGCATACAAAAAAAGAGGATTGCCGCAGCACACATTGGTCAAAAAAATTGAGGCTCTTAGCGCACTTTTTGATCAAAACGTGTCCCCCATCCACCACAGGAAGGTGGCCTCATTTAGGATGGGAACCTAGCACAAATTCTGAGCCTAACACTCAACTATCCACTCACCTCTGCTGGGCATATAGCCTCTGACTGGGTGACATGCTGGATCCATTTAAAACTCCACCTGTGAGAAAGGGGGAGGGGTGCACAGCTAAAGAGGGTGCCATTTCCCCCTGAATTGTACATACAAGAAAAAAGAAAGATAGCCAGCACAACAGCCTAATACACGGGTGCACACTGCCATGGCATCAGAGCATACAAAAAAAGAGGATTGCAGCAGCACACATTGGTCAAAAAAATTTAGGCTCTTAGCGCACTTTTTGATCAAAACGTGTCCCCCATCCACCACGGGGAGGTGGCCTCATTTAGGATGGGAACCTAGCACAAATTCTGAGCCTAACACTCAACTATCCACTCACCTCTGCTGGGCATATAGCCTCTGACTGAGTGACATGCTGGATCCATTTAAAACTCCACCTGTGAGAAAGGGGGAGGGGTGCACAGCTAAAGAGGGTGCCATTCCCCCCTGAATTGTACATACAAGAAAAAAGAAAGATAGCCAGCACAACAGCCTAATACACGGGTGCACACTGCCATGGCATCAGAGCATACAAAAAAAGATGATTGCAGCAGCACACATTGGTCAAAAAAATTGAGGCTCTTAGTGCACTTTTTGATCAAAACGTGTCCCCCATCCACCACGGGGAGGTGACCTCATTTAGGATGGGAACCTAGCACAAATTCTGAGCCTAACACTCAACTATCCACTCACCTCTGCTGGGCATATAGCCTCTGACTGGGTGACATGCTGGATCCATTTAAAACTCCACCTGTGAGAAAGGGGGAGGGGTGCACAGCTAAAGAGGGTGCCATTTCCCCCCGCTAAGAGCCTCAATTTTTTTGACCAATGTGTGCTGCTGCAATCCTCTTTTTTTGTATGCTCTGATGCCATGGCAGTGTGCACCCGTGTATTAGGCTGTTGTGCTGGCTATCTTTCTTTTTTCTTGTATGTACAATATATAATATTGGTACAAGACAAACATGTTTTGGCAATAAGCTTGAATACCTGTCACGTCTGGGCAGGGAAAGAGTACAGCCCTGAATTCACCCACAGCCTCTGTCCCTGCCTACTTACGTACCCGCCCTAGGCAGCAGGTCCATAACCACGGTGCTGGTACCTTCCTATGTAAGTGATGGCCCCATGCGTTCCATTGCCCGTCAGCAACTTCCTCCGGGGTATTACAATATCCCTGAGGAAGCAGCAACGGAACACGTGTGGTCTAGGGGGGCACCTGCCTGGTCCATCTTTCTATCTGCTGTCCGTAGTTATGCTTCCCCAGTGCTGCAATTGAGTGTCTGAGTACAGGTTGTATCATAATATTTTGCTCTGGGGGAGATATTTGTATTTACTATATATTGGTTGATGTAACTAACTACTGTAATGGGTGTAGACCATATTGAGTTAAGCAGGTGCCTTGGGAGGGGTCTTGGGGGGGGGGGCTGTTTGTGTGGTGGCCTTTTGGCCTTTTAAATGTTTTTAATTGTTTTGTCCGCTGCTAAGGTTTATATTATTTTTGTATGTGAATAAAATTATCTTTGGTACATTTATAGATTGGGTGTGCGCTATATTGTGTATTTCTTTTTCTTTTGGTATAGTGTTTGTGGTCAATACGCATAGTGGCACCCCTGTGTATAATGGTAGCTGAGCCCACTTACCTAAGTGTATAAGGTCCAATAAAACGTGAAGCCCCATATACATAGAAGAATGGTGATATGCTGATAGAGGAATGCTCTCGATTATTCAAGGCAAACTCAACAAAAGACCAAAAAAAGAAACCCATTCATCTTGCCTATCTGCTACATAGCATCTAAGGTACTGTTCAACATTCTGATTAATTTTTTTCTGTCTGACCATTAGATTGTGAATGAAAAGCAGAAGAAAGGGACAATTCAACTCCAAACAGTTTACAGAAAGCTTGCCAAAATCTAGAAACAAATTGTACACCCCGATCAGATACAATATTCTTCGGTACCCCATGGTACCTAACAACATGTCTTAAAAGCAAATTAGCAAGATTTTTGGCTGAAGGGAGTTTCTTCAAAGGAACGAGATGACACTGTTTACTGAACCTGTCCACCACCACCCATAGAACAGTTTTTCCCTCAGATGGAGGCAGATCAGTCATAAAATCCATAGAATTATGAGTCCATGGCCAATTAGGAATAGATAAAGGACTCAACTCTCCTTCGGGACGTGTCCGAGGAGTCTTTGCACAAACCTCACATGCAACAACAAAAGCTTCAACATCCCTGTTGAGAGTTGGCCACCAGAATTTCCTTTGAAGCAGTTTCCTTGTACCCAGAATACCAGGATGACTTGCCAATGGGGAACAATGACATTCCTAAATAATTTGGAGACGAAACTGACTGGGTACAAAAATTTTGCCACTAGGTGTTACTGGAGGAACCATACCTTGATTATTCAAAATCTCAGAAGTTAAATCACAGGACACTGCTGAAATTGCCACACCCTCCGGAAGAATTGTCACAGGATCACAGTAAGTAGGCTGGGAAATATTGAAACTCTGAGATAAGGCATCAGCCTTGACATTCTTAGTACCCGGACGATATGTTATGACAAAATGAAATTGAGTAAAGAATAAGTCCCAACGAGCTTGATGAGGATTGAGACAGTTAGAAGATTCTGGGAAGGTAAAATTTTTGTCATCAGTAATAACCGTAATCTGATGAACCACCCTGTCCAGATACTGTCTCCATACTTCGAATGCCCACTTGATAGACAAAAGTTCCTGATTACCAACTTAATAATTTTGTTCTGCTGCAGAAAATGTATGAGAAAAAAAAAGCACATGGATGTAAATTATTAAGAGAAGCAGTTCCCTGAGACCATACTGCTCTAGCACAAACCTCTGAGGCATCAAACTCTACAATAAAGGGCTTGGTTTAAACAGGTTGGACTAATATTGTAGCAGAGATAAAACACCTTTTTAGATGTTTAAAAGCTGCCTTTGCCTCTGTAGACCAGTTGACCAGATCTGCCCCTCTGCGAGTTAAATCAGTCAATGGTTTTATGATAATAGAAATTTGTTTAATACATTTTCTGTAATAATTTGCAAAGCCCAAAAACCGCTGTAAAGCCTTTAGAGAATAAGGCCACACCCAGTCTGAAACAGCCTTAACCTCTTAAGGACTCAAGGTGTACCTGTACGGTCCCGGTGTTTAAAACGGGGTCACGCCATGACCCCACATCACACCGGGTCGTTCCCGGCTGCTATTCATAGCCGGGACCCTGGGCTAACAGCGTGCCGCACCGATCGTTGTGCCGCACACTATTAACCCTTCAGACGCGGCAATCAAATTTGACCGCAGCGTCTGAAAGTGAAAGTAAACGCTTTCCGGCAGCTCAGTCAGGCTGATCGGGACATCGCAATAAAATTGCGATGTTCCGATCAGCTAGGACGCAAGTGGAGGTCTCCTTACCTGTCTCCGCAACGTCTGATCAGGGTTTGATTGCTCCAAGCCTGAGCTACAGGCTATCTTGCTGATCCATGCAAAGCTATGGCTTTGCAGGGATCAGCATAAGAGATCAGTGTGTGCAGTGTTATAGGTCCCTATGGGAGCTATAGCACTGCAAAACAAAAGTGAAAAAAAAAAAGTTAACAAAGGTCATTTAACCCCTTCCCTAATAAAAGTTTGAATCACCCCCCTTTTCCCATAAAAAAAAAAAAAACTGTGTAAATAAAAATAAACATATGTGGTATCGCCACATGCGGAAATGTCCAGACTAAAAAAATATATAATTAATTAAATTGCACGGTCAATGGCGTATGCGCAAAAAAATTCCAAAGTCCAAAATAGCGTATTTTTTATATCATGAAAAAATGAATAAAAAGCGACCAAAAAGTCAGATCAATACAAAAATGGTACCAATAAAAACTTCAGAATACGGCGCAAAAAATTAGTCCTCATACCGGCCCGTACGCGGAAAAATAAAAAAGTTATAGGGGTAGAAGTTGACAATTTTTAAAATATACATTTTACTGCATGTAGTTATGATTTTTTTCCAAAGTACGACAATATCCAACCTATATAAGTAGGGTATCATTTTAACCATATGGAAATACAGAATAATGATTAGGTGTTATTTTTACTGAAAAATGCACTGCGTAGAAACGGAAGCCCCAAAAATTTACAAAATACATTTTTTTTCTTCAATTTTGTCGCACAATTAATTTTTTTTCGTTTTGCCGTGGATTTTTTGGTAACATGACTAATGTCACTGCAAAGTAGAATTGGTGGCGCAAAAAATTAGCCATCATATGGAATTTTATGTGCAAAATTGAAAGTGTTATGATTTTTAGAAAGTGATGAGGAAAAAATGAAAATGCAAAAACGGAAAAACGCTGAGTCCTTAAGGGTTAACCTTATGAGAATCCATTTAGAAATTTACTGGAGTTAAAATATACCCCAAGAATTGTACCTCTTTGACACCAAAGACACATTTCTCCTGTTTGACAAATAATTTTTTTGACAAAATTCCTGCCGGACAGAACGTATGTGATTAACATGACATGACCACTCATGAGAAAAAATGTAAATATCGTCAAGATAAACCACTAGGATTTTCCCAAAAATTTCCAAAAAATATCATTGACCAGGTTCTGGAAAACTGCCGATGCATTACTTAGACCAAAGGGCATTACCAAGTATTCAAAATGTCCTTCGGGAGTGTTAAAAGCAGTTTTCCATTCGTCACCCTCTTTGATTCTGATTAGGTTATAGGCCCCTCGAAGATCAAATTTAGTAAACCAACACGCTCCCTGTATTTGATTAAACAAATCAGGAATAAGAGGCAATGGGTATTGATTTTTAACAGTAATCTTATTCAGACCCCGATAGTCGATACAAGGCTTTACCCCTCCATCCTTTTTTGCCACAAAGAAGAACCCTGCTCCCATTGGAGACACAGATGGATGAATGTGACCCTTTTGCAAACTTGACAAAATATTATCCTTCATAGTTCCCCTTTCAGGATGAGACAAATTATAAATACGCCATTTAGGGAACTTGGCATCAGGTAAGTTCAATAGTACCGTCATAATCTCGGTGTGGCGGCAAAGCAGAGGAGGCCTCCTCAGAAAAAACATCATGAAAATAAGAAATTCATTTGGGTAGATTACTTTGAGTTGCAATTCAAGTAGAAATACATGTATTAATACAGTCAGCCCCCCACTTGATGAGTTGCCCTGAGGACCAATCAAAGACAGGATTGTGTCATTTTAACCAGGGTAAACCCAGGATCACATTTACCAACACATTTTCCAAAACCAAAACTGTGATTCTTTCAAAATGCAATGATCCCACCAGTAATCCCACTTCTGGAGTGGAAGAAAAGACCCAACCCCCAGACAAAGGTCCAGCAATGGTGATAGGATTTTCCAACAATTTCAAAGGAAGATTCAAAGACCTTATAAAACTCAGATCAACAAAGTCTTTACAAGATACAGATTTAAAAAAAAAAAATATTTGAACAGGTAACAAAAGTTTAGAAGATAATTTAAGAGATACCTTTGCACCTAAATGATTTTCCAGATTGTCATTTAGGCGCTGGCGTTTCCCGGCTGCTGACATTTCAAACAAATTTGTATACGGTGTCCCGCTTCTCCACAAAAGAAACATAAATTATTGTTCTTCTGGATGGTTCTTTTCTCCTGAGAGGACAACTTCCCTATTGGCATGAGTTCCTCAGAAGAGACAGGAGAGATAGTAGAAGGAGATAACATGGTGGTAGGAGAGTGAGAAACAGAAGTAACAGACCATTCACATCTTTTCTCTTAGGCGTCTGTCAAGTCATGCAGCTAATGTCATAGCCTGTAGGGATAACTAAAAAGGAGATCCTTAATAGTATCAGATAATCCCAGTCTGAACTGACACCTAAGCACTGGATTATTCCATCCTGAGACTGTACACCATTTACGAAAATCTGCACAATACTCCTCGGCCATTCTTTGTCCCTGTCTAAGACTAACATGCTAAAATTCAGCAAAAGCTGCATGGTCAGGTTCATCATAAAGGAGACCCATAGAAGAAAAAAGATCATCCACTGAATTTACAGTCATGGCCGTAAGTGTTGGCACCCCTGAAATTTTTCAAGAAAATTAAGTATTTCTCACAGAAAAGGATTGCAGTAACACGTTTTGCTATACACCTTTGTGTGTATTGGAACTTACCAAAAAAGGGAGGAAAAAAAGCAAACTGGACATAATATCACGCCAAACACCAAAAATGGGCTGGACAAAATTATTGGCCCCCTTAACTTAATATTTGGTTGCACACCCTTTGGAAAAAAATAACTGAAATCAGTCACTTCCTATAACCATCAATAAGCTTCTTACACCTTGTTGGACCACTCTTCCTTTGCACACTGCTCCAGGTCTCTCTTATTAGAAGGGCACCTTTTCCAAACAGCAATTTTAAGATCTCTCCACAGGTGTTCAATGGGATTTAGATCTGGACTCATTGCTGGCCACTTCAGAACTCTCCAGCACTTTGTTGCCATCCATTTCTGGGTGCTTTTTGACGTATGTTTGGGGTCATTGTCCTGCTGGAAGACCCAATATCTTGGATGCAAACCCATCCTTCAGACACTGGGCTGTACAGTGCGACCCAAAATCTTTTGGTAATCCTCAGATTTCATGATGCTTTGCACACATTCAAGGCACCCAGTGCCACAGGCAGCAAAGCAACCCCAAAACGTAATTGAACCTCCACCATATTTCACTTTAGGTGGTGTGTTCTTTTCCTTGTAGGCCTCATTCCATTTTCAGTGAAAAATTCGGTAGAATGATGTGCTTTACCAAAAAACTCTATCTTGGTCTCATCTGCCCACAAGACGTTTTCCCAGAAGGATTTTGGCAAAATGTAGTCTTGCTTTTTTTATGTCTCTGTGTCAGCAGTGGGGTCCTCCTGGGTCTCCTGCCATAGCTTTTCATTTCATTTAAATGTCGACGATAGTTCGCACTGACACTAATGCTCCCTGAGCCTGCAGGATAACTTGAATATCTTTGGAACTTGTTTGGGGCTGCTTATCCACCATCCGGACTATCTTGCGTTGACACCTTTCATCAATTTTTCTCTTCCATCCACGCCCAGGGAGATTAGCTACAATGACATGGGTTGCAAACTTCTTGATAATGTTGCACACTGTGCACAAAGGCAAATCTAGATCTCTGGAGATGGACTTGTAACCTTGAGATTGTTGATATTTTTCCACAATTTTGATTCTCAAGTCCTCAGACAGTTCTCTTTTCCTCTTTCTCTTGTCCATGCTTAGTGTGGAACACACAGACACACAATGCAAAGACTAAGTGAACTTCTCTCCTTTTTATCTGCTATCAGGTGTGATTTTTATATTGCCCACATCTGTTTCTTGCCCCTGGTGAGTTTAAAGGAGTATCACATGTTTGAAACAATCTTATTTTTCCACAATTTTGAAAGGTGCCAATAATTTTGTCCAACCCATTTTTGGAGTTCGGTGTGACATTATGTCCAATTTGCTTTTTTCTGCCCTTTTTTGGTTTAGTTACAATGCACACATAGGGGAAAAACATGTGTATAGCAAAACATTGTTACTGCAATCCTTTTCTGTGAGAAATACTTTTTTTTTCTTGAAAAATTTTAGGGGTGCCAACATTTACGCCATGACTGCAGTTCAGGAGCAGAGGGAGGTAAAGAAAACACTAATTCCTTAGTATCCCCCTGAAGTAAGGACATAACAATACCCACTCTCTGGATTTCAGTGCTAGCTGACTGGGGTCTTAAACGAAAATACAATTTACAGCTCTCCCTGAACACCACAAATTTCTTTCTGTCACCCAAAAAACGGTAGGAAGATTATTTTTGGTTCAATAGAAACGGCTGGAGATCTGGTCACAGTCTGATTCCTGGGCTTGAATTCGTTCTGCCAGAGAATGCACCAAATGTGTGAGAGCCTGCATTTGCTCCCCTAGAGCCATCATAGCCTCCATGATAAGGCAAATGCAGGTATTTGGCCTGTGAAAATGTCACATCTGAGCAGGGAAAGAGTGCAGCCCTGAACTCACCCACAGCCTCGGCCCCTACCCACTTACAAACCCGCCCTAGGCAGCAGGTCCATAACCACTGTGCCGGTCCCTTCCTATGTAAGTGATGGCAGTTACAGTCAACACAATAAATTGCAAAAAACAGACAGAGGTTGGGGACAGTCAGGAGGCATGCAAACTAACAGAAATATACTAAACAAACACACAATAAAGTCAACTAGCCAAGTCTAGTGAAGTAAAAAAGCCAAGCCAAGATCAAATAACAAATAACAGGAGTCACAGGATATAAATGCTAGTTACTTAAGTAAAACTCTTTCACAGGCAAAGCCAGGATATGAAAGGCTTCCTTAAATACATCTGTGTATCTTGCAGGAGGACTCTGATACAGGCAGACACTAATCAACACCCAGACACACAGGGGCGTAGTCCCAGCTACAAAAAAAAAAACAATCTTCAGAGCAAATTAACCCTACGGGTTCTGACAATACCACTCTACCATGAAACCAAATTCAGAATGTACATTCTCAACCAAAATGTGCATGTAGGAAATCTGTGTTTTAGATTTATAAAAACTTTATTACATGCCTTTGTATTCTATATTATTAAAAATGAATTAACAAAGCAGAGAGTCACAAGGAAGATCAGAGCTTGTTCTGAAATGCTCAGCACAGCTATGCATTACATAAACCGTCCATTGAGTTTGATGAGTACTATGTAATGCCTAATATCCACACTAGCATTCACCATCTATTTCCAAAACTAAAGCAAGCTGATGGTGGGGATCACAGCATCATATAGTGTTGCAATTAACTAAAGGTTAATCTCGCTGTGAAGTATTATATGTGGCGATCTACCTATTCTGGGTGATAGGTGAGAAAAAGTTTTATGCCCAGAGACCTATTTAGAAATATATAAACCGAAGTTCAATCATTTGATCCTTTGGACACAAGAAGAGTAATAGAATACAAGGAAAACATATGCCAGGACATTTAATCTGTGATGTTAGAATCCTCCCTATAGATCATCATATCTATTTTCAGCAGTGATGGTGATATTTTATTCATGACCTGGTAACATTTCCATCATTGTCTCTGCTTAGAATGGTTTTTCATTGCTAACTAACGGTGGATGAGAACATAAGAAGCTTTACTTCTTAGGACTTTTACTCTTTAGGTAAACCAGTCTTTGGCTGTAATGTTGTCTTTGCCTGCTTTGAGGTAATCCGCAAAGACACCAGGTCAGATGAAAAACTTAAAAGATTATACAGACAATGCCTTATTTATACTGCTCAATAGAGGTGAACCAATCCTTTCCTTCCTTACCTGTAAATCTGTGTGAAAAAAATAGAGTTAAACCTCATAAGCTTGCATAGTAAATATTTTATATAACGTTCATACATCTAGTAGGAAGATTAATAAATAATCTAGATTTGTTAAATGAAAAAATACAAAATTATAATAAATCAATTCTGAATATATATATATATATATATATATATACACCTGTGTATAAACCTGTCTATAAACAAAAGAGGGGGAGATCATCCTAGATTGAGTTATAGAGTTTATGCCAAACCTTATCCACCAGAGCTTTGTCATTTTATGCCAATTTCAGGAAAAAAGTTCATAGGCAGATGGCAAACTGTACCATTGGTAAAGAAAAATGGTAGAAAAGCTGAGAAGCAGAAAAAGCAATATGTCTGCTTGTATTCACCTGTAGTTTGAAACCTGCTCTTTCTTTTCAAACCTGTTTCTATTTTCTATTGTACTTTTCTATTTCATTTTTTTGTAATTTTTTTTATGGGGCTGCCATCTTGCCTTAGCTGTTTTCAACAGCATTTAAGGATTTGCTGTACTGCAGTACCCATGGACCATAGACAACAATAGACAGGACCGGTCCAATTCAGATGAATTGGAGACCTTTTCAAAGGTCATTCTACAGGGAGGGTCCAATAATGGTGGTGCAAAAAACCATTGTACCTGTCGCTGCTACTTCTGGTCAAGGAAGGTGGAGAATAAACGCCAGAAATACTTCCAAACTATTCATTTATTATGAAATAAAATTATGAAATACAGGCATAACGATGTGTTTCGGGGGTCACCACTACCTTTTTCAGATTGATCTATCTGAATAAGGTTCAGGTTCAATCTGAAAATCTGAAGAAGGGGGTGTTGACCCCCAAAACACATCATTGTGCCTGTATTTTAATATGTTACACTTGGAAACATTTCTGGAGTTTCTTCTCCTCCTTCCTTGACCAGAAGTAGCATCGCCAGGTACAATGTTTTTTTGCCCCGCCATTATTGGATATTCTACAGGACAGGCTACCCCTGTCATCCTGTTACTCTCCATGCTCAGCAGCTACTCCAAGCTCCCAGTACCCCAATATGGAATTGAGGTGATAAGCGCTCTTATCACTCATTTGAGGTGAGTGGCCATCTATCAGAGACATCAGTCCCTGTGGCTTTTTTCTCCTTTTGTCCTTGGGTAATACTCAAGGCGCCGATGTGCGGTCTCTTTTTCTTGCATTCACAGGTTCTGCAGAGAGGGGGATGCTGATCTCTCATAGGCATGGTAAATACTGGTGTCATTACTGGGAAATGATCTGTACAGATCAGGAGGTCTAAGCTTAGTTTTAGACCTAGTGGCCAAAATCAGAACTGCAAAATTTCAGCATTAATATACATTTTTTTTATAAATAAATAAATATATATATATATATATATATATGTGTGTGTGTGTGTGTGTGTGTATTCAAATTGAATGTTATAAAAACATAATAAAAATATGTTAAATGGAAAACATAAAAAACATAAAAGCCTGATTTAAAAATAGGTACAGTAATTTTCTGATGACACATTCCCCTTAACAAATGCTATATTTGCTTTTTCAAAGGTGATGTTATCAGTTTGCAACTAAAAGAGAATTGTGAATTTGTTTCTAAAATCCTCATGGAGTCACAGTGGGGAGGTGACAAACACTTTAAAGTTGTGAAGAGTTTGTCTAATACTTACATGTAGTGAATGGCTGGCTGTGTGTCAAATGGGAGCAGGAAGTAGAAATGATCAGCCAGCCGGTGAATGTAATAACTGCAGTGGCGAGTGGAGGAGGATTGTGGAGGCAATGCTTTGTTTTTTTGTTTTTGTTTTTTTAACCCAGCTTGGTTGCTTTAATAAACGATATGCTTTTTTTTTTACTTAGATTTTGACTTTCCTATTGAAGTTAATTAAGCTGTTAAGGACCAAGGACGTACCGGTATGTCCTGAGTCATTTCCCTTTCTATAACGCCGGACGGGCCCGGCCTCTAACAACTGCCGAGACCCGTGGCTAATAGCGCAGCAATGATCGTGGTGCCACGCGCTATTA